>NC_139220.1:80550183-81173265 GCF_055691185.1 Crinia signifera | reverse complement strand
CAAAGGAATAACTGACAGAGCTAGCAAACATAGTCTGAAATATCTTGGTCCAGTCATCGTCTGCTAGATCAACCTGAAGGTCACGTTCCCAAGCAGGAGCATATTTAGGTAGAGAAGGGTACATATGTTCAATCAGGAAGCCATAACCCCATGAAAGAAAATGTGCCAGATGCAAAGGGACCAGGCACATGGTCTCAAAAGGGGTCAAAGGTCTGTTGGCGGCCGAGCATATATCCCTCCCTTGCACAAAATGCTTCAATTGCAAATATCTCCAAATCTCAGATGGAAGATCCCATTTAGTTTGCAAAGCAGGAAAGGACAACACACACTTACCCCTTTCACCAGCTGACTGACCCACTGTACCCCACGATGTTTCCATACATCAAAAGAACCATCTACAGTTCCTTCCTATACCGTCAATAATGATTTTACAGGCAGAGAGTGGCAAAATAATTACCTACATTGTGCCCTCTTTATTGAATTTCCAGTGACGTCTGTACTGTATTTGCTGCCGAAAAAAAACACAAAAATCCTGTTTACCCACTGGGCAGGCCTATAATTTCAGCCAGGGACTCTATCATAAAGTGTCCCAGTTTCTTGATTTCCACTTACAGCCCATTGTTCAGTCTCAAGACACATACCTTAAAAGATACTATTTCATTCATTTTGAAAATCTACCTGCTGATTACTGTTTGGATGTGGTTAGCCTCTACACCAACATTCCCTAGGGGGACAGAGGTGGTGAGGAGGCTAATAACCTCCAGTCCGTGTTACAGTGGACCAGACATATCATTCTTTATGCTTCTGTTACAGCTGACTAACATGGAACTATTTTTTATATGTTGATTGTATATTCAATTAGCCATGGGATCGGCCATGGTACCTGCCTTTGCTAACGCCTTTTTGTTTAAAATGAAACAAACAATTTTTTTTAGAGATCAAGAGGTGGCCGCTAAAATGATATTTTTCACTACCTCTTCCTCATTAGGATGGGGTCTAAGATGGAATTTAATAATCTAATAAAATCTGATCATTTAGCGGATGACAATATTACGTTTACGAGCAACATCAGTAAGTCGTCTATTCAAGGTCAAGATTTCCAGATCTCTATAAACGGTAAAATACATACAAATTTATTTGAAAAACCTAAGGATAAAAATACAATTTTGCATGCCCACAGTTACCATCCTCCTGCACTCACAATTCTTACGAATCCATAGAATCTCTGATTGTCTTGACAACAATGATAAGAATTTGATAAGGAAAGGAAGAATTATACGAAACCACCAAGGTCAGCAGTAATACTAAATTAATTCCATTTGTTAAAATGCTATGGTTTGGTTACACTTTTGCTGCCAGGCAACCAGATGCTGAGCTTGGCATATGCAGGGGAGCATGCGTCGCTGATAGGTGACATCAGTCCTTGGGGACCCCATACCCTCACACATGACCCATTCCATTAGGTAAAAAATGCTCTGTTCCTGGACTTCCCTGCCAGTGGCAGTTACAGAGGTTGGACTCCAGAACAGTCCAAAATTCAAAGAGGGGGGGGGGGGGGTCACATCAACTGCCAGTGAGTCCAGGACAGTGATGTTTGAGGTGGCAGTAGGTGTGGCTCCCCTTTTTGAATATTGGACTGTGCTGCAGCCCCAACTCTGCAACTGAAACAGAGCATTTTGTACCTAATGGAATGGGCCATGTTGGAGGGTATGGGACCCCCAATCGGAAGTCGGTGATCGTGCACTATAAGAATAGTCAATAGGCACTCTAATGTATAAACGGAGAGAAATCTGTATATAAAGTCGGCTGAAGATTTAGTAAAAACTGCATATCGACCTTGTTCATGTCGACCTTTTGACCATGTCGACCTTTAACCCCTGTTGACCTTTTGACCACGTCGACCTATTGCCTGTTGACCTTTTTCTAGTGTCGACCTTTTGACCCTGTCAACCTTTGGACTGTCTATCATGAGTCAGTCTATGATCAGTCCGGTCACCAAAGTGATGACCCCCACAAAACCTATCATATTCCCATTGCCCATTCCTTTTCCTGCCCACTTTGACACCAGTGCAGTCACCTGTCAGGGCCATAGGTCCCAGGTTAAGGGATTTATGGTAAAAGGGATCCGTAAAAGATACCCTTTTACCCCTTAAGGGTCCTGCCCGAGTGATACCTTGTAGGTCCACCTGTTGAGTAAATCCAGGGCTATACATCAGTATTGTAGATATCAATAAACACACAATTTCATTAATACACTGTGTACATTTTCTTTATTACCTATTTCGGACTATAGTGATTTCGCTGTATTGTAATCCACAGCATACACTATATTGGCCCTTATTCTGATCGGTGCGGGCCGATCAGAATATGCGGCCGCAACCGTGCAGGCGAATCCCCGCCTTCCATACGAATCGCCACCTGCCGTCCGTACGCGGATATGTGGCGATCCGCATGAAATTGGACGGGGATACGCCTCCTCCGTTTTGGGAGCTGCCCCTGCATTCGATGGTCGCCGAACATCGAATGCAGGGCCGCACGCTCCACCAGGTCCCGCAACACAAGACCACACGGACACTTGTCCGTGTGAAATCATGTATGGGGGCGGGCAGCTGACATCCGGCGATGTCAGATGCCCGCCCCGTACCCACGCGTCACGGCCTCATTACCATGCATACGCCCCGCGTTTGCATGGGAACGCCCATGAAACGGGGGGCGTATGCATAGGGTAATGAGGATAAGTAGCCCCTCACGCCCCTCTACGCCCCCTGTGCGGCGTATAAAGAATCCATGCGGCGAAATCGCCTGCACATGCGCAGAGTGACCTCTGCACATGCGCAGACGATAAACATCGGCGGCCCGTACGCAAGCGGGAATATCCGCACCGATCAGAATAAGGGCCTATATTATGTAATTAATACATAAGGTGAGCGCTAGGTACATACACAATTAATGCATTACCTTGATATTAGACCACTCTACCGAGCAGCCCCTCTGCACATTTAACTTTAGCACTGTAACCACCCCATATGCTTCACACCAATGAAAAGGCATATATATAAGCTTTAAATATTTCGACAGTACCTAATGCACAAAAAGAATGGCAGAAAGTATTCTAGGCAACGATTTCCCCTGTGGTCTCCCATCAGCACATCTTGTGTACAAATACTTGTGTTCTTTAAATCCTAAAATAACCCCTTTACAATGATCCTTGGAATTCATAGCCTGGAAAGCTCCACATAGATTGTGTTATTTTAAACCAACTCCACTGCTGTAAAGCTTGATTATTGGATGTTCATACAGTAATATATTTGGCTCAGCAAAAGTTATCCTACATGACAGCCATTACACTATACACTGTCAATGTATATATTCTTGTATATAGACTTCTATAAATAACACTACAATATAGAGGTAGAATATCTGAAAAGCAATAATTGGTGCTTTTCAAATACAGATGTGTCCATCACAGATCAGGAAATTTGATATGTCGAGCGAAACCAACTCATTGTGCCGGAATACAGTATATAAAAATAAATACTGCATGAGAAAAGCGGGCCAGTGGACCAGTGCTCACTGGGGGATTTCAAAAGACTTAACAGCAAACAGTATTGGGCACAAAACAAGCAGGAAGAACAGCTGCTCTTTCACAATTACCTACACCAGGGGAGTCCAAACTTTTTGCGACGAGGGCCAGATTTGGTGAGGTGAAAATGTGTGGGGGCCGACCATTCAGCCTGACATTCTTTGAACCATTAATCACATCAGAATGGTCCCCCACTCTGTCCCCATTCACTCTAAGTCCCCCAGCCTGCCCCTTCACTGTATATTCCCCAGCCTGTCCCCCTTCTCTGTATTCCCCCCCAGCCTGCCCCCATTCTCTGTATTCCCACCCCCAGCCTGCCCCCATTCACTGCATGTCCCCCACTCTGCACCACAGCCTGTCCCCCTTCTCCGAATATCTATCACTGCCTCCATTCACTGTATGTCCCCAAGCCTGCTCCTTCTTCACTGTATGTCCCCCAATCTGCCCCCATTCACTGCATGTCCCCCCATTTTGCACCCACTCTGTCCCCCAGCCTGCCCCCCTTTTCTGAATTTCCAGCACTGCCTCCATTCACTGTATGTCCCCAAGCCTGTCCCTCCTTCACTGTATGTCCCACAATCTGCCCCTATTCACTGGATGTCCCCCAGCCTGCTCCTCCTTCACTGTATGACTGCCATTTACAGTATGTTCCCCCTCTGCTTCCATTCACTATGTCCCCCAGCCTGCCCCTCCTGCACTGTATGTCCCCCACTCTGCCCCCATTGACTGTGTGTCTCCCTGCCTGCCCCCACAAGGGGCCCCCAGTGGAACTTTGTGTGAGCCAGAGGATGGAGAGGAAAAACAGGCACTGCAAGGACAGGAGACAGATGCTTGGGCTCCCTCTGATGCCCTCCTCTGCTCTACATGTTACGGGAGCAAGCTTCCCCTGGCTGCCCCCCTCTCCGCACACAGCTGCCACTGTGATTGCGGAGGAGGGTGATATACGATTGTAGCAGCCGGGGTTGCTGTCAGTCAACCGCTAGTCATTTTTCTTTATGATCCATACACATTTTCTGTTGCTTTTTTCCATTGCCCATGTCGTTCTAGAATCTCTCGATTATGCAGTTTCCAGTACAGTAAACACACACCCGCAGTTCTAGTTACATCCCATCTGGTGGCATGCAATAGGCCCTTCAGAGATTTCATCTCCAGGCCTATGAGGACCTTAATCTGACACTGCTCATTCCCTCTATATTTCCCCTCCTCTCCTGTCAGTGATGCCTGTCATGCTGTCACATCCCTTTAAAACCCTTTCCCCCCTCCCTCCCTCTTTCTCTCCTCCTTTCTCTGACACGGGAATGTTGACAGGGCTGACACAGGGAGAGGGGGACATGGCTCTCACAGGGCGAAGGAATGGCATAATGTGTAATAGTCATTACAGTGTGTGGCACATTGTGTAATGGGTATCACGTGAGTCAAATATTGTGTAATGTGCATCACGGTGTGTCAAATAATTTGTAATGGGCATCACGCTGTTCAGCATTTTTTGCAATGGGCATTATGGTGTGCAGCATTTTGTGCAATGGGCATTATGGTGTGCAACATTGTGTGTAATAGGCATTATGGTGTGCAGCATTTTGTGTAATGGGCATTACGGTGTTTTCCATAATGTATAATGGGCAGTGTAATGCCTCCTTTTCGTGATGCCACACCTCTTTTCCATGAGGCTATGCCCCCTTTTTGCCACGCGGCTTGCCACGCAAGGGTCCCGCCTTCTACAGGTGGGCCTGTGCGCTCAAAATGCCAGAGCCGATTTCTGGTCCCAGTCCGGCCCTATTTACATGGCAACATTGGTGCAACTGGAGCTTGGCCCCCTAGGCACCTTGCTAATGGTAGCACCTGCCCTGTCTATTTCACTTCAAGTTTCTTGAAAGGCTTTAAGCAGCCCCCAGTAAAAAGTCTGGAAAAAGTATAATGTTGCTTTCACACTGCAAAACCTGCTTTGACCTGGTTTTTGAAACCTTTAAAAAAAAGGGTCAAAGCAGGTTAAACCCCTTTCTGACTGCACTTATAAAAACTGGTATCTAGGGCATGGCACTCAGTTCTCTCTGCTGGCTGGGTCCTAAATACCATTTCAGACCCATTCACAAAAAAATACGGGTCTGAAACGGGTAGGACCCTGCTTTTTTACAGTTTCCAAATACTGGGTTTTTTTTGGAAACGGTAAATTCAGAGTGGACATTTCAGACAGCACATATTAACGTTTTGAAATGGTAAAAAAATGACCAGGTAATATGTGCGGTCTGAAAGGGGCATGACTGTGCTCATCCAGGGACTCATTGAAAAAGCACCCATGTGGTGTGAAACGCGTTGGATACGTTAAGGAGCACCAGGAGAGGAGAACTAAGCTTCCCCAGCCACCCAGAAGAACCTTGCCGCAAATCTGACAAAGAAGTCGGAGCCGGCGGGTGACCGCACAGCACCCGGCCGCGAAGTCCCGCAGCTACATACAAACGCTGCTAACTTTAAGCAAGAACATCAGGGTAAGATAGGGATAGCTTCTCCCGAGACTCTGTTGCTCCCACATCAACACAAAAGTGTGTAAACATATTGGTCTTTGATTTTATTCATTTACGTTTTTATTATTGTTTTATTTTTATTTTTAATTTTTATTTTTATTTTATTTTATTTTTTATTCATTTATGGTTTATTTATCATTTATCCTTTCCTCATCTTCCTCATTTTTTCTTATTTTTATTCATTTATTTCCTTACGCTTCTACCTCTTTTCTGCACTCTCTATGCAAAGCTGATCGCCCGTATGTGCACCAGCCTCAATACCCCTCCCTAGAAATTGTTTGTGCTCCCAAGTCTGTCCTCATCCTTGTTCCCTAGCGCTTGACCCAAAATTGTGTCCGCACAATCTCCCAATATATCCAGGGACTCTATTTTACTCGGGTACAGGAATCCCCAGGCTGTGAAGCAAGGCATGATTGGACATGTAGTTCTGTGTGTGACCAGAGCCATCTGAGAATAGCTGCGAAAGCAGCTGACACACATTTCTTTCACCCCTTGATATACAACGAAGTGGCACCAAACATTACATATTGTGCATGAAATATTAAACTATACTAAAAAGTACAAATTAAGAAATATAAAAAAAAAACACACTAAAATGTACAGAGAAAAAAAAGGTGCTTCAATATTTATTTTGGCTGAACTATAAATGCAAAGGGGATTATGCAAAGCTGTCCACTCGGCTGGTAGTACCAGCAGATGAACGTCTCCGGCCAGCGATGATGTAGGAGCATGTATCAGTGCTCATAGCCGGCCTATACCCACAGAAAGCAGCTCTAAACACCAAAAGTGAGCTCTTTTCAGGTCAAAACCACCCAGTGTGTATGGGCCTGTAGGTTTCCAGATAAAAAAATATATATTTCAAGGATATGAATTAGTTGAGTTTTTGTGTTGTTTTTAAATGTGGATGTGGGGTATGTTTTTAATGGTGTTTCTTTTATATACTGTATAAAAACACCTGAAACTTTCAAAAACGCTGGGTGTCGAAACCCCGCATGGCCAGGAAGCGGTGCCACACACAGAAGTTTTCAATGGTGGGGATGGCCACAGCCCGGCAGCCGTCCCTTCCAGTGGTGGGATCCGGCTGCAACCGGACGGCTGGGCCGTGGCCGTCCCGTGTGAATGGACACATTTGTGTGCCGGACAGTGTGAAATGAGCCTTACCATTGTGTTTTGGGTACTACTTGAAAACAAAAAAAAACCTGTTGCACTTTACCATAGTTTAAGATCAGAAGCTGATTGTGCTGTATTATACATTAAGAACATTAGATCATTAACAATAACTGGGCATATTGTACGTAAGTAGATTGATTTGGAAAAAAATATCTTATTTAGATCTAAAATATTAAACAGTGGCCTGTTTCCTATTTGTAAGGTATTGCACAGCCGCAGGGAAGCTGGACAAATAAAAAGCAAATAAAGCAGGAGGCGTTTTGTAGGAAATAGACATCTCCTGCATGCTTCCAAGGACGCAGCAATGGATCAACAGACAGATATTACTCAGAAACAAAATGATTTGTTCTGACATCTGACTAAATATGCAATTTCTATAATTCAATTCAGGGATGACAGTAGGAAAAAAAAATCTGAAAACACAACACACTGTCACATTTAAAGCTTTTAATATAATAGTTTCTAAGTGTTGTAGCATGATAAAATATACCTTTACCTGTACATCACAACAGTGTAATAACTATTTACCAGAAATACAGAGGAATGAAGCCGGTGTTTGGGTAGAGTTGATTGTGGGTGTCCATCATTCTGTAGTCATAGTAACTGTTAAGCAGGAAATCTTACTAGACAAATATAGAGAAATGTTCTAAAGAAGCTTTCGCTGTACATTCAAGAGGAATATAAGGACATATGTAATCTATGTTTCAGGAAAAAATTGATATGTAAAAACTAGAGATGTGGTTTTGGATCTGTATTTGGTTTTGCTAAAACCCCCCTTGTTGGTTTTGGATCTGCCTTTTATAAAACACCAAAAACCAGCTAAAATCACAGACTAAAGCCTGTTTTTATTCCTACAGTATTATTAACCTCAAGATCCACTCATTTGCAGTCGATTTGGATCACCTTTACAGCAACAAATCAACCAAAATAAGGTCCTGTGTGTGTAATGGTTCTACTACGGTGGGCATTATATGTATAAGCAACGCTGCTACTGTGGACATTTTGTGTAAGGCACTACTGTAAAGAGTCATGTGAATAAAAGGCTGTAACTGGGTGTGTGCCAGAGGTGTCTTGCCCATTTGCACTGTGGGTACACCATCTGACATCACCACCCTCACCACGGCCACTCACCACCAATTGCTAGCCACCACTGCTATCAGACCTTGTGGTCCAGCAGGTGCAGTTGCTGATTGGCTCACGATTCGGCACCATATTAGAAAATCAATTCAGCGCCTATGCAGGCTCTGCTGGGCTCAGGGCTAGACTGGGCTAAAATCAGTTAGAAGTACTGTGTGTATACTGCAAAGGGCACTACTCTGGGCATTGTGTAAGAGGCACTACTGTTGGCATTATGTGTAATATATTCCACTAACCCTTCCCTCTGTGTATGAAAGTGTAACTCCCTACCCCTGTGTGTGCTTGTGTCACCATGTACCCTAACTCCACCCCTGTGTGTCACCCTGCACCTTCTCTTTGTAGAAGGGAGGCCCTTTTAAATTTTTAATAATGAGTCCTCAAAGTTGTTACACTCCTGATATTACCAAATATACCACTGCATTTGCTAATCCACCTTAATTATTATTTCTGTGTCCTGTCCCCTGATGCAACTATATTTACCATGTACTGGTCTTAAATTGCTTTGTACCGCAAGCTATTTTCTTCTTTTTGCTCATTTACGTATTCTGTTAGGAGCTGCGGACCCCTTGTGGTGCCATATAAATAAACAATAATATTTTATTATGTATTATGGTGCCCTCATACCAATGAATAGATTTAAATACAGTACATTTTATTTCTATGGCACTATATTGCTACATACAGATGGAGCCGCACTCAACTAAGTGGCTCTCGGCATACCGCCAATAAGCTGCCGCGTCCCTAACTCTGTGATCGGCGTGCCAGCACTACAGATGAGCACGTCTCCATCTGTATGCCATAATAATGCCACAACCTGTATACGACCAGTAGTGTCATATAAGAATTAATCATAAAAATGAAAATGATCATTTAGAACCATTGTAAAGTCACCCATTTCTATTTGGTGAGACCCTCACTAGCCAGTGGCGCTGAGGTCGAGGTTATGTGGGCAGTGTTATAATTGTTCCGGCACATGTGGCACCAGGGCCGGTGTTGGCAAGTGTCTTATTCCTATGCATTAACTGGCACATTGGTTTATTTCCTCCTTCTCCGTCTCTAACATTGACTTATCTAGACTCTCCCTTGATAGCTATTACTGACCTCCTGTTACTTTTATCCTTCCTTTCGATCATCTGCACTATTATTATCCCCTTGGAAACCCCTAGTTTCTCTGTGTCCCCTTATTTTAATCCACTATGCCTTTCCTCTCCTACTCTTCTCTACAGTGACCACTTACCAATCCACGTAACTCCTGTCTGTAAATCCTCTCCTTCATTTCCACTGCAATGTTCTTCTCCCCTCCTCAGTTTCCCCCTCCTCTCTCCATGTCCCCTTCCTTCCCTCCACCCAACAACTCCTATCCTACTCTCATACACCTTCGCCTCACATTGCTCCACTCCAAATTACAAGAGGTACATATAAAAAGTCTTATTTTAAAGCTGCTAAAACTTAGGTGCTCCACCCACAGTCAGAGTCCTCTGTCAGCGCATCACACAGTGCAGACGATATGCAACATGAATACTCATGCTGCCAGTGCTATGCAATGTGTAAGAGGCATTTCTGTGTAGCATAATGTGTATAAAGCGCATTAATGTGTGTAACTAAACTGTAAGGGGCATTACTGTGCAACAATATGTGTGATGGGATTTGTGTGTGTGGAATAATGTGTAAGGGGTATTTGTGTATTGCATAATGGAATAATAGTCACTACTACTGTATAGCTGAATGTGTCCCTAGGGGGAATCCCATGCACATGTAGGGATGTGTGATATGTGTATGGGCAATCTGTGCTAACGAGTGTTCTAGTTAGCACAGGCCGGCAATTTGATTAGACTGACTACATGTAGTAAAAATCCAGTCTGGATCAATCCGTGCTTAATTTCTGAAAAATCTATAGAAAAAAAAAATCTTAAAAATTGCCCTGTGTGTATGCCCCTTTACTGATAAATGACAGCATACATACATATTATATACTTAATATGAACAAGCTATTTTCAGTCAAAATAATGGAAAACATTTTTTTTTCATGGGAATTGTATGATGTACAAATGATATACATTTAGGAAAAGAATATCATGTATTAAGGGCTGTATAATGGCATGTAAAATCTTACCAGTCCATCACAGTTGCTTATAGCAACAGAAGCATTAGGCAGATCTGTTATATCTCCAACGTATAGACAGTTTCTATGCTGTGGTTCTATTTCCAGCACATTGGAATCTTCCTCCCATTCTATTGTCGCTCCAGGTGCAATTAGTTTTGAGTTCACTTTTAACCTTAGATGAAATTCTGTTCCAAAAATAGTAACATTATAATAAATTTTATTGTCACTTGATCCGTTTCGGGTATCCACAATGTCCCTTTGAAAACGAGCTTTTTGTCTTCTTGAAACGGAATGTGATAAAAAATTTCCCTCCGAATCTGTACTGATTGGCGTTACAAGGCTGTATTCTTCTATCTTCTGCAAAAGGGAATCTAAACACAAAAAAGATGTTCTGCGTAAATCATTTAAAGTCTCTGTCTTTAAAAGAAGCATAACAGATTAAAAAGTGGTAACAATTTAATATAAGCTTTTGATTAGTGAGAATGATTATGGACCATTAGAGAAACTATTCATTTTTCTCTGTTGCTGTAATGTTTATGGACAGATATCGTGGTACACATGCTAATTGCCAACATCTGCCCCTTTTTTTTTACCAGACTGAACATAAATTTATGAAGCCTGAAGTACAGAACATTTAACCACACAATTGAAATTAAAACATTTCAACAAAATAATAGCTAAAAGATAACAGACAAGCCCTCCTCATTCCAGTCTGACATCGTAACCCAGGGCTGGGCAACACCGGCCCTCCAGATGTTTATGAACTACACATTCCAGGATGCTTTGCATTAGTTTTGCTATGTGGTCATGCTGAAACTGATGCAAGGCATGCTGGGATGTGTAGTTCATTAACATCTGGAGGGCCGGTGTTGCCCAGCCCTGTTGTAACCACTTAACTGGCTAATATTGTTTTTTTACTTGTTAAATCAATACTGCATTCAAAATAGACAATTATGAGGATTTTTTTGTTGTTAAAAATGGTTTTGGATTTTATACAAATAAAAAAAACCTTAAACAAAAATCAGGGTTGGATACAACAGAAAAGAAATACATTAGGAGGGCGGTTTGTGCACAGTGATTAGTGGGTGTGGTCCAGCATGACAATTGTGATTACAAGGGATTAAAAGTAAAAGGGTGCCAGAAGCTAGAGGTCCAGGATTTCATTCCACAATTGGTGTATTTAAATAATGTAATTTTAATTAGAGGTAATGAGGTTAAGGAGAGTTGTCAATCTTATAGCTAGGATTGGGGGGCAGGGGGGTTCTCAATATTACTGATAAGTATGGGAGGATCAGGGGGTTGTCAATTTTATTGGTACGGATGGGGGGCAGGGATTTTCTTTCAATTCCGTTTCCCCCCCTCCAAAGTCTCCCAGATGCTGGTGTCCCTAAGCTTTTATTTACGTGCTTGAGGCACACAAACACTGGGTGTGGTATATCAGGGTTAGCAGTGTGGTGTGGTATATGGTATATCAGGTTTAGCGTTTTTTTTTTCCAAGTCCCAGGATGCTACTTTGGAACGAAGAGGTCTTGATCTATGCCAGAGGATCTGGTGAGTATGGTACCCCCATGGATTTCTTCAGGGTCGTGCAGGTGGACCGACGCAGAGCTACCTACGGGCTCAAGATAGGTAAGTATCGATATGAAAGGGCTATGTATGGAATAAAGTTTTATTGTTCAGGTTTGCTGTGGAACTACAAGTTTCAGCGGACCCTTTAATGCCTGCATGCTGGGTCTTGTGGTTCTCCAAGTCCCTGCATGCAGGGGAGGCTTGCTGGGACCCATAATTCCACAGCAATATACAATAGTTTGTTCTATTTTTTTACACCACAATCAGCCCAATGCCCACCACCCACAGGCATCGGGGACAGCCCTAGGCTTCAGCCTGGGTAGGTAAATTCTGGAGGGGGGGCCTTCATGGGGGGTCCCCACTCCCCCAGGATCCCTGCCCAGGCTGACTGTACAGGGAGTTAATGCTTTGGCTGGGGGGACTTATATAAAAAGTCTCCCCCCGGCTATGGCATTACCTTGCTGGCTGGTTGGGCCTGGTGCTGGTTATTAAAATATGGGGGACCTCTACTCATTTTGACCCCCGTATTTTGGGAACCAGGACCAGCCCTTGGGCCTCGTGCTGGTTTTAAAAAATACGGGGAACCCCTATTTCAATGGTTTCCTGATTTTTTTTAAAACAAGTATGTGAAGTACATGTCCAGATTTTAATTCTCCTATTTCGCATTCAATAATGGTTTCCCTATCATTATCGATTATTAAGGAGTATAGGAATCCCCACCTTTTATAAACAGGGATATTTATTCCCATTCCATTATTTTGTGAAATTAATTGTACAAGGAGTGCATCCGTCTTTCAACTTCTTTTTTTTCCTTTCTTGTTCATATATCCAAGTTGGTTAGGATAGCACCCCTGTCATTAAAGACAGTATTTTGGCGGTTCCCTCTTACCCGGTATACTGTAGGGTACCAATATAGTTGTGTGCAGACTCCACCCCCCTCTTTTCTTTCCACCTGTAGCCTGTTTAACCAGGGACTCCAACTCTGCCCCAAAAAGGAATTCCCCCATAAATGCTAAAGCCTCCAGTGATTTCTTGGACTCACTGTTAGCCTCCCAAGCCTTGAGCCACAACACTCTTTTAAAAGTGACCGTGGTAGCCGATACCTTTGACACCATTATGGTGCCCTCCTGCCCCGCTTCACATATATCTTCAGCAGCACACTTCAATTTCTCATCTAAAGCAAAGAGCTCAGAGTCTGACTGAAGTTCCACACACAATGCATCCGTCCAAACAATTACGGCCTTAGAGACCCAGGTTGAGGCAATCACTGGGCTTAAAACAAACCCACCCCTTTAAAAAAGGTGGCTTTAAGGCACCCCTCTATCTTTTTATCAACCGGATCCTTAAATACTGCTCCCCCTTGTATAGGGAGGGCTGCAGCCTTGGACAGATGACCCACGGGAGCGTCTACTATGGGAACTTTTTCGCACAACTTAATTTGTACCCTATGCCTGAGGATCACATTATCAAATTCCTAGGTATAACAACCCTTTTATCTGGAGTTTTTCACACTTCCCTTATTAAATCAGACAAAGTGCAATCTGCAGGAAAATTTATCCCAGACTTGCGCGGTCTCTTGAAAACACCCTCTGGCTGAACCGGGTTCACATTAGCAAAATCTAATGTCTGTCGAATAGCCAAAATTAAGTCCTCCACTCCAGGGGTAGAGGAATTATCCTCCTTTTGTCCCAGACATTTTTTTTTCTTCAGAAAATTCACCCCCCTCCTCATCTGAATCTGGCCCAAGAAGAGGTTGAGTTAATAAGGGGTGCATGGTAGACTGGGACCATCAGAAATTGCACACCTTGTGCAGTGTGCTGCATTACCTACAGTAAAGCAGGATCCCCCTGTGTAGGTGAGCTCAGGGTATTCAGAGATGAGGGAAATATCATAGGGGAACTACTAAATTCATGCCTCTGTCTGTTCAGAGCCTGTACTAGGTCAGACACAGACCTGCCCAATGCTGCTCCACTCTCTCTCCTTGAGCCCCACTAGAGACAGCTTCGCAGGCAGGGCACAACTCCCCCTGGTCCAACTGTTCACTAGTTAATTTGACTCTGCAAAATCTGCAGGAAATCAACATGGCAGATGCCCCCCTCTTCAGCAACAGCAGAATCACACCTTTCTGACATTGTAATTAAACACACAGTGCAATAGCCAGGCGCTATACAGAGTAATGAACCAGTGGCACTTATCCGTTAGCGGCTGTTGTCGCTGACACACAGTGGTCACAGGCAAGGCACTGCACAGAAGAATCTCAGCTGCAGACTGTAAGAAGGCAAACTCTCTCATCTCTGTGTTACAGGGAGAAAGAGCGCCAGGATGCAGCCAGGAATAGACCAAGTCCCTTCTTCAGTGGGGAGGATCTGACTTTTGGTGCTCTCCCCATCAGCCACTCCCATTTGCTGATTGTTCTATCTCCTAGTGACTCCCCTTGAAAGGGATCACTTTGGAGTGCCATGCTGGGCAGGGTTCCTGTAACTGGCATGCCCTCCCATGGAGTTAGCCAGCAAGCCCTGTAAAATGGCAGCGCTATAACGGAGGTGTGTCACCTGAGACCTCCCTCTAGCAGGGAGCAGGTGAAGTGTCCCCCCAAAGCCCAGGAGACCTCTCCTTGTAATACCAGGGAGGTCTTAGCATTGAGCTGAAGCAAAGGAACGTTTTCTCCCCAGCTGACAGGACCCTGACAGAGAAGCAATTCACTTCCGTCAGCCCCTGCAGCGCAAAAAAGCAGTGTTCTGAGGTTTCTAAAGAAACCCCACACTGAGCCTGAAGATAGCTAAAAAAAAAATTGAATCTCTAATCTGGCTGCAAAACGCGGCTCCATAGCATATGCACCCACTCATGTGGGCATCTAAACGAAACGGAGGTCTTCTGGGATGCAGCAGGGGAGGTGCCTGCCTCTTAAAGACATAGCATAGGTGCCTCCGACTACATCTCACGGTTAGCTGTGTCACCAGGATGGATGAAAGAGAAAATACTTTCAATAAGGTAAGTAAAATTCAGACATGGACTAGGTGTTTCTTGCCCACTCATATCCCAATGCTTATAGTATGGATTTAATGTCCACTTGTACTATTTGTACATCTCTCCAATGACTCCCTGAAAGTGTTACTGCACTGTACAGCGCAGGTACCACCCGTGTGGTGGGCCTGCAATCTCCTCTGTGCAGTTTGTGCACACAAGTGGGATCACAATGCCGCACATCCAAACAAATTAACAAGCAGGGACTGCATTTGCTGCAGCCCATAGGAGCCAGATCGGGGCGCCATTAAAGCAGGTGAATGGCTTCCCACTGGAAGTGCTCTCTCAGCTAATGGCAGTCCCAGGAGGAGAAAACACCTGCCCCCGGGACTGCCTGGGGTTGAGTGAAATGTAATCACTGCAGCAGTCTTAATAAACGAATCTGCTAACCATTAGAAAACATTGCTCTGCGTTTATGCAATGCTGCCCAATATCAAATCAGTTGAAGTTTGGGGGACTCCAAATAAACATTAAAAAGAGGCACCTTATAGGGGGCATTTTTAGCACTATTAGCAATGCAGGTATTTTTAGCCATGAACAGCTTGCTGTCCACATACCCTACCACTCTGGTTACACTTACCTATAGCAAGGACTGGTGATCTGTGATCTAGGGTGGGATGTACCAATCACTTGAGGTACATCTCACTGTGCCGACACTAATCGCATATGTACTAACGTATTCGATTAGTTCCACAAAGGGCAACTCTCTAGATAAGATCTGCCCTCTGCGATGAAAAGTCAAACATTGCAAACTGATCATGAGCAAGTGACCTTAAAACGGACATTGTTAAAAAAAAACCTTTACTAAGCACTTAAGATATGTTTATCCTCTAAAAAATGCTCATTACATGTAAAAACAGGTCTTAAATCTTGTTTCAGTTAAGCATATATTTCTTGGAATGAGGGAGTGATGATTAATGCTTAAGAACTGGACATCAAAATGAATGAATTGGTTTCATCATTGTGTTGGTTAGATTTATAGTCACATGGAATAGCTTAAAAATCCACCAAATTCTAATTCCATGAGGCAAATAAAACCTACAAACATGCGTCATAAATCTGATCACTGCTTTATGTGAGAATGGCCATATCCAGAAAAGAGTGGTGTCCAGCAGAAATATGCTTCTACTGTACCAGAAGTGAAGGTACATAGGCGTGTGCAGCATATAACATTATGGTGTGTACTGCCATAACAAAAAAATAAGGTACTCTTTACCTAGCACGGTGCCCATCGCAGGCATCGCGGCCATCGCATGCACTAAAAAACGGGTGCGACGCGATGCCCGCGATTTCCCATAGGGAACAATGTTAAAAGTGTGATTGGACGCGATTTTACTGTTCAATGCCTCAATGCCCGCGATTTTTCCATAGGAAACAATGTTAAATGGGCCACAGAGCCCAAATAGTCCCCCTTAAGTCTGAAATGGCCCCCACAATTGTTAACGCCACTCCACGATCAACATGAACCCGAAGCGTGGTGAGCGCAGCGAGCCCGCGAGGGGCGGCGGTAGGCGTCCTCCGACCTTTTCATCCCCCCACTATCCACGTCGGCGTGGAGTTGAGAATAGAATAGTGTGGCGAGCGCAGCGAGCCACCGAGCCCGAAGCGTGGCGAGCGCAGCGAGCCCCGCGAGGGGCCGCGGATACCTTCATAGGTAAACGCGTCCCTTCGTGGGCTTCACAGGTATCCGCGTCCGCTCGCCACGCTTCGGGCTCGGTGGCTCGCTGCGCTCGCCACACTATTCTATTCTCAACTCCACGCCGACATGGATAGTGGGGGTATGAAAAGGTCGGAGGACGCGTACCGCCGCCGCTCGCCACGCTTCGGGTTCACGTTGGTCGTGGGGTGGCGTTAACAATTGTGGGGGCCATTTCAGACTTCAGGGGGACTATTAGAGCTCTGTGGCCCATTTAACATTGTTTCCTATGGAAAAATCGCGGGCATTGAGGTATTGAACACTAAAATCGCGTCCAATCACACTTTTAACATTGATCCCTATGGCAAATCGATGGCCGCGATTTTTTACCCCCGATGACCGCGATGGACATCGTGGGCGCCGTGCTAGGTAAAGAGTACCAAAAATAATAATCCAGAAGTGATTCTAGCGTTAACTTAATTATTCAAGGTCTAATGATAATTAAACCCGTCAACCACTAAAAGTGTTAAAGCCGGCATCTACTAGCGCGATATAGCCACTTTTTATACGATTCCGATGCATTGCTGCTACAGATCGCATGAAGAGTGACACATTCCATGTCATTTTCCTGTGAGTGCAATGCGAAGCACATTCCTGTGCACCTTGCTGTCGCAGATCCTACCGGCTGCCATGAATATTCATTGCAGCCTGTAGACCTTGCTGGGATCACAAACAGAGTTGTATTCAGTGGCACAACGAGTGCGGCTCAGCATTCGCCACTTTGCGCTCGCCATGCTTGTGCCATGTTTCCTGTATGCCGCCAGCCCTCCCGCTCACCGTATTCAACACGTCAGGGGACGGAGTTTGCTTCCCTATCCCTTTAAAACGCTGTTTCCGTCCGTGATCCGTCACCATTTTGGTGAGCTGCAGAGCTGAGGAATTGCAGTGGTGACCCAAATTGGTACAATTTGCTGCACCCCTGGACCCATGAGAGAGGAGCCAGGAGAGGAGAGCTTTAAATGAGTCATTTCTTTCTATGGGAAGATTAATCTGGGGACAGGTATGTGTGGTAGGTGCATGTGTACTGGTTTAGGGGGCTTCTGTCCTGCTTAAATCACTTGGTGCTGAATTGCTGGTCTCTGGTGTAAGTGTGGGGGTGACTAGTGTGCTGTTAGGGGTGGTTTCAAGTTGCTGGTGTTTAAAATGGGGCAAATTATTTTGGAATGCAGCATGGCATTTGTGGGGGTGGGGAGGCCCCCCACATGTTTTGGCCTTGTGTTTTTAAAGTGATGGGGGTTTTATGTAGTGCAATGTGATGCAGCATTGCTTTTGGGGTTGCAGAGGTGAGGGTGGGGTGGCCTCATTATGGTTTGGGTGTGGTCCAGCAATGCATTTTTTAAATGGTGCCCTTTTTCAGGTACTTCCTCATCTTTGCAGCGATACTTTACGCTATAGAATTTACGTAGCGTAACCCGCGCCACACTGGCTTCATCTTTTTTTGAATGGTGCAATGTATTTACTGATGCAGCATGGTTTTTGGGGGTGCAGGGGTGAGGGTGGGGTGGTCCCATCATGGTTTGGGTGTGATTCAGCAATGCATTTTTAAAATGGTGTATTTAAAAAAAAAATGGTATTAATAAAAATGGTTTTCTTACATGTATAGACCCGATCTATTGTTTTATTGTTTTTTGGTTTTGATAGTATGTATGACATATTTACTGTTTTGTTGAGCTCATGGTCTCACATTGCGTTTTCAACCCATTCAGCAGATTGCACATGCATTGTTGTTCATTTGTTTTTAAGGTTCCCATAGCAACCGGGCGGAGGAGGATTGCATCATCAGTGGACGCATCTGACTGAGTCCGGTGGCGTGTGGGCAGTTAATATGTGTGTATTTATTTATTTTCTGCAAGAATATACAAATAAATTGGGTACTCTTTACCTAGAACGGCGCCCGCGATTCCAATCCAGTCGGGGGTAAAAAATCACGGTCATCGCGGGTAAATAAAAATCGGGTGCCCGCGATGACCGCGATTTTCCCATAGGGAACAATGTTAAAAAGGCGGATACCTTCACAGGTAAACGCGTCCCTTCGTGGACTTCACAGGTGTCCGCGTCGCCACGGACACCTGTGAAGCCCGCGAGGGGACGCGTATAACTGTGAAGGTATCCGCGTCCCCTCGCGGGCCTCGGTGGCTCGCTGCGCTCGCCACACTATTCTATTCTCAACTCCACGCCGACGTGGATAGTAGGGCATGAAAAGGTCGGAGGACGCGTACCGCTGCGCTCGCCACGCTTCGGGTTGGCGTGGATCGTGGGGTGGCGTTAAAAATTTGGGGGGACATTTAAGGGTTAATTGTGCCTATTTGGGCTCTGTAGCCCATTTAACATTGATTACTATGTCCAAATCGCGGCCATTGAAGCATTGAATGTAAAATCGCGGTCACCACTAAATTTAACATTGACCCCTATGGGAAATCGCAGTGATCGCGGGCATCGCGTCGCGGCCGTTAATGTACTGCCCGCGATGCCCGCGATCACCGCGATGGGCGCCCTTCTAGGTAAAGAGTACCATAAATTGTTTAAAAATCATAGAATGTGATTTCCTGTGTTTTTTCTCCTCATTCTGTCTCTCACAGTTGATGTGTACCTATGATGGAAATGACAGACCTCTCATCTTTTTTAAGTGGGTTAACTTACCCAATCGGTGGCTGTCCAAATACTTTTTTGCTCCACTGTATGTATGTATGTATGTATGTATGTATGTATGTAATTATTATCAGCATTTATATAGCACCACAAGGGTTCTGCAGTGCCTAACAATACACGTTTGTTGGTTTGTTTAATGTCGGGAGTCATGGCAACTGGTGGCCGGATGGTAAGCGTGATGATTTGTATACAGCACCTGAGCGTTTGACAGGTTGTCATAGCAATGGAGTCTGGTCGATGATGTCAGAATGCTGCGCCACCTCGTGCGACCCGCGGCTGGTGTCCAGATGCACTGGAAAGTGGTATGTATATAAGCTTATTCTGTGTTATGTTCAGTTGTGTCCTGAAGATTAAAATAGCTTCGGAACGTTGCAGTTTATCTACCGTAATTTATTTTCGAGTGTTGCCTTAAAAAAAAGAGTGCATATTTGGTCTCCATGCATCCTTTTAGCTGGGAATACAGCACCCGCTTTATTATATATACAGGACTTTTCATACTTTGCGTCCAGTGATGGAGCATTTGGCCAATGTGGTCCCATTGTGGACAATGGTGATGGTATTGACAGAGTTAATCTGGCATTGTTAACACAAGGTAATATCTTATCGATCTCTGAATCTGAAGCACAGAACATTTTGTTCAAGCAGCAACATGATGAAGATGTCGAATTGTGTTCGGTGCACCACTTATACAGAGATTGGCTGAGATTAAGGCAGCACGAGGTGGATTATCTCTACCATGGGATCACACTTAGTGACTACTTTACAGTAAACAGATACCCAGGGGGTTTTGTGTAAGAAATGCGCCCACCATTGGCCAGTTCAATGTGACCTTCTGTAAGAGATGGATTGCAATTGTTCATTAGTGCAGTTATGACTTAATATTACTTGTAATCGAAGAGGCCAACAGAGCTGGTTATTGCTCGTGAGTGTATGGATGCTTTGGAGACATTGAATAAGAATACATTTGTGATTGGCAGGCCAATACCGGGATCGGCGGATCCCTGGATTTGGCCCCCAAAACGCTGGGATTTCAATCCAAGGATTGGAGTTTCCAATCCCGGGATTTCGGGATTAGCATGTGCAGTCTAATGCCGGGCAGCGTCTGAGCGGGTGCTCGCACAAGTACAAAACAATGATAATGACGGACACCGATACTGGCGGCTCTAGATGTGGGGCTGCAGCAGAGTCAAAGATTCAAAGAGGAAAAGCCATGAGCCCCAGGCGCCAATGTTTGGCAACGTTTCAGGGAGAAATTGGTATGACTTCCCTATTTGAATTTTTGGATGCACTGCAGCCCCAAATCTGGGAGAGCCGCTGCTGGGGAAAGTACTATGCCCATTGAAGCGTGGGAGGCTTAAAGCCAAAAAATTCAGATTTGTCACTGGGTGGGGGGGGATGTACAGAGTCTGGGGAGTAATGCCACTGGGAGAGATTGCCACTGGGTGAGAGGAGGGTTTTAAGTGTTACAATGGTAGCATTCTGTATGGACACTGAAGATTGATTGACACCTACTGTATTATACTTTCACTAATAATGTATAAAATGCATTTTTAAAAATATATTTTTAACGATCATTTAAAACTTAAAATTACATTTTGAAAGAAAATCCGTTAAGTGGATAATGCCCGACTGACTCATCGCATAAATTTCAGCAGATGTAGATCATTTTAGGGTTTAATACTCTGACCGTGATAACCTCTCAGAAGGCCATGTCTACTTTAAACTAAACTAGACTACTGTGAGCAGCTGAATGAGGACATAAAGATAATTGACTGTTACAAAGCAGAGAATGGCTATTAAAATATGTCTGAAATGCTTTCAGCTTGGAATTTTCACTGCCATAAACATAATTAAAGAGGGGATATGTTGAAGTCAAGGTAAGATTTGGAAGGCTCATAAAAATCTTCATAGACTGCTCAAAAACGAATGGGATGCAAAACAGACACAATGGGGGAAATTTACTAAGAATACGATTACAAAAAATCGTATTCGTATTCTTAATACGAATCAATACGACTGCATACGGCTGTCGTGTTCCGGAGGGGAATTTACAAAGCAGTCAAATACGACTGCTTTGTAACCCTCCGATGGCGTAATGATTCGTATTAGCGGGCGTATATATCAGTCAGATCCGTGCAGGCTGCAGTGTGTAAAAGAAAAAAAAATAGAAAAATAAATAAATACATTTTAAAAAAACAGCATGGGGTGGGCCGTAACCAGCAACAGGCTAAAAGAGTCGGGGCCGGTAATAAGAAATAAAAAAAAAAAAAATCAGGAAACCCGGAAAATAGGGGTTCCCCGATTTTTTTTACAACCAACCCCAGGCTCCAGGTCCGGGGCTGGTTCCCAAAATACGGGGGACAAAATGAATAGGGGTCCCCCGTATTTTAAGAACCAGGCCAAATCAGCTAGCAGGGTAATGTCACAGCCGGGGGACACTTATTATATAAGTTCCCGCAGCCAAAACATTCACCCTACTGACCAGTCAGCCTGGCCAGGGGCCCTGGGGGAGTGGGGACCCCCCCCAATAAAGGGGTCCCCCCCCCTCCAGGACTTACCTGACCAGGCTGAAGCCTGGTGCTGTGATATTAAGGAATTTTTATCGGTTTGTGTAGGGGCTATAGCAACAGCAATGTGCACCTCCGTGAGTCGCTGTCCGAGATTGAAGGTCAGCAATCTCGCTGTTCGTCAGTGTTCTCCACTGGAAAACACTGGCACGGTCAGCTCGCGCTATGTGGGGGCTGTCAGCTCTGTGTGCTAAGCAACTGTGGTGCAGCAGTGCCCAACCTAGCATAGCTAGCAAGTCCTACACACATCTCTTTCTGCATGTGTAAAGAGTCTATTGATGATCATATCACCCCCCCCACACACACACACACACACACACACACACACACCTTACTGCATGCAAATTTACAATCATTTAATTTTTAAAAGCAAAAGATTCACTTTTAACGGAAAGCTTACATCAGTTTTCTGTGCTGTTATTACTGTTTAGATCAGTGGTTCTCTACCTCGGTCCTCAGGACCCCCCAACAGTTCACGTTTTGCAGGTCAACCTGCAGGTGCACTCTCATTAGTCACTGACACATTTTAAAAGATGGTGGGGCTAATTACTTCACTTGTGATTCTGTGTGGAGACCTGGAAAACGTGAACTGTTTGATGGTCCTGAGGACCGAGGTTGAGACCACTGGTTTAGATGTTTGGATTAGCTACCTGCAGGCTTACACAGGCATGCTAGAATTGGCTGAATATATATATATATATATATATATATATATATATATACAGTTGGGCAAAAAAGTATTTAGTCAGCCACCAATTGTGCAAGTTCTCCCACTTAAAAGATGAGAGAGGCCTGTAATTTTCATCATAGGTATACCTCAACTATGAGAGACAAAATGAGGAAAAAAAATCCAGAAAATGACATTGTCTGATTTTTAAAGAATTTATTTGCAAATTATGGTGGAAAATAAGTATTTGGTCAAAAACAAACAAGCAAGATTTCTTGCTCTCACAGACCTGTAACTTCTTCTGTAAGAGGCTCCTCTGTCCTCCACTCGTTACCTGTATTAATGACACCTGTTTGAACTCTTTATCTATATAAAAGACACCTGTCCAACACTTCAAACAGTCACACTCCAAACTCCACTATGGCCAAGAGCAAAGAGCTGTCAAAGGACACCAGAAACAAAATTGTAGACCTGCACCAGGCTGGGAAGACTGAATCTGCAATAGGTAAGCAGCTTGGTGTGAAGAAATCAACTGTGGGAGCAATTATTAGGAAATGGAAGGCATACAAGACCACTGATAGTCTCCCTCGATCTGGGGCTCCCCGCAAGATCTCACCCCGTGGGGTCAAAATGATCACAAGAACGGTGATCAAAAATCCCAGAACCACACGGGGGGACCTAGTGAATGACCTGCTGAGAGCTGGGACCAAAGTAACAAAGGCTACCATCAGTAACACACTACGCCGCCAGGGACTCAAATCCTGCAGTGCCAGACGTGTCCCCCTGCTAAAGGCAGTACATGTGCAGGCCCGTCTGAAGTTTGCTAGAGAGCATTTGGATGATCCAGAAGAGGATTGGGAGAATGTCATATGGTCAGATGAAACCAAAATAGAACTTTTTGGTAACAACTCTACTCGTCGTGTTTGGAGGAGAAAGAATGCTGAGTTGCATCCAAAGAACACCATACCTACTGTAAAGCATGGGGGTGGAAACATCATGCTTTGGGGCTGTTTTTCTGCAAAGGGACCAGGACGACTGCTCCGTGTAAAGGAAAGAATGAATGGGGCCATGTATCGTCAGATTTTGAGTGAAAACCTCCTTCCATCAGCAAGGGCATTGAAGATGAAACGTGGCTGGGTCTTTCAGCATGACAACGATCCCAAACACACTGCCCGGGTAACAAAGGAGTGGCTTCGTAAGAAGCATTTCAAGGTCCTGGAGTGGCCGAGCCAGTCTCCAGATCTCAACCCCATAGAAAATCTTTGGAGGGAGTTGAAAGTCCGTGTTGCCCAGCGACAGCCCCAAAACATCACTGCTCTAGAGGAGATCTGCATGGAGGAATGGGCCAAAATACCAGCAACAGTTTGTGAAAACCTTGTGAAGACTTACAGAAAACGTTTGACCTCTGTCATTGCCAACAAAGGGTATATAACAAAGTACTGAGATGAACTTTTGTTTTTGACCAAATACTTATTTTCCACCATAATTTGCAAATAAATTCTTTAAAAATCAGACAATGTCATTTTCTGGATTTTTTTTCCTCATTTTGTCTCTCATAGTTGAGGTATACCTATGATGAAAATTATAGGCCTCTCTCATCTTTTTAAGTGGGAGAACTTGCACAATTGGTGGCTGACTAAATACTTTTTTGCCCCACTGTATATATACACACACACACACACACACATACAGTACATGTACATATTTTTTTTAAACTATACCCACTTCACTGCCCATCCTTGTGTCATGTTTTAAAGATGACAGATGTTCAGCCCCTAGTCAAATACAAGTAAAATTGTGTCTTTAGCCTAGCCTACTGTAAGTATAAATACTCCTAATTGTTTTGGACAAATTATTCAAGTGATATTCTTGTTATGTCTTGTTCCAAATGATAAATGGTGCTCCTACCAGCTTTAAATGTCATGACAGGAGCTGATTGGCTGTATGCATTTTCACTGAGCCATTTATTTAATGTTGACTAAAAAGACAGTAACAAATTTGTTGTGGTACATCCGTTTACTACTACTACAAGAAATAACTCTTAATAACATTAACTTTATTTATACTCTGCAAAAATGCATATTAGAACACTAGCAAAAGCAAAAGCTTAAGCTTAGAAAGCTAGTCTGCCACCTTCTGTGTTTGTGCATGTGAGAAAGAGAGGTCATTTAATCTCTGCCAGCAGTTGGCAGAGTTTCGGAGGCTCGCAGACACTAGACATATTTTTAGATGGTATTATTAATTTTATTATATAGTGCTCAAGACTCAAGGTGCTTTATATGTAAACATGCAGATGAACACAAAAATATTGGGGTAAAAAACAAACACATTTACAAGATTCTTATCCTGGGTACACACTGGAGTGATGAACATTTGTTTGAACCCAGATTCTGTGTACACATTAGAACGCGTTTGGATGGAACAATCATGTTCTTTCCTTAATAAGCATTAACAGATGATTATGCGATCCCACAGACTCTAGCTATATTGCTAAGTTTGATGTGCAGCACATCCCTCTCGAACAACCATGGGAGCGTGCAATCACCCTTATACACTGGGGTGATTCTGGTTGATTTGCAAAAGCAAACTCCTTTAATGGACAAATCCATGTGCACTGCAGGTGGGGCTGATGTAACATGTGCAGAGAGAGTGATGCTGTGTACACACGGGGGAGATAGGTGCTATAATCGCTGGGAATATGGTCGCAGGCGACCATATTGCCAGTGCTTGGGAGTTTGCCCCGGAGATAAATCTCCGGGTGCGCGCTCCCGTTTTCTGCCCCATTGTAATCGCTGGTCGCAGGAGCTTGCTCCTGCGACCAGCTAATTACCTCTGCGGCACCCCCAGCAGAGGTTTGTTTTCAACAGCGACCATCTCTGGTCGCTTGTTGAAAAAGAGACACTGAGCAATATATTGCTCAGCAATATATTGCAAGCAATATATTGCTAGCAATATATCTCCCCCGTGTGTACGCACCTTTACATTTGAATGGGGTGTGTTCAAACTGAAATCTAAATTGCAGTGTAAAAATAAAGCGGTCAGTATTTACCCTGCACAGAAACAAAATAACTCACCCAACTGTAACTCTCTCTGCACATGTTGCATTTGCCCCCGCAGCAGTGCGCATGGTTTTGTCCATTAAAGGAGTTGCAAACCAACCAGAACCAGGCCCACTGAACGATGTAAGAGATGCTTAAGAAACAGTTATTGGTTCTATTCTTCAGTATTGGGTTACCAAATAAATATAGATTTAATTTTGAGTGAGTGTAGGACACCAAATATGAAAGACTTTGGTGCAATTGGACAGTTTATCAAATAGTGCAAAGATTGGAACGAACGTTCCTTGTTCCAGAGCAAGTCTTCATGCTGTGCGAGTAGAGAGCTTCTATCATTTTTATTTAAACAATGTGGGAACATAACACATGTACGCCAGATATAGGAGCGAAGAATGCAGTGGATATGGGCACAATTATAGGGCTGAGGACAGACCTTTCTTCTGTTTTTGGTGGACAAAGAAAAGTTTTTTCCTACTTCTTTTAGTTACATTTTTAATGATAAAAATATTCTTCTCTTTCCATTAGCCTTATTTTTTTTGTAAGATGGCTGAGGGACCACTGTGCTCAGCAGTATGTTGTGTCTCCTTATCTTCTACTGTATGTGCAAAAAGTTTAGCAGGGAGACAGAGGAGAAGGGGTAATGGGTATTAGAGATGGAGGGGAATTTGGAGCCAGTGACAGGTTTAAGGGCATGTGTGGGGGTCTGAGTAGATAGAAACCCTGCTGTCACCTCCGAGGATGGACAAATACACATGTATTTAGGATGCAGTAGAACAGTACTATGCAAAAGTTTTAGGAAAAGGTGTGGGGAAAAAATGATGCAAAGAATGCCAAGTGGCAGCCTCTCATATGCTGGTAGTTTGTGATTGACGATTGGAGCATAAACAGCACCAGATCAAAAGAAAAAGGGCCCTTCTTTGATTGGCAGTCAGTTTGCAAGCTGGGATTGGCTGGCAGCTGGTGCCACCTTTTAAACTGCACTGCTCCCCTCTCAGCATAGGTAGAAGTGTTGCGTATGTGTTGGGGGGGGGGGGGGGTGGTGGTGCATGAAGGGGGTATAATACAAGCAGGGGCTGAAAGGGTAGCAGGGAGGGAGAGGTGTAGGGTGTAGGGAGTAAGGAGAGAGAGAGAGAGAGCAGAGGGAAGAAAATGAGGAGGGGGCACCTGAGAAAGAGGCAGGTGATCAGACACAAAGGGGAGAATATAGGGACTAAAAGACCTACGGCAAAGATATGGACACATGAGGACAGATAAAACAGATGGTACACATGGAATACATAAGAGGTGAGCAAAGGTTGTTTGACATATCCTGCTACATTACACATGCAGCTTTAATTAAACACAAAATCCCGAAGCTTCTGGGGAAGTGTTAAAAATGTCAGAGAATGTTGTGTTATTGTTTGCTTTGGGTCTTTCTGCCTTTAACAAGAAATACATGCTCAGTTATGTTCAGATAAATGACTCCGCCATTGCAGAATATTCCACTGCTTTACCTTAAAACAAAAACAATTCATGGGTTGCTTTTGCGGTATAATTTGGGTCATTGGCCATCCGTTGATAAGCACCATCCGATCGACAGTACTGAAATTGGCTGAATGCCAGTACATAGTATATCCCTACTGTATATACTTCCGAATGCATCTGGCTGCTTCCATCACACCATCAATAAACATTTGTGACCCAGTGCTCAAGCCATCACACTGCCTCAGTGGTTTACAGATGATGTGGCTGGCCTTCATGAGCTATTCCAAACCTTCTCCATACGTTCTTCTTCCAATCATTCTGGTACAAGTTGATCTTAATGTCTTTTGTCCATAGAATGCTGTTTAGATATGCTTTGGCAATGTCCATTCTGACCTTTTACATTATGAGGCTTATCTCATTGTGAACTGTCGGTACTGTTCTTGTGAAGTCTTCTCTTTATAGTAGACTTCAATAATAATAATAATAATAATAATAATAATAATAATAATAATAATAATAATAATAATGTCTACCCACTGCAGAGGGTTCTTCACTTGGCTTTCAGTTAAGGGTTTTATATCTTTACACTGGCAAGGATCCTAGGTCATCCGCAACTGTTTTGCTGAGATCACAATGTAGCAACCTGTTGAATTTGCCACTTCTAAAATTCCCATTATATCTCTAATGAATTGTTTTTGTAGATTAAGGAAAGCCTTGACTGGAGAGCTCCTTTAACAGTTTCCAAATGCCACACTCTGGGGGAGGTATTTAATCCCGGGTCACGACCGCCGTGACTCTGGCCCGTTTTAGCTTTGCTTGACCGTATATCGCGGGGATTTAATACCCTGGAATCAACCCCAGACATGTTGCAGGCTTAATTAAAAAGAAATAACAATACATAAAGTAATAGCCCACAGACGTCCATAACATCTATTGAGGCAAATGTCCAATTACTTTTGATCTCTTAAAAAAAGAGAAGAGGCTACTGTATGTATTAAATAGCTAGAAATTCTTAACCTTTCCTGTAATTTGGAAAATAATTATAATAGGATTATTATTCATTTTATGTATATAGCAGGTTTTTTTTCCAGCAGGACTCACAGTAGCATTACCGGGATCAAAAATTAGATAATACAGAGGATTTAGATCTACTGAAAGGGACGCCCACACAGAAATAGAAAAAAACAACATAAAAAGGTACTTGTTTCCTAGCACGGCCACACCGATTAGCATCGGGATGGTCGTGTCGGAAAAATCGCGTCGGTCGCATCGCATGCGATTTGGTCGCATGCGATGCGACCGATGCGATCCGATTTTTACATTGGATCCAATGTAAAATGGTCCCTGGGACCCGATTTTACATAGGATTCAATGTAAAATAGCCCCCAGACCCCAATTTCAGCACCCCTGATGGTTGAAATGGCCCCTCATTGGTAACGCCACCCCACGATTGATGCTAACCCGAAGCGTGGCGAGCGCAGCGAGCCCGCGAGGGGCGGCGGTGCGCGTCCTCCGACCTTTTCATACCCCTACTATCCACGTCGGCGTGGAGTTGAGAATAGAATAGTGTGGCGAGCGCAGCGAGCCACCGAGCCCGAAGCGTGGCGAGCGGACGCGGATACCTGTGAAGCCCGCGAGGGGACGCGGATACCTGTGAAGGTATCCACGTCCGCTCGCCACGCTTCGGGCTCGGTGGCTCGCTGCGCTCGCCACACTATTCTATTCTCAACTCCACGCCGACGTGGATAGTAGGGGTATGAAAAGGTCGGAGGACGCGCACCGCCGCCCCTCGCGGGCTCGCTGCGCTCGCCACGCTTCGGGTTGGCGTCAATAGTGGGGTGGCGTTTACAATGTGGGGGCATGACGGGGCCATATACAATGAGAAATGGCCCATATTGGCCCCTTTCCCATTGATTACTATGTGAAGATGGACTTAATCAAGTCCATCTTATCTTGTGCCATTATAATGGCACAAGACCGACACGACCGACGCGATTTCAATGTTAAAAATATTTTAACATTGAAGCCTATGGAGAAATCGGGTCCATCGCGTCGGTCGCGTCGTGTGCCATGTTAAGGCACACGACGCGATGGACCCGATGGAAGCGATTTCTCCATAGGCTTCAATGTTAAAATATTTTTATTATATATATATATATATAATATAAAAGCCTATATATTTATATATATATATATAATATAAAAGCCTATGTAGAATCGGGTCCATCGCGTCGGTCGCGTCGTGTGCCTTATTAAAACCCGATTTTCCATTTGCCGGTAAAATGGACCTGATTTGAAAGAAAATCGGGTCCATCGTGGGCATCGTGTGCCTTAAAGTTAAGGCACACGACCAAGAAGATTGTGGCCGTGCTAGGAAACAAGTACCACATAAAAACCTAGAGAGCACAATAAACATAATACAGGATAGGTGCAGTCATTTTGGGTAATAAATTAATCGGTTTATATATTCCATCACCAGGTGAGGCACCCTGGGTCGAATAGGTTACAACTATACCCCTTTCACACTGCAAAAATAACCCGGGTTGATCACAGATTGGTGTGCATTGAGAAAAAGCCATGTTATATATAACGAGTCCAGCAACCCAGCAATCCAACCTGGGTATAAGCAGTGTCATTACCAGGTCGGACTCAGGCTGCTGGGCAGTCTGAACGGTAACCCGGGTCGAGCGACCCGGGTCCCATTAACTCCTATGGAGGCAGCATCACCTCAGTGCTGCCTCCGCCACCACCGGGTGACGCCGGTGACCCAGCAATAAGCCAAGTCACTGTGAGTACCAAATATCGTAAATGCCGGGTCGCTCCCGGCACACACCCGTGTCCAAATCCCAGGTACATTCCGGCATTGATGTGAAAGGGGTACTAGAAATGGGGATGTTGCTATGACCCTGCACTAATCGAACCATGGATTTTTCATCCCATCCACAAGTAGTAGGCATGGTAGGCATAGTACAAAGGATACAATGTGTACAATAAGCTATACACAGAAAACAGGCATATAATGTATAGGAATACGTATGTGAAGAAAGAAAGTAAAATAAATAAATAATAAACCCAGGGTAATTATAATCTAAAAGATAAAAAGTAGGCTATAAGAGAGTAAACTGTGACCAACCACTCAAATGGTTCTACATCTGGCATCCCCAATGTGTGGTCCCAAGGCAAGCAGCCAGACTGATGGGTGCGACAAGACTGCAACAGGAGACTAGTGGTGATACATTGCAAGACATAAGGCCTCATACACTATGCAATTTGGGCTATTTCGCTGCAATTGTGGAGATCAATTGCAAGAAATTAGCCCAAAGAGAAGGTGATGACAGCAGGTCCTGTGTACAAGCCAGAGACTCACCAGTTGCACAAGCAATCTCTGGTATTGCTACTCAGCCAATGTAGACTTGATTTGGAACGCATGCAAAAGGAGCACATGAGTTTTTTTGCATGCAAGCCTGCCGTCCGGGAATCACAGGAGACTTATCCGTGGGAGTAGTCACCGCAGTGTCTGGGCACCTTTACAGACGCTGCAAGCAGCTGCAGTTCCCATGGTACTAGGGCAGAATGTCTCTCCCCACACAATGCTCTGATAAATGTAGTTCTGGACACTGCATGTCAAATCTACCAAGGAATTTTCATCATCCTGGCTGCATTTTTTTGATAGGTTGTTAAAAAAAGTTCACCACAATAATAATGATATTTTCCGCAGTCACAAATCACCCATTTCAACCCCTCCTGAGTGCTAACCACTCACCCACAGCATGCACAGCTCCAAACCTTTTTTTTTTTTGTAGTGGGGTATGGGGGAGGGAAGCAGCCTATTTCGTCAGTCCCAGGCTCCACAATTTCTGATGGTAGCCCTGGGTAGCATATTGCCTACTGTAATAGTGTGCAAGATGACTGACACATCATTTGCATTTATTACAATTACATTTTTCCATACACTTTTAGTGCAACTTATAAAACATTCACATTTTATGTGATATGCAGCCACACCCATCCTATAGCTGTGACTTGGTATATTGCCTATGTCTTGTCATAAATTGCATCCAAATCTACATTTAGAGATGTACTAAGCTTAAAGAGTGATAATATGGAGACATTCAGGCCCCCCTGAAGGCCCCCACCTACAATCTATATTCCCTACCACATGTACATGCACACAAAGACATTCTAGGTTGTTGTTTTTTTGGAAGCCAATTGACCTACCAGTATATTTTTGTATTGTGGGAGGAAACCGGAGCACCGGAAGTAAACCCACGCAAGTACGGGGAGAATATACAAACTCCGCACAGTTAGAGCCGTGGTGGGACTTGAACCCATGACTTCAGCACTGTGAGGCAGTAATGCTAACCATTACACCATCCGTGCTGACCCACTAGTGCATTGTAAAGGTGCGTACACACGGGGGGAGATAAATTGCTCAGAGATGGTCGCTGATGAAAAGGAACCTCTGCCGGGGGAGCCGAGGAGGTAATCAGCTGGTCATCCAGCGATTACAATGGGACTGAAAACGGGAGCGCGCACCCGGCAATTTATCGCCGGGGCACACTCCCATCACTGGCAATATGGTCGCCAGCCACCATATTTTCAGCGATTTCAGCCCCTATCGCCCCCGTGTGTACACAGCTTTAGTCTTTTTCATCCTATTCTGAGGCATTGGGCCGAGGAATCGGATTAAAAGGGTCCAAATTGCATGTGTTTAACCTCTTATTATGATCCAATGTGTGGTCCTGTGCGCATCAGGTCAGAGCCGGAGATAGTCACTGCTGCACCAAGGATCCATAGGATCCTGCAGCCAGGAAAAGGATTGCATATGATTAGAGACAGGATTATATGCATTTGCATATTTGCATATGCATTTGCATATTTTGCCCATTCTCACTGGTTATTGCATATTTTACCTAAAATCTAGTGATGGTGCATATTTTAGGCCCCGTCCTCTTCCCACCCGCGAGTTACAGCACTGCTTTGCCCTGCTGCTGCTGGCCAGGTAGTGGTAGAGTGTGCATGCTGGGGCAATATGTCCACAGTGTGGGGAACCTTGGATGTACACTGACACTGCTCTAGGCTGCCAATCCATGTTGATAAAAGTCAGTCAGGGCGGATGCCATTACGGAGCTCCTGAACCTTTGCCTGCCCCTGGCCTGGGACTTTACACCAAGAGACAGACTTCTGCAGCAGAGGAGGTGGGCGGAAGGGTTGTGACATCATGCGGCGCAGAGGAAATGCCGTGTCACAGTGAATATGCAGCGCAGGGAGGAAGCCATCCAATGCGCCGCCCTCACACACTATGCTCATATTTGGTCCATCGGCGCTGGAGATGAGGGTCCGTGTAGTTGATGCAAGATGAGCTTTGGACGCTGCAGTCTGCTGTAGCAGCCAGGAAGAAAAAAAATCCTGTGTACAGCACTAGACATCTGCAGATGCTGTGGGCCTATTTTTGAGGTTTATTTGCAACTAATTGTATCCTGATTTTTAAATAAATAAGTTAAAAATTACTTTTTTTTTATTATTTAATGTAGCATATTTTAACACTTTTTATGCATATTTTATGTATTTTTCATGCATATTTGCATGCATATTTCAAGCTTTTTATGTTGCATATAATCCTGTCTCTACATATGATACATTGGTACTTATGTAGTATCTGGGTGTCCGATTTTGTGATTGTATGCCTTACCTTAAGGCATACAATCAGATGCGATGCGATGCGATTCGATGCGATTTTGCATAGGATTCAATGTTAAGAAGGTCCTGTTCATTTCCCCACTATCCAAGTGGGCATAGAGTTGATTTTATATAGCGTGGCGAGCGCAGCGAGCCACCGAGCCCGAAGCGTGGCGAGCGAAGCGAGCCCCGCGAGGGGACGCATATTTCTTAAAAAGTATTCTGTGTCCCTTCGCGGGGCTCGCTGCGCTCGCCACGCTTCGGGCTCGGGGGCTCGCTACGCTCGCCACAGGTTTATATCCAACTCCATGCCCACTTGGATAGTGGGGAAAGGAAAAGGACCCCTTTTTCCCATTGAATTCTATGTTAAAATGGACTCAGACCATTTTAACATTGAATCCTATGGAAAAATCTTGACCATCGCATACGATTTGGTCGCATGCGATGCGATGCGATTTCTAAATCGGACGCCCAGATACTACATAAGTACTGATACATTTATTTATTCCGTAGCGCTTTACAATAGTAGACAGTGATAAAACAAACTGGGTAACAACAGACACATCACATGCAATTCTGCTGCCCAGATCTCCCGGGTGAGATGACGGGATATTGCATTTGAGATGTGCAATGCGATGACTATTGTGAATGTATGGGGGCCTTTAGATAGGACATTGATGCTCAGGGCTGGCACTACCCGCTCAGCATCTCTCCCCCTCTTTCTCCTGCCTCCCTTTTATTATTCCTCTTCTTTTCTCTTCACATCTTATGTCACTACTCGTGTGGGCATAATGTGTATAAGGTGCGTTACTACTGTGGATTTGTGCTACTGTATGGTGCAATTGAATTGGGAGAGAGGGCGCAAATATAGAATTTGGCAGGAGGGCGCTGGACACCATAGCACCGGCCCTGTTGATGCTATATTAATTTTACAGTCAGGCAATTCAATGGGTACTTATGTACTAACTGGGCTGCCGATTTTGAAATCGGGTCCATCGCATCACATCGCATCCGACCATATCGCATGCGATGCGATGGACCCGATTTTTCCATAGGATTCAATGTTAAAATGGACTGAGTCCATTTTAACATGGAATTCAATGGGAAAAGGGGTCCTTTTCATACCCCTACTATCCAAGTGGGCATGGAGTTGGATATAAACCTGTGGCGAGCGTAGCGAGCCACCGAGCCCGAAGCGTGGCAAGCGAAGCGAGCCCCGCGAGGGGACACAGAATACTGTCCGCTCGCCACGCTTCGGGCTCGGTGGCTCGCTACGCGAGCCACAGGTTTATATCCGACTCCATGCCCTTGGATAGTAGGGGTATGAAAAGGACCCCTTTTTCCTATTGAATTCCATGTTAACATTGAATCCTATGGAAAAATCAGGTCATCGCATATGGTCGTATGCGATGCGATGCGATATCTCATCGCATCGCATCTGATTGTATGCCTTAAGTTAAGGCATACAATCAAAAAATCGGCAGCCCAGATAATACATAAGTACCATTCAATATTATAAATGTTATACAGTAAACTGCGTACACATTTAGCAATGCCATGGGTCTCTGATATAGTTAGTTATCAGCTGTGCTGCGGAATAACAATATAGTATCAGTAGTTTGACTACACCCCCCCACTCCGTACATGCAGCCGCTGACGATATTGGCAGATTGAGCTGCATTCCACTGAACTCTATTATGACTACCACTAAGTCAATGTGTCCTTTTTATTATAAGCAAATAAAACAATAGTTACTGGATTGTAATTCATCCCATTCTTCTATGCAAACCATAAATCAATGTTTCAACACAAGACACCAGAAATGTCATGCATTGAAGTAAATATAATTTAATAACATTGCTTTATTTCATTAAAAAAAAAAGACTAATACTTTATTCTACAGATACTTAAACATTTTTACTTCATAAAAAAAAACAACTCTCTGCAGTCATCCTGCCTCAGTGTGACACCTGGTCCTGGCTGTAGTAATACTGCTGAGTGTCACATCTGCATCCTTTCATACTGTCCTTATAAACCATGCTGCCCTCTGGACCACAAGCATCTGCAAACCACATACAAAAGCTGCATACTGACAAAATAAAGACACGTTTACAAACAGAAGGGATTCCTGTGATGTGTAACAGGTTTCCTTCCAAACTACAGAACACATTTGTGCCGGTTGCTCAGTACCTGCTGCGGCTACATGAGACATCTAGTACATTATAAACATATAATCCCAATAAGCCAGGATGCGGATTGTTGGGGGAAAGTAACTTCTGACAGCAGAAAACACCAATGTCACAAAGAACAGGATCGCATTGGCCACATTGAGCCCTTTTATAGTTGTTTGCTTATTACTGTAAAAATCACAAAGCTATGCACCATGAGTTCCCATCTTAGCATAAAACTTGTTAAAACTTGCAGAGTTACTGTAACTTGTGGGATTTCATTGTACAGAGGAGGAAAAAAAAAAAGAAAGAAAGAATCCATCCCGCATTTGTTTCCATTACTGCATCCGTGACCAGAACCCAGGCAGTCAGTGTTAGTAATAAGCGTTCCCAGGGCTGAGCACCAAGCGCAGAGGAGACCTGCAAGCAATCAGCCTGTGCTATGGGTTTATATGGGGATAGAGGACTGGGCACACTCACCAGCCCCAACGCCCCCTACACAGAAACAAGAGCCAGCTCAGTGCAGCAAGTGCTGGCACACACAGTAATTACAGAGAATAGGTTCTGTAAAACTTTCTATGTACAGCAGAGATCACCCTGAATTCAAGGGTCCACACCCTGTGTAAGGCTACCATAGTATGCACAGGAGAAGCAGGCATGCACGGACAATAGGAAAAAGTATTTCATTGGGGTAAGAAATATAAAACGGCTTACGCAACCCACCTCTGCCTTCAGAGATGTAGATAGAATGCGCTGGCAGAACGAGCGTAAAGCAGAAGACAATGCAGGTAATCCCAAGCACAGGCTCCTCCATTGCAGTCCCACTGCAGCTCCGCCGGCTGAGCTGCACAGGAATCCAGCGTTGTGCTTCTCTGAGCTCTAGGCTACAGCCGCCGTGTCACTGACTGCCTGGGAAGAAGCAGCGCAGAGAACTCCAGCTGCACAGCGCACACACACCAATAACCAGTTCATCTGAAGTTGAGATGTAATCTAACGTGGGATTGGTTTCTCTGCAAAGTGCACGATTGGCTGTTAGGAGACAACGCTGGATAGGCCTTATAGTAATTTCCTCTTTCTCCATAGTGTAGTATGTGGCACTGACTGAGCGCAGCGCTGCTCTGGCTGCTTCTCTCTCTCCCCATTGTACACAGCGCTGCTGGTCGGATCCTTCACTAGAATAGCCTCACTCGCTCAAAGCAGGTGGGATCGATCCCAAGTTACCCTCGCGTCTTACATAAAAGGGCTATTAAGAGAGGGAAATTTCATCACAACCAAATGACTTAAATAATATACATAGCAGCATAATAGAACAGAGAGTGCAGATGGAAGATATGATATCATCTATAAGTCAAAGTAAGTCTCAGATTATGAAAATAAAAAATAATTAGATAACGGAACACCGGACAATCAGAATGTACTGGTTCCACACAGCAAACTCTCCTGGTGCTTGTAGTGCTCATCCCCATCCATCCCCATCCTCGATTTGGGTGGGGTGTGTTCAAACTAAAATCTAACCTGCAGTGTAAAAATATAGCAGTGAGTATTTACTCTGCACAGAAACAAAATATCACCCATATCTAAACATTAGTCTGAAGGCCCCCATACATTAGGCCGACTTGTCCTTAGGACAAGTCGGACCCAATTCTCCTATGAGCCGCCCGGCAGCTCCCCGGGAGGCTCACATACAATTTGGCACTTGATAAGCCAGTTTTTACATGTGATAAATCGCTTGCGATTTATCACATGTAAAACAAATGGGGAGCTGCAGGGCGGTGAGGAGCAGTGGGGGTGGGCGGCGGCAGTAGTGGGGGCAGGCGGCGGCAGTAGTGGGGGCGGGCGGCGGCAAACAAATGAGTTCCCGGCGGGTGCCGGGTGCGGCGAGTGATGCTGACCTGGCCGGGCAGCTGTGATCAGAAATAGCAGCGCTGCCGCTGCGGGACGGGATGCACAGTGGCGGCTATTAGATTTTCAAAATTCCTGTCAAATGACTGGCCGTTCTGTGATTGGCTGAGAGAGCTCTCAGCCAATCACAGAACGGCCGGTCATTTGACAGGGATTTTAAAAATCTAATAGCCGCCACTGTGCGTCCCGTCCCGCAGCGGCAGCGCTGCTATTTCTGATCACAGCTGCCCAGCCAGGTCAGTGTGTCTGCCCGCCGTGCTCCCCCGCCCCCCGGTGTCTGCATGCATATGCCTGACAGGTGGCAGGCATATGCATAGCATACAGGGAGGTCGGATGATCTTATGTGCTGACCGTCCGACCTCCCTGATCCGGTCCGATCCGCACGGGACCGCGCATCGGATCGGATCATACATCACACACCTGCGATTTTGGGGCGATTTCATCCGGTTATCGGCCCAAAGTGCCGAAATCGGATGAAATCGTCCCAAAATCGTATAGTGTATGGGGTCCTTTATACATTAGTCCGACTTATCCTAAGGACGTTGGAATCAATTCAGCTGGCAGCTGCTCATGTGAGCCCAATGACGATTTCTTATTTGATGTGCCATTTTTACATGCGATAAATCGCATGGGATTTATCATATGTAAAACTCCCAGAGAACTGCAGGCGAGGGACAGGAGAATAAAAAAAAAAAAACATTCAAAAGAATGGGCGGCTGCTGATTTGTGAGCAAGCCGAACTCCACCCGCCAGGGATGCAGAGTAGGAGAAGCGCCCTTTCCAGCCCAGCGCTTTCCCACTCTGCAGATAACTGGCACACACACACTGACAGCCACACATGCCGGGCCGCGGGAGGGATGCGGGAATATCCCAAAAAAACAGGACGTGCCTGCGGTAAGCGGGACAGTTGGGAGGTATGCACATGGTTTTGCCCATTATAAAAATATTTTGCTTTTGAATAACCCCCTCAGTCGGTCCAAACACACAAGCGAAATGATAGGCAGTGTCCTTCCAGAGTATCTGGATACATTGGGCTCTATTAAGCAATCTCATTTTTTATAGAAATCATATGGAAACGAACAATTATGCATGACTTAAGCATTTAAGTATCCCAGCTATGTGGGCTAGGCTTAACATCGAAGATAACGCAATTATCTCCTCCATTAATGCCGGATTCCCACAACATCACACTGTGAGGGTTTCTGGTAACTGCAATATATAATGAAAGCCTTTATAGGTTTGTCAAAATATTTTTCAAAGTTAGAATAAAACTTCATCTAAGAATGGGATACGGTCATTGGGTCACCACCAAGTAGGTCGACAAGCATTAGGTTGACATTGCTAGGTCGACATGCAGATAGGTTGATATGACTTTAGGTCGACATGACTTTAGGTTGACATCCAGTAAAGTCGACAAGACTTTAGGTCGACAGGGTCACTAGGTTGACATGGGTTAGGTCAACATGGTCATTGGGTCGACAGGGTCATTAGGTTGACATGGGTTTTTTTTACTGTTTTTTGAGCCGACATGTGCCAACACGTGGTATTTCATGCCCTACCTTCCACTAGGGTGTGGCGGGAGCATAGAATAGTGTGCCGAGCGCAGCAAGCCACCGTGCCCAAAGCATGGCGAGTTCAGCGAGCCATGCGAGGGGACACCGTGGTACGCTTTAGTGTTTATGTTGACTGTGTTGACATAAGGGTGAAAAAAAAACATGTTGACTTTTTCACTGTCGACATTACCCCTGTAGACCTAATGACCCTGTCAGCCTAACCCATGTCGACCTAATGACCCTGTCGACCTAACCGATGTCGACCTTTAGCCATGTCGACCTTAAGCCATGTCGACCTAGTGGTACCGACCTAATGCTTGTCTAACAACTTGTTAAAGACCAAATGATCCATACCCCTAAGCATGGCATTAAATGATGAAAAATCTTGTTATAGAGGAAAACTTTAGAGACAGGTGGCTATCATCCAGTGGTGTTTTCTATCTATGGGCTGCAAGACTGCAGCCCCCCAAAGTAAAATCTGCCACTGTGCTCTGCCTAAGTGAAGGCTTTCCTGTGACTGGCAGTGAACTGCTATTGGAAGGTGGACCTGCCAGTCACCCAAGGCAGTCCCATTGGGAGATGATCCCTCCCTCCGGGATTCCTCCTTGGTTTCTATGGGCTGCAGCCAAAGCATGCATTTTCCATGTTGAACTATAGAACATGTCAACATAATGCATGTCAGCCTTTTTCATGTACAGGTTGAGTATCCCTTATCCAAAATGCTCAGGACCAGAAGAATTCTAGAATGTATGAATGTATCCAATAATTTGGATAATGGATATTTGAATAAGGGATACCCAACCTTTATTAAACTTTTGACCATCTACCTTTTTACTGTCAACCAAATGATCCACACCTGTCACAGTATACAATGCACAGTGGAGTATGGCCAGTAGTCACATTATACAATGCACAGTGGAGTATGGCCAGCAGTCAATACACCAGGGGTTCTCAAACTCGGCCCTCCTGCACTCATTACTGACGGACACATTTTAAAAATCCACAGATGGAGCTAATTATTTCACTTGATTTTGTGAGGGGACTATGGTCATTGGGTCGACACCATTAGGTTGACATGCAGAAAAGTCAACATGGGTCTAGGTCGATGTGGGTGTAGGTTGACATGTCATTAGGTCAACATGGGAAAGGTCAACAGTCAAAAGGTCGACACTGTTTTTTGAGCCAACATGTGCTGCCGACAGGTGGTATTTCATGCCCTACCAACCACTAGGGCATGGTGGCAGAATAAAATAGTGTGCTGAGTGTAACGAGGCACCATGCCCGAAGCATCGTGAGCGCAGCGAGCCATGTGAGGGGATGCGGTGCTACGTGTCAGTGTCCATGTCGACTGTGTGGACATTCAGGTAAAAAAAAAAACATGTCAATCTTTTGACTGTTGACCTTGCCCGCGTCGACCTAATGTCGACCTACATCCATGTGGACATACACCCTTGTACTCCTTTCTGGACCTAATGGTGTCAACCCAATGCATATCGACCTAACTGGTGGAGACGTAATGATCCTGTGAGGAGACCTGCAAAACATGCATTGTGTCGTGTCCTGAGGACCGACTTTGAGAACCTGTGCAATACAAAGTGGGGTACAGGGCATGCATAGTTCAGGCTTCCATCCCATATAATGCTGCCATTGCAGGAATCCGACACTGGTAGCAAAATAACAACAATGTTGACTACATTAAAATCAATTATATCTAGCCTCTTGTGAAATAAACTGATGGGGATTTTGTTTTTAAGTCCGGCTTCTGTGCTTCTTCTAGTAGCCAGCTTAAGATGCTTCCTAGAAAATGTATAAAATTTAGGAATGTCTTGTTATTGTCAATTCTGCCCTTACCCTGATTGGTTTCATGTGAGCCGCAAGCATTCCCTTGTGGTAATTCCTGCATTTCATTGTTTTGTTGCTTTGTGCATTGGTGGGCACATCTGGGTTTCAGATGACTTTGGTTTCTCCTTTACTGTTTACCAGTTGGCGTTCTGAGATAGCAAGTTCATGGGGACTCTGGATAGTAGCCACTTTCTCCCATCTGTTCTGTATCTTATTCCTTGTCTGGGTCATGTGCTGACAATGGATTTGAAGTTTTTTTTTGTATATTCTGTTTTTATTGAAATTTTAGCACACAATAAAATGACAGCAAGTTTGTTAACATATTGCAGAAACAATGACATTCTGAGCATACATTTTTATTGAAGAACCATCACTGTATTTGTTGATGTCTTTCTGTCTCATATATAAACATTGTAGAGGGATTGGGAGTTGCAGAACCACCTGCTCTGGTAACAAAGGCTGTAACTCTCTTCCATTATCAGGTGAGCAGTCTCTTTCATTGGTGCGCTGCTGAACTAAACTGGTGAAAAATGCCATGCCCCTTTTATGATCTGTGCCCACACACCACCAACTACTACATCGATGTGCACCGTGTGTTTTGGACTAGATCGCATCGCATCTAGTTCAAAACACATGCGATATACTAAAGCAGAGTGTATTTTGAACTAGATGTGATATGATCTAGTCCAAAATGTATGTGCTACACATACCTTTTGTACCTTGCGATGTGATGTGCACAGGATCATGCTTTCCCTAAGTATGTGCTACATTTGCCTAGTGGGAAAACTGCCCCTATACCCAAACCTCAATATGAGTTCCAAACATTCACCTGAAGTGTCTGTGGAGGGAAAGTCCTCTGTTGGCCCAAACTCCCATGCTGTCAGATAATTCAAAGTTAGTGGAACCTGAAACAACTGTAGCTTAACATAGAGACTAGCAGACAAAATAAAGTACTTAGTCCCTATAGCATGCCAGAAAGAAAAACGGTGTTTGTTTAAGTCAACATGACATTTGCCGACTTTGAACGGAATGCCAACACAGCTTGTAGCAGTAGAAGAGCCAAGTGATAGGGAAGCCAAGAAATCCCAACTGAATGGAATATTTAACCTTCCTATTTATTTTAATTGGAAAGCCAAAAAGTACTTAGCTATTAGTTCAATAACATAGCTCTGAGGTACCTGACCAAGATAAAGGTGGTAAGGGAATCTACGGGTATACACATGGACTCCCTCTCTTGAATGGTGAGCCTCCAGGTGATATCTGTCACTTGAGGACTCACCAGCCAATCAGGGGGCACCACATACAGTAGTAGTGCTATTATGATAACTTAGTGCTGCTGAACTGTCAGTCAAGCGGAGCACATAGGCTTCTATGGGAAAAATTGTGTACACCATCAGAAAACACAAATCCAGCAAACATTGGAACTTAGTAAATGATTGGAATTTATTTGAAAAAATACACCAATGTACATTAATAAACAATTTAGCTTAAACTCGACTCAAACACAAATCTTAGGAAATTGACCTATTAGATAGTAAACATATTTAGAGAATATAATTGTTTCATACAGTATAGATTAGTGTTCAGATGTCATTCTCGTTATGCAGTAACAGCCATGCTATTAAAACCAATAAATACATCAAACTGAAAGCAAATACATGCAAACTGCTCTCACGGTTCTCCAATCCTATTAGGCTGAACAAACTCTATCCCACAACTTAATATAAATGCTGAAGAGGTTGTTCACCTCCAGGCTTCTTCCTGTGTATCTCGTTGGAAGTTCTCCAAGCTAACTGCCTTTTGGAGACACAGAATTACTATACTATCTATAAATCATGCAGATATCCTGATTCCCTCTCTATTCCGTCTGCAACCCAACAACAGAATAAATGTATTTTGACTGTCACTAGTCAGGTAGTAGTTGACTGGAGAACTTCTTCAGTCCACTTAAGACAGACAGCTCTTAGTATACTCTGGCAATTACATTATATGATAATGAAATACTTGACTGCCTTCATAAAAACACTCTGCCATATGCCTTCCCCAGTGCCTAGCCAAAATAGTAAAAAGCATATTTAAAATTCTACAGAAAATGCAGAATCTAATGGGTTTCCTTGTGCATAAAATGCAGAGGTGATTCCTGCAGCTAATTGTACATCCCCAAGAGGGTGGACATCAACCTATTTTATCTTTTTTCTTAACCCTTATTCTCTTTAACCTTCTAAATATCACATAAAACTGACAATCAACCTACATTAAATTATTTACTTTGTTTATCGTCAATTTATTTTGTTTATAGTCATCACTATACCATACTCTGCATGCTAACATGTGGACAGGACTAGGGTGGCCAATCCCAGGATCTGAATCGGGGGGATCCCGGGATTTGGCTCAGATGCTGCCTGGCTGTTCCCGACACAGCGTGTGGCCACGGCAGCGTGACCTATGACCACCGCACCGCTGCGCCTCCGGAACTGTCCACCATAGACCTCTCCCGGCCGCACACAAGCATCTCCAGCGTCACACCTGCCGACTCCCTGCACTTTGCTGCCACCTGCGTGGCTCCTCTACTCCCCCAAGTAAGTAAATGTGGGGGACAGGGGCGTTTTTCTTTTAGGGATGCCAATCTTGGGATCCCGGGATTGAGCATTTTTCAATCTCAATTCCCGGGATTGAAAACATATTGTGTATCACAATCACATTTTTAACACCAGTATGCATGAATATTTATTCACCACTACTGCTCTTTTGATCTAGGGCTGTACTGGCAAAGTACTGACTTTCAGGTTTATGACCAAGGGTTATATTGCGCATGTGTGGCTGTTGGCCAGCAAATGCACAATTTACAGGTTAACCTAGGAGGATCTAGATGTGTTGCAGTTAGTTTCAGAAAACAACAGTTCCCTGAGGCTGCACTGTATTTAAATAATGATACACCCTAAACTCATTATTGTTTTATAGCTACAATAAATACAATGTCTAGCCATCCCCTGCAAACTATGAACCCAGAGCCTAGAAGAAAGCATAATGGCTGGTTATCACTAATAGACAATCCAGGAGAATGGTTTACCTTGTTGTTATGATAACTAGCTCTCAAAATAGTCTGGGAATAGCCAGGATGTGGGAATGCCAAAAACAATAGGTGTGATCCCATAGCTCATAGTCATGTGAGCCGGTTTGGCTTCTCCAGTTGAGGTTCTGCATAAATTGAAGTGACAATTTTGTCATGGATAATTTACTACTCTCTTCATCCAGCACATGTTTCCAGAATTTGGAATTGGCATTAAGAATACAGAATTTTGCCAGCACAGTTTGGTAATGTACAGTGCTCTCTTATAACCTGATGTAGGTCACTTAAGTGGCTGAACTGAGTCCAGGGGCAAACGTATAATTTGGGCCCTACACCAGTGGGTGACAGGGGTACAAGCTGCTAGTCGGGGCAGCAGTGGGCCCTTTAGTCCTCAGGGGCCCCGGTACAATGCATCTGCTGTACCAATGATAGTTCCGCCTCTGCTAGAGTGTATGCACATTTTCATTTTATTATTTAAATTTATTTTTGGCTATTACTATTGAATTTACCAATTGGATTGGATTAATATTGGGTCTATGGGCGTCATGTAATACGTTGCAAGTACGGCAGACATGTAATGGGATGCAGGCCCTTCTTTAAAGGAGAAGTAATAAAAGCAAATCCATGTCTTGTAAATGACTACCCCTTTAAATAAATGAGGAAAAGGACTTTTCTTGATTTGGAAGAAAGATGTAAAAGGCAAATATATGCTTTTTTGGTGCACTCTTATTTTTGTATAGATTAAGGAGGATATTCAATTACCGGCGAGCATCTCCCATCGGGCCCTATTCAAAGCTGTCTTACGCGACAGCATTGAGTAGGGGATCTTGCAGAACGAGCCAGACTTCACAAGCAGTCGGGCTCGTTCTTCCGAGAATGGCCGGGAATTGCCAAGCTCACGGCCGCAGCTCGACTATTCCCTGCCACTTCTCACGGCCAGGCCCCCTTCTCACCCCATGGCAGCCGGAACATTGAATCCCGCCTGCTTGTTCTAGGTCGAGCTGACCAAGAACAGGACTGGGTCACGGCTGTCGAGCCAGCACGACAGACGTGACCCGCAGATTGAATACACCCAAGTAATGTGATGAGAGAGACACCAGATAGTCTAAAGTGGAGAACCAGAGGAGTCAAAAGGAGCCTCGCAAAAAGGAAATGGGATCTGTTCCATATTTACCAATAACCTGGAAAATGCCTACAGCAGACTTTAGAAAACCACAGGGAGACAGCAAGAACCATTTTAGCTCTTTTTTTTTTTTTTTTATTAAAGTATTCATTTTTACTAAAGTTTTATGAAAAACATTTGAACCAATTGACAAGGCAAACACAATAGTAGGTTAATTGATGATCAGTATAATAGCAAAGTCATTGGTTAAAACTAAAGAGAGGGGAATCAAAGAGGGGGAAGGCGAGGAAGAGAGAGGGCTGGGATAGGGGAACTACAAGATATGGTATACAATAACAATCACTATAGTGAATTCACTATGGAGTAGAGAATGGTATGATAGTCGGATCTACGTTTTTATAAGAAAACCATTTAGCCCATTTTCGTTTAAGAAGAGGAGATGGAGGGTTATATGGGTTTGGGGATTAATTTGGTATTAATAGAAAACAGTAAGGGTCCCTGGGGGTGGATGGGAGAAGAGGGTGGGTCCCATTTACAATGGCAAGTCGAGGTCTTGTGGGTTCTGCAGCCAGGATGGCTGAGTAATTGAGCATCTGTGGGAAAGGGCTGAAGGGTTCACAGGTGCAGCACCTCTGATGCTGATTAGCAGCCAGAAGCTAGGGCCTGTAAGGAGGGCTAGTGTCAGGGTTCAAGAAGACTGTGTATGCCCAGAAGAACATCAGTATCGATGATTCACATTCCCACTGAAGTGGGATGCTGCACGCTCTGGTGACTATAATCCAAGACACTCAATTTTGAATGTTTATTTGTAGTGCTGTTGGCACCAAAGGGAAAAAATTTACACTGCTTGATTCATTGTTTGTAGACTGTATGCTTTGTCTATAACCACCTGACAGCTGTGTGATGTTAACCAGCAAGGAAGTTTGTTGTTACTCCAAGTTGTGGTGCGAACAACATGGTCTTTATGTAGAAAAGAACCTGTGATTTAGGAAAACTGTTTTGTTTCACATTTTACCTTAGGGTCAGTATTGTTACTTTATAACAATCCCAACAATACTTTAATAAAAACTTTTTTTTTTTTTAAATTTGATCCTTAAAATAAAATCACCAAAGAACATAAACGTATATAGACCCAAACACATACTTAATCTGATCAGCCACAGAGGTACTGCAATGGCCACGGAACCTTGTATAAAAAATGTCCCCCGGCTGGGCTGTATATATATTACGTGTGTATGTGAGGTGGTCGATATGCATCCAATTCAACTTTCTGCTCAGCTCAAAGCTTCAATGACAGCACCGTATCCAGGTGGTCCTTCAGGTGGTCTGCTAGGCCAGCAAAGATGGCAGTTTGAAGACACAGGAACTTGAGAGGAGCCAAGCAAAAAATAATAAAAAGACATCTACACTCCAACACTGACCCCTTCCCTTTCCACATACCACGCTGTGCTCTTCTTACTGTGCTCCTCTATCCCGCATGCTCTGTTCTACTCTTCCCCATCCCACATGCCTCCCTGTGCTCCCCCTGACCCCCTTTCACATGCAGCAGCCTCATTGTGTTTCGGCTTGCCCATTCCCACATGCTTCAGCCTCATTTGCTGATGACAGCACCCTGCTGGGTCCCTGCCGCTGCCAATATTGCTGGGTACATACATATTGCTGGGTACAAACATGGGCCAGATCCACTAAGCTTCAAAAGTGATACAATGGAGAGTGAGAGACAACCAACCAATCAGCTCCTGCCTGATATTTTCAAACACAGTCTGTGACAAGACAGGTAAGAGCTGATTGGCTGGCTGTTTATCACACTCCATTTTATCACTTTTGAAGGTGTGTCTGGGTGCCATCGGCAATGACACCAGAGGTCCATCTGGTCCCTTCCCACTTTCCCACTCCCCATATATATATATATATATATATATATATATATATATTTCTATTTTTTATTTATTTAATGTAAATTGTTTGTCTTTTGTCTTCTTTTAGTCAATTTAATATTCTATATACATTTTCATGTACAATATTTTTTATGTATTACACTTTTTTATATGTGTGGTCATTGTATTGTATATAAATAATAAATTAGAATTCATATGAGAAGAATGACCCCTAATAGGAAAAAAAGGTGTTAAATGGACTAATAAAGATTTTTTACATAAAATTATATAAAACATAGAACTACTCTAAAAACAGCAAAAAGAAGGCCATTAAGTTAAAAAAACAAGGCTGTGAACTAAAATAATAATGACAAAAAAAAACTTAATTTTTCTTGATTGCAGCAAAAATAAAAATAATTATCGTGTCTCTGCATCGCTAAATTTATAATTGACACATTGATGGGAAAATGCCCTTAAACAAAATGACTACTCTGAAAGTGAAGTAATTGGCAGTAGTATATCTTATGTGTAATACACAGCCACTGACCCAAATTATCTGGATAAAAGATGGCTTTCTAACACCTACCATAAGGCATCTTAGAAAAATATAAAAGCTGCTAACCAAATGAATAATCTGGTTATTCTATGTTAGTCTGTCTGTCCATTAATGTTTGTTGGTGTTTTTTTGGTATTTCCACTGGCCAGTGATATATAATGAATCTAGATTGAATAATAAATTCAAGTTATATTAAGGCTGCTCCCAGTGCAGTTTTTATATGTTGTTTGCTTCAGAAATAGAAGTATAAGGAATAGTGTTAGACGTACAGTAAAGATCACAGATCTGCATCCAACACATTTGAGACATTATTATCAGACACTTCCATCTCCGTTATATCCCAGCCCTCACCTCAATCCAAGTAGTGTTATCAGTGTTGTGGGGAGGGCCAGGCTGAATGTTCATATCCCTGCAACTGCTCCCGAAATCGTGGTCTCAGAACTCAAACATTCTGGCACGTACTAGCAGGGCTGGTAACAGAAATCTTGGGGTCCGGAACACTGATATCTCGGGGGGCCGCCCAACACCGAACGCGGATTCTTATTACATTGCATATTGTATTTTTTTTTATTATTAGAAGTAAATAGATAATTAATATTTACAATGCAATATAATAAGGGAGGGCAGATGGGAGGGCACAGCATTGTGCGTTGTGTGGTTTAGTGTGTTGCGTGATGTCACTAAACTCATTAGTACAGGTAGCCAGACAAGTAGTTAGACAGCCATGCTTTCAGACCCTGAGTCCCTCAAAGTCTTGGGGCCCCTCAACTGGTCGGGGCCCGGTACAAGTGTCCCCTTTGACTCCCCCTGTCGCCTGCCCTGCGTACTAGTGTCATATAGAATCAGTAAGTATCTCTACATCCCACATTAACTGATTGTAAATGATTCAGTCAGCCCTGTCCACAAATAAAACTGATTTGCATGTACGTCTTAATATAAAAGACCCTTGAGTTTTTGAAAATAGCTGTATTCCTCATATAGATACTACATATAGATACTACTAGTTATTAAGAGTGAGAGTTAATTAAATAATATACTTCATACTCTATGAAATGACCTAGTTGCTAAGTTACCAACTGTAAAAAAAGTTGTAGATGTTTATTGAAGAGGTTACATGGGATTTCTTCACTCAGTATTGCCATCACCTTTCACAAAGATTACAGGTAGGCTGAACGAACAACCTCTGTCATCTCACGCCCAGGCAACAGAACCCCACAAAACTCTCACAATTGGGATGCAGTCATTAGGATGACAGTTATGATGTTGATATTTTGTAAAAGTGTCAAACAATGTGATATGTCAGTATTAGGGTTATGTTATGGAGGGAGTTTAGGGTTAGGCTGAGGAGGGATAAGGGGGTAATACTTAATGGACCTGGAGGTCCAATCCAGAAGTGACAGTAACATGAAAAGCCAAGGAGGGGAAACAACCACCAGGTAGGGCAGGGAGACACATGGGGTGGGGGGGGGGGGGGGGTGAGAGGCACTATAAGGACATGAACTACTTTAGGAGGAGTGGTGAGGGCTACAAGGCAGCGCAGGGGAACCAATGGTGGAGAGAGGCACCATAATGACTTGGACTATGAGGAGGGGTGATAACCACCTGGCATTGCATGAAAACACATAGGGGGGGGGGGGGGGTTAGAGGGACTTGGAAAACAGGAACTAGGAGATGAGGCGACACCTGCAGGGCAATGCAGGGTGACGTATGTGGTGTGAGACATTAAAAGCACAGGGACTATAATGTGGGGGTAACAGCTGCAGGGCAGTGCATGGAGACATATGGATGAGAGTCACAAGAAGGACAGGGATTAAGAGGGAGGGTGAGGGGCACATGGTAGCAGGGAGGCTCATGGGGGGGGTGAAAGGCACAAAAAGGAAAGTCTATGAGTAACGGTGAGTGTCATTGGGCCGTGCAGGGAGACACATGGGGGGGGGGGGGGGTGAGAGACACTAAAAAGACAGGGGCTAAGAAGAGGTGTGACAGCTTCAAGGTGGTGCAGGGCGATACAATACGCTCTATAGCGCAAAATTGCTTCCCAAGCGAGAGGCTCCACCTCCTGCTCACTATCCTTATGTAGAAATATACCCCAACGCTTGGACGCCCTCATTGGCATTTTCTGTGTGTATTGCCTTCATTGCATATTACTGTCATTTCGCTGTGGATTTCTTGGTTTGCATCACACTGTGGTTTAACCCATTCCATTGTATCTTTCTACATATTGTTGTGCTTACAGGGCCAGTGCCGCAGGTTTTGCGGGTGCTAAATGGCAAGTTTTGCGGGCGATAGGTTTTGGTTATGCGTATTGCCCCACACTAAGTGGCGGGTTGTTTTCACATTGTAGCAGACTCCCCGCAGTCAGGCCCCCATTAAAGGTAGAAAAAAAGTTGGTTTCTTACCAAGGGTAAGATAGGGGCGCCGAGGATGGGGTGTTTTGTGACCTGAGCCGCTCACACCAAGGAAGGTCAGTTCCTTGAGACAATAAGTAGTAAAAAAGAAAAACAAGAAGTGGAGCGCTAGGTAAAAAATTGGATTAGGTCAATTGGGTATCACAATAAAAATACATTTATTTAAGCACATATGAAAGAAGCAATAATCGATTATGCTCATACAGTGAATAATAAGAACAGTGGTATCTCTACCATAAAATCAATTGGTATAAAATGGTATAGATGGGACCGAGCTTAAGTAATTATGCGTTCTCCTACTTGCCAATAGTCCAGATCTCAAGGTGCCCCTTGGTTACCCCTTTAGTTGGTTGGGGATCCGAATGGATGGGTGTCCATAACCATGCTGGGATGAATTCGGCCGCTGTGTCTCAGAGCTTACTGTCCGTTAGTTGGAATGACGGTTGCACAGATGGATAAACGGCTTCCCAATTAGGCTGGTGATAGTGTCCCAAACAGGATTCTTCCAATGTAGGGGTGCAATGAAGTTGGGTACAAGTGGTACCAGGCAAGGCAATTGTAGGAGTGTCCCGCTGTAAAGCTTCAGGTCCCAATACACCAATGTATCCTGACGCGTTTCGTTACCCTAACTGGTAACTTTTTCAAAGGGATACTGTTGTATGGCTTGGCAGGTTATTTATACCCTATTACAGGAAGTGCAATGTGCAACAGTAAAAACATTACCCAATTGACCAATTTCATCTAAAAAATGGGTTCTGACAGGAGGCAGACCTGTCAGGTATATATAAGCATTTATACTACTTTATTAGAGAATATACAGTGATTTTAGAGGTATAGAACTGCGTTTTTATACAAGTACGATCCATTTCCTGTCTTTGGAACGCACTCCGGATGCGTATTTCCGGTTGTTGGAACGCATATAATATTGGCGCCTTTTTTTTAATCAGCTATACAGCGTGTATTTTTATTGTGCCACAACTATATAGTTCCCCTCCTGTTTTGATAGTAGTGCACCTGTCTAGCACAGGGCGGGGGAAGCGCCAGTGTCAGACCTGGCGTGGACCAGGGAAGACGCGCTGATCGGCGTCACATATAGCTTCCGGCTTGGTAGCCGGAAGTTCAGCTGTATTACGCGACTCTTGGAACGCAGGAAGCATCCTGTATCTGTATGGAACGCACAATACAGGAAGTCATGCGTTCCATACCATTCAATATATGTTTAAGGGGGATTTTATTCTAGGAGGCATCCAAGTTAGCGCTCTGTATCTGTATGGAACGCACAATACAGGAAGTCATGCGTTCCATACCATTCAATATACGTTTAAGGGGGATTTTATTCCAGGTATATACACGGAGACATGGATTTATAAATATAAGAGCTTCAGGTGGGACTGTTGATCTCTTTATTTATGATAAATGGAATATGCAGTATAATAATAATACAATTATTACTGGGAGTTCATATTACTAGAGCATATTGGATATATTAATATTGATATGGAAATAATAATAATAATAATGATAAAAATAATAATAATAATAATGATTAAAATAATAATAATGAATAATAATAATAATAAAATAAAATGAAATGAAACTTTATGTATTATAGATGAGAAGCAATGGGGGGAGGAAAATGATAATGAAATAAATGTGAATGTATGTTTCAAAAAGGCAGTTATTTGACAAGCAAGTTTCAATAATCGTGTAGAATATTATGTTTATGATAAAAACATGTATAGAAACGAGCTGTGCTCAACAAGAACATTTACTAAAATGTTTTTGTATAGATCTAAAGTATTACGATTAATTACATATCTTTCACAAATTAAACAATTACATACAGAATGAAGGATGAATAAATACATATAAATGTATGTATATGGAGAGAAGATATACATATACATATATGTAGTCATTCTATTTTTATTTATATCAATACTTATAGACATGTGTTTAGCTCTACTTGGTCATTAAGTCCTTCAGGGAATATGGAGTTCATGCGGTGCATCCAATAAATTTCTTGTTGACACTGAATTTTGAAACGGTCTCCTCCTCTTTTTGTATTCTCAATGTGCTCGAGACCAAGGATTTTGAGGCAGGCTGGATTACTGTTATGATGAACTAAATAATGCTTCGATACACTGTGATTAATAAATTTGTTTATAACGTTCCTCCTATGTTCTAGGAACCGTTTCTTTAAGGACCGTGTGGTACGTCCTATGTAGATCAATCCGCATGAACAGGACAACATATAGATTATGTATGTGCTTTCACAATTAATAAAACTTTTTATTTTTTACATCCTACCATCACTTGTTTTTAGCTCTTTTACGTTATTTTGAATATACTGGCAAGTGATGCACCTATTTTTGTTACATCTAAAACAACCAGTCATGCTGTTCTTTATAGATTGTAACCAATTCGAATCCTTAGAAAAAAAAAAAAACTGTAAAAAATCTTTTAGCACCCAGTTTCTTTGATCTAAAAGAATCTAAGGATTCGAATTGGTTACAATCTATAAAGAACAGCATGACTGGTTGTTTTAGATGTAACAAAAATAGGTGCATCACTTGGCAGTATATTCAAAATAATGTAAAAGAGCTAAAAACAAGTGATGGTAGGATGTACAAAATAAAAAGTTTTATTAATTGTGAAAGCACATACATAATCTATATGTTGTCCTGTTCATGCGGATTGATCTACATTGGACGTACCACACGGTCCTTAACCCCTTCCCGCCGCAGCCTGTTTTTGCCTTCCTGACAGAGCCCTTTTTTTCAAATCTGACAGGTATCACTTAAGTGGGGATAACTTTTTTTTGCTTTTACTTATCCCAGTGATTTTGAGATTGTTTTCTCGTGACACATTGTACTTCAAGTTAGTGGTAAATTTGGGTCGATACAGTCTGTGTTTTTTTGTGAAAAATACCAAAATGTCGTAAAAAAATGGAAAATTTTGCAATTTTCAAAATGTTAAATTTTCTGCTTGTGATACAAATAATCATACCACTCAAAATAGTTATTAACTAACATAGACCATATGTCTACTTTATGTTGCCATCATTATTTCAACCTCCTTTTAATTTTTTTGGACACTAGGAGGCTTAAAATATGAATAGCAAATTCTCAAATTTTCAAGAAAATTTCAAACACTGATTTTTTTAGGGACCAGTTCAGTTCTGATGTGACTTTGAGGGACTTGTATGTGAGACACCCCCATAAATGATGCCATTTCAAAAACTGCACCCCTCACAGTATTCAAAACAGCATTTTGGAAGTTTGTTAACCCTTTAGGTGTTTCACAGGAATTAAAACAAAGTGTAGGTGAAATTTCAAAATTTCATTTTTTTTGCAGATTTGCAATTTTAATACATTTTTCTAAGGAACACAGTAGATTTTACTAGAGAACTGTGACTAAAAATTGATTCCCCCAATTCTTTTGTTTTCATAAATATCCTATATGTGGCCCTAGTGTGCACGTTGACCAAACCACAGGCTTCATAATAGAAGGAGCACCTACTTGATTTTGGAGCCTCCTTTTTATGAGATTATTTTTTAGGCACCATGTAGGTTTCTAGGCACCATAAGATGCTAAAAGTTAGGAACCCCCCCCACAAGTGACCCCATTTTGCAAACTACACCCCTCAGGGAATTCATCTAGGGGTATAATGTACATTTCAAACCCCCAGGGGTTTCACCAATTGTGGTACAACTGGGCAGTGAAAATGAAAAATTAAGTTTTTTACACAAAAATGCAGTTCTGGCTCAAAATTTTTCATTTTCACAAGGAATGAAGGAGACAAAGCACCCCAAAATCTGTGCCCCAATTTCTTCCGAGTACGGCAATGCCTCACATGTGACCAAAAAATACCATTTGGGTGCATGGCAGGACTCAGAAGGGAAGGAGTGATTTTTGTATTTTGCAGCTCAGATTCTGGTGGAATTTTGGTGGGTGCTATGTCGCATTAGCAAGACCCCCAAAGCACCAATACAGTGGAAGCCCCCCACAAGTGACCCCATTTTGCAAACAACACCCCTCAGGGAATTCATCTAGGGGTATAGTGTACATTTCAAACCCCCAGGGGTTTCACCAATTTTGATACAACTGGGCTGTGCAAATGAAAAATTACATTTTTTTACACAAAAATGCAGTTCTGGCTCAAAATTTTTCATTTTCATAAGGTATGAAGAAGAAAAAGCACCCCAAAATCTGTGCACCAATTTCTCCCGAGTATGGCAATGCCTCACATGTGACCAAAAAATACCATTTGGGTGCATGGCAGGACTCAGAAGGGAAGGAGTGATTTTTGTATTTTGCAGCTCAGATTCTGGTGGAATTTTGGTGGGTGCTATTTCGCATTAGCAAGACCCCCGAAGCACCAATACAGTGGAAGCCCCCCACAAGTGACCCCATTTTGCAAACTACACCCCTCAGGGAATTCATCTAGGGGTATAGTGTACATTTCAAACCCCCCGGGGTTTCACAAATTGTGGTACAACTGGGCAGTGAAAATGAAAAATTAAATTTTTTACACAAAAATGCAGTTCTGGCTCAAAATTTTTCATTTTCACAAGGAATGAAGGAGACAAAGCACCCCAAAATCTGTGCCCCAATTTCTCCCGAGTACGGCAATGCCTCACATGTGACCAAAAAATACCATTTGGGTGCATGGCAGGACTCAGAAGGGAAGGAGTGATTTTTGTATTTTGCAGCTCAGATTCTGGTGGAATTTTGGTGGGTGCTATGTCACATTAGCAAGACCCCCAAAGCACCAATACAGTGGAAGCCCCCCACAAGTGACCCCATTTTGCAAACTACACCCCTCAGGGAATTCATCTAGGGGTATAGTGTACATTTTTAAACCCCCATGGGTTTCACCAATTTTGATACAACTGGGCTGTGCAAATGAAAAATTACATTTTTTTACACAAAAATGCAGTTCTGCCTCAAAATGTTTCATTTTCACAAGGAATGAAGGAGACAAAGCACCCCAAAATCTGTGCCCCAATTTCTCCCGAGTACGGCAATGCCTCACATGTGACCAAAAAATACCATTTGGGTGCATGGCAGGACTCAGAAGGGAAGGAGTGATTTTTGTATTTTGCAGCTCAGATTCTGGTGGAATTTTGGTGGGTGCTATGTCGCATTAGCAAGACCCCCAAAGCACCAATACAGTGGAAGCCCCCCACAAGTGACCCCATTTTGCAAACTACACCCCTCTGGGAATTCATCTAGGGGTATAATGTACATTTCAAACCCCCAGGGGTTTCACCAATTGTGGTACAACTGGGCAGTGAAAATGAAAAATTAAATTTTTTACACAAAAATGCAGTTCTGGTTTAAAATTTTTCATTTTCACAAGGAATGAAGGAGACAAAGCACCCCAAAATCTGTGCCCCAATTTCTCCCGAGTACGGCAATGCCTCACATGTGACCAAAAAATACCATTTGGGTGCATGGCAGGACTCAGAAGGGAAGGAGTGATTTTTGTATTTTGCAGCTCAGATTCTGGTGGAATTTTGGTGGGTGCTATGTCGCATTAGCAAGACCCCCAAAGCACCAATACAGTGGAAGCCCCCCACAAGTGACCCCATTTTGCAAACTACACCCCTCAGGGAATTCATCTAGGGGTATAGTGTACATTTCAAACCCCCAGGGGTTTCACCAATTTTGATACAACTGGGCTGTGCAAATGAAAAATTACATTTTTTTACACAAAAATGCAGTTCTGGTTCAAAATTTTTCATTTTCACAAGGAATGAAGGAGACAAAGCACCCCAAAATCTGTGCCCCAATTTCTCCCGAGTACGGCAATGCCTCACATGTGACCAAAAAATACCATTTGGGTGCATGGCAGGACTCAGAAGGGAAGGAGTGATTTTTGTATTTTGCAGCTCAGATTCTGGTGGAATTTTGGTGGGTGCTATGTCGCATTAGCAAGACCCCCAAAGCACCAATACAGTGGAAGCCCCCCACAAGTGACCCCATTTTGCAAACTACACCCCTCTGGGAATTCATCTAGGGGTATAATGTACATTTCAAACCCCCAGGGGTTTCACCAATTGTGGTAATGAAAAATTAAATTTTATACACAAAAATGCAGTTCTGGCTCAAAATTTTTCATTTTCACAAGGAATGAAGGAGACAAAGCACCCCAAAATCTGTGCCCCAATTTCTCCCGAGTACGGCAATGCTTCATGTGTGACCAAAAAATGGCAGGACTCAGAAGGGAAGGAGTGATATTTGGATTTTGCAGCACAGATTCTGGTGGAATTTTGGTGGGTGCTATGTCGCATTAGCAAGACCCCCAAAGCACCAATACAGTGGAACCCCCCCACAAGTGACCCCATTTTGCAAACTACACCCCTCAGGGAATTCATCTAGGGGTATAGTGTACATTTCAAACCCCCAGGGGTTTCACCAATTTTGATACAACTGGGCTGTGCAAATGAAAAATTACATTTTTTTACACAAAAATGCAGTTCTGGCTCAAAATTTTTCATTTTCATAAGGTATGAAGGAGAAAAAGCACCCCAAAATCTGTGCCCCAATTTCTCCCGAGTACGGCAATGCCTCACATGTGACCAAAAAATACCAGTTGGGTGCATGGCAGGACTCAGAAGGGAAGGAGTGATTTTTGGATTTTGCGGCTCAGATTCTGGTGGAATGAATGGTGGGTGCTATGTGGCATTAGCAAGACCCCCGAAGCACGGTGAAATGATGAACCTAATAATCCATAAATGTGTGGTATATTTTAAAACACTCCTTTATACATAGGCCGGGTTTGTCGGGGCAAGTGTCACACTGGAAAATAGTTTGCTTTCTTATTCCCTTTTTATAGCAAACTTTGCACCTTTTTTGTGTCCTGCCCTTTTTTCCAGTGGAGGGGATTTCATCAGGAAAATTCTGCCCTGGTACAATACGGGGGCCAGTACTAGAAGTACTGGGGCCCTCTGCCTGCTGGTTCCCAAATATTAGGCTCTTTATGACTTCCTCTTGAAAGTGCATAAATGTCCCCCTCTGGCTGGTAGAACGGAATAGCACGTAAGCATCATACATTGCCTTCTGGATGATATACACGGCCAGCTTCTTGTACCAGATTTTTGTTTTCCGCAGGGCACTGTACGGCTTCAGTACCTGATCTGAAAGATCCACTCCGCCCATGTACTTATTGTAATCCAGGATACAATTAGGTTTTGAGGTGTGGGTACTGGTACCTCGTACAGGGACGGAGGTGGTACTGTCTCCGTGAATTGTTGTCAGTATAAGGACATCCCTCTTGTCCTTATATTTGACCAACAACATATTTTCGGTGGATTGTGCCCTGCTTTCACCCCTTCTCATTACTTGGGCAATGTGCGTTTTTGGGAGGCCTCTTTGGTTCTTGCGCACAGTACCGCAAGCTGCTGTACCTCTTGAACCAAGGGCCTTAAACAGGGGGATGCTAGTGTAAAAGTTATCCACATAGAGGTGATAACCTTTATCCAGGAAGGGGTGCACTAAATCCCAGACAATTTTTCCACTAACACCTACGAGGGAGGGGGGGCATTCTGGCGGTTCAATTCTTGAATCCTTCCCTTCATATACCCTAAACCTGTGAGTGTACCCTGAGGTGCTTTCACACAGCTTATACATTTTTATGCCATACCTTGCCCTCTTACTGGGAAGGTACTGGCGGAATTTAACCCTTCCTTTAAAATGTATAAGGGACTCGTCTATGCAAATGAATTTATCTGGGATGTACATCTCTGGAAATTTGGCACTGAAATGATCAATGACCGGCCTGACTTTGAATAGCCGGTCAAAGGTGGGATCATCTCTGGGTGGGCACTGTGCATTATCGTTGTAATGCAAAAATTTAAGGATTAACTCAAAACGAGTCCGGATCATGGCCATACGGTAAAGTGGGGTGCTGTACAGAACATCTGTACTCCAATATTGCCTAATTTCTGGCTTTTTTACTATGCCCATATGAAACACCAGACCCCAAAACTTCATCATCTCTACTGCATCTACAGGGGTCCACCAAGCAAATGATGACGTGGGGTTTTGAGCAATAAACTGCTGGGCATATAAATTAGTTTGGTCCACCATTAAATTTATAAAATCATCAGAGAAAAATAATTTGAAAAAGTCAATTTCTCTGAGACCTGTGGAATAAAATTGGATTCCTGGGATGGCCAAAAACTCAGGAACCTGGGGCTCAAAATTGTCTGGTGGTGGGGTCCATACGAGATCAAGTATTGGGGGGGGGGGGGTCTCAGCTGCTCTACGGGGGCGTCTTTGAGGGGGTCCCTCATCACTAGAGGAGGAAGAGGAGCTTAAGATGAATCCTTCAAATTCCCCGCTTGCCTCACTGGCTGTGTCAGAGTCAGAGGCAAGCATGGCATATGCCTCCTCCGCTGAATACATTCTTCTGGATGACTGGGATGACATTTGGGATGACATTTGGGATGCCATTTTTATTTTTGTGTTTCTGGTAGTGAAATGTTTCAACACGTGTATAGTGTAGGGGGGGTACAAACTTTATTTCAACCCGGGGGGGTATGTAGTGTGTAGTGTGTATGTAGTGCAAAAAAAAAAAAAAAAGGTCCTGCGCCAAAAATTGAGCACAGATGTTGGTCAGTAACGTCCGTCACTGAACAGCGCTCAAAGGCAACAGGAATTTGATCAAAAAAAAAAAAAAATAGATCAACCCTGTGCCGAAAAAGCTGATCAGTGATGTACGTCACTGATCAGCGCACAGTGGCCACAGGACACCCACAAAATCACAGTGTGTGTAAAAAAAAAAATTAAAAAAAGACCCCACAGCACCCTCAAAAAAAAAAAGTGATCAGTGATGCGACACTGATTACCAGTGAGGGGCAGCAGGTGCACAACCTTTGGTGCGACTGACAGTGCAACTGGCAGCAACTGACAGATATATATATATAAAAAAAAAAAAACCCTGCACCCCCAAAAAGTTGCTGATCAGCACAGATATACTGATCAGCACAAAAGGGGGGGTAGCAGACACAAAATATAGCACTCTCTGTCACTATCTCTCTCTATCTCTCTATCTCTCACTATCTATCACTATCTATCACTCTATGACACTGCAGCAGCAGCACTGACAGTTATATATATATATAAAAAAAAAACCCTGCACCCCCAAAAAGTTGCTGTTCAGCACAATTATACTGATCAGCACAAAAGGGGGGGTAGCAGACACAAAATATAGCACTCTCTATCACTCTCTGTCACTATCTCTCTCTATCTCTCACTATCTATCACTCTATGACACTGCAGCAGCAGCACTGACAGGTATATATATTTAAAAAAAAACCTGCACCCCCAAAAAGTTGCTGATCAGTTAATTTATACTGATCAGCACAAAAGGGGGGGCAGCAGTCAGTTGCACACGCAGCACAGCTGTATATATATATAAAAAAAAAACCAGCACCCCCAAAAAGTTGCTGATCAGCACAGATATACTGATCAGCACAACAGGGGGGGGGGGGGGGGGGGGGCAGCAGACACAAAATATAGCACTCTCTGTCACTATCTCTCTCTATCTCTCTCTATCTCTCTATCTATAACTCTATCACACTGCAGCAGCAGCAGCACAACACAGGAAGTCACAAGAAGTCAGATCCAGGAAGCATCCAGCACGCTACAAGCAGTGATCAGGTGATCAGGTAAGTATTTGCAAGGATCAGGTCAGTATATCACGGCAGATAGGCACGGTGACCGCACTGCACGCAATTCCAGACCGGAATGGCGTCTGCAGTGCAGTCACCGTTAGTTTAAATCACCCTCCATGGCTGTGATTGGTCCGACGAACCAATCACGGCCTTTGGGGGCGGGTGGGGTGAGGTGGGGTGACACCAGTGTCACCCTTACACCCCGTGGTGATTGGTGCTGTACTTTACAGCACCAATCACCACCGATCCCTGTGTCACCGGCGAACGTTATTCGCCGGTACACAGAAAACGCTGTAATTGGCTGTTCACATTTGAACAGCCAATCACAGCGATCGCCGACGGGGGGGAGGCATCGCCACCCCCCCTGGGCATGCAGGGACATGTCTGCTGTCAGGGACAGCAGACATGTTTAAACTGTCACCGCGTCTATAGACGCGGTGACAGTTTAAAGCCATGACGTACATTTATGCCATGCGTCGGGAAGTACATCCCGGCCATGACGTAAATGTACTTCAAATGTCGGGAAGGGGTTAAAGAAACGGTTCCTAGAACATAGGAGGAACGTTATAAACAAATTTATTAATCACAGTGTATCAAAGCATTATTTAGTTAATCATAACAGTAATCCAGCCTGCCTCAAAATCCTTGGTCTCGAGCACATTGAGAATACAAAAAGAGGAGGAGACCGTTTCAAAATTCTGTGTCAACAAGAAATTTATTGGATGCACCGCATGAACTCCATATTCCCTGAAGGACTTAATGACCAAGTAGAGCTAAACACATGTCTATAAGTATTGATATAAATAAAAATAGAATGACTACATATATGTATATGTATATCTTCTCTCCATATACATACATTTATATGTATTTATTCATCCTTCATTCTGTATGTAATTGTTTAATTTGTGAAAGATATGTAATTAATCGTAATACTTTAGATCTATACAAAAACATTTTAGTAAATGTTCTTGTTGAGCACAGCTCGTTTCTATACATGTTTTTATCATAAACATAATATTCTACACGATTATTGAAACTTGCTTGTCAAATAACTGCCTTTTTGAAACATACATTCACATTTATTTCATTATCATTTTCCTCCCCCCATTGCTTCTCATCTATAATACATAAAGTTTCATTTCATTTTATTTTATTATTATTATTATTCATTATTATTATTATTATTATTTTTTTAAATATTTTTTTTATTGGGATAAAGCAGTTATAGTTCACAAGAGGTACATTGAATTTGACAGTCAAGCATATAACAAAAGATAACGAAATGGTGCATAGACGTGTTTTGGCAAAAGGCACACTGTTAATCGCATAAGAGAACACATCCACTAGGTATGACCATATACATGAGGCAATAGTCTACTACTAAGGTGGCGTGGTACATGAGGCTTGTGTTGGGTAGACGGAGAGTATTGCTGCACAATATTTGACGGTGAAACACGGTAAGATCTGAATAGAGGTTATATCAAACATAGTACGGCAGTTTGAGCCTTAAGTAATCCGGTGTTGGGGGCAGGCCGTCAAGCAGTGGATTAGAAAGGGGGGTGTCCCCTTTCCAGGGTGGCCAGGTTGTACCAAGTGGTGAGCTGGACTGCCTGTTTTACCCGATCTTTTTCATGACTGGGAAGGGATTGTACAAACGGTAGCCAGGTATTGAAGAATTTTGAGGCCCTGGATTCTGCATCGAGTAGACACTCGATCCAGTCCATCTGGTACAAATATTTTAGTCTCGGGAGCATAAGTTGTAGAGGAATAGTGACTGAGTGGATCCATTGGGAAAGGATAGTTTTTTTTGTGGCAGCTGCAATTTTAGCTAGAAGGCATTTATTGCCTCGAGTGAGGGGAGTGTGTGAGCCCTGCGGGTGTATGTTCCAGAACGCCCAGGAGGGTGTCATGGTGAAGGGTATCTGTAAAACATTATTAATATAGCCCTGAACCTCCAGCCAGTGGGATTGTATTACGTCACATGACCATAAGCAATGATAAATCATTATTATTATTTTAATCATTATTATTATTATTATTTTTATCATTATTATTATTTCCATATCAATATTAATATATCCAATATGCTCTAGTTATATGAACTCCCAGTAATAATTGTATTATTATTATACTGCATATTCCATTTATCATAAATAAAGAGATCAACAGTCCCACCTGAAGCTCTTATATTTATAAATCCATGTCTCCGTGTATATACCTGGAATAAAATCCCCCTTAAACGTATATTGAATGGTATGGAACGCATCACTTCCTGTATTGTGCGTTCCATACAGATACAGAGCGCTAACTTGGATGCCTCCTAGAATAAAATCCCCCTTAAACATATATTGAATGGTATGGAACGCATGACTTCCTGTATTGTGCGTTCCATACAGATACAGGATGCTTCCTGCGTTCCAAGAGTCGCGTAATACAGCTGAACTTCCGGCTACCAAACCGGAAGCTATATGTGACGCCGATCAGCGCGTCTTCCCTGGTCCACGCCAGGTCTGACACTGGCGCTTCCCCCGCCCTGTGCTAGACAGGTGCACTACTATCAAAACAGGAGGGGAACTATATAGTTGTGGCACAATAAAAATACACGCTGTTTAGCTGATTAAAAAAAAAGGCGCCAATATTATATGCGTTCCAACAACCGGAAATACGCATCCGGAGTGCGTTCCAAAGACAGGAAATGGATCGTACTTGTATAAAAACGCAGTTCTATACCTCTAAAATCACTGTATATTCTCTAATAAAGTAGTATAAATGCTTATATATACCTGACAGGTCTGCCTCCTGTCAGAACCCATTTTTTAGATGAAATTGGTCAATTGGGTAATGTTTTTACTGTTGCACATTGCACTTCCTGTAATAGGGTATAAATAACCTGCCAAGCCATACAACAGTATCCCTTTGAAAAAGTTACCAGTTAGGGTAACGAAACGCGTCAGGATACATTGGTGTATTGGGACCTGAAGCTTTACAGCGGGACACTCCTACAATTGCCTTGCCTGGTACCACTTGTACCCAACTTCATTGCACCCCTACATTGGAAGAATCCTGTTTGGGACACTATCACCAGCCAAATTGGGAAGCCGTTTATCCATCTGTGCAACCGTCATTCCAACTAACGGACAGTAAGCTCTGAGACACAGCGGCCGAATTCATCCCAGCATGGTTATGGACACCCATCCATTCGGATCCCCAACCAACTAAAGGGGTAACCAAGGGGCACCTTGAGATCTGGACTATTGGCAAGTAGGAGAACGCATAATTACTTAAGCTCGGTCCCATCTATACCATTTTATACCAATTGCTTTTATGGTAGAGATACCACTGTTCTTATTATTCACTGTATGAGCATAATCGATTATTGCTTCTTTCATATGTGCTTAAATAAATGTATTTTTATTGTGATACCCAATTGACCTAATCCAATTTTTTACCTAGCGCTCCACTTCTTGTTTTTCTTTTTTACCCCATTAAAGGTAGGCTGTGGGTTATTTTAGCTTTGTTCTAGGTGCTGGTACCTGGACCCCCGACCATTCAGGGGACGAGTAGACATTCGGTGAGGATAATTCTTGTTGTGTCTGTTTGCTGTGTTGTGCATGTCCCTTCCCCCTTTTCCCTGGGTGTTTTCATTCAGGTTGCACTTATTGTGTCCCACACCCGGTATAACCAAGTCTGAGGCCACAAGTGCCAATGATGACACCCCCCCACCCCCCGCCCTCTGCTCCCAAATGAGTGCCCCCAGCTTTGTGTTCCCCTGGGTGACGTGTTCCTGAGGTTTAGTGTGGTTCATCCTTTTACTCTAGACAGGACTGCATCCAGATCCAGTGTAGGAGGAAGTGCCAAAGGTGAGTAAACTTGGCGATCAGGGACTATGTAAAAACCGGACCCGGACTACACTCCGGACCGCCGGACAGGACATCAAAATCTGCAGTCTGGAGCTTGTAGGGTCCGGTCCGGGGGGTGTCCCGTCTGGGGGGTGTCTTGTCCAGGGGGGTCCCTGTGATAGCTATCATCAGGGACATGGGGAAGGGGAGATTACAGCCTCCCCATGTGGTCCGGACCGTCCGGGTTTTGCTATATGCCCGGACCATACAGGGAGTCTTTATTCTACCCCTCCTCCTCTACCTGGGGACAGGTGTGACAGGCAGCCCCCCGGACAGGACACCCCCGGATAGGACACCGCCCGGACCGGACCCTACAAGCTCCAAAATGCAGAGTTTGTTGTCCGGTCCGGGGGTTTTGTCCTGGTCCGGTTTTCACCCATACCCCGGCGATCGGCATGTAGCCCTGCCCCAGGTGCTCTTACACTTACACACCATTGTGAGATAGGGTAACTGACAGTTAGGAGGTGATGGGTATCTGCCTCCGGCTGCAGTATGTGAGTGAACGGCTCCCTTCCTCTTATTTACTGGGTGCTAAATGGACAGGCAGATACGACTCTTTAGCAGTGGGGCCCAGGGTGTATGGATTCTGGCTGCAGAGGCAATGTAGATTGCGATGCAATGTCCTAAAATGCTAATATGTCATACCATTGCATACTGGATTATTCTTATGTTGATGACATGAATGTTAATATTATGACTTTTGACATATCATGCCACATCTCTCGCAAATAATCCCACTGTCCAGGGACATGCAGTCTGGGGAGGCAGTGCCAAGATTAAAATAATACAAAGAAGATACTTACTGGATGACACATTTTTGAGTATCATAAGTACCTTCGTTATATTAATCTAATCATTTTCATTGCTGCATAGAGTTTAAATTAATTTCGGAGGCACCGAAAGTGGTGCCTCCAGCTGTCCATTACATTAAGCTGGAAGCAGGGGGTAGGGACAAGCAGATTGCTGTAATAACCTATTAAAAATACTATTGGAAGCATCACCTTTACAAGTGCCTCAGTGACAGGGGCGTGCTTTCAGCCAATATGAAAGCACAGAACTGTCAATAAAGCTGATGTGATTGGGCCGGAGGATCTATACCCAGGAAATTCAAAAGTGCTCACTGCTCTGATCTGCAGTGAACTATGGCTATGAACTCCCAGCAGCAGCTCTTTGTCACCCTGGTTCTCTGTGGTAGCAGCCATACACAGCTGTTTCCCCTTTCTGGCTCCTGTGTCTTCCCCCTTATAAAGGAGTGCTCTTGGGGGAGATGGCAGCATCAATGCTGTGCTGGCAGCAGTTTCCGAAGGTGCGCAGGTTGCAGGTTCCCAGGATGACCTTGGTTGCTGCTGCCAGAGCCTCCTCAAAGCTCAAGCACATGAACACCCGACGCCACCGGCACTCAGATCGCCCCGAGGGAGGCACCAGCCTGCCTCAGCCCTGGAGGGACAGGAAGGTGTGTATGTATGATAGTGTCCCCCCCCCCCCCTCCTCTGCATCCCTTGTGTGTTCATGGATAGCGGCAGGGTTGCCACCTCTTCCCTTTTATTCTGGACACATATTAATTACACAGGTTCTGTGGCTGATTAAAACCAGTTGAAATGGAGGGATTCAGTATTGAATCCCGGCGTTCAGAATCCCGACAGCCGAAATGCCGACAAGGGGGGGACGTGGATCGCCCCCCCTTGCGGGCTCGCTGCGCTCGCCACGCAGCGGGTCCGGTGCCTCGCTACGCTCGCCACACTAATTTATTCTCCCTCCAGGGGTGTCGTGGACACCCCTGAAGGGAGAATGTGTCTGTATTTCGGCGGTCGGGATTCCGGCGTCAGGATTCTGAACGCCGGGATCCCGAACGCCGGGATTGTAACTGCATCCCGAAATGGAGTATTGAAGTCAGCCAGCCACAGAACCTGTGTTAATTATAGGGATGAGGTGGTAACCCTAGCAGGGGGCGAAGCAGATAGCAGCTCTAACTGGCGTAGCCCCATAGAAGCCTACGGGTTTATTTTCTTGACACATAAAAGACATTCTGTAAAAATGCTCGATATTGCTTGTTGCTTTGTTTGTTGATCATTTGAAGCACCAAAATACCAAATCTATAGCTATATAAATAAAAAGGTAAATTTTCGCTTGTTCAAAATCTTTAATCCCAGAAAGTTTTTCACCGATTGCTTTGAAATTTGGGCACAACGTTGCATTCATATACGCGCATGTTTTTATATACTTATATAAATGATGAAATTGCACAGTATCAGGCTGGAAGATACACAAGCAGCCATGAAGCTGTATGGCAAATTCTTTAATTTCCCATTCATGAAAGTCCAGCTGTTGTTCACTTAGCAGTACATCTAGAAAATGGACAACGCCTTTATTTCACAGCTGTAACAAGCACATCACCGGCTACACACACATAATTATCGCATAGGACAGCTCTTGCGTTAAGAACTTGCATTGTGGCCAGCGATGTGTCGCGGGACCCCAGTGGCTCCCTCTCCCTCCCTTACCCGGCTGCTGGCTGTTACGCACCTGCTGGCGTGCAGGTTTTCCTGCATATAAAAATGTGGGAAAACCCCTGGTAACGGGGTTTTTAAAGCGTTTTTGGCTTAGCGCATCCGGCCAAAGGACAATTATATGTTGCGTGTTCTAGTGTATGCAAACCAGACGTATTGTAAAATTAAACATATTACAAACATGCTCTTTCTCTTTACTTTCTTTTCCATTTAAACAGACTGAGCCACAGCAACATGTGGCCGGGTACAGCTAGGCTTCTAAATAAAATTGAGGCCAAGAAGAAAATACAGTACGGACAAAATATAGACTGTCTAAAAGTCAGAATTTAGCGTGATTTTTAATTATAGAAAATGTACGAATTTTTAGACATGGAAGTGTGCGGTACTTTGTAACAATTAATTTTTTTTTAAATGGCGTGGGGTCCCCCCCAAAACATAAGCAGCCCCAGGCTCATTGAGCCGGTCCTGGTACCCCAAATACAGGGGGGGGGGGGATCATCGTAACCAGCACCGGGCTCCAACAGCCAGTGGTGTAATGCCACAGCTGGGGGTCACTTTTTACGCAAGGTCCCCCGGCCGTCACATGAGCACCATGGCTGGTCTGCCCTGGGTGGGGAACCTGGGGAGGTGGGGACCCCCAATAAAGAGGTCCCCCAGGCTTCAATGTCTGCCAGAGTCCCTGTGATGTCACAGGGTCTCTGTTACAGTGCGGACCACTCACCCAACAGACAGTGCCGGGTGAGCAGCAGCAGAGACTGCAGCATTGCTAGAAGCAGGTAAGTATGTGTGATTGAGATGGTGTAAAAAGGATGATATTAAGTTTTATTTCTTGTGTTGTTTGTCTCCTTATTTGCACATTCTTTTTACAGGCGAACTATGAGACCCAGTGTGCACATTAATTCCCCCATGCTGGGTCTTGTAGTTCTACAATGTGATTTTATCTATAACACATCAGCGCTGCGTCCACTCCCCCATGTACCCCGTCCAGGGCTGGTTAACCACAGTGCTCATGTGATGACCTTGTGTAAAAAGTGTCTCCCAGCTGTGGCATGACATCACTGGCTGTTGGAGCCCGGTGCTGGTTCCAAGATACGGGGGACCCTTTAAGTTTTTTTGGAACCAAGACTGGTCGAAGAGCCTGGTTATGGGTTTTTAAAAAAGGGGTTTCTTAAATTCCCCCATATTTGGGGAAGCAGGACCAGCTCAATGAGCCCGGGGCTGGTTATGCTCGGGGGACCCCATGCCAGTTTTTTTTTTTACATAAGTTTAAAATATATTTTGTTTACAGAACCATGCACAGATCTTACTGATCTGTGCATGGTTCTGTCAAACTCGCCAGGCTGGACCTGGTCTATTTGTTTTGTAATTTTTGGTTATTTTAAGGGTGGAAAATAAAAATGTGCTCCTTATTACATTCGCGATTTTGAAAACATCCGGGTGCAATTTTTAATATATGATTTTTTTTTAGACAGGTCAAAACGTGCGCAATTTTACCGCAATTCACACGTTATTACATTATTATTACACTTTTTTTTTAAACGTGCAAATTTGCCCATATTTGATTGCTATACTGTATATTTCTTCAGGTTTGATGATTTTGGTTCACATACATCTATACTCCTAGGGTGAAATCTAATAGGATGAGAGATTCAGAAACGTCACCACTTGTGTGTTAAGCAGCCCTTCTAGTCATCGAGACTCGATATTTCCGAGCACCTTTTTTATGCACCTTTTTCCATTGTTATGCATGTTATTATGGATTGTCAGGTCTGTCAGATTTTGTGTTCCGGGCTGTGACCTCAGTGGGGCAAGTGGTGGATACCAAGAGGTTTCAGGTAGCCTTCCACAGGATAATGGAATATTGGAGCTTGGTGCTTGCATGCCAGTACCGATGCTCGTTAGTGAGGTCACATATGGATACTAAGGGCCTGATTCAGACCTGTTCACTATACTTGCAGCCTAGTGAACAGGTAAGCGCCACCTGCTGTCCCGCTGAATGCCTGCCCGTCACATCCCCTAACTAGCATGCGAAGGGATGTGTACTGGAACACATCCCCTCCCATGCAGCCGAAGGGTACAGAAATCATTAGATGAGTGAATGATTTTTCTCCCCTTCGGTAATAAGTCAGTCTAAAGTGACTATGATTTCCGCCGCTGATTGCCGAATATGAGGCAGGTGCTGGCGTGACTCATGTGACTTCAGCCACCCGCCCCCGAGCAGGCATGCAATGCCTGCATTCCCAGGGAAACGCCCAGCATTTTTATGGTGACGCCCATAAAACTCTGGGCAGCCCCCTGTTCCCCCACCCACCAGAACCCCTCTGGAGCGGACGGCCTGACAAGTGTGAAACCTGAGGAGCATAAACGTGCATGGCGAAACCGCAAACATAGGGGAAGGGGTCGAATTTTGCCCACTACAATTGGCTCTGAATCGGCCCCTTGGTAATTGATAAATACCTGGGACAGAAGACTGCTGGTCTTCAGGGATCCCTGCAAGGAGATTTGATTATCATTGTCACCAAAGAGCAGTTTGTGGCCCTCTTCATGGGTTTTCAGTCCGGATGTATGTGGACCTCTGGTGACAAAGGATACTGAGGGTACTCAATGAGAGTTAGTACCGTTGGCACAGGTTATCAGACTGGAGCTGATGGCACAGATTATTAAAACTGAGTTTTGCAGAGTTCAGAGTCTGAAGTCCAAAGACGTAGATCAGTGAAGCAACACAATTCAAGGCCCCTACACCTTGTCTGTGCAATCCGTATATCCCTTCCTGGAGAGCAGTGATTGGTGGATCTAGACAGATACACCCAGTGGGGTTCACACCAGAGGAAGTTGGGGTACAGTACCAGCAACAGCGGGTGCCAGCGGACAGGCTACTTGACTTTTGCAGCATAGCACACTCACCAGCATAGCGGGTTGTGCTAAATAGCAGTTCCTAACAGTGATGGGTAAAGGATGCACAAGCAACTTATGCTGATAAAAATGATAAGCGGCATGTATATATTCTGTGTGTGACTGTGCTTCTATCTGCAATGCTGCCCAGGAAAACACTCAACCGTAGCATTTTGTATGCAGATACAGCCACACAGAATATAGGCATGCCCCTTATCATTTTTTATCAGCAAAAGCTGCTTTGTTTTATTCGGTGAATGACATGCATTTTAATGGAAAAAGTCACACAGAGGATAGATGTATGTGTCCCCTGATTTTTCATATATCCTCATTTTCCACTAATGAGTTAGCACAGACTGCCCTAGCATGCAGTCAGTTAATACAGTTAAGCTCTTCAGGATTAGCACGTTCAAGCAATAAATCTCTTCATAAAAATTCCCTAGTTCTGACAATTTTTCCTAATGTGCAATGTTCTCCTGAGAGGTCTCTCGGAGGGCAGTACATTTCACCTAATTGGCAGGAATGACAATTGATTTAAAATTAACAAGCCTATAGCTGTATGATCATTTGATATGGATATACTAAGCGAATTACCTGAACAGCTGTCTTTTGTGAAATGATTAGCAATATTGATATGTCCACGCTAAATATAAAAAATATAAGAAGCACCTTTTAAATATTAAAAGTTAAGACAGTTAAGGAAATAAAGGGTGCTGTCACCATCCGGGTGATTAAACAGACTTTCTTAACATGCAAGTGTTTGGCGGACTGGCCCACAGGGGTACTGGGGAAACCCCCGGTGGGCCCCACTGCCAGGAGGCCCATCTCCTCTTTGGGACTATGATGTGTATTTCCTGAAGTGCATTGCTGTTATTAATCTGGTACATTATCATGCATGCACTAGCAGTATTTACTATATATATATATATATATATATATATATATATATATATCTGCAGAAAAATGTAGAAGGAAGCGCTTCTTAGTGTATTAATGTTTTATTAAAAGGCAATCTGCCACTTTTTCGTTTAAAAGAATTACAAAGACTCGTACCACACAATACATCAGTGTGGGCTTAAATACCACATGATATAAAAAAGATTTCCAAACGACACACGTCACCGTCATTGATGTGGGGTTGGGGAACCTTGGCTGGTCTCAACACGCTCGATCTGTAGCAAACTGTCACGGTTTCTTCCAGTTCACAGCAGCTCTCCCTCTCCCGTATAGTGACCAGTGTGCAGGTAAGCGTCTGGTGAGGCACGCCCAAACGCGTTTCGTCATGGACTTCGTCAGTGGGCTGTCTCACCAGACGCAAGCTTCCCTTTTTATGCTAGCCTCCTTCATTAATTAATGCAATTAGTACAAACAGCTGTTTCTAGGGTCTCACCCATTGAGGCACATTAGCTCTGTTACATTCCAGTCATTATTCCTATTGCACGTACAAAAAAACACAAAACACTGACCAAACTACATTGACTCGTATGACACAATACATTATACCTAAAAAGTTATACATAGAATTTTTTTTTTTACTTTTTTTACATAGAAAAAATGTATATATAAAAAGCGTTTATCGCTACTGTGCAGATCATGCGTCTCATCAAAAAAAGATGTACTCCTTTCTTTCTATATGTCCACCATTGGGATCAAGCCAATTTAAACATAGCAATTTAGTCTGTGAACGAGAAAAAATGATTAATTACACATCAGTGTCTTTACCGACATTCCCTTTTTAAAGCCAATCAAAGCCTGAGTGTATCAATGGGTGAGATTTACAGTTTATATCACTCCACAAACACCCCTTTCAATTATAGCGACTCTTAAACAAACAATTGACCAGAAGTTTACTGGTTCTGGACACATCTATAACCGTCTCCCGTCTCCCAATTAACTACAAGTCTTTTCTATGATGGAACTACTTCTCTCTCTCTAATCACCCCGCAACAGGCATAATTAGTTATCAAATATTATTAGACTTTTCTAGTAGTTTTTAGGCTAAGACACATAGGGGCTGTATTGAACATCATTCTGGTAACATAAACAGTTAGTGCGCTCTTTTTTGATGGTTACTCTAATAACTCAGTCCGCCATATCGACATCCCGAGGTTATGTCGACACAGCGGATGTCGACCTAGAATCCTTGTCACCGCTAATTGGACTGCAAGTGGTACTGCATTTTTATATATAGTATGGTAAGGCATTTCTTTAGAAGATAAATAGTTGGTCCGAACCAGCTTTCACTAGTTTTAATGTGTGTTAAACAAAGCTAGTTTCTATATGGTATTACATTTTTCAAACAATGCCAATCACCTGTTTTTCAATGCTGTTAATACTATGGGCTGGTTTTTATTTTAGTGAGTTCCTCTAGGTGTTATTAATAAATGGGGTGATCTCAAAATTTTCATTTAACCCGTTCGGGATTACGGTGTCCAGTGTCAGAATCCACTGGGTCTCCCTCCTGGTCAGTTGTTTTTCCCTATCTCCCCCCCTCTTGTCTTGTGGGACGAATTCTATTCCCTTGAATCTAAGCCCACTTGTATCTCCATTATGGTGTTCAAGGAAATGTCTCGGGATGCTGTGATTGGAAATTTTGTTCTTAATGTTACGTGTATGTTCCAAAATCCTAAGCTTTAAAACTCGCTTAGTTTTTCCTATGTACATGTAGCCACAAGGGCAGGTTAACATGTATACAAGTTGGAATGCTGCGGTCCTAAAAGTTTGTAAGGATCTAGTGTGTCCCACGAAGCAGATACTTGAAAAAGGACTGTGACTTTACCTTCACCCTAACACTCAGGTGTAGTGGTCTACAAAAAACATTTTTAAGCTAAAAAAACTAGAGCATCTCCAGCTGTATCGATATATATATATATATATATATATATATATATATATAAAGACCAAAAAGACACACTCTCCAGACTGTTTGATGCACAATAAAAAGCTGTGTATTTGTATTCACATAGACATCAATGTAAAAAGAAGGGTACTCAACGTTAGCGTTTCAGTCCATATAGGACCTTCCTCAGGAGTTAGACAACAGGGGCATCCATTTGGGGTGAAGCACAGCGTGGACCACACAGCAGGTTCCTACAGCAAGGAGCCACTGTTGGTCCTGTGATATATATACCCCCCTGAGCATGTCAAAAGGGCGCCAACCAAATCAATCAATGTGTGCAGTGACTTACTTCCGCGTTCCACGCTGGAATGCATATGACATCACTTCCAGTTTCGTGGTGCCACGAAAAACGGGTATAAACGAAAAAGTAACCAGTGAAAAAATGTCACTGTGCGCATATTAGCAACACACAGCTAAACGCTAGGCAGCTGGGCATGCTGCTCTGTCAGACAAATGTGTCTGTATGTCGCGCTAGCAGGGAGACAGGAAGTGGTGGGGGCGTCATTAGTGGACGGACCTGGGACAATGATGTAAAGAATGCAGTCAGCGGGAACAAAGGACCTTAAATAAAGGTTCCTGTTGTTGAATGAATAAGGTGGCTAATGAGCCTAGTGCTGGATAGGCAGCAATGGGAGGGGGCGTCATTGCATGACGGACCAAGGACTCAAATGTATTTAATCCAGTCTTGGTAAACAGATCACCTGAAATAAGGTTCCTATGGGTGAATGGTGTATAATAGGGCTGTTGAGGCCGGCGCCAGATCTGACAGCCACAGGGGGGCACACAAATACACAGATAAGGACATGAACAATAGATACAACAATAAATGTACATTTGAAAAACTGCACTAAGGCATAAATGCATGAGCATAATGTAGTACGCTAAAAATTGTAAAAAGACAAAATAAAAAAAAATGGGACAAAAGGAGGTTATAAGTGAGTTAGACAGTCCAGAGCACCACCATATAGGACATATTAAAGCAAATATGAAAAATATGAAAAAATGTGAAAAATATGAAAAATATAAATATATACAAGTTGAAGACATGGACGAATGCTCACAGTATCAACACTGTGATGTCGATTTGGGGGAGGAGCCAAAATATTGAGAAGTAATCGTAGGCTATTGACATTATCATCACAGGTCACTGGAACTTGAAGGTTCGCGTTGGGGGGATGGTGTCCGATAAAAGGCTTTACCTGAGAAAAATATTTAGTGGATTATGTTCGTTTAGACCAAATGGGGCCACAGTATTTAGCCGTTGGATCCATTTAGATTCACATTTTTTAAGGATGAGGGCTCTGTCGCCGCCCCTGGGAGGTGGTGGTACCCAGTCGATAATTCTGCATTTGATCGACGCCACTTGGTGTTTATGTAGCAGGCAATGTTGTGCGACGGGCTTGTCGGAGCTGCCCTTGGCGTGTGCCTTATTGATGGCGCTCCTGTGGTTCGCCATTCGCTCGCGGAAGGAACAAGTGGTGAGGCCCACATAGGTCAAGCCGCATGGGCAATGAAGCAAATAAATGATCTGATCCATCAAACAATGCAATTTGAAGTGGATCTTAATGGGAATCCCGCTGTGTGGGTGTGGGAAGCTGGCTCCTGGAATCATGGAATTGCACGTCGTGCATCCAGCACATTTAAAACAACCCGGTCTGCGGGTATGTAACCAGGTAGTATCGCCAGTGGTGGTCTGTCCCTTGTGTTTAAGTAGCTGGTTCAGATTTCTGCCCCTGCGGTATGCCACGGTTGGCCGGTCAGGTATCGCCTTGTGTAAAATCGGATCAGTCGCTACAACTGGCCAGTGTTGACGGATGGCTCTAGAGATGGTTGTAGACTTCTCGTCAAATTGGGTAACATAAATGTTAGTGGGCCCACTTTTCGTGGTCGGGTTACCAATCTTGGAGCGAGCTTTCTTCAGGCATTCGTCCAATAGCTTCTTCTGGTACCCCCTAGCAAGGAATCTGTCCTGCATTTCAAGCAGTTGTGCTTCCGTTCGTGCAGGGCAGGTATTGTTACGGAGGACCCGCATGAATTGAGATATAGGGAGACTGTCCTTCAATCCGGGGGGGTGGTTGCTTGTTGCAAAGAGTAAGGAGTTGCGATCCGTGTGTTTACGGTACAAGGTACTGCCAAGTTTGTTCTCACTTTTGAAAATGGTAACGTCCAGAAAATTTATGGACTGGGAATTGACCTGTCCTGTAAATCTAATGGTGGTGGGTAGACTGTTAAGCTCACTGAGCATCTCATCAAACTCACTGGAGGTGCCGTTCCACAAAATAAAAATATCATCAATAAAACGCTTGAAATAAACAATATGTTGACCATAATGGGGGAGGATATATTTCTGTTCATAGGCATGCATGAACGTGTTAGCATATGATGGCACTACGTTGGAGCCCATCGCGGTCCCCACCCGCTGGATATAATATTGGTTGTTAAACATAAAATGGTTGTGGGTCAATATAAGTTCTAATAATTCAACCACAAACTCAACGGGGGGATCGCGGTGGGCTCCAACGCAGAGCAAATCACGTATGGCCATACAACCCTCGTCATGGGGAATGACGGTATATAGGGCACAAACATCAAGTGTGGCCAATAGTGTATCCGGGCCTATGTCGGGTATGAGATTGAGCTTTTCCAGAAAATCCCCTATGTCCCTGATGTAACTGGGGATCAGGGGCATGAGTTTCTGTAAGAAACCATCGATAAATACCGCCAAAGGTTGCAACAAGGAACCCCTCCCCGAGATGATGGGGCGCCCCGGGGGATTAACAAGGGTCTTGTGCACCTTTGGCAAGGTATATATCGTGGGACAAATTGGATAATCAACAGTAAGATATTTGGCCAGGCCCTCTGTGATCCATTGGTTCTGTAAGGCACGTAGAATAGTCACATCCACACCGCCGTTTGATGCGTGGGATGGGGTTGGTGGTGCAGAATTCGTAGGTGCTGCTGTCGGCTAATTGTCTGCAGATCTCTGCATCATATGCGGACTTATTCTGCAGCACTATCGAGCCCCCCTTATCCGCCCCTACGATTATCAAGTTGGGATCAGCTCTTAGGGTGACTATTGCCTGTCTCTGGATGAGTGACAGATTGCTGTAATATCTGTCTTTCTTATCATTGCATACATCATGATGTACCATCCTTTGATAGGTCCATATGCTCGGGTTAGTCGATGGTGGATCAAACAGGCTAGGTCTAAGTAGTGCTTTGGCAGTGGAGGAGGTACTACTGGCCGTTTTATCAGCAAAAAATTCCCTGAGCCGCATCTTGCGGCCGAATTTATAATGATCAACTTCAAAATTGAAGCTGTTGTGTCGTGTCGAGGGGACATACGATAACCCAAGGGACAGGAGCGATATTTCCCCAGGGGTAAGGGTGTGGTCGGACAAATTAAATATTAAGTTGTCCCCTTCTTGCCCTTTTGCCTTGTGTCCGCCCCGCCTCGGATGGGGCCTGTACCTCTTCCTCTGCTGCGGCCTGTCGGGGGTGTGGCTGCCTGTCCTAAAAAAACGGCAGTCTGTTGTGTACCGGAGTCTGAATCAGATTGGGAGGAGCCAGACTCGAAATTACGGCCAGGTCTATTGCGGTTGAATCTGGGGTTACGGAAATTCCTTCTGCCCCTAGATTCCCCTGTGAGCCACCAATATACTTGGTGGTTGGTGTAATCGTTAGTCACAGTTTGTAGTTTATTGCGTTTGAAGGCAATAAGTTTATCACGAAAGGTGTCAATTTGTGTAGATAATTTATCACACCAAGTGTCGGTTTTATCAGTACGTAATACAGAAAAGCTGGTCTTTTCAAATTGTGCAATCTCCACTCTGATTTTACCCAATTCAGTGCCCACTTCTTCGATTACGAGGAGGATTAAATCCAGCGAACATTTATTCAGGACTCCGCACCATTTACTGCAGAAAGAGGCATTAGTTCTGCCAATGGTGGGAACGTTAGCAACTCTAAATCCTCTCGGGATTTTTTTAGTCCTGTGATACTCGGACAAAAATTGGCCGTGGGCCGTGAGTTCTACCTCCCTCCTACGTAATCGAAGAATTTTGTGGAACAAATCAATGGGTTTCTCAGAGGGTAGTTTGCCAAACTCTAAATGGTCAAAGTACACCTTGTCTGCATCGTCATCTGTTAATGAGACCAAGGTGTTCTCTGCTGCAAACAAAAGGCCCTCATCAAATGCAATAGGTTGTCCCTGAGACATAACAGTAAGGCTCATTAGCCACCTTATTAATTCAACAACAGGAACCTTTATTCAAGGTCCTTTGTTCCCGCTGACTGCATTCTTTACATCAGTGTCCCAGGTCCGTCCACTAATGACGCCCCCACCACTTCCTGTCTCCCTGCTAGCGCGACATACAGACACATTTGTCTGACAGAGCAGCATGCCCAGCTGCCTAGCGTTTAGCTGTGTGTTGCTAATATGCGCACAGTGAAATTTTTTCACTGGTTACTTTTTCGTTTATACCCGTTTTTCGTGGCACCACGAAACCGGAAGTGATGTCATATGCATTCCAGCGTGGAACGTGGAAGTAAGTCACTGCACACATTGATTGATTTGGTTGGCGCCCTTTTGACATGCTCAGGGGGGTATATATATCACAGGACCAACAGTGGCTCCTTGCTGTAGGAACCTGCTGTGTGGTCCACGCTGTGCTTCACCCCAAATGGATGCCCATGTTGTCTAACTCCTGAGGAAGGTCCTATATGGACTGAAACGCTAACGTTGAGTACCCTTCTTTTTACATTGATGTCTATGTGAATACAAATACACAGCTTTTTATTGTGCATCAAACAGTCTGGAGAGTGTGTCTTTTTGGTCTTTATATACATGGACTTTGTTTCTTGTAAGGAAAGTTCTGGACGTCACCCCAGCGGCTGCATATTTTTTGTATGGAGTGCGATCTTATTGTATATATATATATATATATATATATATATATATACAAACAAATATTTCTGCGCAATATCATTAATGAATAAAATGCTGTCTGTGGTATCCGCCCCAACGCGTTTCATCATCGGACTTCGTCAGGAGGCGTCTCCTGACGAAGTCCGATGACGAAACGCGTTGGGGCGTTTCCATCTGATGCTGAGATCACTGGTTCCTATCTGTTCCGTGCTGTTCGTATCTGTCGTTTCCCGCTGTGAAAGTCTGGTCCCCGTTGCTGATACATCTGAGCCGGAGTGACCGCTGTTGCTGATACACACCAGACGGTGTGACTGGAGTCCCCAGTGCCCGCCCCGCTACCTGCTGAGAGTACCTACGTTGCACCTAACATCGTGTTGGATCGACTGGTGTCCCCAGTGCCTGCACTGCGACGTGCTCTAGGAGCGGTGAATATGCTTGTATTTCACGCGGTTATATTCATTCTGCTATGTATGTGAGCTTTCTTTTATTGAGTTACAGTAAATACTTCATATAAACTTTGCTCACGTTGTGCGCTCCTTCTTTCCTTGTTTATATATATATATATATATATATATATATACTTATCAAAGGGCCCAGTCCATGCACTCTCTAATGGTTAGCCAAACCTCTGTGAGTTAGCAACACCCATTCTGGAGACTGGCCACACCCCTAAACAAGGGCCCCTATCCCTGCTTTCCCCGGTGGGCCCTTCATGCCCCAGTCCGACACTGCTCAAGCCAGGGTGCTGTTGGTGTCCTGTGTGCAGTACGGCTGCTCCGCAATCATCACCATGGTCATCCAGCGCTGCCTGACGGTTCTCAACGCCCTGCAGTCTCCCAGTCCTCGCCCATTGCTCCTGGCCACAAGGATGGTGTGTACAAACATACTTTCCTGCTATAGTTACCTGTTATTCTGAGCCAAACCTATGAGGTCTATTTTCCCTGTCATACTTTCTCAGCCAATACCCGCTTCCCAGTGGGTATAAGTATGATGGGAAATCTAGACCTAATTGCTTGTGCTTCAGTTGTCTCCTGCTGATACAGTTGTGTCTCTCTGCTGCAGTGTGTTTGCTTCCAGGTATTCCAGCTCCTGTGATCCTCTGCCCAGAGAAGAATACTCACCTCAGCACAACCCTGCCTAGCTATCGATGTTCCAGCCATCGTTCCTGTGCTATCGATGTTCAACCATTGTTCCTGAGTTATCGATGTTCCACCATCATTCCTGAGCTATTGAAGTTCCAGCTATTGTTCCTGTGTCATCGATGATCCACCATCCTTCCAGTGTTATCGATGTTCTAACCATCGCTCCGAGACTTCAGATGTTCTAACCAGCACTCCCAAGCTTCTGATGTTCTAACTATTGCTCCCAAGCTTTTGATGTTCTAACCATCACTCCCAAGTTTTCAATGTTCTAACCATCACTCCCAAGCTTTCGATGCACTAATCATCATTCTGGTATCATCTACAGCAACCTCAAGTAACGTACTCTTTGCACCTATTATGGTTATCCGCTCTAGCCGTAACCAAGAACTGCATCAGTGTGCGGCACTGCACCTTTAACTTCATTACCGTCATTGTGTGCTAATTACTGCTTATGTGCCTACGTTACTTTCTGCAAGTTGCTGAGTACAATCTTCACTGCTGTTACCATCTGCTGAGCATGAATAAAGTGATTGTACTTTTTACCAATTGTCTCCTCGATGCTAATCCTGCCTCTGGGCTTACTCCAGTGCCATACCCTGGGTTCATGTACAAAAGCCTAATCAAGTCTCCCCAATTCATTCATCGGTCAGAGCCTATGCCTGAGGCCTTTGTCATCTCGACTCAGACCCAGGCTTGACAGGAGCTATACAAATGTGAAATATTATTAGTACCGATATTTATTAGTTACCGAATGTTTAAGCTTCTTGTAGAATAAATTTGGTGTTGGACATTTCTTAACAGCAGATGGTTCAATAGGTAATGCAGGAGGTCACTTACCCTATCTATCCCTAACTCCAGGCAATGGTAGCGATTCTGGTCAAGTGCCAAATGTCCTCCTGGCTGCTGTATGGTTCCAGCCAAGTATGTTGCTTTCTTTTCTCGTCGCTATCAGTGTTCTCCCAAGGCCTCCACGGCCTATGACATCACCCGGCTGGACAGAGCCTACTCCCAGGGGGTCCACGCTCACCAGCTTACAATGCATTTTGTGTACCATTGAACACTTAAATTCTAAAAAACCCACTAGTGCCTAAACCTAATCCTCTCACCCTCCCCCCCCCCAGCCTAATGCTAACCGGCCCTGCAGGGTATGGGTAAAAAACAGACCAGACAGGCTCCATTCATCAATATATGTAATTCTGGAGCTTGTAGGGTCTGGGGGTGTGCATTGCCGGGGCTGTCCCACCCGGTGGGGATACTGTGACACCTGTCCCAAGGAAGAGGAGAGGGGGAGAATACAGCCTCCCTATATGTTCCGCGGTTGTAATAAAAGCCTGAATGGTCCTGTAATCTCCACTGCCCCATGTTTTAAACAACCAGTATTGGCTACCAATTAGGCATTTTCAGATTTGTTATCTCTGTTGTACCTGTGGTATCAGTGGTCACTTTACTGTAATAATAACTGATAGGGTCCTTAATAATCCATGTTGTAGATTATTTATTATTTCTGCTTTGTAGTGGCAACAGTGGCTATAAGAAATTGTAATAATTGGGTCTAAATCCAGTAATTAATAAATGTATTTGACTTATTTTGTGATGTGATATTGTAAATATGGGGATCAATTTAATAACGAAATGTAATACCAGCAGCATATTTTGTTTAGAATTGCAGTGATACTAATGAATATGCCATTGGTGTTGAACATTACCTCCACCTCATCACTATTGCCCTACGCTGTAGAGCTGACAGCATAATACTGCCAGTGGTGGGCTTCTGAGTCTGTGAATGTGCATGACCATTTCACCCGGGAGTGGGTGGAAGGCTTACAGTGGAAGATCTGGTATAAGCTGCCGACGGGGGATTCCGGCAGTCATTAGGCCGGTATCGGAATCCTGGTTGCTATGACTCCCAACAGGGGGGCAAGCACTACAAAGCCCCTTGCAGGCTCGCTGCGCTCACCACAGTGTATTCTCCCTCTATTGGGAGTCGTGAATGCCCACGAGGGAGAATAACCCCTTTAAGTCGGAATCCCGCCTGTTGGAAGCCCAAAAGATTGCACCCGATTTTCCTCAACACAGTTATGATTTTTGTGTCCCTCGGTCTTTGTGTGAGGCAGTTGGGAGTCCCCCTGTCACACAATGGACAGGGGGGCATGGCCAGCAGCTAGGAGTGCTGGCCATGCCCCCACAGTGGCAAAAATGCAGGAAGCGCTGCATTCATAGGCCACGACCCGTCGCGAGACCACACACCCTAATTTGTCCCTGACGGTGCCATTTCTAGATTTTTTTTTAAATTGAGCATGGGCATGAAAATAGCCAAGCTATGACAGTTATTGGCTTGTCCTTTATACCTGTAGGATGCCAAGCCCGGGCCATTTTTTCAATCCCAGGAAAGCACATTTACTTGCATGTGCAGTGTCGGGCAGTGCAGTCATGAACGAGGCGGAGGCAGCGGTGCATGGATGCCGCTGAAAGTGGGCGGCCAGGGGCGGGGGGGCCACAGCAAGTGGGCGGGCTGCAGTGGTGCGGCCTATGCAGCGTGACCACTGATCTGATCTGCAAACGCATTCTTATCTTGAAATACCGGCAATTTTGAGTCTAAATCCAGGGATCCTGACGATCCCGGGATTGGCCACCTTACTGTGAACTATATCTCTCTCTAAGGCTTATTACATACCCTTACATTTTTCTGTCCCCCAACAGTAGTAAGATTGCCTTTAACGGAATGCGGTGAACATCCCGGCCTGAATGCTGACCGGGGCGACAATCTCGACATTGATGCAGATGACGAAGTCAGAATCCCAATTGCAGGTATGAGGGAGGGTAAGGTGTAAGCACTAGGGAGGTACTTAGGGTTAGGCACTTAAAAGGGGGGTTTAAGGTGCTGGGGAGGGAGGTTAGGTGCTAACAGGGAAGGTTAGGGTGCAGAGCGGGGGGGGGGCAGAGTTAGTGTTAGGCTGCATGAAACAAGGGTTGGAGGAATCGAGGAGAAGGTATGTATACTTACGGGACCCCTGTCAGAATTCTCTCCATTGGGATGCTGGTGTCATTATTATGTATTCTCATTTAACACCTGAGTGGCAACCCATAAAAACCAGGTTCTGCGCATGCCTCAGACCCGGAAACCCTGAATATGCCTCTGTGGACTATTGCAAAAAGCACCCCATAGAGCAGGGCTGGGCAACACCGGCCTCCAGATGTTGAGTTTCAGCATGGCCACATAGCAAAACTAATGCAAAGCATCCTGGGATGTGTAGTTCATTAACATCTGGAGGGCCGGTGTTGCCCAGCCCTGCCATAGAGGCTGGGGGCACAGTACCAAAGAAACTACTGCGCATGCACCAGCCCTGCGGCTGGGACCGGGAGCATGGCGACAGAAGTGCAGGGAGGGACTTGCATTGCGGCAGCCCCCCTCCGCTGCAGAAGTAAAAGCCGCCACTGGTTATAAGGAATATATAATGCATGCTTTAATGTTTTATTTCTATTGCTTGTTTATGTGCTTTAGAAAAACTTTTCATGTTGGTGCTTTGAATGAAGCTCCTCAATATTAATGTATATTTTATTACTTTTACTTTAGTGAACTCATAAGAAATGTACAATAGTGATAGGACAAGAGGAAGCACTTGCACCACTGTTATCTTCTACAATGTACTTTATATCCTGCTCTGTACATAAAACATTTCATTAATGTTAATTAAAAAAGGAATTATCTTTTATCTTTAAGTTCCTTTAGTCTTGATTTTAAGTGACAAATATAACTGGTTATTATGTTTTATAGTCCATCTGTTACGAGATTTTGCAGATGTCTTACTAGATATTGCATTCTATATTTTAAGATCCACACAAAAATGAAACCCCTGTAGCATTTCAACAGACTTGTAACATCATGTTGCGCAGGAGTTATGATGTAAATTGCCTGAAGGTTGCAAACAGATTTAGGGGGAGATGTATCAAACTTTGGACAGAGATAAAGTGGAAAAGTTGCGCAAAGCAACTCGCTTCTATCCTTTACCTAGCATTTAGTTAGAAGCTGCTTTGAGAAATTTGTTCACTTTATCTCTGTCCAAAGTTTCCTACATCTCCCCAATGCTAAGCAATTATGTAAGACTGACTATTGGAGTCATTAATTATAAATAAAGTTAAAAGTTAAACTATTATTACGCAATATATGCTCAACTCCATTGTACGCAAGTCTTCCATACAACATTAAGGCCTTCACTGATGAAGGCTTTTATTCACATTTGTGCTTTCACATTAATATCAATATTTTTTTTATGTGCTGGTCACAACAATGATACTGGTTTATTCAGAAGAGTTTGTATTCCCAGATATACCATTATTTTTACTCGTAATTTTTGACCTAAATGGGCAAAAAAAAAATCTATTGAAATGTAAAAAAGGGAACCAAAAACAAATGCAATATTTTTTTTCCCGTTATAAATATAAATACTTTGTGGTTCTTGTTTCAGCAATTATCCACCTTTCCAACGTATTCAATCTCAGCCGGGGGAAATAGCGGCAGCCACCGCCTAGTCCAGTGGTAGCCAACCCTAGCCCTCGAGAGCTACCAACAGTTCACATTTTCCAGACAACCTAGCTGCTGCACAGCTGCACTCATTAATCAATTACACATTTTAAAGATCCACAGATGGAGCTAATTAGCTCACTTGTGATTCTGTGAGGAGACCTGCAAAACATGCACTGTTGGTAGCTCTCGAGGACTAGGGTTGGCTACCCCAGGCCTAGTCAGTGCTGCCGTTTCTGACATCAGTAAAGGCACATTCCAAATAGAACAGATCAGACTTTAAAACAAGCCAGATAGGTTTGGTCAAAAACCGCAGCGGATTGTCGAACTCTCAGCCGTGTTTCGACAATCCGCGGCCGTTTTCGCCAACACTCAGACATCCAGAACACTGAATTCTGCTTGTCAAGTTTCAGTCAAGCTGGGATTCAGACTGTCGGGACATTCTGACAGTAGGAATCCGCAATTTAATAACACCCATAGTAGGATAAGCAGGATTCTGTCTGTTTTCACATAGCAAAATATGCACTTGAAATGTAAATACATTTTTTCATGGTTTTGAGTTAAATACTTACTATGTGTACGGAGTATATGGTAGTGTAACAAGGCCTACCACGATTAAATGAGGGATTACTTTTTTTTTTTTTAAACAAGATGGGGGTGATCCAGATTACCCCTATCAGTGGATAATCAATTTTTGTGTGTACTATTATTGTCTGATGGTCAATAGACAATTGCTTCTGTGGGGATAATCCCCTTTTTACTACAGGGTGTTTTTACACAGTTTATGGAATAAACTTATCTCCTGTACACTTTGAATTTAAGACTCCTGAGTGCCACTTCTTATCGACTTCTATACCTGTCTATCTACACACACACACACACACACACACACACACACACACACACAGCAATGTAAAGTGTGGTAAATGAGTAAAGTGCAAACAAAATTCACTTTATTTCTACATGTTTCGATCCACATACATCTTTACTCAAGCATTTCCACTTCAACAACCAAATGCTTGATTATGCTAACATATTGGTCGCCTAGATCAGGGCTGGGCAACACCGGCCCTCCAGATGTTGATGAACTACACATCCCAGCATGCCTTGCATCAGTTTCCGCATGGCCACATAGCAAAACTAAATGCAAAGCATCCTGGGATTGTGTAGTTCATTAACATCTGAAGGGCCGGTGTTGCCCAGGCCTGGCCTACAGTAGATGCAGATGTTTTCAGAGTATTAGACGTCATACAAAGGAATCTGTACCACAAAGTGAAATTTACAGAGGACAGAGCCTAGGGATCATGCAATTTGTGTTTTGTTTTTGGGTCTCATTGAGGGTGTGGTATCCCTTAAGGTGCGTACACACGGGGGAGATATATTGCTCGGTCTCTTCTTTTCATCAGCGACCAGAGACGGTCGCTGATGAAAAGAAACCTCTGCCGGGGGAGCCGCAGAAGTAATCAGCTGGTCGCAGGAGCAAGCTCCTGCGACCAGCGATTAGAACGGGGCTGAAAATGGGAGCGCGCACCCGGCAATTTATCGCCGGGGCATATTCCCAGCGATTTCAGCCCCTATCGCAGCCGTGTGTACATGGCTTTAGCGTTTTCATAGGCTGCAGTTAAGGGCACAGGTGGTGAGGATTAATCCTATCGCATGTTACAATAATGAACCATACAGTGATCCATATGGTTAAAAATCAGCTCCAGGTCAGCTACTTCTGTAAATATTAAAACATTTTAGCAGCTGAATCATTAAATGCCTCATATGTAATTTTTAAAAACAAAATGTGTATAAAGAGCTGGAATAATAATAATAATGTTAATACTGTAATTAAACTCAATTAACAAAAACCTCTGCACACAGTACAGGAAACAGTCAAGTCAAAAGGTGCAAATTGAAATCAGCAGCATCACCAGCACTAATTATAAAATTTAGCTGAGCACTAGGAGACTGCAATCATGTTATCAAATTGACTTACAGTATAGTGGAAATGATTGTCCAATCCAGCATGAGATGAATGTGCATCCCCATAATTTGATAAAATTGGAACCCCTTTAAGACATTTTCAGTGTCTACTTTGTATTAGGGTGGCCATCGATGATGAGAAATCATCGATGGTTTATGGCTGATGGTTTCCCACCATCAATGTCAAGCTTCAATAGTTTAGTTTGCTTTTTCCCCCAAAGGGACTGGGACACTGATTGCAACTTCGTGAAGCCATGCCTGCATATTTTGATTGGCCCACAGACCACTCAAAGAAAATGGATGACCATTGATATGTAAAAACATAGATGGTCATCCATTGCATAAATATCGGTACTTATGTAGTATCTGGGCTGCCGATTTCTAAATCGGGTACATCGCATCGCATCGCATGCGACCATCGGATGCGATGCGATGCGATGACCCGATTTTTCCATAGGAATCAATGTTAAAATGGACTGAGTCCATTTTAACATGGAATTCAATGGGAAAAAGGGGTCCTTTTCATACCCCTACTATCCAAGTGGGCATGGAGTTGGATATAAACCTGTGGCGAGCGTAGCGAGCCCCGCGAGGGGACACAGAATACCGTTCGCTCGCCACGCTTCGGGCTCGGTGGCTCGCTGCGCTCGCCACAGGTTTATATCCAACTCCATGCCCACTTGGATAGTAGGGGTATGAAAAGGACCCCTTTTTCCCATTGAATTCCATGTTAAAATGGACTCAGTCCATTTTAACATTGATTCCTATGGAAAAATCGGGTCATCGCATCCGATGGTCGCATGCGATGCGATGCGATATCGCATCGCATCTGATTGTATGCCTTAACTTAAGGCATACAATAAAAAAATCGGCAGCCCAGATACTACATAAGTACCTAAATATCATACACTAGTCATCATAGTCATACACTATCGATTGGCAGTTGCACTTTAGCAAATTGATGGCAAAGGCAACGGTGGCCATCCCTACTTTGTATCCATCTATACAGGATGAGTGCTAAAAATTGTTCATCACAAAGAATGATTCAGTCCAATGATTTCCTAAATATTGGCATTATGCATTATGATGGTTGATGGGCATCTAATGCATTTTGTTAAAGGGAAGAAGGCACAGAACATCTTTAGAGGTTTAGATGCCCCACTGTGGCTGTCTAGGGTCATGATGTATACAGCAACATAATGAGCTTAAACCTCCAAGAATGGTAGTTTGCATTTTTCAGATCCCTCTCCTTATCCCTTGGGCCAATGGGCACTCAAGCACAATAGGTCTCTCGGGCCATAAACCCCAAAGTCCTTAGATCACACGGAACAGCTGTTATGTGAAGCGCTGTTCCTTGTGTAAGAACTCATGCATATGGACATTATAAAACGTATTAATGCAAGAGGGAGCGGGATTTATTGCATAGAATCTGCAATACATGATCTTTGCCCTACCCAAATACTCTCCCTAATGGTCCAGGTTTTATATGCATAGTATATACATAGTTCTGCAGTTGGTAAAAACAGATTGACTACGGTACTCATTCATACCCCTTTCAGACATACAGCAAAATCCCGGGATTTTTCACGTGCACGAGCACAATCCCAGGACCAGGGTATGTCTGAAAGGCTCTACCCGGGATTTTAGTCCTCTAAAATCCCTGGTCCTGCGCACCTGCAATGGACCCAGGATTTTTAAAATCCCGGGTCTAAAATCACGGGTAGTATGTCTGAAAGGGGTATAAGTTACTTGTGACCAAGAATGGATACACTTAAAACCTGGACCATCCATGCGCCTTGAGGACCAAGTTTGGACACCACTTCTCTAAGTGTCTTAAATGCCTGGTGGTTATATTCTCTGAAATCAAAGTTTCTAATGAGCCATGGAGATGAAATGTAAGAACATAAACATATTACTTCCAATAACCATAGTAGTAATTCCCAGTGCCTTTACTCGACATGTGACAAGCCCACAAGACCATGCAAGCACCTTGAAAGTTAAGGAAAACATACACAAAGAAACACCTAGAGAGAAAATAATAAAGCTGGATTTTTTAAATGAGCACAATAAAGCAGGCATGGATTAAGGGCCACATGGGTCTGTGGCTGAAAAAGTTCAGGGGCCTATACTAAGTAGGCATGATGTTGGAGCTATAGTTATATAAAGGCTTGGAGCCGCTGCTCCATCTGCCCCATTTTTTATCTGGTAAAGCAATGTAGAGGATAACCATGTCAAATACATTATTGCTCAAAAGAATGTATGTTGCATTGCAACTGAAACAGTTATTTGATATTGTTTAGCTGGGTTACATTTAGAATTTTAGATTATGTATACTAGGCAAAGTGATATACAGCCCTTCTCAGCGTTCAGCAAAACTCTGGTAATGTTGGATGTATTTGATGCCAAAAAAGTCACAAGCGTCTTAAGGTTCATACACACTGAGCATTTCCCCCCCCCCCTGCCCAGTCATTTCCCCAGGGGTGGATGGCTTTACATAGCAGGAGGCTATGGAAAGTCGTCCACTCTGTCGCTGGTAATACTAGAAGATAAGAGGCGGCCAGCAGCGATGATGCAGGAGCGCGCAGCACCGCTACCCCGTACACACTGGGCAGCTATCATGCTGAAGCCATCTATCAAGGATGGAGCTATCACCACTCCATCCTTGATCCCCTTCAATCTGGCTTTCGCCCACTTCACTCCACTGAGACTGCCCTAGTGAGTCACCAATGAGCTGCTGTCAGCCAAATCCAAGGGTCACTTCTCCCTGCTTATCTTTTTGGACCCATCTGCTGCCTTTGACACTGTGGATCACCCTCTCCTCCTCCAAACACTCCAAAACATTGGCCTCTCTGGCACGGTCTTTAACTGGTTTTCCTCTTACCTCTCCAACCGTTCCATCTCAGTATCTGCCTCCACCTCACCACCTTCCAGTCGGGGTCCCTCAGGGTTCCATTCTTGGCCCTCTTTTCTGGGTGCACTCATTAACTCCTTTGGCTTCCAATATCACCCCTATGCTGATGACACCCAAAATCTACCTCACTGTTAACACCACCATCATCTCCCCCATTCCCAAACTCCGCTGCCTGGGTGTCACTCTCGACTCCTCCATCTCCTTTACACCCCACATCCAAGCCCTGGCCCAATCTTGCCGGTTCCAATTACGCAACATTGCTCGCATCAGGCCTTTTCTCTTACAGAGTGCAACTAAGCTCATCATCCACTCACTGGTCATTTCACGGCTCGACTACCGCAATGCTCTCTTCACCGGCCTCGCTTGATCCCAACTGGCTCCTCTCCAATCGGTCCTCAATTCTGCAGCCAGGCTTATCTTCCTCTCCCGCTGCTCTAATTCTGCCAATCCTCTTCAACAAAATCTGCACTGGCTCCCATTCCCCTACAGAATTCTCTTCAAACACCTCACACTCCCATACAGGGCCATCTCCAATTCCATTGCTCCATATATCTCTAACCTCATCTCCATTCATACACCGTCCCGCACTCTATGGTCGGCTGACGACTGTCGTCTCTCCTCCACCCTGATCACTGCTTCCCATGCTAGAGTACAGGACTTTGCCCGTGCTGCACCCCTTCAGTGGAACGCACTCCCTCGCTCCATTAGACACTACCCGACCTTGCAAAGCTTCAAATGGGCACTTAAAACTCACCTTTTCATCAAAGTGTACCCTTCCGCTGCATAAACTAGCTGGTCTCCGACCCCTTGTCTGTTTACATCCTGCTATTTAGCCACCACCCACTTGCTTGCACCTTTTGTAATCAGTCTGTCTCCCCCTCCTGCTAGATTGTAAGCTCCTCCAAGCAGGGCCCTCTTCCCTCCTGTTGTCAAAGCCCTCTTCTCTTCACATTTCACTCACAGCTCTCCTATACTCAAACACTCAGTGACCATCATCGTCCGCATACTCATCTCATAGCAGCAAAATAAAACAACACAGGTCATAGCAGCCAAACAAAGGGAACACAGAAAGACCCCTTGTACTAGTAATATATTTTATCCTACCCCATAACTTACATTTTGAGAATAGGAGAACTGACCAAGATGTGGATAACTCCCATTGCCATTTCCAATAAAGAAAATAAGAGAAGCAGCATGGAAACCAGTGACCACATATGAAATGAAGGAAACTTAACCATCATTCATGGACACCTTGGAGAGAGACTCACCTGCTTTGATGTGTTAAACCAGAGCATCTTCAGGCCCTAGTTTGTTGCAGTTTTTCAAGATGGCCTAATTCACCATGGGTGAATTTGCACTAGATTGCGAGGAGAAAGCCGCTGCCCAGTCAAAAAGAAAATGCTAATTGCAAGTGTAATCAGTATTCATTCGCAAGCCCGTACACAATTCCCAATTCGTCATTTTGCTGTCTGTGCAATTAGAAGTAGGTCTGGGGCTTTCACTAATCTGCAGAAGGTTAGAAATGGTCATCGCTGATGTCACAGACCCTCCCTCAAAAATGCCTGGGCATGATTGCATTTTTTTTTTAACCACAATTTTAAATCTGCAGGTTTCCACCCCCCAAACGCCAGCTTCCTGTCATTGCAGTTACAATCCATACGCATTCTCAGTCGCTAATTTCTCTCATGCATGTGAATTGCGTACTGTACGCATGTGCAGCCATTCGATAATTGCTTTCTTCTAAGGTTGTTCAGGTGTACAGTGTCAAACTGTTTGGAAGTAGTCCTATTCTCAGTTTCACCAACTGGCCTTTACCCAAACTAGTGTAGTCTGTGTACATTTGTGTTGCCCTGACTGCCAATAACAGTTAAAAAAAAAGTTAACACTGTTGCTTTAAGCACATTAATGTATTTTGTACCACCAGGCTACATGAGTGAGGGGCTACCGATCGATTAATACATGACAACATAGGACTCTATAATGAGGAATGGGAGCCTGGGCTGCAGGGAAAGAAAGTAACTATTTGGTGCCCCGACTACCTCTTCATGCTAAACCCTATTGTATTCCCTTTGTTCCCCATGGTAAGAAGAAAAATAGATTACCTAAAACATCTGGTGCTAGAGTGCCTTCAATAAAAGCCCAAATGTTGTGCCAGATATCCCAAATCAGGAAGTCACAGATAATTGTAGTAAGAAAGGGAGAGGCTAATGTTAATTATTACTATAAAGTTAAGCACTAAATCCACCTCTGAGCATCACATTAATGTATGGTTACTGCAATTCTGGTCTCTTATAACCTAACCTGCTATACTGCATTTGTACTTCTACAGACCCAAATATCCACTCCCTCTGTGGGCAGTCCCTCACTTTGTTACATCTTCATATTACATAACCCTGAAATCTATATAAAGTTATTAAAAACACAAAAACTATGTAAGCACTTTTTATTGAATATTTGGGATGACAGTTGACGGTAATACAGGCTATATGAGAGAACCACTACAGAACAGGAAAAAATATTTTTTTTATTTTTAAATCAACATAGTCTATGAAGATTAATTTTTTTTCATCATTTTTATTTTTTGTTGCATACAAATATGCTTCAGTTTAACCAATAGAGCGATATGGGCATATAGGTTTTAAACTCAAAATGCTAAAACTGAAATGTGTTTTAATATAGTACACAAATATAATAGGCTTTCTAATACAATAGTAAATCAAATTTCAATTCATATTCTTTTTAAACAATATTCGGGAATAAAGCAATTTACTTCCTGTGGGCTATACTATATAGGTCTCAAATCCTGGATAGATCGGGTATTGTCCATTTCAGTTAACATACTTCAGATGTGCTGCTCCAACATGAGGCGTCCATGTTCCTGACCAGTTCTAAAAAGGACAAGAAAAAAAAACAACAACCATTAATTTGGACTAACACAGTCTCAGGACTCAGATATCTGGTACTGGTTAGTTACTTAAGCAGATCAAACAAAGAGTTTCAGGTCACAAGGAGCTGTATTTACAGTTTCTTATATAGCGCAGCAGATTCCATTACGCTTTACAATGGTAGACAATGATAAAACAAATTGGGTAACAACAGACAGACTTGGAGGTAGGAGAGCCCTGCTGTAAGCTTACGAGCTGTATCATACATCCTCTGCCGCACACCATAATCAGTCCACTGCTTCAAATGAGACAAAGCAGCCCATATTAAAATTTAGTTAGAAAGCATCAGCAAATTCAGTTGTGCTTTGCAAATGATTTGGCAATATCTGGCAACAAGTAAGAGGGCACTGGTCACAATGAGAATATTGATGTTCTCTGCCCATTTGGATTGATGCTTTCATGTAGGCTACATCTATGAAGTTCCAGCCCTATTTGTATCTGGTATAATTGCACAAAACTCCTTTGCCGAGCAGTACCCAAGTGAGAAGAGTGTGTGTTAAAAGTCTCAAGCAGCTACAACATGTGGACCTGGTTAAGGATACCACATAAAGGGATTTTGGTACTTACCAGAAAAACATTTTCTTTGAATCCACAGTGGACACTAAAGTAAATACGAACAATGGGTTCTTGACTGGGAGTCATTGTGAGCTGGCACTTTAAGAATTTGACTGATGTGTGACTGATGCACCCCCTATATACACCTCCCCCAAGCCAATGTTCGGAACCATGATGTAACAATTACCACCAAGGCATTAAGAACAGCACCAGGCGGACGTCCAGTGTCCACTGAGTATGCAGAGAAAAGGATTTACTGGTAAGTACCAAAATTCTGTTTTGTCCTTCATCCAACAGGGGGACACTGGAGTATATACTTTCAATGGGGACATCCCAGAGCTCCCAGGGTGGGAGAGCACAAATAACCCTGCAGAACTACCCAGCCACATTGCGATGCAGAAGTCAAAGGTGTCAAACCTGTAAAACCATAAAAAAGGTATGGGGGCATGGTCATGTAGCCGCTCTACACAATTGGTCCATAGATACCCCACAATCAGCTGCACATGAGGTGAGTGAAGTGAGCCTTCACCTCTACAATAGGCTGATTCATGTTGAAGCTGGAGACGACATTGGGAAAAAAAGACATCCTAGTATACCATTTTAATCTGTAGGGATGGAAAATAAAATATGGAGACAGGCAAAGAAAGTCCAAAACTCTAGTAGCAGTGACACCAGAAGTTCAACTATAAATGATTTTAAGAAGGAAATAATTCCACGGGGCAGTGGAAGGAGTAAATGGTGGTTGTAACAAAAGAACCCCTTGAAAGAAGGTTTGCACATCCACCAACTTCCTGGGAAAGAAAATAGAAAGGGCGGATACCTGGACCTTGAACAAGCAAAGACGCAAACCAGCAGATAAGCCTACCTGCAGGAAAGGGAGAACACAAAATGTCATGAAGGTAAGAGGAGAAAAACTTCTACCTTCCCCCCAGGAAATAGAAGCTTTTCAAATATGATGGTAATGATTTGACATAACCTCCTTAGGAGTGCTGAGCATTGTAGCTATTACAACAAATTGAATACCTCTCTTCCTTAGGAGAGCCAGCTCAACAACTATGCTGTCAAACGAAGCAGCTTTAAGTCTGAAAAGACTTAAGGTCCCTGCTGCAAAAGACCCTCCATCAGAGGAAGGGGTCATTGGTTGGTAACCAGCCGACTGTGGAGACTGGAATATCAAGCCGTGTGTGGGCAATCTGGAGCTATCAAGAGTACCAGGTGAGGCTGCCTTTGATTTGCTGGAGAAGACAAGGTAACAGGTAGATGCTAGTAGCTCATTGGCAGTTTCAGTGCATGTCCACTGACACCACGTTGGCACCCAGGGAGTGATTCAGAGGAAGTTTGAAATTATGCATTGATGCTATGAGGTCTACCTGAGGTAGACCCCAACTTCAAGTCATTAACCGGATGGTGCAGAGACTATTCCGCTGAGTCCACATCCTGCAGACTAAGATAGTCAGCCTCACAGTTTTCCACCCCTGGGATGAATATGGCCGACAGAGCATTGGCATGGGTCTCCATCCACTGCAGCAATCATCTGGCCTAGTAGTCTGATGCAGAGATGTACTTAAATTCTGCAGCAGCAGCCATCTGGCCTAGTAGTCTGATGCAGAGATGCACCGAATCCTGCCTGTAGAGCAACATGAAGTGGAACATTTCCTGAATAGCAGTTACTTAATCTTGCAGAAGAAAAATTGGTTGTTGCACTGTATCGATTACCATTCAGAGAAAGAAGTGTTTTCGTTGGTTGTAAATGGGATTGTGGATCAAGGCTCAGAACTGGAAATGTTCATACTTCAACGTGAATCTCAGATATTGCTGATGAGGAAGGTAGATAGGAATATGGAAATATGAGTCCTTGACAGAGTCAGAACAAGAACACGTCCCTTTCCTGCCCTGCAATGACTAATTGAAGGGATTCAATCTTAAATCTGTATCTTAGCAAGAAGGGCTCGAGATCCTAGAATAAAAGCCTAGGTGTCTTATGTAAAAGGAGGTATAGCCATTACTCCTGCTAGAAGCAATCTGGAAAAATCACCCCTTTCAGAGCAATCCTTTTGTCGCTGGAGTCTGGTAAATGTGAGGTGGAAGACGAGAACAAAAAGACCAGTCTGTAACCATTTTGAAAGAGGTTCCTCATCCAAATGTCCATGCAGGAGCAAAAATAGAAGGTTTTGGAGGACCCTGGCCTCCATCCTCAATATTTAACACTTGGCGATCAGCAAAAATGAAAATCAGTGAGTCTATCTTCCAAGATCAATTACTCATCAGAAGTTTGAGTAAACTCCTCTAAAGCGCAGTACACAGGGGAGTAGTCTTTTAAGCCACTGCTGCTTTCCAAGAAAAGAAGACTGTGCAGGGACCAAAACTTTAGATAAACCATCTACTGAACTAAGCAATGCCTGAGCCCAGGCTGGTTCAAAGTCAGGAAGTAGATTGTGTAGCTCCTGAGCGCACGAATTAAAGACTGGCTTAGGGAAGGGGTATAGAGGGGTAGAAGCAGTCACATTGGTTAAAAGTGCCAGCTCCCAATGACTACCAATCTATACCCCATTGTAAGAATCACTCCAGTGTCCCCTGCTGGACAAAGAAAAAAAAAATGTTATCTCAAAAGTACAAAAATAGTACACAGCAAATTTTCTCTGAAATCATTACGAATCAGACAATTTTTTTTGCAGTGCAAACTTAAAAATTGCAGGGTAAACGTACTATAGCAGCACAATACAGTTTTTCTTGTTTCGCATCTTTAGTGAGTCTTGTGAGATCTCCACTGCAGCCAGCAGATACCACAACCAGGGACATAACCATACACTGCAGCAGGGATAGCTAACTGCACCCGTAGCAGTCAATATCAATAGATGAAGGTGTCATACATAACCCTGAACACGAGAACACCCCCTCACACAAACCAGGAGTGCTAGTAGGTGCACGTTCGTGTGTGGGTCACCGAGAGACTTGAACTACAATTGCTACTATGGCATATTTCCAAGAAATTTATTTCAGGTGTTATTTCACTAAAAGATACATTAACTATATTTTAAGTGTACAACAGGGTAGGTGAAGACACCTTAATTACACCGGAAAGAGACCAGAACAAAGCAAGGAGAGCGCAGGTAAACTTTGCCGGATACTATTAGAATATGAGACAACAGAGCTTTGACAATCCGCTCTACATTAAAGTAGTATTGCCCATATCTTAACTTCTGGATCTCCTCGATGGCTCAAATTTTCCACATGTTGTACAGTCCTTATCCATTTATATAGCCACACAAATAATAATAGTCATGCTGTTTTGTTTTTCTTTGTTTGTCGTAAAATATAGAACTGAACGTACCTTATGAGCATCTGTACACTCTGCTGAATTGGGAACAACCTTAACCAGCGGACTCCACGTGGCATCATGTGTGTGCAGGCCATTAAATATTGGAGCTCCTGGAATCTCAGTCAGTTGTTGATGAGACGTTATCATTTTACCACCATACATAGAAAGTGGGACACCCTAAAAAAAAACAGAATAAAAATCTTTAACCTAGTTACAGTATAAAAGAAATGTTATATTCCACAAACTAATATATTATATAAACATATAGTGAATCCTCAATAAATAAAAGCTGCAATCCCAAATTCATTTAGGTGTTTCAAGACACAATGGGTCTTAAGGTGCCCACACATGGTAACATTTTGAATAAATGATAATCATTTAAAAACCTACGATGTGTGGGCTTAAAAAAAAAAAAAGATCAGATGCTGGTGCTCGTGGGTTGTTCATAGAGCCTGTGGATCTCTTCATCAGGTGGAAAGATGAAGGACCCATCGTGCAGGGTCATGGCCACATATTCCAAGTGTCGGCGTGACAAATGATGTGACCATGTCCTGGCACCGGCATCTCCCTCGTGCCGGACCGCACACACCTGTCACAGCCCCCAGACAAAGAAAGGCCAGCGGCAGGCAGGAGACTTCAAATGAATGGGATGGCCGTTGATTGGCTGAGAGCGCCTACTCAGCCGACACCCTGTTCATTTGAAATCTCTTGCCGGGCTCTCTCTCCGGGTCTGCCAGCAGGCGGGGGTAACTGGAGGTGCGCAAACCCCGAACACCTCTGGCCATGGGGCACACTGAATGACTGAGTAAATCTCTGATCTTTTACTCAATCGTTCTGTGTGAGGCCATGATCAGGGGTGTTCTGGATTTCAATGGAATTTGGACAGATATCAGATTGGATCAGGTATCTATCAGTGTGTGGGCACCTATAGAATCATGCCCTCTGTAACGTTGTATAAAAAAACGTCCTGGGGAACAAAAACAAGTCAGCCGGGGCCAGATCCATACTGTAGGGTGGTTGAGGCAATGTTGTCACGTTGTCAGTTTGACCGGTAGGTCGAAATTCCTTGGGCACAACACCCTTTAAGTTGAAAAACACAATGAGCATGGATTTGGTCTTTGATTTGCTCATTTGGCCCATTTTGGGGTGAGCCGACGAGGGTGTGCGCCACCCTGTGCTCTGCCTTTTGGTCTTCAGATTGTATTCAAAGAATTCATTTTCCTCACCTGCTATCATGGTCAACAACAAAAAATAAATAAAAATGAAGCTAACTTTGCACATGCTCCAAAAGTTTGCAGGAAAATGTCACATGCTTGTCTTTTTGATCGTGAGTCAAAACCTTGGTAACCAGGCACACACCTTTTGCATTCATTTGTAACGATCTCTTGCACAGTAGAATCCCAACCTTTCTGCTACGATTGTAACACTCAAACGACAGTCAGTGTTCAAAACTTCACATACTTTGTCCACATTTGCTCATTTCAACTTCTTGATGTCCAGAGCGTGGTTCATCCTTAACGTATTCTCTGCTCTCGTCTAAGAATTTAAACCAGCGGTAAACTTGCATCTTGGAAAAGGATTCCTCCATAAAGGCCCTTTTTAAAGCATGGCAAGCGTCTCGGTAGCCAATGTTTTCCATAGTTTGATGCATATTATTGCTTGAGGGTATGCGTCATATTGAACCTCAACCGAAGTAATAAGGACACTTCATTTACACCTCGAGCCTTACACTGTAAAAGCTCACAAGTAACAGTCACCAATGGAAATGTGTAGCCGAGACCCCCCTCCACATCGCCACTACGCCTTTTCTGCGCAGCGTGAAAAATTAAAAAAAAAAAAATATCAGTCGCATTGCTTTCCGGACAGACCCTGTATCGTTATCACAAAATCTTACATAGAAAAATTGCCGCAGGACCAGCTTTCCCATGGGACCGGCTTTATTTTTTGCTGTTTCCACCAAATCTGTTGAGATGTTAAATTTATTCAAGAATGGTACCAGGAAAAAATATAAACATAGGTTTGCTGACTTTACACAGTATATTCAATCCCCAAATGTAGTTGGTCTACTATTCCCCTTATAATATGCCTTATTTTTTTACATTTCATTTTTTTTTATTGAAGCAATTAAAGAAAGAAAACAAAAACCCGCTGAAATACACAGATCGTAATTCCATTTTTGAATATAAGATTATGAATGCCCTACCTTTGAAAAATCAACAACAGTGTTTGGTATTGGCTGATGGAATAAATTGGAAGGATTTAAAATGCCCGATTCGTCCCTTTCCATTTGCTGGTGCTGTGAGAACACAGTGTGGTCTGGTAGAGGCTGATGCATAGCATGGGTACCAATGACTGGCTGAGACCAACCAGGAAACCCTTCTGCATGAATAGATAAAAAAACAAATGATCAGTTGTAAGCCTATTAGGAGTAAAACGTACAAAAACCAATATAGGACACAGGCTTTGCAAGCAATACTGCCTGAAATGATTTGATAGCGCATCCTTAAAAACAAAAAAAATGGGATCAACATGTTAGAAAAAAAAATAAAAATTACATAATAAATGCAGCTTCCAATGTGATATAATTTATGGAGTTAGGACGCCACTAAAAAATATGTAGGTGTTTAGGGAAGGGTCGTTTCCCTGTTAAGGGCAAATGTTATGTACGATCATATTTGTTCAATTAAAAATACATCCCTTTGACAACATACATTGTTTATTTTGCCAGTTACCAAACAGTTGTTTATTTATCTGACAAGGAGGGAATATGGAACTACTTACTAATGTTTATAATGCAACTCTTGACCACCAACTTCGTGGATGGATCACAGGTTTTAAAATGACAGAAAAGGATCAACATATGTAAACATATGTGGGCTATTGGGTTGCTTGGGTCAAAAGCCCAGACCTTGGCCACTCCCAAATATTCACATATTTAGTAAGGGAAGTGTTATATTTTTGTTCTCTCTCCAAAATGTCTTCCGGAGTTCTTATAAGGTAATCTGACCATCTCCTGGGCATGGAGTGAGAATATAATATTGTGCAGACCTATTCCAAGTGTTGACCTATGGTTCTTTGGACCCTTTAACCCAATGGTCAGGGATAAATGGTCCCAAATGGGGTAAAAATGAAGTTCCTAAATCTATATGCATGCCCGTCTGTCTCGGCAGTGCGCCCATCCATCCACCCAGGAATTTGCATATAGAATCTATATATAGAAACATCGAATTTGACGGCAGATAAGAACCACTTGGCCCATCTAGTCTGCCCCTTTTTTTTTTAAACCTGTTACCTCAAACCATATTTGATCCTTATTTTTTTGTAAGGATATAAATATGCTTATCCCAAGCATGTTTAAATTGTAGGTACTTGTGTATTATCACGGCGCCCACGAAATCGGCCAAAAAAAAAAAAAAAAAAAAAAAAAAAAAAATCGGCCAATTTGCATGCTGTTCCATTATTGCACACCCCCGATTTCCATCGTAGTGCATTGCATGCAATATAGTGGCATGTGAAGCGATTCGATTTGTAATTGTACAATCACCCTGATGGGTGCTTAAAATGTTAAATGCACCGCCATTGTTAACGCCACCCCCACTATCAATGCCAACCCGAAGCGTGGCGAGCCCGCGTGGGGCGGCGGTACGCGTCCTCCGACCTTTTCATATCCCCACTATCCACGTCTGCGTGGAGTTGATTTTAGATAGTGTGGCGAGTGCAGCGTGCCACCGAGCCCGAAGCGTGGCGAGCCCCGCGAGGGGACGTGGAATACATGTAAAGTAATCCGCGTGCGCTCGCCACACTATCTAAAATCAACTCCACGCCGACGTGGATAGTGGGGGTATGAAAAGGTCGGAGGACGCGTACCGCCGCCGCTCGCCACGCTTCGGGTTGGCGTTGATAGTGGGGGTGGCGTTAACAATGGGGGTGCATTTAACATTGCTGGCACGCGTTGCTATGCGATACTTAATTGTACAATCAGGGGCATTTTCCCGAAAATCACATCGCATACCATCGCATAGTACCTGGGGGTGTGCAAGGATGGAATAACATGCAAATCATCAGGAAATCGGCCGAAAATCGGACGCAAAATCGCATCGCATATCAAATCGGCAGAAAATCGGCCGATATATCGGATGCGATTTGGATGAAATCGGGCGCCGTGATAATACACAAGTACCAAATTGTACTACTGTATTTGCGTCTACCAAAGGCTATTCCACTTATCTACTACTCTTTCTGTGAAGTAATTCTTCCTCACATTTCCCCTGAATCTTCCTCCCTCTAGTTTCAGTGCATGTCCTCGTGTTCTGTTGCTCCTCTTCCTGTGAAGAATGTCTCCCACCTGTACCTTGTTAAAACCCTTGATATATTTGAAAGTTTCTATCATGTCCCCCCTTTCCCTTCTCTGCTCTAAAGTATACATATTAAGATCTTTTAGTCTTTCCTGGTACGTTTTGTGAAGTAGGCCATGCACCATTTTACTTGCTCTTCTTTGTACAATCTCTAATGTATTTTTATCCTTCTGGAGATATGGCCTCCAGAACTGAACACAATACTCTAGGTGAGGTTGTACCAATGACCTATACAGTGGCATTATTACTTCTTTCTTTCTACTGCCGATACCTCTCCCTATGCAACCAAGCATCTGACTTGCCTTTTTCATTGCTTTGTTACATTGCCTACCTGCCTTTAAGTCCCCTGAAATAGTGACACCTAGATCCCTCTCTTCCTCAGTAGTTTCCATTATAGTGCCATTTATACTATATTTAGTCTTTGGATTTCTGAGACCCAAGTGCATGATTTTGCATTTTTTGGCATTAAACTGTAGTTGCCATTCTCTTGATCCTCAATCATTTGTTTTACCCCTCCTGGTGTGTCTACCCTGTTGCATACCTTTGTGTCATCTGCAAAAAGGCACATTTTACCCTCAATTCCATTTGCAATATCACCAATAAAGATATTAAAAAGCACCGGTCCAAGTACAGATCCCTGGGGTACTCCACTTGTAACCTTTCCCTCCTTTGACTGTACTCCGTTTACTACAACACTCTGTTTTCTGTCCTGCAACCACGCTCTTATCCATTCAACTATCTTAGAATCCAATCCCAAGCTTTCAAGTTTATTTAACAGTCTGCGATGTAGGACAGTGTCAAAAGCTTTACTAAAGTCTAGATAAGCTACATCTACACAGCCCCACCTTGATCTATTACTTTAGTCACCCAGTCAAAAAAGTCAATAAGATTTGTTTGACATGATCTTCCCCCAGTAAACCCATGCTGTTTTGGATCCTGTAAATTGCTGGTTTTGAGATATTCTACAACTCTTTGTTTTAAGAGTGTTTCCATCAATTTCCCTACTACTGATGTAAGGCTCATTGGTCGATAGTTGCTTACCTCTTCCTTGCTTCCACTTTTGTGCAGTGGGACTACATTCGCTGTTTTCCAGTCCTCTAGGATTACTCCAGTAGCTAGTGACTGGTTGAATAATTCTGTTATTGGTTTTACCAGCTCCCCTTTAAGCTCTTTTAGTATCCTTGGATTTATCCCATCTGGCCCCATTGATTTATCCACTTTCAGTTTTGAGAGTTCTGTGAGGACTTTCTCCTCTGTAAATGTACTTGTCTCTCCCTCAGTTTTCTGACTATACTTGCAACTTAACTGTGGCCCCTCCCCTCTCTTTCAGCAGTGAATACTGAGCAGACATATTAATATTATCTGCTATTACATTGTCCCCCTTAAGAAAACTTCCACTCTCTGTCTTCAGTCTAATTATTCCACTTTTTGTTTTTCTCCTTTCACTTATATACCTAAAAAAAAAAGTTTCCCCCCCTTTACCCACTGACTGGGCCATTTTCTCTTCAGGTTGTGCTTTTGCACATCTGATTACCTTCTTAGCCTTTTTCTGTCTAACAAGATACACCTCTTTGTCCTCATTCTTCTGCGTCTGCTAAAATTTCTTAAAGGCCAACTTTTTTGGTTTCACAATACTTGCTACTTCTTTTGCAAACCACAATGGCTTTCTTTTTCTTGTGTTTTTCCTAACTATTTTGACACAAAGTTCTGTTGCTTTTAGAATTGCACTTTTTAATTTTTCCCACTTATCCTGCACTCCTTCCAAGTTCTTCCACTCTGCCAAATAATCCCTTACAGAGTTTCCCATCTCTACAAGATCAGCCTTTCTAAAATCTAACACCTTTGTTTTTGTGTGCGATGAGTCAGTCTCTGTCTTTATTTTGAACCATACTGCTTGATGGTCACTGGATCCCAGATTTTCACCCACATTTATGTCAGATATTCTGTCACCATTTGTAAGTATTAAGTCTAATATTGCGTCCTTACGAGTGGGCTCCCTCACCAATTGCTGGAGGGATGCTCCTTGCAAGGAATTCAGCATGTCCCTACTTCTGCTGGAACGTGCAACAGGCAGCTCCCAGTTTACATCAGGTAGATTAAAGTCTCCCATGATGATCACCTCTCCTTTTAATGCCATTTTATTGATGTCCTGCAATAGGCTCTTGTCCAGTTCCTCTTCCTGACCTGGTGGTCTGTAGATCACCCCTATATGAAGAATCGCCTTCTCCCGTTTCTATGGTCACCCAAAGGGCCTCCGTTTTTTCTTCAATACTTTGTATTAAGGTAGTCTTTATATTTTTTTTCACATATATTGCAACCCCTCCTCCAATTTTTCCCATTCTGTCCTTCCTAAATAAAAGTATATCCTGGTATAGCTATGTCCCAGTCATGATTTTCATTGCACCATGTCTCTGTAATAGCCACAATATCCAGTTCATCCCTTGTCATTATTGCAATTAGTTCTGGGATTTTATTTCCTAAGCTCCTAGCATTTGCACACATAGCTCTTAAAGTTGTGTTTGTGCTTCTCCTGCTGCTATGTTCATCTTTCTGCCTATATCTTTTCGGTTTTGATTGGCATTATCTTCTGTTGCAGTGGATAGGCTTCCTGTTCCATTTGCCTGCAGAGACAATACCACTAGGTTGGGGGGGAGCAGATTTCTTCATTCTTATTTGGTTTACTGCCCCCCTCTGCTAGTTTAAAAAGTTGCTTATGAAGCTTCCAAACTTCTCACTTAATATTCTCGTTCCCCTTGAAGATGGGTGCAGTCCATCACTTTTATATAAGGCTCGGTCTTGCCAGGTTGCTTGACTTTGACCTAAATATCCAAATCTCTCCTCGTTGCACCAATTCCTTAGCCAAACATTGACGTTTCTAATTCTCAGAGTTCTATCTTCCCCTTGGTGTACTGGCAATACTTCTGAAAAAGTTACAGTGGTTGCCACATACATATATATATTCTATATGTATGCCCAGCTGTGTGTGTTACAGTACTGTAGTGTAAAAGGACCTGCTGCAGTGCATCAGGCCCTTGTGTATAACACGCTACGCTTGTTCAGTAGAGTCAACTAGTTGCTGCACCATCTCGGCAGCACGCAGTCTGTACTGCCGCTGTGGCACAGAGTTTCTTTGCCTGGTTATAGGCTCCTGTAAAAAGGTATACCTCTCTCTAGGCTAGGGGGGAAAATGCAAACTGTCACTAAGTCATCTTGAAATACAAACACCAATAGTTGCCTGGACTTCCCATTATCAATGGCTAAACCACACGCAGCCATTGAGGATGATGATTATTACCATGTATTACCAAAAAGTTCCCTGACCCCTGCTATAACCTATACCACTTTCCCGAATAGCTGCAGTGAGGAAATTCACAGTCTGGTTAAGTCCCTGCGACAGCTCACTAAATGCATATAGGGTCTCTTCTGGAACTGTGGGCCGCTGCTTTAGCGTCTACACTGAACTTCTAATTCTAGCCCGGATGCCTAGGACCAGAACTCTGCAGCACATCATGTCTGTAGATAGTGGCCCTAAATTTTAGACCTCTAAATGCATTTTTATTTATGCTAGTCAAAGCACATCTGTCATGGGGCTGCGACTGAAGCTAGGTTTACATTTGATGACACCACAAACGATGCAATGTCATTGCAAGGATGACCTTGAAAAAGAGACATATAGTCCCGAAACATGTCGGTATAAGGAGCGTGCTACACTTTTTGGACAGATCAGGATGACTCATTCTGGAGAACAAAGATACCATCTAGTGTTGATTCTAGAACCCGCTAGCTGGTGTTTCTAGCACAGGTCTGGTTTGCATATCAGTGCCGATATACAGACCACACTGTGATAGAAGCACTACAGCAGACAATGACACCCCAGGCAGGGAAGAGGAACTGCATGGATTTTCAAAGATAGCGGGTGCTAGAATGAACACTACCATCATAGGAGTTGAATCACCACGCCCAATGCTCACCCCATCCATTGTAAATAAACCCTGATGTGTCCTTTACGTGATTAACATGTGAGTTGGGTGCGCCCTCATATGAGCGTTACCAAACATAAAAGAAACCACATAACCGATCTACAAATTGTCTGTTTTTATCTCTTTATTATATATTACATTTGCATCATGAGAGACGGCGTTTGACGTCATCACAACATAAAGACGATGCTTCCATCAGTCACCTTCCATGAAAAAGGTTTTATTTCTTTCTATTTATATAGCCTTTTTTCTAGTGCTCCATACAAAATAAAGCGCCCATTTAACACACTACAACCCCTATATTTTCTACTGGAGTCAGAAGGGTAGATCCGCCAGTGTTGCCTAGAAGCAGCCTTTTAGGAGAGCATCAATGACGCTCAAATCCCCTTTTGATCTACTACTATATTTTAATGTTTAGTCTATCTACATTTTACTCCTATTACATCCTAATATAAAGTAGTAAAACATTGTATTTACATCAAACTATATCAAAACCTAACCGTTAAAAGTATTAAAACATGGTTTATCACAAATCTAATATAACGCAATTTTAAAATAAACAAGATTACAAATATATATATATATATATATATATATATATATATATATATATATATATATATATATATATATATATATATATATATATATATATATATAGTCTCGTAGGAAGGAACAGACAGCGGCACTCCAAGTGTTTTCAACAGCGTGTATTAAAGCAAACCAACGTTTCAGGGTATCATTCACCCCTTTGTCAAGGTTTAAGTGCAATAAACCTTGACAAAGGGGTGAATGATACCCTGAAACGTTGGTTTGCTTTAATACACGCTGTTGAAAACCCTTGGAGTGCCGCTGTCTGTTCCTTCCTACGAGACTACCTGTTTGTTCCAGAAGGCACCCAGGTACTGAATCCCAGCTGAGGGAGTGCCAGGCCGTCTACCTCTCTCTCTCTCATATATATATATATATATATATATATATATATATATATATATATATATATACACACACACACACACACACACACACACACATATATATATATTTATATATTAATATTATATACAGGTCGAGTATCCCGTATCCGAATATCCGTTATCCAAATTATTCCGAAATACGGACATTCCAGAAAGTGAAAAAAAAATTTTTTTTTTGCTAAAAACTCACTGGGGACATTTGAAACAGCATCACTGGGGACATGATATGTAACTGGCACTATATATGTGCAAGACAATGATTGCTTGGCATTCAAAATCAGTACTGAGATAGTACACACATTTTGTTTCACATTTTGAAACCTTGTTTTTTGAACAATTAAAATATATTTGTGTGTATTTTATGTGGTAATAAAATATATTTGTGTGTATATTATGTGTTTATACAGCATAAATGCAAGATACTTCAAAATACATCATTGAAATATTAAAATATTCCGAAATACGGAATAATCCGTTATCCAAAATTCTCCTGGTCCCGAGCATTTTGGATAAGGGATACTCAACCTGTATACGTATTGTCCAACCCGAACACTTAGAACATTTTTTTGTGACTCCTCAGAAGGCTGCAAGAAGAAATGTTACCCTGTGGTTAACTGGCAACTAAACTGGGAAACAGCTGAATTGCTCCGTTCTTCATCCCCTACGGGAAGCCACACGTTAAAAACAATTGGATCACTCCCTAAAAGTTCTGTACTAACAAGGCTTAAGATGTTTTCATGTGACGTTAACTGCTAAGTGGATGCCTCTGACCACATTATGTATGGCACACCACAGAAAAATAATTCCTCCAACTGTAACCTCGGAAATCAATTCTTCATAAATGTACCAGCTGTTATGATAAACAGGTGGTCAGATGGATAGGCTTCTTTATCATAGAGGAGGAATACAGAGACTCTCTCCCAGCTGAAAAATGTGTGTCCACTTATTTGCTAGCAGATTTTACTTCGTATTCTAATTTTCTGTGGGTCCCGATGATGCTCCTGCACTACAAAATGTTATGCATTACAATTATTTTTTTTTGGTCAAGCAATAATTGTTTTTGCATGAAGAAAATAATCTTGGTCTCTGTGCTGTGTATGGCCATTGTGCTAGAAGGTTTCCATTCTACCCACTAGAGCCTTTGGCATACTTCCTAGAATACGTGCGGTCACATTGTGATGTAATGTTTGGAGAGGGCTTGCTGTGCAATTTGACTGGCTATGAAAGACAGATGTGAAGCATCTGTTCCCTTATCCCCACTAAGAAGTTAGGGTGTGTTCAGAAGAACCATCGGCAAGTTTCTGACTTTACTAACAAAAAAAAAAAAAAAAAAACAATGGTGAAGGTTGGAGGCAAAATGTGAATAATTCAGAGGCAGGTCAATTTGATCAGAAACTGTTCCACATCTTAAACTGGCCAAACACTACTGCGATTTGGACACTTTTCATTCGATTCCGACAAATCTGATGTGGTTTGAGGCTCATATAAGTCGCAGTAGTCTATGGGGGCCTACACAGTAGCTAATTAAGTTTTAGCCATAATATAGGAGCTTGTTTAAAAATCTAGCAGCTTATTTTATGATTTAGAGGTTGAATTAGTAACAAGTTTAATCATACACAACAACTTTAAAAACTCATTGCGTCAGAAAGATAGTGCTCCAGCCAATTAGATCCCAGCTGTTAATTTTCAAACACATGACAGTTAAGAGCTTATTGGCTGGAGCACCAATTATCATACACACAAAACTGTTAAAACTGAGCACATGAAAAACACTCGAGAGATCAGCACCATAATATTTTATTTTCCCATGATTACAAAGGCAAAATAGGAGCTACAAATAAGAGAACCCATTATAAAAACAAAATACTGTTGCAAAAGGTGCAATCTGCCCTACATCTAAAACTTCCTTTCCTTTACAAGCTTTTAATGAGCTGTAAAAGATAATGGAAGTAAAACACATCCAGGAAATTACAGACCCGAAAGTCTGACATCAATTATTGGGGAAATTACTGGCGGCCATTTTCAAAGAGATAGCATTCAGGTGCACCCGACGTGTAATAAGATGATCAGTGGAACCAGCATGGATTTGTTAAGGATAGGTCATGCCAAACTAATAGAATTAGCTTCTATGAGGAGGTGAGTGAGAATTTAGACAAGGGCAACACAGTAGATCTTAGATTTTTCTATGGCCTTTGATACAGTGTCTCACATAAGGTTGATCTACAAAATATAGGATATTTGACTGGGTAGCATAATTGTACTTGTGTAAAAATGGCTGGAGAATAGGGAACAGATTGTGCTAAATGGAATATTAGGCTAAAGTTTGAAGTGGTGTTTCTAAAAGGTCTGTACTGTGGCCACCTTTTTAGTATATTTATTAATGACCTGGGCCAGGCCTGGCCATACCTGTGGCTCTCCAGATTTGTTTAACTATAAATCCCATCATGCCTAGCCAGTTTTAGCATTCCCATATACCCAACTGTGGAAAGGCATGCAGGGACTTGTAGTTTCACAACAGCTGGAGAGCCGCAGGTTGGGAAGGCCTGACCTGGGCGATGGTCTAGTGACATACACACTGAACAATATCTGTTACAGAGATCACCTGGGGGGCAGTGGCTGACTATATAGACCAACTGGGCTGCATGCACAGATGACTGGGTGAGGCGTAAAGAGCACATTGTAAAAATACATTGAGCTACACACTAGACTTTTTTTTTTTTTTTTTTTTTTAAGATACCACTCAGAAGAGCCCTTCTGGAATATATAATCTAAAAACTCATCTAGTGTGTACGGGGCTTTAACAGTTAAGCTTTGTCATGGAAGATTAATATTAAAACACCATGTTGTGTATTCAATGCCCTATGGTGAGCTGTGGCGGCGAGCAGTGGCGATAGCTCCATGCAGAGTTATGTAGCGCTATACAAACATGAATCTAATGGTTGAACATCTGCAAAGAGGATCTATTTTTGCTAAACAGGATAATTTTAGGAAGCAGAAAGCCACTGGCTACAATCAAAATCATATGGCTTTTGAGGAAAGTATAGCTATAGAGCCAGTATCTTTTGACAAGCATGACTGTCAATTTACAGAGTCAAACATTTATACTGTGAGACCAAAACTAGTGAAAGATCACAGATAAGGAGAACAAAGCAAAAACTTTAAATACATTTTGAACTAATTGATGAAACTACCCACAAACTAGTACTCCAAGAACACGCCTTTTAACCACATAAATCACTCCCTTAATTACCGCTTGAAAAAAAAAAAAAAAAAAAACATCCAATACGATGTGTTACTTTCCAAATGTCCAGATTTAGATGGGAAAGTCACAATTTGAGTGAACTTAGAACACCTACTGTCAACACCACCACTTGTAGGCACACAATTAAGAGATGGAAGAAGCAATGCAAGAAATTCTACCCCTAAACCAGCATGGATCTTGTTTTTTTCCAACCCTGATTGTGTCTAAAATGAAGCCTAACCTAACAAAAAAAAACCTCATTTTTTTTTTTGGGTTTAAACCGTTTTTTTTGTTTAAAACAATTTATTTGCATTAAAGTTTTAATGAAATAATTTCTTTTTTTTATCCCATTTTTTTAAAATACTGTGAAACATTGCTTTGTTTTAGAAACCTTGATCAACCATGTTCTAATGCTTTCGAACATTAATAATCCCAAAGTTATTAGGCTTCTATATGCTTTATAGAAATTAAATTCTAGATCAAACAGTTAAAACATGCAAACGTAATTTTCAGAGAAAGGCAAAAAGACAAAAAAGCACTAGATCGGTCACCAGCATTACACATTTTGAATAAAAACACTAGTTACAGTAGTTCACGGTCTGTTCTAAAGCTTACAATGAAGTAAACCAAAAAAGTAGAAAAAAACATTTCTACACTAGTAGTAGTACGTTTATTTATAAGGCGCCGCAAAGTGTCCGCAGCGCTGTACATAGCAAACAAAAAAAAAAATTTACAAGGTAACGTACAGGGTGTGTTGAAAAATACAGTATAAATAGGGGTATAGCTAGTAGAACTAAAATCAGCATCAGTTCAGAAGTAGGTGTCAAAATTGTCGAGGAGACTGAAGATGAAGTAGAGGAAGGGAAGAACAGGACAGGAGCACAGGTGAGGTAATGAGGTAGGGTGAGTACGTGAGGAAGGAGGACCCTACTCATAAGAGTTAACATACTAAAAATAGGTGGGTGGACGAACGAAATACAATAGGATAAGTAGGAACGGAGGGGAATGGAGGCAGGATAGGAGGATCAAAAGAGGTTAGGAGGAGGGATAGGCTAGTCGAAAAAAGTGGGTTTTGAGGGAGCGCTTGAAGGAGGTAAGGGAATCAGATAGCCTGATGGGTGGTGGGAGGTTGTTCCAGTGCAGGGGGGCAGCGCGAGAGAAGTCTTGGACACGGGAGTGGGAGGAGGTGATTAGGTGAGACAGAAGTTGAGCAGACAGAAGTTGTTCAATAATACATTAGGATTAACGAATGTTGATGCTAGGCAGATTTAGCACCTCTCAACTTATTCACCTCCTTAAATTTTGTGTGTGTGAGAGATATTTAGTGCATTGGTTCAGCCTACTTAGATAAAGGCCAATAGCAACAAGAATGTGGAATAACACCAGGTATTTTAAGATGGCACAGTGTTGTGCCTGTAGTCCCAACATTTAAAATAATAATAATTAAAAAAAAACCTGTTAAAAACCAATAAAAAAAACAAATTAAAAACATTTGGTTTAAACCAGGCAACACACACACGCTGCTTCACTGTCCTTATTTTCAGGTTGACAATGTTGGGAGGGATAGTTTACACAAGTTTTAAATTGAACAAAAACAAAATGGGAAAACGCTAAAGCCATGCCAAATTTTACAATTCCCCCCCCCCCCCCCCCCCCACAAGCAAAATACCTATTGGGAGGACTTAGCTGCTGACAAAATGTCCCGAGGAATGTTTGCGGTAAACCAATTAAACTATAAGCTTCCCTGCGACAGACAAATGATTAAATAGTCTATATACACTTTTTAATCTAGTAGTTCCATCATATAAAAAAAACACTTCAGAAAATTTCCCTGGACTCATTATGTAAATCATTTGCATATCTACCTGATCCGCTGTTCACACCAAATGACCATATGCCCGTGTGTCCGACAGGGGCTGTAAAGGCGTTTCCCACTGCACAAGATGTAAAATAGCCACTCTGGCGGATTCGTGCTAATCTCTCTGTTCCAATCGGTGGCGGTATTTTGCGATCATTTGTCAAATTAACTGGCTGCATTTGACCCATCGAAGGAGGAGAGGATACGGATGACATAGGTGGAGATGAACCTGAAGAAGCTGATGGAACAGGAGACTCACCTGAAATGTTATATTTAAAAATTAAGGAATGCCAAACATCTTCTATCACTAAATCATGATGCAAAACAGCTCCACAATGTGAAGTGTATGTACTCACAATTTAGGGAGAGAAAACAGCATTAAACATGTGATCATGATAAGACTATATAACTAAAATCTAGTGTGAAAACACATTATTAAAAGCTTAGCTATACATAGACAAATACATACATGAACTTGAAGAATTTGTCCAAGGATGCGGAGAAAAATGCTGCCTACTAAAGTTGGGAGTGCCAACACTAGGCCCTTGTAAATACACTTGACTCGCATGGAGATTTGCTGTAAAGTTGGTCATTGGCATTGAAGTGGGTAACGAACAGGGCTCTGAGCCATCAAATGATGCCGCTATAGAAAAACAAATGCAAAATAAAGTTAACATACAGTTCTACCGTAAAAAATAATAACATTTTCTCACATTAAACCATTCACTTTACTAATCTTTCAATGAGTTTCAAAATAGCATTTCTGAATAACACAACACATTGATCTGAGGCATAGTAGCGCACTAGTAAGTTGTAAGCGGCCGCAATGCTGAAGCCATCGCATTCTGAAGTTTGTAAGTTATCCCCACACCTGCCTCCTCCAAGTACTGTGGGTTACTCCGGAGCTAAAGCATACTCGCAAATTAATGACCAATCTTAGCAAGCTCATCTGGGAACAAAGGCCCATACACACCGGGCGACTGAGCTGAAAGCATCTTAGTTTTTTATCCTCTGAGCAGCTTTCAGTTCCAAAAGGCATCCAGTGTGTACAGGGCATCAATTAGCGGTGAGCGCTGATACGTGCTGCATGGCCGCTCATCTGCTGGTATTACCAGCAGAGGTGTGACGGGGTGGACGGATTTCCATAGCGTCCTGCTATGGAAAGTAGTCCACCCCCAGGAAAATGCATAAACCAGCCAGTATACGATCAGTGTGTACGCACTGAGAATTTTTCATCCCATCTATTTTCCCCATCATTGGTCAGCATACATGCAAGGCAAAATTGACCAGTGTGCATGGATCTTTAGTGTTGCATGATCGCAACATTTTTCTTCAAGGGAAGAGAGAGACAAACACTAATGGAATTAAAAATATGCACAATAAAAAAAAAAAAACACCTTAATATTTACTTACCAGTCCTGAAGTTCCACTGCTGTAAATATAAGATTGTCTTAGTTATTGTCTTCTAGGATCATTTTATATTTTGCGTAGAGAAGACAATCTTATATTTACAGCAGGGGAAATCATCATTACCCTAGACCCCCTTATTTTCACTGATCTGCAAATTAACAAAGCTGCAGGGTTTGAAGAATTCTTATTTTCTGATGGTGAAGTAATTCGTATTTGGCTGCCAAGTTTACTGGCAGCCATACAGCACTGATAAGTAAAGAAAGTAAAAAATGAAGTAAGAAAAAATTGGCGTGGTATCCTCCTTCCTGAGCATAACCAGACCCTAGTTTCCAAAATACAGGGGGGAAAACGGCTAGAGGTTCCCTGTATTTTTAAAACCAGCAATAGTCTCTTGGACAGGGCTGGTTCCAAAATGACAGGGGACAAAAGTAGGGGACCCACATATTTTTTAAACCCGCACCGGTCTCCACCAGTCAGTATGGTAAAACCAAAGCAGATGGTCTCTTTTATATAAGTGACCACGGGCGTGGCATTACACCCCAACTGGTTAACACTGGCAGGGGTCTCAGAGTGTGGACCCCAATAAAGACCCCTCCGCCCACCCAAGGGCCAGTTTGTGGCTACCGCAAAATTAATTGAAGGTAATCACAAAGTGATTACTTCAATTAACCTTGAAGTCAGTCAGTCTAAACAGCCCCCGGGAATAGCCCCTGGCTTTAGTCAAGGTTCTTAAGTGGTCTGTGTGAGGGCCCTTTATAGGGGGATCCCCACTCCCCCAGCCAGGGCTGACCAAATGGGTGCTAATACCACGGTCACTTATATAAAAGTAACCCCAGCTGTGGCATCACTTTGGTGTAGCACGGTACTGGTTTAAAAACATATGCCTGAACCCCTACTTTTGTCCCCTGTATTTTTTTAACCAAGACCGGTCAAAGAGCCAGGTGCTGTTTTAAAAACAGTGAACTCCTAGCCATGAGCTAACAGTAGTTGTGAAACCAAGACCAGCTCAAAGAGCCTGGAACTGGATATGCTCGGGACGGGGGAACCCACGCTGATTATTTTCTTTTTAAAGCTTATTTCCATATACAGAAGCATGCACGGATCTCATTGATCCGTGCACGCTTCTGCAAACACAAATGGCAAATGGTGGTATGTTTGTCATTTGTATTTTATGTGGAATTCATGACTTTGCTCATTGAAATGGTCATAAATTTGCCAATGTGCCTATAGATAAGGCCGTCAGAGTTCCATCCAAGGTCTATTCATTCATTCATGTGTTTTTGACCTGACTTTTGTTCGTAAAAGCTCAAATTTGGCAGAATTTTTACTTTGGTAAATTTGCAGGTATAAGACAAGAATGGATACATTCAACCCCATTCGATCTTTGTAAATTTCCCTAATAGTATCTAGAATATCATTTGATGCTGCCCATACACAGAGTGATAAACTCTGTGCTTTCTGAACTAGATTGCATCTAGTTTAAAATGCATGCAATGGGCTAAAGCACCATGCATTCTGAACTAGATGCAATGCAATATAGTTCAAAGAGTACAGGCAGCACATACTTTATGTGCTGTGCGATGTGTGCGGGAGTACGCACCGCACCTGTATGGGCGGCATTACACCCTTAGCCAAAAGCAGTGACACTATGGGGGGTATGCAATTTGTGCAGATTTTTTAACAGTTGAAATGCCAATTTCAACCTATACAATTAAAGTGACGATTTTTCAACTGCAGCCGTTTGTCAACTTTCCACCGATGCAGTTTCGCTATCGAAACATTCAGGGGTAAGTCCTTGTTTGAATATTTCTGTAAAAACCCATCCATAAAGTCAAATAGTTGTTCTCAGTTCTAGGCAAATGAGCTGCAGAAAGGATATGGTCAAGTACAGTTAAGTACTTTGTTTGCTTAAACATCCAAGGAATAGATCACAACTGGAAATGTGGAAATTGGCAAATGATCAGAACACAAAAAATACAGCTCTGTCATCAGAAAAAGTGCCTGTCTATTTCCAGTATATAAACAAGATGCGGGGAAACTGATGAACAATTTCTGTTTTTGAAACTCTGGAAACTGCTTTTTTCTTTTATTAATTAGTGCCAATTTTGCAATGCACTATTTTCACAGCAAGGATGCATGTGTGGATGAGGGAGTCTGACATGCATCCGCTGCAATGCTTACCTCAATGCTTAGAATAAAATATATGCTACACAAAAAAACCTGCTTCACAAATACAGAGCAAACTCATTTTTTGCATGTCTTTGAAGTATAAGGTACGAAAAGGACCATCTATTAACTGTATATAATGACAACATGAATGTGTTATAAGGGAATTTATCAACATTTCTGGGTCGCGCAGGCTCACATGCTAATAAAATCTGTATATAATAGTAAGCCCACTCGAAGCAAAAGCTTCAAAAGCTAGTCTGCTACCTTGGTACCACAGATGGAAGTGTTTTTGTGTTTTTGAGTTTCACGGACACTAGTCATATGATATCAGTTTATAAAAATGACTGGCTCGTAAAAATGAATAAAAAAGTAAAAGGAAATCTTACCCATAGATCCAGAAGAAACTCTTTGAGAGGATGGCCTGAAACCAGGCACTTTAGAGCCATCTAAAGAATGATGATTTTCTATATGTCCAAGCATGGCATTCTCAAGATAAGTAGATTGATCGCTGAAAGATTGCTCAGTTATTCGTGGGGACAACTGACATCCTCCCCAACTTTGACTGCATGATACTTGACTGTCAAGGAGATTAGAAAAGTGATTGAATAATGCGGGTCCAAGCGATTGGGGCAATTGCTTACTTGCCAAATTAAACTGAATTTGGGAATTGGACATGGGAGATGGAGGTAATGTAGTGGGTTTATTGGACTGCTGTAGTAAATCCGGATTACTACTGGACTCTGGGTCTGAAACAAAAAAAGACTGTGCATCTTGCTGAATTTGTTTTGCAGGAATCATTGAGTATAGTGATCCTTTATACTGCATTCTGTGTGCTGCGTGTGGGTCTGTAGCTGCGGCCTGGGGGACTCTGCTACTATGTAAGGATTCCGAAGCATTAGGTCTACTAGATCCAAAATTATTCATAAAAGCAGCACCTATTGGTTCATTTCTTTCTGAAATACTATTTGACAATATTTCATCCTTTATATGTTGCTGGGCTGATGGATTTAATGAGGACTGATCTGATATTTGGTCACTTGTGCATGAGGGATTGTCGAGGCCGTGTATGCCGGATGAAGAATACATTTCAACCGCCTGATCGATTGTAGTTGGATTTCCCTGTGATGGTGAAAAAACATCATTTTTAGATGAAAAGTGTTCTGGCGGTGCATCATTAGAAATTGCACTGGAGATTGATCCATTATTCGTGGTCGTAGAAAACATTGATGGAATAGTAGCACCCACACTTGTTACAGTAGAGGTCCCAGATGTCCCAGTGCTGGTTCTATAGTTGCAAGGAAATAGCTGTTTTCTGGCAGATGAAGGGCTATTTGTCATGCTCAGCTGTTGAGACGCTACAGTTACTGGAGAGGCAGAGACCTGACTCCCCAAAGGTGCATTGTTACTACCAATCTGCGTCATGTGCCCCATCTGATGTGCTGAGCGGCCAGTGTTGCTGTGTTTTGGAGAATTATTTGCACTACTTGGACTAGCTGATCTTACAGGGAATGGTCCCCATGTGCTTGGGCTGGAGTTGAATGTTCCTCCGAATTGTGTCATAGGTAAGCGAGGATGTCTGATTTGCTGCATTGTTTGAGCAGCTAAGAGCGCAAAATGTGGATGTGCATAGGATAAAGGAATATTTCCAGGGAAAGGAGGGTGTACAGTTGCTTGCATACTTTTGTTTTGTCGGCTAGATGCCTGGAAAGCTGGCAAAACGGTTGTCTGTGATGTTGTTGCGGTAGACGATCCAAAAGAAAATGCAGCCCTGTTGGAAGACATCATGCCTGCTCCAGATGATGAATTTGTAACGGACTTGGGACTACGAATGTGTGTCTTTGGAATCAGATCTTCAAGTTCTTTTGCTGGATCTTGTATCAAGGCATTAATTAGCTGAACTGCATATCTTGTGGACTCTGTTCCGCCCCTGCCAGGAAAAGACACAAATATACAGTTGGATGCCACATGTAGAGAAGAGAATACAGTAGGTGCAGAGAGGATATACTGAATTACACAACCAGAAGTCCATGTTTAACCAAACAAAATAAATTTCAATCATCAAGCACTTTAAACATTGGCAAATGAGTCCAAATTTATGAACGGCTCACTCTGTAATTGTCACACAGCTTCAGTGAGCAATTCTTTTCAGAGTGCTATTAGCGCTGTGGTGTATGGTAACTTCCAGAGCTTTTAGTGTATTTCAGTGTATGTGACCATCTATCCCCAATACACATAATCATTCCTTGCAGAAAGACCAATATGTTTATGATAGTGGGAGGCTGGGGACCCACGTAACTGGGTGTGGTGGTGATCCAGTCTACACCGCCCTCCAAGTCATGTATTTTGGTTTATATCTACCTCTGTTTTTAGTGACTGATGTGACAAGCATTTGTGTTTCTTTTTATGTTTAAATAGATCTATATGGATTCTTTTTACAAACATAGCTTTAATGAGACCCTCCTATATTTACATAGGACACATCCTCTATAAACATTAGGGAGAAAGGACACAAAAGGGATGACATGAAAAGAAACCTTTATGGAGATACAGGTTTGCTGGTGTAAGCTGGTAGCCCATTTAGCAAGTTTGTACGATTTGATGTCACCTTACACCTATAAACATGGTTTTGACAACTAGACGCAATAATTAAAGATGCCTTTACAGGTGGAATACTCCACACTACCACACATTTTGTAAAATAAAAAGGTAGAGGATGTAGTCATCTCTAGTCAATCCTTACAAAAATTAGTGTACACAAATGGGGTATAGAAGGTTCCCCACTTTTTGACACATGGGGGACCAGAAGTGCAAGCTGGGCTGATGAGGTCAGCGACCCTCCCTCCCAATGGCCAAAGAATGCCTGCGTTCACCAGGCCCATAGTATACTAATGTTTTTTTACCTATTACCTGTAATTAATAATCACTTGAGGAAACGCCGTTCACAGAAAACGAACACCATAATACAGATCAAGAATTCTGTACACTTGCCCGTTCATGGAAAACTGACTACCGACTTGTCACTTGTAGTTCATGCAAGTAGTAATGGTGTGTCTTTGAATTGTTGCCTTACAACAACAACCCATTTTACTCCATTGGTACATTAAAAGGAGTACATTTTCCTCCTTACATACCTTATAGTTATCATTCTTTCTCCATTCTTATCTTTTTGCTTATCAACATCGATATGGGCACCAGTAACATCTTGAATAGCCGTAACATTACATCCACCTCTCCCCATTATTCGAGACACTACAGATGCGGGAACGGACAGCTTTTTGGATCTTTAAAAAAAAAAAAAAGAGAGCGTTTATTACTATGTGTATTAACATCTTCTAAAAAGAACACATAAATTTCACTTCTCAAACCATTCAACACATGCAAAAACCCAAGCACTTTTTGCATAAATTCCCACCAACCTTCTCACTACTTCTTTCCATCCTTCTTCCCTCTTCTGTCCTCTTTTAGGACTACTCACATTCAGCTTCATGTTAGACAGCGTAAGGGGAAGGGTTTTACAGTTGGATGGGGAGCTGTGATTCACATCATTTTCAAGCCTGTATACATTTATATATAAAAAAAAAAAAAATCAGAAATAGAATGATGAGCAAACAATGCAGCACTAGTACCATATCAGCTGAATGCCCACATTTCTTATTTATTAACAGTTATTTATATAGCGCACACATATTCTGCAGCCCTTTACAGAGAATATTTGCTTTTCTGTTTCCCTTGCCCATACACTATGCAAAGGGTGCTTTGCGATGCGCGCTCCCATCGCACTGCATAAAGTCTGTGCAGCCTGTCTTTTTTAAACTAGCTCCCAATTGCATTACATTCAAAATCACCAGCAACGTGATCAAGTTCAAAATGCACAGGAATATTGTACTGTGTATGGGCATCTCTACTTATGGTACTGCCAGACATACAGATTTAGGGTTCCCTGCACCATACGGCTGAGAGGAGATTGTTCCATGAGGGGAGCAAATGGAGTACTGTTGTCATATTTTACAATTGAATGCTTAAAATTACATGGATTCAAAAACTATTTTATAAACAAAGTGAAAATAATATGTAAAAAGTAATGTTAAGGAACTTGCAAAAACCCACCTTGCAGAGAGTTTAGACGTTAACAGTTTGGACTTTTCTTCACAATTGTGGTGCAGTAATGAAGAATGTTTTCTACCACCAGATGTATTTACTTCAGCATTGCTATTATGTTCTTGACTCTGGCTACTAGAGCTGCTTTCGTTATTGCAGTCATCAGCCACGTAGTCAGAATCGCTATTGCCATTTGCACTACCACCTCTAGGCTCACCATTAAATAGATTATCTGATGTTTGTTGCGCTATAGACAAATGTTGGTCGTGCACAATTATTTGGAGGTTGGAAGAGGTGTCTTTGGTTTTGTTCTTTTTCGTTTTCTGATTGGTGCTTGGTGTTATTACGTTACCCCTTTTCCCAAACACATTTGTAAAAGTAACAGAAGTTGCTGAGATGCCAATTGTTGTTGTCGTCGTCGCACTTGGTGGCTCTAAGGGGACATCATCTTCCTCTAAAATAAAAGGGCATAAAAACAGTTATAATGCCATAGTTAATTGCACGCAATTAAACAAGCACATGCAATTATAAATTACAGAATTATAAAATATTTTTTTTTGCAATGTGGCAGGGTATTAGCAGTGGCCTACTTCAGCAGATTATTAAGGAATATCATTGCCACGAAGGAGTGTACTTGGTTTGCATTAAGGTAAATTACACATATGCAAATGGCCTTTTACACGATGGTAAAGCAAAAACATGATTCATGGTTCAGTTCAGACACTCAGGTGCCCACTGTAGGAGCTTTCGGTGCTGAGCAAGGTCAGCATTTGCACTCTGACTTCTGTGACAATGCACCCTGTTCTGACACTGTTAGATCATAGATCAGTGGTTCCCAAACTGTGTGCCGTGGATCCCTGGGGTGCCTCGGGACACATGCAGGGGTGCCCCGGGTTGGTGGTCCAGGACCAACTCAAATTAGTAATGGTTAATTATTTATGAGCAAAACCAGTGCTGGTGGCTGCCAATCATAAAATATGTACAAACAGAAGCAAATCCTGCCCTTTACCATATAACTGACCCTAAGAATCGTATATGCCGCGAAAAAAGTCTGATACTCTAGGGCAGGCATTCCCAATCACGGTCCTCAAGGCAGACCAGCAGTGCAGGTTTTGTAGAAATCCAGGCTTGAGCACAGGTGACTTGATCAGTATCTGAGGGATTCTGATTAAACCATCTGTGTTGAAGCCTGGATATCAGTTGGTGTGCCTTTAGGACCGTGGTTGGGAATGCCTGCTCTAGGGTGCTGTGATTCAAAAAAGATTGGGAACCCCTGTTATAGAGATCGTTCATTTTTATCTGTAATTTGTGCTACAGTTGCTCTTCTGTGGGACCAGACTTCTAGCCTTTGCTCCCTGTAATTAGCATGCATTAGGACACTTACGATATGGTAAGGTTTGATGTGCAGCAGTTAATTTAGACTAAAACGATTGGTCAACGAAGATTTTTCTGTGACTAAAATGTACTGTAATGAAAATAGGAATTTCTTAATGAAAATGTTGACTAAATATTAGTAAATTGACTAGATGAAAAGGCTGTATCATTTTTGTCTGGACACCTCCACGTTGTATTTTTCAAGTGATTGATTTAATGGATTCTTTAATACTGTATTTTATACAGGTTTATCTATCCTCTCTGACCTTTGCTTTACTTACTTGAGTTGCGGCTGAACTCGGTCATGAGAATCAGTCAGTTTAGCAATCCATGTAGTAATTTGTAACTAAATAGCCATATATTATAATATGCATCCTTACAGCTTCATTTTTTGCACTAGAATAGCACTATACTACTACTATCACTTCTTGTATCAGGTATGTAGGATTATTCTAGTGGTTTATCGTATTCTTCCATTATTTAAATTAACAGTTTTTAATAGAAAACTACTGCATTCTTGAATTGATATTTGCAGAAAATAAATAACTGGCTGTGAAGGAAATATAATTTGTGTTACACTTGTTTGATACCTAGATTACTAACATAGTGAAAGGAAAACAAAGTACTCAAGGATAGAAAAATAATCTTCAGCAAAATCCATTACAGTATCATTAAAACTGCAAAGCTATTACTAAATTAATTACCTAAAATTAGACTAAAATGTCATCTGAGCACTGACTACATACTGATAAAGACAAAAATAAAAAATTTCTAAAGTGTGACATTTAGTCAAATTTTAAGAAAGTGACTAAGACATAGGGCCGTATTCAATAAGGCCAGTGAGTGGGGTTAAACGGCAGGGATCGCCAAAAACAAGGGACCCTCGCTGTGCAACCCCTACTCTGCTTACTCTATTCAATGTTTCGGGGAACCCTTGCTGTTAGATGATGGATTCCCCCAAACAGCGAGGCTCGCGAATAATGCAGGAAGCCAGCTCGCTGTTTTAGTGGGCGTACGCACAGTTTCCACATTGCTGCAAAAACCTAGTGAGGTGGAAACTCTTTATGCAGGGGGTCAGTTAAATACTGACCGTGCGAGCTGTGACAGCAAGCAGTCAGCACTGCTCGCTATCACAGCTCCCAAAAGTCATTGAATATACCCCTAAAACTTGATTGTAAATCCTTGCCAAAACACTACTGTGCAACACATGAAACTTGATGCCACTACGTGTGACCGCAGAAGCGCATATCTCCAGAAAACACAGAGCAATGTAGGAGATCTGCAGACCTGGTGGATCGGACTTAACAAAATCGCTCAGTGTGTACTCAGCCTTACTGCCAAGAGCTGTGCACCTATTTTGTGACTCTTGTAGAAATAGACAAAATGTAAATCTACACATTGATTCGTAAGGCACCATAGTGCTCCCACTACATTAAACAGATTTCATTAAAATGAGCATTCTTCCTGCATGAATCATTGCATGGTAACATCAAAAATGACATCATAGCCACAGCCAACTACTGTAGCCAATGAGGGACAAAATGTAAGATAACAGTACAATTAGTTATTTTGATATAAAAACATATCAAATTAATAAGCTTTTCAACCAACAGTTGGCCTTCAAAGCAAATTTCCCATTTCCATAGCTTATAAAAGAAAAGTTTTTTTAAAGGATGCGAAATAAAAAACTCTATAATACCACCCTTTTCACACAGCACCCGGGATTTGGACACCCGGCATTTGTGAGGCGAAGCTCCTATAGCGATCCAGCAATTAGCAAGGTCGCTGACACATCATGGGGAGGGAGGGGCATCATCAGGGGGAGGAGTAGGAGGGTTATCAGTTCACACTGCCCAGCAACCCGGGTCCGACCAGGGTAAAATGCATCTTTTAACCCGGGTCGGATTGTCGGGTTGCAGGACCCGGGATTTTTCAAAAGGCTCTTTCACACCGCAGAGTGACCCGGGTCGACCCAGCAGCAACCTGGGTTATTAGTGTGGTGTGAAAGGGGTATTAGGTGTTTGAGTTTATATAATCTTGTAAATTGCAGAAAATTAAGAACCCTGAAAGACATGACCAAATTGCTGACACTGGATACACAGGTTTGCAGTGCTGACCTGCAACAACAGCTATTGGAGGGTATGCAATCTGCTGCCGCTATTTCCGACATGGCAAATAGCGGCGGCTCCCTATTCAATGCTGTCATTAATGACAGCATTGATGAGGGATCACGTCAGAACGGGCCCAACTTCAGAAGCTGTCGGGCCCGTTCTGCCGATAACGGCCGTGATTGTCGTTATCCAGGCCGCAGATCGACAATCCACGGCTGTTTTCGCGACCACGCCCCCTTTGCGCCCATCGGCAGACGGGACATTGAATCCAGTCTGCCGTTATGCGGTCTATCTGACCGCAAACGGGGCTGGATCACGGCTGTCGTCGGGTATCGACAGCTGTGATCCCACATTGCATACCCCCCATTGTCTTTCTAATGAAGTTTTTCCATTACTTCTGTGGTTTCATAGACAAATATAAAATTTATCCTATACAAATCCCAAAGTTAAAAAAATTATACCCACTGATGCTAAAGTTCCTTAATCTGTAATTATATTAAGTCTTACCATCAACATCCTGTGCATCATCAAGCAAATCACATTTCCCCAAAAGCTTACAGTCCTCATCATCCTCCAGTTTCTGTTTCTGCAAATTCCTCTTTTTCTTCCTCTTCTCTTTCCGCTTTTCCCTTTTAGCTGCAAGAGCTTGTTTCCGACTTTCTTCTCTTGACTTTATTGCACAATGAAAAATAAATAAAAGCGAGTTACAATTAACTAAAATAAACGCAGACTTTTACAAGACAACATATTAAGCTGTACGCTGTAGCACATTTAACCAGTGTCAGGACTAAATGCATCAACAATACACATAAAAACTACTTTTAACAGCCATCTCAGTAGGTAAAATTCCCGACCGTTCTACCAGTGTTCAGCACCCTAGTTTTGGAACATGATCACGTTATAAAAACAACTCCTTAAAAATTGTTGGAGCAGAGGAGCCATATGTCAAAGTAATAATAATGGAAACCAAAAGAGTACCACTTGTGATCCGGCCTCCACTGCAATCCTGATTAGAGGCTTTCCTAGGTTTGCTTTTTTACACAATTTTAATACTTTTTGTAATACTTCATTTTTCTACAGTAAAACGCTGGGCACACACATAGTAATCTACGTGTAACCAGCAAAAGCAATGGGAACATGTTTCTATGTTTCAAATTCAAATTCTATGAACCTGGCATCAGCAAGAGCATCCTCAGTTGCCGAAGCTGGCAGCGACTATCGACGGAATGCAGCAAGTCACTCACTAGACTGGTCTTCTATCAACCCTGTATGCCAGCAGATGTAGGGGATGAAGTATACTAGCGTGCATAATCAGCAACATAGTGTGTACACACTAGTCCAGTGGTTCCCAAACTGTGGCACCCTGGGAAGACTTGCAGGGGTGCCCTGGGTTGGTGGTCCATGTAACATTATTTATGACTAATTTAATAGGCAAAGTGTGAACAAACAGAAGTGAATTCTGCCCATTATCACATAACTGACACTAGGGATGAGATATAATTACAATATACTTTACTGAATATTATTTTCTTCTGATTTTATCAATGAGAAAAGTTTCCCTAGGGGTGCTATGAAAAAATTCTGATAGTCAGGGGCGCCTTGATTCAAAAGAGTTTGGGAACCATTGCACTAGTCAGTGTCTGTTTTACACGTCATGACTGTAAATCTTGTCTAGTGTGTACCGAGACAAATACATATAAAGGATGGAACTTCCTCTTCGAAAGATATAAGAGGGGAAATTAAATGCATAACCAAGAAAGGTGTACTGTATGCGACTATAACTTGAGCAGGATTGCTTCTCAAAAAAAAAAAAAAAAAAAAAAAAAAGTCAAATACATTTTTTACATTTTTATATTTTTAAAATTAGGATACAATTTTTTTTTAAATTAGAAAAGTAGCACAATTAAAATATTGTTGATTCGTTTAATTAAATTTGTAAATACCGCTTTAAAACAGAATTCAGTATAACTTAACTATGAAATACACATTTATTGATTAAATTATAAAGAATAATTAAATAGCGGTTATTAACATATGACCCTTTGAAAAAAATGTACAGTTAAAAAAGATAATGTTGAAAATAATCATTTTTTTAAATATAAAATATATATAGCAGGAGGTGATCCTGAAGATTATGTATGACCCACTACCGATTGGGAGGGTAAGCGAGCAGGGACAGGGCAGGTGGACTGCTGGGCAATCCTATTGCACTGGATGCAGTTTTCAGTGGTAAAATATATAGAAATATGACATACAACCATTGTTTAACACTCCTGTATATTTTATCAGACATTGGTCATGTCAAGTGATATATACACACTGTGATGTTAAATATATCCATACATACTAATTTTCTCATATATGATAATGGTGTGCTGATTAATACAAGTGTAAGTATACTCTACCTTTTCAAGGTCAAGTTCTTTAAGCAGAATACTGGCATTCTTGTTTGCTTCTGCAGCCTGCTGGTCCTTTGCCTTCACAATTGTTTCCATACACTGATGGCACTTCTTCAAAAGATCCTGTAATTAGAAAATACTTTTAAAATCCAAAACAAAAAGAACATTTGTTGACCACTAGCAAATAAGCAACATAATAAACTGCTTTGATTCAGTATGAATCAGAAATGTCATCATGGACAGACCGAACATGTCGACATTGGGAATGTTAAAAGGCTCAATGTCAACACTAAATGTTGGATTTTAGCCAATTTTAATGAGAATTAGGCTGTGGATTAGTAAACTCTATGGAAAATAGTGTTATCGACATGTCAAGTTGGCATCCAGCTGACATGCTGAATGTTGTCTTTTAAAACCACACTACCAGGAATGTTGCAATTTTACAATGTTGTTTCTAGTGTCAGGGAAACATAAGGTATATATTTAGTAATCTCGCCCTCTCATCAGACACTATCCACTCTGCATGCAAGAATGCACTAGTATCCTCATACTCTCTCCAACTACCAAACCATCTTCCTAGGAACTCCTTAAGTGTATTGTCTCTGCCGAAACTGACGAAAGTCTGCAATGACTCCACCTTCGTCCTAATTCCAGTAACAGTAGGTGTTACTGTTCTGTTCTTGGACCTCCCCTGTTTACCATCTATACATTGGCCAGTATTTAATGCTCCAGATTCACCGGGTTTTTTTTTTTTTTCCGGTGAATCAGGCTGTTTTCACACCTTGCAGTGAATCTTTTTCACTGAAAATGTGATTCACCCTATTCAAAGGTTCACTGTTCGCCGAGAGCGAACAGTGAATGCCGGCCAGTTCTCAGTCTCATGCTCGCTGCAATTCGATGGTGTATTTCAATGGGGTTTTCACTGGGATTCGCCGAGAGTGTATTCAATTTTTGCCATGATTCACCGTTTTGCATTCAACATCTTTTTAAAGTGAACTGGAAAGTGATCTTTTAAAATATTATTTTTTTTTTTTTTTTTTTGGTGTAAAAGAATTTTTTTTTTTTTTCTGTGAAGGGGCATGCTATTTTTATTCATGTGCCTGAAGCACATTAATATATATTTAACATTCACATTCGCCAGTAGGGGGCTGGGAGCTGCTCAGATATTCATATATTCACTGCACACTGGTCCCGGGGGGCAGGCTGGGAGGCTTACATCTCCCTGCCATCGTCCCCCTGCGGCATTCGCTGCGGGGGTTAAAATTCCCTGTCAGGGGCGAGTGAGTTCCTGCGGCTTTGAATAGGGTGATAGGGAGGGCTGGCAGCGAATGCCGCAGCCCTCCGGAACATAGGCGCCGATTCTATGGGTGCTTAAGGGCCCGAGCACCCACAAAAAATGATGAGCACCCACGGGCCCGGATAAGCGAGACAGTATGCCAGGAGGAATGTACTGTAAGCCCCTTTCCTTAACCGTGACCCAGCAACTGGTGCATGCACACTCACATACAAGACGATGCCTAGCACCATTAGCAGCGTCTGCCTGGCACCATCATAACGTTGCTGCTCTGTTGAGTAATAACTGCTGGGCAGATTGCAGTGTGTGTGCTGCATAATGTGTGTTCTTTTTGTATACACACTGCCCTTTTTGTGTAGTATGTGTGTTTACAGTGGGCAGTATTAGCTATTGTTTATTGTATGTACATTGTGATTCAGGACCGATCAGGTCAGCATTTTGCAGGGCTGCACCCCCTCCCCAAATGACATGCCTCATTATATCTCCTTGAGCACCCTCCTGCAAAAACATAAATCGGCACCAGTGCTCCGGAACCATGTGAATAGGCAGCAAATCCTAAACAGGATTCGCTGCACATGGAGAAAAAAAAACCATTGACTACTCCCCATTGTCTTCAGTAAGCTCACTGTATCTTCTGGCTTCGATTATCATCACTATGCAATTTCCTGACCTCCCATCACTCGTATCTCCAACTGCCTCTGCTAATGTAGATGGTCATCATCCCACCCTCCCACATAACTTTGCTTCCCTCAATTTAGTTTGTCTTTGTCAACTTGGCGTTAACATCAACTCCTCAATTTTAACCCTTTCAGTTTCAAGTGAATTGGTCAAAATAGGTAAGAAAAATGCAGCAAACATTTTTTATTAAAGTTTACCTTATATAGGAAATCTTTTTTTAGACATTTATTATTTGAATTTATATAACAAATGTGAGCGATGCTGGCTTTTAGCAAATATTTTGCACATCTCTCAGAAATGTTGGCACTCAAAGGGTTAAACCACACATGCAGTACACCTCTCAGTACTGTCATTCACATGTTTCAGGATCAGACCTGTATGCTACTAAGACAGGCAGTAATAGAAACCAAATAACAGCACCATTTCTTGTACGGTTTTGAAAAGGATGTGGACAAAATGGGAGGGATTTACATTGTGAAGTCATGACGCAGAATCAACTGAACATGTGAGAATGAGCAGAAGGTTATCAACATTCTGCATGGACGGTCAGAAGGTGGTTGGGCTGTGGGTGGAGAGGGTTATGGATAGTCCTCATCTGACCAGCAGAAACAAGAGACCCCGCGAGAGCCACATTATAAGGTAGTCTCCAATAGACCAGCAGGGACTTTTTGTGAACATTCCAACATGACATGTAATCAGAGTTGACATGATAAATGTCGACATTGTCGACCGAATGGTTAGCATTCGGAATATCAGAAAAATATACCACATCTGTAGTGCACATATTAAATGTGCAGACTAGTATGTAAGCGTAAAAGAATTCTCACTGCAATATAAAAGCAAGTTTCAATTAGCAAAAGGGTGCACATCTGCTACATTTCCACCAGAAAATAAAGGAATTAGAAACTCAAATGTGAGACAAGCTTGAAGACTTTCATACAGATAATAAATAACCGGTAACTCCTGAGAAGAGATCAGCCGGCTGCCAGCAAGCCTGAATTTAATATTGCAAACATGGATATATTAAGATGTAGAATTAAATGCAAGGAGCTAAAGCTACAAGTAGCAAGTGCATACATATTTCTGGATATGCCAGCAAGGCCGAGTGACGTTGTCATTGAGGACCCATGGCCTGACCCGCTATAAAAAGCTCTTATCCTGTCATCGTGCAGTGTGTACCCAAGGGATTATCTGCAGTGAAGCTGGGTACCCAATAGTGCGCATATACACTGGACGATGTACAGTTAGGATTCACTGCGGAATGTCTAGGGTGATCTGTTCTATCTAATGGAAAAAACATACTCATTGAATACACTTTTCAGCTGTGATGAGTAACACACAGAAAGATGTACAAATTATCTTTGTGTATGGTGAGACTGATGAATGGAGTGATAGCTGGGTTGCTACGATTTATCAAACCAGAAAACAATCAGCAATGCCTGTGACTAATTACTTATTCAGACCAAGCGTAGGCAGTAACACATAGCAGCAAACACTTTAAACACCTAACAGTCCTGGAACCCTCTAAACATACCCCAACCCATTTGTCTTCTCTGGGTGTGTGATTGTTTTTCTACACATTCAGTCATCTTCCCACATTTCCTTTCAGTCATCTCCCATTTATACCCCTTCCACACTGCAGCTCTTAACCGGTATATTGCCGACTTTTAAAATGGTTAAGGTGCCCATACACGCACCGATTTTCCCGATGCGATGTGTGCTATGAGATGCGCACTCCCGCGGTATCTCATAGTACAAAAAGTATGTGCTGTATATACTTTTTGTACTGTCTTTTGATCGCATCGCATGCAATGCGATGCAGCACAAAACGCACAGCAAAATCATTGCGTGTATGGGCACCTTTAGAGCTGCAGTGTGAAAGCACCAGTCTGCATTTACCGGTTACAAATAACCGGTATTTGCAAACGGGTAAAAAGCAGAGTTCTACACGGTTCAGAGTCGGTTTTTATGCAGTGTGAATGGCTCTGAACCGGTATATAGGACTCAGGCAGTAGCTAGGAGAGCACAGTGCATATGTAATGAGCCGCTCATTATATAGTGTTCATTCTAGCACCCGCTATATTTGAAAACCCATGCAGTTCCTCTTCCCTGACTGGGGTGTCACTGTCTGCTCTGGTGTTTCTAGCACAGGTCTGGTTTGCATATCAGTGCTGGTACACAGACCACACTGTGCTAGAAGCACTACAGCAGACAGCGACACCCCAGGCAGGGAAGAGGAACTGCATGGGTTTCAAATATGGCGGGTGCTAGAATGAACACTATTATATATGCACATATGTAATGAGCTGATCATTACATATGCACATATGTAATTAGCGGCTCATTCATATGCACTGCATCATTACAAATGTGCATATGTAATGAGCAGCTCATTACATATGCACTGCGCTCTCATAGCTACTGTCTGTCCTGCTTTTACACTGCAAACCTGCTTGAGACCCGGTATTTATGTGCGGTGTGAAAGGGGTTTAAAACGGTAATATACCGTTTCAAAATACCGGGTCTCACACATTTAGGCAATGTGAAAGCAGTATTACTTGTCTCCAGGGCATAAAGTGGTCATGCAGAGGTGGGGGAACTCATTTCTCTATGCCACCTAATTACATCCCCTCTCCTCCCCCCATTAGGCAGAGACAGGGCCAGTGGTAGGTTATTTGTCATCCCCCTGCAGACTAGAATGCTTTGCTGTGAGAATTACTGTGCAGAGCCAATGTGGAGGTTAAAATGTTCCACCTCACCATTTGAGGTGGTGGAACTCCGTTCCACCCCGTTCCCCCTCACTTTAAGCCCTGCTTGTCTCCATCATATACTGCCTCGTGGTAATTAACTTCCACAACCTTCAGCTGTATGCATATCATTTATAACCAGCTATCTTTTCCTCTCCATTTTAATGGTACAGTTTTGCCATTAATCATATCTGCACAACTGCCTGTATTCATGTTGTTTATAACCAACTCTCATACAGTACGTCTCCATGATTATTGTTCGGTTTGCCAACAATCTCCATGGTTTATAACACTCTCTCATCTTATCACCACTAGTTACGCAAGGTTCAGCATCAATCTTCTGTCTTCACAGTAACCACCTATCCACAAAGTTTATAAACATGTCTCATTTGTATCCATTAAGCTTTTTAATAAATTATATTGGTTTATAAACATACACCATATCTCCAATAACATACTGTTAATTATTTCAATCGGTTTCCAAGCATTTATCATGTGTCTGTTAAGTCATTGCTTGCCAGTAAATATCTCTGCCTTTATAAGCACAAGTCTTCAAATATTTGTATACTTTTATCTTCATCAGCCACAACCATATCTGCTTTTCCATGTACAATTAATATTCCCCTAGCCGCTTGTACCACATTTTGTACCTTAATTATACCAACTTAATGATCGAAAATTACAATTCAGTTCTTGTTCAGATGTTGTTTCTTTTGTACATAGCTCTCCCATTTAATTTCAACATTTGAACACCAATTGTCCCCACTATTAAGAAATGAAAATCATGATCAATAGGATTCCAATAGGAAAACAGAAATACGGCAAAAAATTGCCAGCAGCGATATCTGAAAACGAATAAATCTACCTGTACCACTCCAAAGATAAAAGTATACAAGTATTATTGGTTAGAATAAATTTATTTTTCGTACTTCATTTAGGTCAAATGTTTAACGCATTTTTTTTTTTTTAAGTTTAAAAAAAAATGCTAGAAAGCTAAATTTTCAGCAAAATAAATGCTAATTTTTTTTTTTGACGTACATAAAAATGGGTAAATGTATATATTTTTTCCCCAAGTTTAATGGGGAAACTTGCCATAAAAGTTATAGTTTTGAACGCGTTGTTGTGGACAATTGAATAGGCACTTTTTTGCGATTCACAGTAAATTTGTGGTTTCCTGGCCAATTGAACATGCCCCTTCAAATCTATTCAAGCTTCTACACAATCCTCCAAATGCAATATATTGTGAAAAATTACCATCTTGTGGAATTTAAAACTAATATCCACAGGTCTGCATTTCACATTATGGCTCCTGCGTGGTTTAATCCAACATATACTTATTTTTTCAACCATCACAGCTGTTTCAAGCAGAGAAAAGCAAAAACGTGTGGCAGTGAAACCATGCATTTAGAAAATAACTTCGGAAAAGAAAGCTACACCCTGAAAATGGAATGTCTGTTTTTAGGACAAATGCTCATTCTTATATACAGTACACCCATATAACAGTCAGGTACAGGAATCTCAAAGTCCACTAGAGCAGTATAATTCTTATTTGAATGGCAACAATGCATCATGGGCCTTCTCCTACATTTCAATAGCACTATGAAAGTGATGGTGAAGCAGCCACTGTAAGCATTAACATACTAGTCAGGTGGATTGGGTCAATTTATCTGACAAAATCTGATGTGCTTGTCTGACAAAATCTTACGTGCCTGCTGTGTAGAACCCAATGCACAATCCTGTGCCATTGGGTATAACCAAGAGATTGCACGAAATTGATCCTCCTGCACATAGGATAAATCTCGAGTCAATCATTTCCAACTTGTTGGTCAATAAGTTGGACAAGTAGGGGGCCTTTAGGCACCCATATGCTAACATCACTTTCAACTGTTTCTGCTCAGTATTAAAGCATCATACACTCACCTTATCAGTTATGGTGGCAATGTACCGCATGCACTCAATATCAGATGGAAACTGGTTTACTTCCTTCACCAAAAATTGGACAACTTTAAGGTGACCCTAATATAAAATACATAAAAAGATAAAATTCCATAAACAAAAACATACATTTAATAATTAGTGCAGATTTTCAGACAAATTTACATTCGACCTATTCAATTATAGTGACGATTTTGTGTGTCAGAAAACCCACAAATTACTTGCGGATCCACATGTTTTAATAGGGAAGCTGCATCAGTGGAAAAAACATCTAAGAACTGCTGTAATTGAATAGGGAAGGTCCATTTTTTCCCGGTAGCTTAAAAAATAATTGAATAACCCCCAAGTCAATTAAATGAATACCACATTCATAAATACTGTTGATTTAATGTTCTTATTGTGTTTCTCCTCATGTAGTCAGGATGGGTTTCAGAAAAACACATGAAGGAGGGTGTGTTTTGGGCACAGAAGAGTGTGCTGAAGTGCATCGGAAGATTCATAAATTGTACATGGTAAGTATTGTTACACCGCAGTTTTACCAGAATCAGAAGTTATATATGGTTTTAGTTGGCACTTGCCAAAGTGAATCTGTCTTTCTTTGGGAGAGGGTTGAAGATTATCCACAAAACCAAGTTCCTGTATTTGTATGCATTAAATATACAGTGTTTTCCCGCTTTTAGTCCATGTGAGAAATACCATGGCCAATAGTAGGTGAGCAGTACAGGGGAGCCTGTATACATTCGCTCTTAAACCTCCTTACGTCCCCCTAACAGACCTAATGCTATTAACAGCTAAATTAAGGAAATTGCAGTGTGCAGATTCCCACCATCAGCTCCAGAGGTCTGGGAGAAACTGTGGCATATACTTCCTCTAGTAGTGGAAAAGGGTGCAGAACACCCTGACTATAAAAGGTAACATAAAGGACACAATAATAAAGTGCATGTGAGATTGTTATTACAGTACATGCTCAATGTAAAATCTAAAAACCGTTTTATAATTTACTGTAAATAGTAATCTTACACTGTGTTCTATGATAAAACAAATATTACCTTCCGAAATGCTGACATTAAAGGAGTTATTTTACGATTGTCTGCAGCATCCACATCAGCACCAGCATGAATAAGCAGTTGGACTACATCAAAATGGCCACCATTAGCTGCAAGCCAAAGAGGTGTGTTTCCCTTCTTATTTCGTACATCAATATGTGAATTCCTGAGACAAAGAACGAAAACCTAAGTAACTTATGCATTCAAATCTCTCTATATAGCCATTTGCTGGCAGAGAGTGAGAGTCAAACACAGAATGTATGTTCAAACTTTTCAATGTATTAGAACATCGTCTTCAGGATGAGGACGATGTTCTAATATCTAAAGAATTTGCAGATTAAAGAGTAATTTGGCTATGCAATTCTGATTGAAGAACTGTCAACCGTTTTATTTGTGGCAATCTTTGGAAGAACCTTTTCAATAAACCCATTTGTATGACATCATCCTCTGCTTCATTGAATGTTGGACTGTAGAATATACTCAAATGGAGTCAAACATCTATATATTCATAGGTGCCATACTACTATTGTATTTCCATGTTTTGTTCCTCGCCTTCAAGGAAGGTTAGTGGTTTGGCTGCCGAGTGTATTATACCTACTGTACACTCCAAGGACTTGTATAACTAACTTTTATGTGCAAAAGATTAGTACTCCATGAACCATCTTGGTTTATATTAGTGTGCAATTCTTTAACTATTAGTATTAGCTCTGAATATTTCTTATACCTGCCCGTATCTTCCGCAATCTATTGGCCAAATTTTCCTATAACATAGGTTCTGGATAGTGCACATGTATATTTCCAGAACATCAGAACATAGTAAGTTATTATTTTATTAGTTAAGAAAGCATATTCTGCAAATGTGAGTGCATGAACGTCCATTGTTTTTATCCTGTATAATTTACGGTGTTTCTTTGGAGATGGGTCACGGAGGCAGCTGCGTCACCCGGCGCACCGGAGGCAGTGCGTGTTGACCTCATTGCCCGGCACATCCGGTCCTGATGTGTCAGATCTCCAGCGATTGTCTGAATCTCACTTGGTGTATAAAAGGTATGTGATGTCTCTGTGTATCCTGATGAAAATACCTAGTTTGGTATTGAAACATTGATGAACAACCATTTATCCTGCTGCTAAGTGTATGTTTGGAATGCCGTGCTGTTTTCAGCTTTATGTCCATGGCCCCCTTTTTTTGTGGAAATTGGTGGTCATGGTTTTCTTTTGAGGTTACTTACCGATCAATAAGAAGTTCACAGAATTTATAATGTCCTTTGTCTGCAGCAATGGTTAAAGCAGTATCTCTTGACGAAGGCACTGGAGGAGAATTGACATCAGCTCCCTTGTCTAGAAGGACTCTTCCCACCTCTGCATACCCCCCTGAAGCAGCTTCCATCAGAGGAGTCAATCCTGTCTATTAGGCACAGTAAAAATGGTTTCAAATGCTGGATAATGTTCTCCCAACAAGTGTCATAAATTTCTGCAGTTTTTTAATCTGCTATGTGATAGTATACTGTATGGGTTTGTATTCATGGCACATTGCTACAGAACAGTTTTCCAGAATCAAATTATTTCAGAAATGTGCAGGTTTGGATTTATTCGGTTCTTACCGTCAAATTAGCGCAATTTAGGATTTATCAAAACTTTTCTTATTGGCTATTCAAAACATGACAGCCGATAACCAATAAGATTCCGCTTTGAGATCTGAGTAATTCCGAACCTGCACATCATATTTTATTAAAGTGACAAATCGCGGTTTATTGGTCTACATATATACAGTGAAGGACTTTTTTCCCATTAATATGGCAGTTCCATTTTTTAAATGAGTGTCAATTATCAATACAATTATTGGGGCAGATTTATGAATTTATGATTGCAAGCCGAATGTATGAACGGTCAGCACCGCTGACCGTTCCGCCTGATGCTGTTGGGTCTGGGTTGCGCTGCAGTCAGGAATCCGTTACCTGGCTTGGTCGTATCACATACATCTGGCAAGCCCTGCTGTGCAGCAGGATCACATATTAGACATTGCATGCAAAAAGACTGCATACAATGTATTGTATGCGCTCCCAGGAAGGGCTATGACGACTGTTCATGGCAGCCCATAGGGCAGTGATGGCTAACATTGAAACTCCAGCTGTTGAACTGCACATCCCAACATTCCCTGCTACAGTGTTACTATTTGGTCATGCTAAAACTGATGCAGGGCATGCTGGGATGTGTAGTTCTATAACAGCTGGAGTGTCAATGTTAGCCATCACTGCCATAGGATCTGTGACTGACACGCATGGGAACATGCCTCGCATTGCAATTGGAGAAAAGTGACATGCGATGTATCACTTTTAATGCAATTCATTGCAGCAATGTGTTGGAAACTCATAAAAAGTGACCATATTGCACTAGTGGATGGTGACTTACAGGTTCAAGACAGTATAGTATAGAACAGGGTATATAAACCTAGCTGAATCAGCAGATAATACTGAAAATATGAGGGTGGCAGAAAAAAGGTATTTGGTGCCACTGACGGAAGTATGGAGTAGAATAAGATTTGAGTATATACACCATAAGCTCCAACGAGGGTAGCCTCCTACTCTCCTCTTCATCACTGCAGTCTTCCAGCTGTTGTGGAACTACATATGTAATGCAAATTTAAGCATTCCCTAATAGAAAAACTGTGGTAGGGCATGCTATGATGTATAGTTTCACAACTGCTGGAGTGTCGCATGTTTAGCACACCTGGGTTACACCAACTAAATAGGGTCAGGTGGGGAAATAAGTTAGTACATCAATTATCCAATGCGTCTAAGTAGGATATTACCAGGATAAAACTCCATATATTATGCAAAACAGGCAAATCTTTGTGAAGTCTAAAGTCCTTAGGAAACCAAAAAGGTTGTAGATGATAAATCTACCTTGGCTCTGTGTTCAACATTGGCTTTCCTGTCCAACAGAAGGCTCACAACCTCCGCTCTACCCTGAAAGCAGGCCAATGTGAGAGCTGTGTTACGATTGGTCTCAATCTGAGCATTGATGTCAGATCCCATGTCAAGAAGCAGTTTAACAGCCGGAACATGTCCATTCATTGCAGCCAACATCAGGGGGGAAATCCCTAATTTACTACCAGTCCTGTAAACAAAATAAATGATATCAAATAAAAAAAAGCTTAAAATGTTGTAATATTAATTTTTTTTTTTAAAAAGCATCGTAATGCAAATGGGATTCACAGGTCGCTAAATACATTTTCACAATCAATTTACTTAATTTGCTTCAACAGTAAATTAAGATGAAACTTTGCAGGATCAGGACATAAAATTGATACCTTGAGTTAATTTCAGCCCCTGCATTCAGAAGTATCTTGATAATATTAACATATCCGCCAGATGCAGCCAAACTGAGCGGGGTATAGTCGGAAACATTTCTGTGCTCTTTGTTTGCTCCTCTAGACAAAAGAAGCTCAACCACCTGCCATTCGCAATGATAAAAAAAAAAAACAAAGAAAAAAAATACAAACACAAAATGTTTAGATGTGTACATGTATACAGCTTAAGGCCTGAATTAAATTAGCCTTAGTAAAAGTTGGGCGTTACCTTCCACCTACCTTGAAGAAAAAAAAAAAACCTTAAAAGGTGCCCATACACGCCCCGATGCAGGTGTGCGTTTTGAGCTTAAATAGTACACATTGCATGCCTTGCGCATGCAATGCGATGAAAAGCAAGTACAAAAAGTATGTGCAGCACATACTTTTTGTATTTTGCGATAAGGTGCCGTGGGAGCGCGCACCACAAAGCACAGATCGCACCGCCTGCATCGGGACGTGTATGGGCACCTTTAGTAGTAGGTTAACCATTGCCGCTGCCCTGCAAGCTAATCCGCAAACGTTTCACAGGTTGTATGTTACTGCATGATAACCAGTGTTAGTTTCAGTTATTATGCAACTAATGAGTGTTAACTAGGCTGTCAGGTGAAAAGGAGTGCAATTTAATAGCCACATGTGTTAAAGGGGTGTGGTATGGGGCTCAGACAGTGGGGAGCCCGACAGTCGGGAAGCCCCTTGCGGGTTCGCTACAGGTTCTATTCTCCCTCTATGCGGGTTGAGGACCCCCACGAGGGAGAATAGCCCCGGTGGGTCGGGATCCCCCCTGTCCGAGGTCTGGATTCCGACTGTCAGTATACTGACTGTCGGGATCCCCACTGTCGGAGCGTCATCCGGCATCCGTGTTAAAGAGCAAGGCTACCTCCCTTTTTTCACCTGCAGCAATTTACCACGAAGAAACTGAATTATGTCCAAAATCGAAGTCTGTATAAATTTGTACATGTACTTAGGGTTATATATAGTACAAAAATAATATTTTGTCTAGCGAGAAACTTTTGACTAATTCAGTGGTTAGTGAATGATTTACATAAGAGCAGTAGCTCCGAGGGGGAAAAACGAGGCCATGATTAATAGCTGCATGACATTAAACACAAGTATTTTTTTTTCTTCTCGGGCTATGCTTTCAGCTGTAAGTCTTTAAAGCTCCGTATACACTAGGTGATATAATGAACGATATTGTTCATTTTGGCACTTCTGAGGATTGTTTATCACCCCGTTTGTACGCTCTAACCGACAGCCAATGCGCAATCCTATAGGTCACCCCCGCTGGCATTGGCAAGTGTACGCACTTGCCGATACCAGCACCCCACCAAGCTCCCAGTGCTACAGATATTAGTGGCAGTGGGGATCTTATAGAGTGCACGCACAATTACTCAACTTACTCAATTAACAAGCAGCTTGATTTTCTGTGGTGGAATTGTGGCAAAACAAGTTTCCAACACAGCTATATTGCATTTATTTTACCACTATAAGATGGTGTGGCGATCAAAATAACAAATAAGCTCACCTCTTGACGTCCCCCAGAGCAGGCAAGAGACAGAGGAGTATCCTTTGTACGTTCTGACTGTGCCTCAATATCAGCACCCTTATCTAAAAGGATTTCAACAACTCCAACATGCCCAGCTGTAGCTGCCAAAATCAGAGGGGTAAAACCTACACGGAGAAGAGGAAACAAAAAAAGTAATACAAATATAAGTATTAAATGCAGACAACATAGATAGGCAACTATCCATTAAAGTACATATGTAAGATAAATGGTGGTAAAGTAGGTACAAACATAAAAGTAAACCATTGATGCAAAGCAGAAAAAAGTAATGCTGCCCATACACTTATGCGATTCGATGCGGCATCGAAGTACGATGTCCATCGAAGCCGATCACATTTTTGGGTGCAAATGTCAATCTTCCAATGGCACATCGGGTGCTTGAAGAGGGAGGGCAGGGGGCGGCGGAGTAGTGTATGCTAGCAGTAGCGCTTGCGGGCGGCGGCAGAAGAATTGTTTAAAACACTGTGCTGCCCTGTGATTGGCTGAGCTCTCTCCACTAATCACAGGGCAGCCCAGTATTTTAAACAATTTTCCTGACACCACTACTCCGCCGCACCCTGATACGAGATGCAGGTACGCCGCCAGCAGTCCCTAGGGCCCCCTCTCCCCAAACCGCATCGCTCCCTCCGCGCCCCCCCCCCCCCCCCCCCCGGATTGTATTCCAGTGATCGCATGTGGTTAAAAACCACATGCGACTGCTCCTACAATTCAATAGATATTATGTGCAGCACACATAGAACCGGAGATGTCAGGGTGCAAAATAGACACAATTTTCCCCCATTGACTAGAATGGGCCCGTTAATTGAGACCCACCATGGGTTCTGATGTTTGCAGTTACCCTTTCCGGGGGTCTCAGAAACTTGGGGTTCATATCTTCTGGTAGATAAACATCTCCTCTTCCATACAACCCAGTTCTGAGCCAATTGGACCAAGTAAACCAGAGAAATTAAGCTTTAAGCTCATTTAATATAAATTGTAAGCTCCACTGGGGCAGGGACTGATGTGAATGATCAAATATTCTCTGTAAAGCGCTGCAGAATATGTGTGCACTATACAAGAAACTAATAATAAATACATTTTAATTTATCCATATAGTACTAAATTAGTCAGGTTCCCTTATCTGTGTGCCAAATAGATTAAGTGCAATTTAACTTTAATGCACTGTTCTCTGAATACGCGGTCAATGCCGCCTGATGTGTTAGGAGAGGGCTGATTTCATGAAAGCCTCTACTCCTTATTGCCGACTCAGCACATAAGGTTAGCACTTAAATGGTGAAATAGTATTCATTGCCAAAATTAATTACCACAGTACACACACAACAATTATACTAGCACACAGCAGAAGTACAGTTGGAGCCACAGCGATGTTCACGTGGATGAGACACACGAGCGTCTCATACTGTAGTATACTGTGTAAGCTCGCTCAGTTTGGCGAATGTCAATACCGTTCCATCGGTACAGTATGTTAATCCGCCACTAGATTGGTGGAGCATTAGCCACCCAGAGGTGGCGACTTGTATTGCATGGTGAGCATCCACGCCCCTTGGCGGATGGGAGCGCAAGAAGAGAGGATCGCCAAAACCTATGTGATGGCGCGCTGCCAGCAAGAATGAGAGGCGCTCCATCTGTACTGTACTGTAATGACAAACTATAAGCTGTTGGCAGCGAGTGAAACTACATCTTTCTCTCACACACATGCACGAATACAGAGGCAATCACAAGGTAGCAGACTAGCTTTGGAAGAATTTGCTTTAAGTGGGCTAACTAGTTTACTTCTATCTGTACTGAGTGTGCATCTTTGATTATAAGCAATGCTCATGTAATTAGGTTTTAAAAAGAGTAATAATTTAACAGGCATTGCACATAGTGGATCTATATAATAGTGAGTGGCTAGTGCATTGTTACACATGCTAAAACAATTTGAGGTTAGAGCAAAATGTATAAGCCGCATGTATTGTGGGAGCCTTTGTATTTGTAAGGAGCCGATGCACTGGGCTATATAGCAAATAATGGTAAATAACCAGCACAAAATCAATACAGACATTCAGACACAAATCCTAGAGAAGTATTACCAATAGGAAATGGCTCTTTTTAGGACTAAACACACAAACCCAACACAAACACACTAAAATACACCCAGCACACAATCATACATACACATTCATACACAACACATACACACAGGGGTAGATGTATTATAGCAGTGCTTATTGCTCCGCTATAACACTTCCTGCTTCGCCTCATTAACGAGGTGAAGCAGAAGGGACATCGACAAGATGTACTATTATCTTGCCCGCCAAAGCGGGGAGGGCAAGCTACCCCCTCCGGTGATGTCCCCTCCTAGAGACAGCATGTCCGTTCAAACTGACGCATGTCTCTGCCTGCCCGGCCGGCTCACTCGGCATAAGCGAGATCTCGCTATTATCGCAATATCTCAGGTGCAGCATCGCCACCTGCACTTGTCGAAGGATTATAGGCTTCTAGGCTTAACTGCGAGCAGTCCCATAATCTTCTCCATGTGCTGCATTCTGGGTAGGTATAATTTACAAAATATTGGAAAATGTAATTTGGCTGTCTAGAATTGCTTTTTCATGTTACTTTTTGATCGCTTTATCCACTTATCTTACTGTAAATCCTTCAAACAGATTAAGCCCCTTCAAATAAACCACAGCTTCATAACAAAATTAGCAATACAAAAAAAAAAATTCTATCTATCAAAGATGCAAACATGATGCAAATAGTAGAAGGTTATGTCCAAGGAAATATTACTATTAACAAGTTCTTATATAGAAATATTTAGCTTGACTGGAACTCCATTGTTACAATGGGCCTTATTCTGGTCGGTGCGGCCGGATCAGATTATGCGGCCAGGACCGTGCGTGCGAAACCCCGCCTTCCATACGGATCAGCAACTCCGTCCGTACGCGGTAAGAAGCTGGCCGAACGGACCGCACGTGTATTTTACACGGAATACGCCTCCTCCATCTAAGGGAACCTCCCCCATCATTCGATGGTCGCAGACCATCGAATGCAGGACCGAGTGCTCCACCAGCTCCCGCAACCTCAGACCACACGGACATTTTTCCGTGCAAAAGCAGGGATCTGGGCGGGCAGCTGACATCCGGCGATGTCATATGTCCTCCCCCTACACGTGCGTCACGGCCGCATTACCATACGTACGCCCAGCGTTTGCATGGGAACGCCCATGAAACGCGGGGCGTATGCATATGGTAATGAGCACAAATAGCCCTTCACGCCCCTCTCCACCCCCTGTTCGGAGTGTTCACATATCATGCGGGATTTGGCCGTACGCCCCGCTCGCACATGCGCAGAGACGCCTCTGCACATGCGCAGACACAAAACATCGGCGGCCCGAACGCACGCGGATATATCCGCACCAACCAGAATAAGGGCCAATGTATTGTGGTGGCCGCTGGGCAAATCTTGTGTACATGTTCAGAACAGTAACTTCATACTACGCACCTTTTTTGTCTCTATGTTCAATATTAGCACAGCGAGTTATTAACACAGACACCAGCTCCTCATGACCTCCTGCACAGCCAAGGGTCAACGCAGTATCATGGTTGCTTTCAGTCTAAAAATGAAGGAAAAATAGGTAAAGATGCAATTCACACTAATGTAGTTTTACACAGCTTTGGGCTTTTTTTCATTTATTACTTACATGTGCATCAATATCTACTGATGGAAACGTAGATAGTAAAGGTTGAGCTACATTAGCTGAAGTAGAATGAATCATTGGTGAAGATACTGCAGTACTTTGTGGAGAATTAAAGGGTTCGGAAGGCACTCTGTTATTGACCGCTGTAATTTAAGAAATAAGAAAAAAAGCACAGAAACAAAAAATGAATTGGAGGCCAGACTTACAAGGGCTAGACCATCTAAAGGTGACCACTAATGGCACATATTACCAAGCATGGACATACACAGATATGATGGAACTCTACTTTTTGCAAGCAGGAAAACAGAATCATCTAGAATATGAATGAACATATAGGAGCATTAAAAAGTACATATTTATAGATACCAAAATGAAATGTTGTACATACAGTACGCTTCAAACAAAGCCATGCAGTGTCAAGAGCCAAGATTCATCCAAATGTGTGTAATCTTACCAGTATCTGCAGACAGCAAGGATAATTTAACAGTATATGCCAACTTTCCCAGGATTAGATCCAGAAATGTACACAATGCACAACTGCTGTGTAAAATTATGTAGTAAACTAGTATCCTGTGTAAAAAATGTTGCAGCTGTCTGCATATGTAGTAAGAAGCCCCAATGGGGCTTTTCAAATTTCTGCGGCTGCCTACACAGACATAACATTGGTCAGGCCACTATCGATGTTCTGAGTAGGTATATGGTTTACACACCATGACTAGTCTAACTGCTGCATACAGGAACGCAGTTGTCACCTCTAATAATGTTGTAACATCTTTCTTTCTTCTGCCACTCCACGTTACCTCCTCCAAACTGCCAATTAATCCACAATGCAACCACCACTACAAGATCATTGCAGCACACGACAGTGTGCCTTATGAACATGCTCAATGGAAAAATAATGGATCCACTGAGTACTAAATCACTGCATACAACTCTGAGCACGGCTCTCTGTGTATGCATCACAATGGCTATCCTGATATCTCCATTCACTGCCCATCAACTACTGCAAGAAATCGCATGTGATACCAAGCAACACCCAGGCGACTGGACCGCATGCAGTCCTTTTGAATACAATGTATCCTATGCAATCCCAGTCATGACCGTGGGATCTCATAGATCCTTGGTGCAGTAGGTCCAATCTCCAGCTCCAATCCTATGTGCATGGAACCACGCATAGGAATCAAGAGAGAAAACCCCTTTAAAAGGGGACTAAATTGGACCAGTGGATGTGCACCTTTACAGATAAATCCCTTTCTCTCATTCCATGGGGGAGTTTGGTACGATGGGGTGTAGTGGGGCCAGGCACTTTAAATTTAATGTGTGTTACTGACCCTCCCCCAGACCAGTTAAGAAACTGTCTCCCAGAAGAGACTGCAATATCTCTTGGAGATACAATTGGAAACATGAACCGAGCCATACAACTGAGGCAAAGAACCGAAAGTAAAAAACAAACAGTTGCAACCAAGTACACCTATCAAAATCAAGAAATCTCATGACCGATCATGATACCAAACCATCTCATGACATATCGCGACACCAAACCATCTCATGACATTTTGCGACACCAAACCATCTCATGACATATCGCGACAACTAACCATCTCATGTAGTGTTCCCGCTAGGCTGTTTTAGCGGGGCGCTGTGCCCTGCCCGATTTTTAAAGGGCAAAATGCACCCTGCATGTCTCGCAGTGCCCCACTAAAACAGCCTCACGGGGAAGCCCAGCATCGCCGTGGACGGCAATGCCTGTCGCTTCCCCGGTAGCACAGTGGCTTCGGAGGGGCCGGGCCCGCCCCCTTTGATGACAATGGCGGCCCAAGCACGCCTCTTTCATTACGGCGGCGGCCTGGGCACGCCCCCTTCATGATGTCGGCGGCCCGGGCACGCCCCCAGCTGTGACGTCGGCGTGCCTGGTCCGCCCCCCAGCGCCCTGCCACTCCTAGAGTGAACACTACCATGGCATATCGCGACACCAAACCATCTCATGGCATATCACGACACCAAACCATCTCGTGGCATATTGCGATATCAAACCCCCTCATTACATATCACGATACCAAAACATCTCATGACATATCACGATATCAATCCATCTCATGATATATACCAGATTCAGACGGATTGGGCAGAATCAGGCCAAATCAAATGCGTTTGTCATCCCCCTTAAAACCGATGCGCATCGTTTCGGGGTCGGAGGCCTGCGCATCTGACCTCCGATTCAGACCCCCTCCAGGCAGTGGGAGGATCGCATGCAATACACGTGAGCCTGCCGCTTAGGAAGGTCCCGGCGGCTTAAGAGGATAGGATGGCTATACATTGCTGCGGGAAATCACCTGTTGCTCCTGTGTGGTCTTGTTAATTTGGCGGTGTACTGTGCAGTGGGAAATTCTAATTAAACCCTTACCCTATTCCCCATTTTAAGAATCTCAAAAAAGACCAGTTAAAAAAAAAAAAAAAAAAAAAGTTTAAAAAAAGTTTAAAAAAAGGAATACAAATTTACCATGCTATTTGTGAAACTAACATTTTCATTCCGAAAAAAAAAAAAAAAAAGAAGGAAGGAGAATGCAGTGATTAAAAGAAATCCAAAGAAAAAAGCAAAAAAAAAAAAACAAACAAGACACAGAGATAGATATAGATAGATAGATAGATATATATATATATATATATATATATATAATGTTTGTCTTGGGTGTTGGGCCTACTTCAGTTGCCAATAATAACAAAATGATCACAATAATGGGTACACTTAATCTGGCCATGGGGTAAGAGGGATGCTGTTGAAGAAGCATGGAAACACCACCTCAACTAGCCACCTTCTCACAGCCCAATCCAGTATTTTTATAATCAGCCCTATGGTGCTGTAAACAAAAAGCCGTCACTTGTGAGCTACTGTAAGCAGCGACCCTGCATTGCAGATTGGGAACTGATCTATTGCAAAGTGAGTGGGTTTCTGGGGGATGCGCTGTACCTCCAGCCAATCCACTGGCATGGTTGAGAGTGGCAGGCAGAACTGGAGCACGGCCCCTGTCACCTCACTTCCGCTTTCACCACTCCCCTTTTCAATCTCTCTCCACGCTTGTCTCGGTCACCCTCTCCACTGGCGTCTCAACACTCTCTATCTCTCTGCCTCTATCTCTCTCCCAAAACTACCTTGGTCCAGTCTCTCCCTCTCATTCTTTCGCCAGCTCCCATCCCTCACTCTTGCTCAGCCCCCTTTCTCCAAACCCCCCCCCTCTCTCTCCCCTTTTACTTTCATTCCTCTTTTTCCCCCCATGAATCCCTCTCTACTTTACCACCCTTTTTTCGGTCCTCTTTTCACTCACCTCTTCCTTATGTCCCCCTAAGAGTAATTCTTGTGACAATAGCGGTGGTGGAGAGTTCAAAATGATCATATGTGATGGGACCCAGAAACAGTGGAGTAGGACCCCAACTTTATAAAGTAAGGGGTCCTCTGGACCCACACATTTTTAAACAATTTTACAGGTTTCTTGTCAATTTACCTATAATCTAAATTAAATAAATATTATTTGTCACCTAACAAAAGAAAGCACGGTCATAACTAAATGAAAAAACAGCTTTCATAAAAGGACTTGAAGAGTCAGTAACAGTTAAAGTGTCGGTTTAAGAGGTTGTACACAGACTGTACCAAAAACACCTAAAATAATGTAATTTAAGTTCAGCATTAAAAAAGTAAACTGTGTGTATGAACTGCAGAAAGAAAAACCAAAAACTTTCAAGTCTTAAAATAATAAAATACAAATGTGGATAAACTACCTGCCATGATGTCATCAAGAGTTTCATTTAGAGTTTGTGCTGGAGATGCAACCATTAACCCATCCGTCACGTGAGATGATAGAACCTGGCTTGTGATTGGTGGCTGATCCAGTGCGGAATTACTGCCATATAGTTTGGGTTCATGGTAATCCATTTCAGGAATTCCTAAATCACTAGGCAATTTTGAAAAAGGCGTTGGCAGTGATTGTATGGGAATAAATCCTATGTGCTCAGTTGCTGATGGAAGCAAAATATCGTGTTCAACTTCACACAAAACTGTATTCACCTGATGCAACTCTGAACTGTTTTCCTCTGGTGAAATGTCCTCCGTTACTATCGGAGATGTACTTTTCACTATGCAAGACTGTACAACAGCTGTGTCCTTGTTGGGTGCAGTTTCCAAACCCTCTTTGGTAAATTGTTGCTGTGTTTTTATTTGCAATTGTCTTTCTACTTTTTGAAGTTCTTTTAAAATTTTCTTTTTTTTCTGAGCTTGTTCTTCTCTGTTCTTTTTTAATTCTTCAATTTTATCTTTATTTAAAGGCTCCCCTTGAATTAATTCTAGTGACTTTAGCTGGGCTTTCTCGATCGCACTAATTCGTTGGCCAAGTTCATTGAGCTTTCCTTCTGTTTCCTCTACTATGCATTCCAGGGGTTGGTATGGATGGAAAGGAGATCTTAGGTCCTGATCTGACAAATGCAGGCTATATGGAATCTGTGCTGATGGAACTATTAAAAAAAATAAAAATAAAAAGCCATTTACTACAAATGTTCAACACATATAAGAAGAGCCAAGTTTCCTTTTAAAATCTCTTTCAATTTTTTTATGACTTGGTTTTCTGGCTATCCTTATTTGCTTAGATTAAATAAATTTTTTCCTCTATATAGTTTTCTACGCTGCAATATCTTTAACCTTTTTAGAATGTATATGCTTATATATTTTGTATTGCATGCAACTGCATTTTTTAATTTGTTTTGTTGGTAATAGCTTACGTGTCACTCAATAGGACGTCAGTGGGCTGTGTCTGAGACTGCCTTCAGGCATTCGCACACAGGTAAACCTGTAGTTATGTTCATTATCCTGACAAAATAAGCAATAAAGGCATTCTGAAACGTTGATGCACAAGATTAGACTGTATGTCCCATCGTTACATTAATTGCTATTGGTCACACACCTCTGTTTTATAACTTTGTCATGGGGGGTGGTATTGGTCAGCTTTTTTTATAACTTTCAACAATTTAGCACCCTAGGAATGGGTACTCCTGTATTAGATCGTTGTTGAACTTGTACTGATATGCTTTCCCCTCAGGTCACAAACCGCAATGACAGAAAAATCCCCATCATAGCTAGACTGAGCGCTAGATTTTTCAAAGCTATCCGTTCAGTCAGAACCACCACACATGCAGGTAATATGTAGCCAGCTTGCAGCTGCCGGCATAGCTCTCCCTGCTAGTAGTACCTCCAGGTGAGGCACACTTTACTAACATGCTTCCTACTTAAGCCCATCTGCCATAGACCAAAGCAGAGGTTGATACAGCAGTCAGCAGCTTTCCTGTTAAAACTTAGCTTGTGCAGCTTCTCAGATTATGCCTTGCTGATTGGGTAGTGGCTTTGGCCTCAGAACAGGCAGTTACCGGTTACCTGACAGTCAGTGTAAACTGCCAGAGTACTATGTAAGCATTCTGAACAGACCCTTAGGATCTGAGCTTTGGTATTTAGTGTCATCACAATGGTATTGCCTTCTTCTCAGGAGCTTGGGACCCTTCTTGCTGAGTCATACGTGCAAGGGTGCCAACAGGTCGGCCAGGCCCCGGTAAAATGGACTGGGCATAGCCACGTCCCAGTGTGGGGGAAAAACGTAATAGTGTAATTTGTGCACACAGAGGGAGAGGATTGACTGCTGCAGCTGTCTCTCCTCCTACACAGTACTGAGCAGCACGTACTGAGCTGGCGAGAAAGGCTGTGAATTGGCAGCAGCCTGCCATTTCTCTACCCACTGCCCAACTCCCAGGGGGAAGCGGGACTCTGAGCCCCTCTCTTGCCTGGCACCTCCCTGCTTTGCCTACATTTGTAGGTGCTGCAATGGCTGGACCGTAATTTAAGCTTGGACATGCCCCACTCAAATCTAAATCCTTCTGCGCTTCATTTCTGTCCCAACCGCAGTAGAACATGGTTTTGCTAAGGTGCAAAGTTACTTTCTCTTTTTGCTTTGATGACTGAACTGTATTATTTGTAAACCTTGCTCAAAGCAATAAATCTGCTTCTAACTAATGTTTTAATAAAGAAAATCCAATCTAGGTAGTGATAGCAATGGGTTATCGCATTATATTCTTCAGTTTAGTTTACCCTACGTTATTCGTACAAATAGAGATTGTGCTCTTCACTTATTTTGAGTGTATGATCAGACATTCTACAAAGTGTAAGTGCATAATAATGAGCATGTACAGTTAAAACACAAATATATTAAATTGAGATAACGGGTGCACTTAAAAAAAACATACTACAAGATACTTTAAATCGGCCTGTATTTATCTAAAGGGGAAGCTGAAAAGTAGGGTACTTCAATTATATATTATACATACAAATGTGGCGGGGACCATTTACAATTTGATTTTGGATTTTAAAACCTACTCCTAATGTCTGCCAACATATGAAAATAAATCTGTAGGACTGGAATGGTGAATTACCACTGCACCAGATAATACTTCAGATGTATGTCTCCCCTTTTATTTGAACAGTACTGTATTTCATAATGGCTGTATAAAATTTCGGGGAGGTGATGCAACTGAATCCAGTCATAGGCCAATTTAGGTTTGCAAAGATAAGAAAATTAATTTAAAACCTATTTTAGCCAATAAGATGAGGTCTCACTAAATACAATTTATAAGCAGCAGAATAAAAAGATAAAATGTACTGCAGTATTAAAACAGAAAAAAAAATGCATTCTAATAACACGTCGCATTCTCTATGACTTGAGTGACCATTCACATTAATGTACATAAAAAAGGCCTTCGGTGTGTTACATTAAAAAAAAAAAAAAAACACAGACGCAGAACTGAAAAATTTACCTCTTTCTAAATCCATTTGTTCTGGAGCCTTGTCTGGTTCCTGAGGTGGTACAACCATTGCCAGAGCATGCATTGGTACACGTGAAACCTATTGAAGTGTAGGCGTAAAATAAAAAAAATACAATAAGGTCAGTAAATTATCTCATATGTTAATTTAGTAGGTAATGCTTACATTACTTATGTTATTGTTTGTTAAACCGAGTCATCTTCCATAACACAGCTACGAAAAACATGACGACATACATGCAAAGGTTTTTATAGCTTGACAGACTTGAAGCACCTTTATATATAGTTACTAGTCAGTAAACACAAGTTGTTTTTTGATATACAGCTTTATATGTTACATAGTGTGTCCCTGGTAACATTTTTTTGGGGAAAAAGGACCATGAGGTGTATGGCAGGATGCGCATCACGGTCTTATTTTCTATGCCCCCTGTCATTTATCTATTTGGGCTTCAGCAGAATCCACAACTGCAGGTAACCATTACCAAGTTCCATTGTTTACCTGAAGTGCCTCCACAGACCCCAAAATTGGGATCTGCTATCCCTTCTACATTTACACTTTGAGACATAAAAAAAAAAAAAAAAAAAAATATTTGAGCGCTCAGGCATAAGGAGGATCTGACCTGTCTCACACATACAAGAACCCTTGTCACACTGTATTTCTATATACAAATGTTAAATCATTGGTACTGTAGCACCTTACACATTTATACAACACCAGCAAATTCTGTAGCACTTCATGATCTAATGCTACTTCTTGATAATTTTGTAATCTCTATAAAACTGTTGGGGGAAAGGGAGAAATCAAGAGTCTTACCGAAAGTTGATCATGAGGTGGGGGTGTTATCTGGCAGAGGTCAGTAGATGGAACGGTTAAAACATTGTTTGGGTAATCCAACAGATAAGAAACCACATTGGTATGACCACCCTTTGCTGCTTCTATTAACATTGTGGAACCATCCTGCAAAAAAGAAATAAAAAATTAATCTTTATCAAAAGACAACCATAAATCTAATACATTTTTTAAATCAAATTAAAAAAAGAGAAATTGTACTTTATTTTAATTCCCCACTGTCTGAATGGGAGTGCAGACTATTTCCAGCACAAGTGTGTCTACATTGCAGTAGCTATTTCGTGCATGGGTCTTCTCTGACTTCTGTTCCTGTAAGGAGTTGACTCCTCCTTTCCATTACAGCCCGCGGTTTCCCAAATGTAGCTGCATAGAGCTCTCCTGTAAGAGGGTCTTATGCTTGGCCAGGGATTGCAGCTCTTGTTTGCCCATGCAGTGGCTGAGGAGAGTGTTTGCTTGGAGGTACCACCTTCATTGTGTCCCCGGGAGGTTTGCCTGCTGCATCCCATTTGCATACAATGTATTGTATGCGATTTAAGCAGGGCCTGCAGGATCCGATAAATCTATAGTGCAGGCCTTGCGATATCCAGCTCCAATCTGCATGGGAAAGCGCATAAGAACGTAAAATCGGAGCTGAAACGCATGCTATTTGACAATTTTCATCCAAATTCTTGGACCGATCCTTTGGAATGGGATGAAAAGTGCTAAAATCATAGTAGTTGGAAAAAAATCCAATTGGGGAGAAATATTTTCCCCAAACAAACTATATATGGTTTTAAATCAAAGACAAGGAGGTGTATTCAATTCCACGGAGAGGGTTTTTAGCTCTTCCATATTCAATGTTTTTCGAGAATCCAATCCCCTTAAACGGCGAAGTTCCTCGCAAATGTTGTGGCGAGACCTGTCGTTTGAATGGCCACACTCGCCGTTTCCACCCTGCTGAAAAGAGCCAGCAAGGTGGAAACTGCGAGTAAAGGGGAGGCAGTTGAATACTCTGAAGGCGACCTATCGGCACTGCTCGTCATCATAGCATTGAAGACCGCTCAAAGGGAGAACACTTTATGAAAAACAAAACCATCCTACAAGAAACTCACGCAGATGAAGATTTATTTATGTAACTATTCAACAGTCAGATTTGAATGAAAATTACCTTCAGTCTGTAAGTCGGATCCGCTCCATGTGCCAAAAGCTGCTCAACAACAGCTAGATGTCCTCCAGCACATGCGAGGGACACTACAGTATGATCGTTATTGGCTGTAGCTCTGTTAATGTTGGCTCCTTTATTAAAAAACAAACCAAAAAAAAGTGACCACTTCAAATTTAAATAGAAGCTTCATTTCTTAGCACTGCATGGTTGTTTGCACCCATTTCCTTTTATTATCACTTGCTAAGTCCAAATATATGTTATTTCTACAATTTACTGTTAAAAAGGAAAACATTACTTTTCAGGGCGTTTCATTAAATACACGTGTTGTCTATTCCTGAGATTGAGTCTCATGCATGTTGATGCAGCACTAAGTTGGCCAATGTATTAATCTTGCACATAAAGTATCTTAAATTTGGTCCGGAGTGCTGCCAAGCAGAGACTCAGAACATAATCGTGAACAGGGGGCCGGCTAAACAATGCACAAATCCTCACACAGGAGGTCACTCAGACAGAAAAACTGCACCTGCTATAGGACTGTATCACAGAGACCGAACTGCACCACCACAACAGGGAATCACAGTAAGTAAGTTGTAGCATTATCAGAAAGACCCATTTGGGTGTCCGCGCAACTCAGAATCAGGCCTACAGACCTTATTCTTTTGTCACACCAAAACCTCTACAGTACACTGCAGTCCCTTAACTGGCAACTAATAGAAGCTAGAATTAAATTAAAAATCAACCACCCTGATCCCCATAAGACCTCAATGCCACACCTCCCTTTATACATCTCAAACCTCTTTCGCCATCAGGACCCCTTACATCTACCTCTAACCTGCTGCTTTACTCATCTCAGATAGTCAACAAGTACAAGATTGCTGCTGCTACATACATATGAATTCCACGCAACATCTAGGGCCTAATTCAGACTAAATCGCAAAGCACAATTTTCTTTAATTGACCATGATGCACTGCAGGTGGGGCAAAATGTAAATTGTACAGAGAGCTAGATTTGAATGAGTGTTCAAACAGAAATCTAAATTGCAATGAAACAATAAAGCAGCCAGTATTTTCCCAGCACATAAACAAAATGAATAAACCAAAAAGTCCCATACACACTAGGCGATACGGTTCACAATAATCGCTCAGAAAGGGATTTCTTGTGAACAATTTCGCAGACAGGTTGACCTCGATGGACTAAAGTCTTTTTTCAGCCTTAATTACTATGGTGCGCGCTCCCGAACATTAACGGTCATGCTGCAGCCGCTACAGGACAGTCGCTCAACCTGCTGTTGCCCCCCCCCATCGCCAAGTGTGTATGCACTTGCAGATGAGCCCCCACCGCCAATATAGGTGTCAGCAAGAATCGGGTAATGTGTATGGGGCATTACTCTCTCTGCACATGTTACATTTGCCCCACTAGAGAAAAAAAATTAGCAATTTGTTCTGAATTAGGCCCCTAATCAGAATAAAAGAAATATTGGCGCTATACCCAACAGACACAATTCTATTTAGGAAGATTTTGGGATGTGGACCACATACACTACTGCATACAAACACTTTAAAAATGTACATATATGTGTGCAGGAACGCAGAGGTTCTAGCAGCGTTTACATGGGGAAATGCCCAGTCTCAAAGAATGCAAAAACAGTGAAAAAAATATTATATAGAACAAGATTAGTGAGATTAACCCACTAATTATTCTGGTTGTTGAATTGTGTGAAAATAATTTTATTTTATTCTTATATTTATCCTAAATGAATTTTATAAATTCTATATTGTGTATTCTTATCACTGGCCAGTGAATTTCACTATATTTTATATATACATTGTTTCCAGTGGGCTCTGTATAACTTTTCACCCTAATCAGAATGTTCTCCATTCTAAAAAGGTTTAAATCTACCTTGTAAATTACAGGGTACCCTACTCGCTGTCTTTTCCTAAAACTTTTTCACATCTACATCAGAGTACAGTGGCAGATTACAAATGGCATGTAAAAAAATCATATCTTTCTATATATATATATCCATTCTATTTGTAGTAACAATTTACCTTTTCGAATAAGAAACTGAATAGTGCAGAGGTGACCAGCTCGTGCAGCTTTCATTAGGGGCGTCCTACCACCTTCTGATTCATGCTCCTGCAAGACACCACAAAGAGAAATGTGATTAAAATACAATACACACATACAGTACCCTATTCCAATAAATTATATTTGCATATTCTGATTGCCACAGTAGGGTGATAAAAAAAATAAAAATAAAACAATCTAGCACTAAATATGCCAAAAACTGGAAACGGATATACTATACCCAATACTGTGGGCTGACATGGTATCGCCTGAATAATTGCTTGCATGTCTTGTGCTTGTTTTGCCCTTTGAGAAGACTGCGTTATTTCTTGACACAAGCACCTTTTATAAACCACGACCAATAATACGGTGGCTAAACTCTTAATTGCTGGGGTTGGTGTAATTTGCAAAAGGGTCTGCCAGAGAACAGCAGTTGCTATTGACGATATAACCAATGTTTCTTTTGGCAATATGAAAGCTGCATAATTGCCAACCTTGGAGCCTTATGCACTTAAGCAACCAAAAGGAACAATTACCACTATGATGCCCCATACACACCAAGCGATATTACAAAACAATATTGCTTCTTTTGGCCCTTCTTAGCGATGTAATTTGTAATATTGTCCAGTGTGTGCGCTTAATCTAGTTAACGATCTGTGTTTCCGCGGGTTGTTAACGATGTCCTCCATCATATGTACATGCAGCTCAATTTTGTCTATATTGTCAATTACTGCGTGTACGGAGCGGGGACCTCATTTAACGATATTGTTAATGAGGGAAACAGTTGATAATATGGTTCATAAATTATGTCGTCTAGTGTGTATGGGGCTTAAAATCATTTACACTTTCAGGGAAGACCTGAAAACTGCACTGCCATGAGGAATACGCATGCATCATAGGAATAAAAGGGCACGTGAGTGAATCTTTGCTTAGTGTGGATTTATCTATATATTTGTACTTTGTTTGCTTTTTTTTTTTTTATTAAGTAAAATTACAAAACACCCTTACCAGATCAGCACCTGCCTGCAGCAACACTTCAGCTACATCTGTGTGACCATTTTCACACGCATATGTCAAAGCAGTGTCTCCTGTAGCAGTTGTAGCATGTACATTTGCTCCTTAAATGAAAAATAAATACAAATAATTTCTTCACAATATAAATAAAAATAGACGCATAAAATCCTGGTGTAATGTGAAAAAAACAATTTACATAAAAAAAATCCTTTGTTGTGTAGGCTATATACCCTAAGAACATAGGAGTCTGAATGCTGCTGTTTTTTTCTTTGTTCCATTTTCAACAGAAGAATATAGAGTCCAGTGAAAATATTTTTTTAAATGAAGCATTAACTGAGATACACTGATAGGTGGACTCACTCTGGCACCAAAAAGATGTCCTGCTACACCTAAAGGCACCAATGTTCAATAAATACAAACAGATGGGTCATGGGGCGCTCAGCTGCTGTCCACAAGAGGTGTGTAACGTCCCTCAATGAGTACAAATGCAAAAACGTACAAAAAAAAACTACTGACTACACACAGCTAGAGGCCATTAGCCCAATCAAGGGGGTATATATAGAAGGCCTCAGAGACCCACAAACCATTAAGCTCCTGAAGGTGGCGTATGCTACACAGAAACGTGTTGAGCAATACTTAAAACTGCATCCCGACACTCCTGGAAAACACCGGCATGCCGCCGACAATGGCCGCCGGATGTCAATCACCTTGCGAAAGGCCAGCAATGGCAAGTCATCGCTGGCTTTGTTTGTAGTGTGCTGCGCTTGGCACACTATTTTATTCTCCCACCACAACCTAGTGGCTGGTAGTGCATGAAATGCCACCTGTCGGCACATCTGCTAAAAAAAAAAAAAAAAACTAATTTCAACTTAACGCTTGTGTTGACCTGCAGCCTCATCGACCTAGTGACCTTATCCCACCTATTGTGTACGGGGCTTGAGTTAACGATTAAAATTAATAGTGCCATAGTAACAGAATTTTCCTATTTTCATAAGAGACCTAAAATCCAGTGCGTTATGAAAGTGTTCATCTTATTCCTTCCCATGTAACATTTTTATGCGTCCGACAGCACATTTGGGGAAAAACAAAGTAAAATCACAAATAAAACAAGGAACTTGAAATGCAAAATCCTAATTTTAGAGGTCATTAACCATTTAAGTGCCAAAAAAGGTGTAAAAATTGCCAAATGTATTCATCATACTGACCTATTACGTTTACCTTATATAGGAAATATCTTTTTTTTATACATTTTATTTTGAATTTATATAACAAATGTGAGCAACGCTGGACTTTTAGCAGATAGTGTGCATTTCTCTCACAGAGAGGATGACACTCAAAGGGTTAAACAAAATCAAAACGGGTCAAACTCTTACCTGCTGCCAACAGATATTTCACGAGTTCCAGGTGTCCTTCTTGAGCAGCTTCCATTAGTGGCGTAGAGCAACCAAGTTCTATATCTGCTCCGGATTTTACAAGGAAGTCCGAGACCTCTGCAAAACCTCCACAGCATGCCAGGGTCAGAGCAGTCTCCTGGGTCTCTTCAGTCTGAGCATTTATGTTAGCACCTACAAATAACATTGGTTAAATGATAGTTAATGACAAAAACACACACACAAACACACACACACACACACACACACACACTATACATAGGGCTAGGTACAGTTATTAAAATATTCGTTTAAACAGATCTATGTACATCTCTCAAATAGTGAAGATTAGCAGTTTGACTTTAAGCACTATTATGCAAATTAATACCAACATTGGATCTAATCAGCTAAAGCTGTGCAAGACCAATCCAGGATCTCCTACCATTTTAAATAGAAGTGTGCATTTTCCTACCAATCTCAATAGTAACTCGTCTAGACTATAAAACATGAAGACTGGGGTAAAGGATTCTTGGGAATATGATCCTCTTCACCAAGTTTGCTTGATAGAAGTATGAGAGTTTAAGATGCAACCACTTCCACGTCCTAATACTTTTCAGCACATAGTAAATGAAGGATATGAGGGTATATATATGAAGTGGTAGCATACACAAGGATGCTAGAACAAATGTCACGATTTATAGGCAATTCATGTATAGATGCCAAACTCCCCAAAAATAGAGCCCATTAGCCTTTTCATAGACAAAAAAGATATATTGATAATAAATATCATGGTAAATTGTACCATTGCAACTAAAAAGGCAGAATGCTCTTACCTTGTGCTAAAAGAAGAGCCACTATTTCCTCATGTCCCTCCCGTGCTGCTTCCATCAACGGGGTATAGCCTTCATCATTTACTTCTTCTAGATTCGCGCCTCTTTCAATGAGAAGAGCTGCAAGTTCGACATGTCCGCCACATGCAGCTAATGTCAGAGGAGACTCAAAAGAGTCCGCAGGCATATTCACCTGCGCCCCGCTATCAAGAAGTAACCGTGCTACCGCAACATGTCCGTCCTATCAAGAATATGCAGAATGGTTAATAAGCAATATTTATACTAGGCCATTCATAATCAAAGCATCTCAAATATACAATATTTTTTGTAATCCTCATGGAACATGGGAGGCGGATGTATTAAGTCTGGTGATAATGCACCAGCCAGTTGGCCCATAACTGTCAGCCTGTGACTTGAAAGATAGATGATTGGATGGTGTGTTATCACGTCGTCAGCCTTAAATAAATCTGCCCCATAATTCCAAGGATAACAATTTAAAATTCTATGAAAAAGAACATGCACATTTTAGTACTGAAAGCTTGTTTCCATCAAAAAAAAAAAAAAAAAAAAAATGTCCAGGCATGGTCTCAAAATGTTAGTAAAACATTGGTAGTTTCAATAAAACCCCCAATAAAAATGTGTACATTATATTAGGCACTTGTTTAACACCTGCTGCAGTAACAGCTAGTGTATTCCTAGGGCTTCGCTTGGATGTCTGTCATTGCTCAGCAGAACGTCTGTTTTTTTCCTTTATACTCCTCTTCCTGTGTCACAGCAAGCTAATGCATACCACCAATTCTTTTCTAGGTCACTAAGTTATGCAATTGTGAAAAAGTGATCCAAATTCAAACCAGTAGTTTTTTACGAAATGCCAGAACAGTTCCTAACAGTCTCTCGAAGTATATTTTTTTAAAACAATGTCTACGTACAGACACAACTCTTAGTTTTGTTTGGGTATAGATAGCTAGTATTAAGCCTTTTACAGCATAACTATACATATAATGAAAGGGTTTCATTTGCACATTAAGGGGAAAAAAAACCCAAAGATTGGCCTTTCAGTATTCAATCATAAGCATTGTCTCCCCTTTCTAAGTACATTATTACCCATAGCATTTCAATGGGGGCGAAAACAGCCGCAAATTCATCAAAACGATGAATTCGCTGGGATTCCGCTGATTGAAGCCGTTTTTTCTGATGCTGGATTTTTCACGCAGGACTTTCATTGAGCTGCCCACACCCTATGGAATGCTCTTACACACACACACACACACACACACACAATACGACTAACCCACTAGCCCGCACACTTTCAAGCATTCCCTGAAAACTCACATATTCAGGCAAGGCTATCAAATTTAGGTACCGCACACATAACCCTAAGAGTAAGTTATGCATTATACAGCTTCCCTTGGTGGGACTGCTAAGCTACAGTATTAATGGTGCCTGTCCTTGTGATTCCCTCCTATGTCCCTTTAGATTGTAAGCTTGCAGCATGGCCCTCCTACCTTCAAGTCTCTGTTTACCCAGTTTGTTCTATCACGGTCTACAATTATAAAATGCAACAGAAACTGCTGCACTATATAAGAAACTGTAAATAAAATAAATTCTACAACTTAAAATACTCCCCTGGCTGGTAGAATTTTACATAACGGAAATTTTCATAAAAAAAAAAAAAAAAAAAATTCTATCTAAACATTAATATGCGCATACAGGCAATCAAACCCCCAGTATTTTTCTTTTATAGCATTACAAATTATAGTTTTCTGTTTAAACTAAACCTTAAAGGTTTATCATTACCCTGCCTTAGGTTGATCAAGCTTATTGAACCTACTTTTTTTGGCACCCAAAAAATATTTAGTGTATAATGACTCTCAGAATCAGATAACATTGAGTTTCCTGGAATCTCCATGTATTGAATGACAGATCGTATTTTTCCCCACATAAACCTCACAAAGAAAAGTGGCATTTCTAAGCAATTTTTAAAAACTTTGAAACCCTACATCTCAAACTTTAAAAGGCATAGAGAAGTAGGGATGGCCATCGGCACATCCCCCATCGATGGCTTCTAGAGCAGGAACCATCGATGGCTATAAACCATTCTACCTCACACCAATCGATGGATCCTGCCATCGCTTAGCCGTGCATGTGCAGAGCAACGGGACGGGTCGCTGCGGGCAGCCTGCCCGGCCGGGATCAGTGCGCATGCGCAGAAGAAGCTTTAGCCATCAATCCAGTTTAAGTTTCTTTTGCGCATGCACGCACCTCCCAGCGGGGCGGGCCGCCCGCAGCGACGACGCTGGAAGCAATGACCCTGCGCACGCAGTGCGCCCCCAACTTTTACCATCGTAAGCCATCCATCGATGGCATATAACTATTCGACCATCCACTATCGAGGCCCAAAACACTGAGCACTAGGCCCCAACCATCGATGTTTTGGGAACATCGATAGTCGATGGCCATCCCTATAGAGAAGAATTATATATGGGTTAATAGCTATGTGGTAGTATCATAAAATTGAGAGCCTGTGTCATAACTGAATAACATGGAATGACCCTTTCGCCAAAACTGCAATGTGTATTACATTAAAAATTGTAAGAAATATACTGTGCACTACTGCTCTTGGACACTAGGTGTATGAGGACACATCTGTTAATATTATATACCACATCTGACACAATGTTAATATTATATACCCTTACCATGCAGGCCTCCATTAAAGCTGTATGCATCTCATCAGTTTTATGTTCTTGGTCAGCTCCTGCTTCCAGCAAGAATCTAACCATCTCTAGATGGCCTATATATTTGAAATAAGAAAAGGATTAAGAGAAATGTACACCTTTATCCAAAGTCACATACAACAATAAAAACATTTATAGTAATTACTAGAGAGGGTGTGTATGAGGTCAAGCCTGCTGCATTGCTAAACTGCTCCAGGCCTAAGCCCTTGTATTCCTAATATCTGTGGGACCATTCAAATGATCTTCTGAAGATCATATTGGGGCACCTGGTGGATGGATTGTCTCTTATGAAAAGAACAATGTACAGCAAACTAGTAAATTAACTGAGACAATAATTCATATCACTTGACCTTTATGTCTTGACACATGATCTGGATAACTGAATCAAAGTACAGGTTGAGTCTCCCTTATCCATGTATTCCAAAAACTGAAATATTCCGAACACTGGTTTTTCAGAATATTTTTTTGTTTTTGTTTTTCCCCCGCCTCTTTTTCATACTTGCCTCGTCCCCCGATGTCCATTGGAATCCTCTTCAGCGGCATCCCCGGTCCCAGGGATGCATTGCGCAGGCGCGCCAATGACATGGATGCCAGGGAAAACCGTGAATGTCAGGGGATCATCGGGGCACCAGGTAAGTATCCAAAATGGTTGTGATCCTGAGCATTTTGGATAAGGTATACTCAACCTGTACTCTATTGCCTTCAAAATGGAGTACACACACTGTACAGTCTGCTTGATTCTGTAGGTCAGCAGGTAGTTCGGCAAGGCGTTATTAAAGGATTTTAAAGCTGCAATATTGCCATTGTAAATGATTTAGGGGGTATTGAATCCCGGCCAGGCTAAAAATCAGCAATAATGTGCCGATTTGTATTCAATCACAGACAGTTTTGCATGTTTTGAGTCCATTTTGACCGATGCTGGTTAATTTTTTATTTTATTTTTAGATTCTGGATGTGCGAAAACTGCCGTGATTTCGACAAGATGTGTGAATTTGCCGCAATTTCTTCAATCCAGGTGTTTTTTGCCTATGATTGATTTTTCATCCAGGCAAATATCAAGACTGGAATTGAACAGGGAGAGTCGAATTCGGTTAAATTGCAGATTTTTCACCTGGCGCAAATTCACCCGGGATTGAATACTTTAAAATGCCCCTTAAAAAAAAAAAAAAAAAAAAGTCTAAAGCAGACACTGAAAAGGCTTTAAATGACATTAGCATGTCAGTATACTGCTTTCAAGGTAGGTGTCCCCATTCTCATTGGAAACATTATGAATATAGAAATAAAGTCATTCCCATTCGGGAGCAACTACAAATAAAATATAGGACAAGAGCAGCTCATAACATTTTACAAACCTTTGTAGCAGGCCAATGTAAGCGCACTTTCTTTAAACTCATTTGAATGAGTATTAATGCCTGCCCCATTTTCCAATAAAATCCGTGCCACCTCAACATGACCAGCACTAGCGGCTTCCATTAATGGCGTGTGTCCATTTTCATTGTGATCCTCTATGTTGGCACCTTCTTTCAGCAAGACTTTAACCACATCTACAAATCCAGCAGCGCAGGCATAGGTGAGGGCAGTGTTTCCTAGAAAGAAAAGCGTAGGAGTCAGGAACAAAAAGGGACTTTAAAAAAATATTCTGTTCTTAGAAACAGACTATAAAATTTGAAGCAATATGTTACATACCAGTCGAAGACTGAGCATTGACATCAGCAGAATGAATTAAGAGAAGCTTCACAATGTCCACAAATCCACCACTAGCTGCTGCCATTAGAGGCGTGATGTCACCTTTATTTCCTCGATCTTCAACACTTGCATGCATAGCGAGCAAAACCTGTACGATGATCATACAATTTCTTTAAAAAAATAAGTCACTTTTTTGTTTATTAATTCAAACACGATAGGAAAGCAGAATGAAAAATAATCGAGTGAGGGTTGCAACATTTATACTCTACGACACATTTGCAAACTAGAATGATCATCAAGCTAAACCGTTAGCATGAACAATGTGTAAAATAGAAGAACTGCGTCATTTACTTGTGAATGTACCAATAAAATACATACAAATATCACAAAATAGTGTTAAGGGTTATTTTTGCCACGTATTCAATTCTAAACAAAAAAGGTATTTGCGACTAAGCCCAGAAACACAGTTTTTATTTTTAATATGCCCCATCATACATCAATGCATAACCAATGTATGAGATATATATTCTAACTTTCTGGACTAAGGTCCTTATTTAGATCTGATCGCAGTACAAATTTGTTCTCAAAATGAGCAAAACCATGTGCACTGCAGGTGGGGCAGATGTAACATGTGCAGAGAGTTAGATTTGAGGGAGTTATTTTGTTTCTGTGCAGGGTAAATACTGCCTGCATTATTTTTACATGGCAATTTAGATTTCAGTTTGAGCATACTCCATCCAAATGGAACTCTCTGCACATGTTATATCTGCCCCACCTGTAGTGCACATGGTTTTGCCCATTTTGAGAACAAATTTGTACTGTGATCAGATTTGAATAAGGGCCTAAATGCTGACCCGTAAGAGGAGAAATACTGCGTAAAGTAATCGGTTGAGATTTCAGGCACAAATTTACCAACAAATTAAAGTACCTGATTGTACAATAGAAAAAACACTATTGCATCTTAGCAGTATGTAAAAAATAAAATAATAATAATTATTATTATTAAACAACCAGTTTCAAAACTGTGCGCCTAGGCACCCAGGATTCAAAAATTACCACTGCATGTGCCATTTTGTCATCACAGATCAATTCCGCCTACATTTTGTGCAGAGGCTGTAATCATGCTGCAGGGTATACGCATTATTCAATGTTTTATTAGGTAAAACATTATCAGTTTTCCTAAACATTTTAATTGTCCAACTATTGAATGATTAAAAGCCAACTATTTACAGACACACAATGAATAGTTTGTAAGGTGCTTAGCAATATCAGGTGTAGGCAAATAGGCTTTTATGGCAGTTACTGTACATTTGCGGCTTTATAAATAGGGAAGGAGCCCTTACATGGAGACAAGTTATGTTACTGACCAATTAACCTTTTCACAGAAACAATGAATACAAAATATTTGCACCAAAAAAAAGACAGAATACATATAAACGACTAAAAAAAGTAACAGGTGTGGATTACTAGATGGACCGTCAATAGGTCAACATGAAAAAGGTAAACACAAGAAAAGGTCAACATGAGTCTCACATGTTTGGGGCCAATGTAGACACCTGTCAACTTGGACCCCCAATAGTTTACCACGTACACTTGCAATGCTTATTGCCTGGTGCCTCGCTTTGCTCAACACACTTTATCAGTCTCAATTTTAGTCCACGTGGAAGGTAAATATGAAATCCAAAAACGGAATACAAAATTGTGAAAAAAAACTCATGTCGACCGTTTCATGTATCCACCTTTTTTCATGTCGACCATTTGACTGTATCTAGTCTCTGTACATGTATCAACCGGAACAAAAAGTAATGCAGATTTTAACACATATGAAAAAGGATGCTAAAACACAGCACAAAACACTGTTTTCACTCTGCCATTATAACTACTGGGGAACTCATAGGTCAATGTTACAAAATCTATCATTTATTCAGGACACATGATGTAGAATATGAAGATGGGTTAATTTCTGGCCATGCTATAGGGTAATTCGCTGTTGCTTCGTGTGCTCCTTAGCTAGTCCTCTGCAGTGAGTGTAACGGTTACCAATACCTAATCAGTCAGCATGAACACTGTGCTGACATCCAGGCAGTTACATATTTGTATGAGTGCAGAATAAATCACCACCTAAGAATTCCCTCTCACACAGCATGTCAGCTGGAGTTGGATTACATCACCAGAACTACCTCATACTTCTTTTGAAAATTGTAGGACATAGAAATGTAGTTTCCCCAGTTCAAAATAAGATTAAAACTGCCAATGGGACTAGGACTTCTATGAAGCAATAAACAATCTGAATGTAGAGTGTCGAATTATATCACGGTCCTTGATAAATGAAGGATAATATGACCAACATCAATTATAAGGCTTTACTAAAATCCACAAGAGAGATTGTGTATCCCTGGATGTCACGTCCCTCTCAATGTCAACGTGACTTTTTAATGACCACAAACTTTAAACCACATCCCAAAAATCAAACCATTCCAAGGCGCAGCTAGAAAAGCTATCGCACACAGCTGGGCTCATCTCAAACCCATCCAGGAGAATGGGACTTACATAAGAAAGTTTTTCGATTTCTAACACAGAAGTCTGGAGTAGATTTGATGCCGACAGCCTTAAAACAAAAACCAATATCCTGATGCATTACATATGAACAAAAAGGGAATAGATGCTGTGTTCTATTCCATGTGGCTTCCAACAAGAGTATGCGTTACCTGCAGAATGCGTGACATGTAGAGAAGTGGAGGTAACAGAGGGGAATGATTATTATTATATTTATATTGTACCACATAGGTTCTGCAGCGCAGGACAAGTCAGCTAGTAGCTGTAAGTTACCACAGCTAATTGGTCCCAGTGGGATAATTAATTTAATGTGGATATCCAGCGTTATCTCGGATTGTGTTTCACATGCCAATGTCCACATGTTCCTCTAATTCGTTCAAAGCTTCGCTCTCCATGCTTCTCTCGTGCCTCGCTATGCTCAGCACACTATTATACTCTCCCTCTATGCTGACATGGATGGTGAAGGAAGAACAAGACGGTTTAAAGAAAAAAAAAAAAAAATCATGTCAACCTTATTTTTTCTCTTCATTTTACTTGTCAACCAGAAAATTCCATTTCAGAGACTCTGGCACTTTATCAGGATGGATTAGACCAGGGCTCGACAAATGTCTTTAAAATATAGGAGCCAGGGTGAAAGTGTAGGAGCCAGACAAACCTAAAACCGGCACGTTAAATATAAACAGAACAGAAAACAAAAATATAGGGCAAGTAATAGAGAAAAGCCGATAATCTGAGCTAAAATTAGGGTATTGTAATTTTTATGACTTACTTGTGCCAATTCATAATATCCAGCTGAACAAGCCAAGTAAAGAAGACTTTCTCCTTCTTCTGTGTACTCATTTACACTTCTACCTTCGTTAAGCAGCTTACGGACGGCATTTACATCACCATCTGAACAAGCTTCGGCCAAGCTCCGACTGAAACAAATTTAGAGTTGTTTTTTTTTTTACTTTCGGATTTCCATATTCAAAATAATAAATGTAGTCAACACAACTGTTACACAAAACACACACCTAAGTAACTCCAAGTAAGATCTGCTGGGAAATGTAATAGCATCCAAAAATGCCTGAAAAAGGGGATGCTGGCTGAGCTCGGATTTCTTTAAAAAAAAAAAATGTCCCTGATCGGCCAGTGTCCCAGACCTCTGGAAAACTCGGACGCGATTATATTTCTCCGTTGGCCTTTAATTGCCAGAAATAACCTCCCCAAAAGCAGCCAAATTTGCATTAAACCAGAGAAATCAAAAATAGTGCAAAAATTTCAATCATACATTAGAAAGAGATGACAATATTGTAGAAGTATATGAAATTGTATACATACTTGTCTACCTGTCCTGTATGGAAATTGTTGTCTGCTCTCATCCGTGTCAGCGCAGCAGCGGCTTCATCCAAAGCACAACTAACAGAAGAGGTCAGTCTTCGAAGTACTTCAGGGTCTGCAAAGGCTTTTCCATCAGCAGTGGACAACTTCCCAATTCCTTTAAGATTTGTAAAAACATAAAATTGCACTATATAATTAGTTTGTGTTGTAAACCCTGCAACGTTCCATTATTAATTAAATTGTTTATATCCGAGAAGAATAAAACGCTACTTTAAGAGACATCTCGCATACTTTAAGAGTGGTTATGTGTTGTGTTTAGAAATGTAGTGCTTAAATACCCCAAAATACTCATCCCGACGTTTGAGGATGAAATACCATAATTTATTCCATGCCTTTACATTCCACGTTAATAGTCCCAAGCTCCGAACCAACTCATTAATTTAACTCAGTTATGGCTACTCAGTTAGAGTACTCCATTAAAACAGAGTAGGAGGTGACGCACTACCTCCAGCACCCGCAGGGCTGAAATATGCAGGCATCTATTATGGCAGATCTAAATGCGATATTGGCTAATATCACCCGATTTCAATGGTTGGACCCGAAAAATTGAGTGAAATCTCAAAAAATTGCATGTGTTTTACATCCCATCTAATGCGCAGCCCGAGCACATCAGTTCGGGAGATTGAAGCTTCTGCGCATAGTATATATCGGATGTGTGGCCGTCAGGTGCACATAGTGGGTGCTTTTTGTTTATTGCATCCAATTTCCCTCGAACTCCTCCAGCAGCACCACGGGAGTCCTTTTACACGTGATAAATCGCCTGTGATATGTCACATGTAAAAATGTCAGTACTCCCGGCGTAGTGCAAACGAAGTCAGGTCCGACTCGTACTGCAGATAAGTCGGACTAGTGTATGGGGGCATTAACAGCAAACCATTGAGGAGGATTTGTTCCCCCGCAGCTGCCACTAGAGGGCGCATAGAGCAATTCAATTGAATGGAGGGGTCCCTGTACTGTACCTATATCTGCTGTATTTGGGTTTAGTGAATGAGGATATTCAAGTATGACATTAATCTCTAAAAAGGATTTTGCTCAGTTGCCAAATTCAAGACAAAATTATCTTCGATAAACATTTGCCATTAAAGGGGATAATCCCTCTTTGTTTGTATGCAATAATTACAGCGGACATAGTTTTTAATGTGAGGATATCTGTCATGGATCTAAAATATACAAAACCTAATGCAAAGTGTCTGTACAGACTGACAAAGCAAAATAGGAACAAGCATCACCATACATGAAACAGGAAAAAATGATAGCAGGCAGGGTTTAAGAGTGGTGTTTAGTGCTGCATCATTGCAGATACTTCATACACATGCCAGTGTTGTGGTAGTCCGCCACACAGAGCTGCTGCTCCCTTACAAACAACTTACACCATCATACTGTTCCCACCTCTGAATTCTTTACATTCCATTTGACATTAACCGGACATTGTTTTGCTCGCCTGCTGGGCATCTATACGAATAGGCGCCCTGCAGCAAGTCAATTGGGTCTCTGTTAAACCCTGTACACAGGGTGCGATTCTAGAAGGAATCACCGGGCATATGGTCGCTGAGCGACCATATCCCTGCGAGTACGGGGCGACAATTGTCTGGAGTGCGCTCTTGCGACCAGCCCTGCAATGGTCGCTGAATCATGCTCCTGCGACTAGCGGCTTCCAGTGATCAGCTATTTTCCCCCTGCGGCTTCATCCGGCAGAGTCTCCTTTTCATCAGCAACCATCTCTGGTAGCTGATAAAATGGGAAACTGAGCAATAGGATTGCTGAGCAATTTTATTATTATTCATTTACAGTTTCTTATGTAGCGCAGCAGATTCCGTTGCGCTTTACAATAGTAGACAGTGATAAAACAAACTGACAGACTTGGGGGTTAGAGGGCCCTGCTGCAAGCTTACAATCTATAGGGATATAGGAGGGAAACACAAGGACAGGCATCCGTAATAGCATAGCAGTCCCACCAAGTTACAAGTCCAGTAGGGAAGCTATATAATACATAAGTGCCTCAGAGGGTTATGCGTGTAGAACTTAAATATGATAGGCTTGCCTGAAGAGGTGAGTTTTCAGGGAACGCTTGAAAGTTTGGAGGCTAGCGGAGAGTCTTATTGTGCATGGAAGGGCATTCCATAGGATGAAAAAAACAATATTTAAACCAATAATGCTCAGCAATCATATTGCTCCATACGTATGGAGCTTTAAGGCATATAATAGGAGGGACACCTCTAAAGCAGTTAGGCCTCGGAATTTGCACACATTTCTTCTCAAACCTCAGGAGGCTGTGAGAACAAAATGTGTCTTCCACATTTATGGGTACCGGAATGGTAGAAAACTTGAATTGCTCCACATTAGTTCATAAGTAGGAAAGACCCAAATTATTGAAGCTACCTCTAGGCATGATGTACCATTTCCCAGCTAAACTTGTTATCTTGTTTAAACACGTCTCCATTTACAGACATATAGGTGCAGACTCAATAACCTGCTGTGTTCACCAAAAGGGTTAAGCTGAGGGTATAAATGTGCATTTTCCCTACACTGCAAACACACAAATAATATGTATTAACCCATAGATTAAGCACTGAGGGCCTTATTCTAGTTCACTCTGACAAAATCCTTCTTAGATGGACAAAACCATGTGCATTGCAGGTGGGGCAGATGTTACTTGTGCAGAAAGAATTAGATTTGGGTGGGGTTTTACTTCAAAGTGAGATCTATATTGCAGTGTAAAAATAAAGCAGCCAGTATTTACCCTGCACAGAAACAAAACAACTCACCCAAATCTAATTCTCTCTGCACATTTTACATCTGCCCCCCTGCAGTGCACATGGTTTTGTCCATCTAATATGGATTTTGTCAGAAAGAGTGAACTAGAATAAGGCAGTAAATGCTGGAATAAATGTGTTTTTTTTTCACACAATAAGCGCTCCTTCTGAGGCTTAAGGGCACAAACGTGAAGATTTTTGCCAATTTTGTAATGGGGCCTACACACATGCCGATATTAAGGAATTTTCTAAGCAAATTTGCTTAGTCTGGTAAAGTCGCTTAGAAAATGCCCCTACATCAGTGTGTGTGGGGGCTATAGCAACAGCACTGCGCGTCCCTGGCAGTGACCATCAATCTTGCTGGCCGCAAGTGTTCTCTTCTGGTGAACACTGGCGTTGTCAGCTCACAAACAGCGTAAACTGTCAGCGCTGTGTGCTGAGCAACAGTGGTGCAGCAGTGCCTGACCTAGCATATCTAGGATGCTCTACACACATCGCTGTGTGTGTAGGGCCTATAAGTGGTCTAGATTGCTTAGTACACATCGATAAGAACATGATTGCCCTGTGTTTATGTCCCCTAACATGCTGCTCTAAACTCAATAGGTCTTGGCTGACAACTAGCTATTGGGTAATACATACAGATAGTGGTAGATGCTCAATTAGTTCAGTAATATTACTCCGGTGCATGAGGGAGGGGTTAATACTGAGTAAGTAAAACAAGACATTTTTTCCCCCAGCTCACTGAATAGTATTAGTAACCAATCTTGAACACTACATGATAATAGAATTCAGAGATATTGGTTACATATACCTGCGCAGGTGTATGATATGCCCCCCAAGCCAAGTCAAGGCTTCTCTGTATATTGGGGGTCCCTAGCGCTATATCTAGGTGCAGGGTGCAGCACCTAGATATAGCGCTAGGGACCCCCAATATACAGAGAAGCCTTGACGTGGCTTGGGGGCATAGCATTCACCTGCGCAGGTATATGTAACCAATATCTCTGAATTCTATTATCATGTAGTGTTCAAGATTGGTTACTAATACTATTCAGTGAGCTGGGGGAAAAAAAAAAGGTCTTATTTTACTTACTAGCTATTGGGTAAACATTGCGGCAAATCAAACTTACCCCATAGTATTAAAAAAGCGTAGAGAGTACACTACATATCATTACGATGCATTCTCCAGTGCACCTTTAACATCAATTTAGCCCACAACACGTTCAGCGGGTCCCGGTAAAGTTACTGAACAATATCACTTAATTACACACCTGTACACAATGTAAAATCAGTACATAAAACTACTACTACTACCACTACACAACAAATAACTCCCGGGAGTTGGTAAATAAGTGTGCCAGATTAGTAAACAGATAACAACTTAAAATAATTTAAAAGGCACTCTAGATCAAGTCCTATGTTTATGCAGCCACAAGCACGGTATTGGTTATTACCGACCAAGAATAATTTATAAATTGGTCCTAGAGCACAAACCCAAGGCACCCCCCTACGAGAGGTTTGTGGCACCCCAGCCTCAGAAGGCACCCCCCACATACACACACTGTATAGATCGGATTGGATCCGATATATATCAATTTCCTTTGAAATCTACAACATGTCTGAGCATGGCCACAAACAGAACTATTGGAGAGTGAGAGACTGACCCACACCTAGATTTTATTTTGACCTCATTGGAAGAGATCGGCCACAGATCAATAGGTTTCAAACATCACTATAAAACGGTTAGGTTACCCGCATATTTCACGCACACAGGAGGTTTATAGACCTAAGAAATCGAGGTATAGAGGGTCACTTCCTCTCAGGAACAGTTCAGTAGTTAAAATTATTCCTTGATCAATCTTAAGCAAACTCCATTTAGCTTACATGCCTGTCAATCCTATTCCACTACCTTAATCTAGTTAGGTTATGTTATTTCCAATGAGGCACAGACCCTACCTCAATAGGGGCAAAACAAAAATGAATATTCTGTGACACTACGGCAGTGATGGCTAACCTGGACACTCCAGCTGTTGTTGAACTACACATCCCAGCATGACCTGCTACATTTTTACCAACTGGCCATGCTAAAACTGATGCAGGGCATGCTGGGATGTGTAGTTCAACAACAGCTGGAGTGTCAAGGTTAGCCATTATAGCACTAGGCCCAATTCAATCTTTGTCATGTGGCAAGGCACACTAATTAGCACCTTTGTTCTGCTTAAAATTATGCTGTTCCAGTGTGTAATATTCTCTTAAACAACTATATATTCCTTTTTAATACTTTGCATTGAAACCAGATCCATCCACCTTGTTACAGTATATTCAGTTCAAGAGGGCACTCAGACATAAAGGGAAGTATATCCCAAATAGGCCCTGTGTGGTCATGTTAACTCATAGGATTTTATATTATATTTATTCAAAGAAAAATGGAACGGTCATTTTACATCGATGTCAGGAAATAAAGATCACCTATAAGTATGTAATCGCTGATGTAGTGGTTACTGCAGTGTGTCCTTGCATAAAATGTATACATGACTGACAAAAACTATTAAATCCTTAAAACCTCACATATAAAATATTTCTCATAACACTTTCAATACAAATCACCATCACTGTTTACCTGCACTAATAGCTGGAGATATGCTTCTAATTTGACTGGAAATATATAGAGCAGCGAACACAAAAGGTAAATGCCGATTAGCTGTAATGGCACTCTCATTTCACACACAAAACAAAACACCAAGCTGTACGCCTCTGTCATCAACCTTAAGATTACTACCCCCCCCCCCCCCCCCCCCAAAAAGATTACCCCCTACCTCAGATTTTGAAAATTAGTTGACAATGCCAGAACAGCTATTTTTGTGAAATATGTTTAAAATCAAACCGATGTAACCAACGTGTCAGAATATCAGTTTTGGGTGAAAGTTGAACTAATGTATGGCCAGCTCCTCCCACCTGTGACCGATTCAAGAAAACCATAACCCGTTTGTGGTACCCAAGGACCGGAGAGGAGAACCCGTGATCTATAGAATAGTATACACTTGAACAAACTGCATACTTTAGGTCAGCATACCTGCAGCTTCTAATAAAGCTTCCAGACGTGCCTGTGTTTCTGGATCAACAGTCCTGAAGTCAGCACCTTCTGCAGCAGTTGATAACAAAAGTTCTGATGCAGTTTTAAGCACAGGATTATCTAAATCCTCTTGATCCAAAATAAAGGATTCCACCTGTAGAAGAAAAAAAAAAAAAACAATGTAGGATTTAGGAAAATAAAATCAAGGAGGGCCTCATGAGATTCCATTGGATTATTTTTTGGCCAATAGATTCAAAATGAAAATATTTGGAACATTTAATTAAATGAGAATAGCTGAAGGTCAGTTATAAATGTAAATATTAATTCTACAGGAACAGCACAGATAATATATGTTGTATCTGGTACATATGGGACATTGATACGTGGGGATTATTGTGCTCATTGATTATTGCTTTCTTACCCTTAAGCCTAAATTATCAAAATCGCTTAGAAGGTTTGGCTGAATCACCCAGTGTATTTACAGCAGGCGATAGTGATGTGCGGCCCCACATTGTCACCATCGCCTGGCCAAATAGACACTGCAGGCAAGAAAATTTGGACTAGACCTGCAGTGTCTATTCGGCTTTATACGGGGTCTGCTGCTGGAGATGGCCAGCGGCCCAGGTAAAGGACATACCCCCCACTGGACAAAAAAATAAAGAGTGACTAACCAGACCAGGCCACCTCTTTCCACTGTTCCATAAAGCTGGGTACACATATATACAATCGTCGGGCCGTTCTTCCAATCTGGGGGCAAACGGCCGTTCGATTGTATAGGTGTGTACGCTGTCCCAATTGCTGCTGTGCGACCGATAAACGGCCAAAAACGCTCTTGGCCGTCCACGGTCGGTCGGTCGAAGGTTCTTTGCTGCTTAATATTTTATCCGACAGGACGGCTCCATATCGGAACAAAAGTGAAGTGTGTACGCACCTTCGATCGATATGCTTGACAGTTTGACAAAGCACGGTGGTATGCTGCATTATGAGAGACCCTGTAACCCTTTGCCTGCTGTTTTAACTAATGTGTGTATAATGCCTCACTGCTCAACACTTTAGACGCATCACTTTAAGACATTAATCAATGTTGAAGTTTTAATAGTGTGTTATGGTGCCCTGAAAAGAGCTTTCAGCCCACTCTATTAAAACTTCAACATTGATTAATGTCTTAAAGTGATGCGTCTAAAGTGTTGAGCAGTGAGGCATTATACACACATTAGTTAAAACAGCAGGCAAAGGGTTACAGGGTCTCTCATACTTCTTCTTGCGATTGTTTGGACGGGAGTACATCGGACGTCGCAAGTAAAATTGTACATATGTGTACGCGCAGAACGGTCGTATGTTTTGGACGGCCGAACGTGTATTCGGTCGATCGAACGGTCGCAAGAAAAAGGAAATTGTACATATGTGTACCCAGCTTAAGTCCAGTTCTGAACCCACATGCTCATTGTAGGAGCTTTAAGCAGTGGACAACATGGGCAATTTGACCAGCATCCGGCTATGCAGCCCCATACGTATAAAACGGAGATGCAGTGTGTTCTGACACCGTTCTTTTATAGCAGCATTAAGTTCATCAGCAATTTGTGTTACAGTAGCTCATATACGGCCTACACACATGCCGATATTAAGGCATTTTCTAAGCGATCTTGCTTAGTTTGGCAAAGTCACTTAGAAAATGCCCTCACATCGGTGTGTGGGGGGGGGGGGCTATATCGACAGCAATGCGCGTCCCCGCACGTCTTTGTCGCTGGCCGAGATTGATGAACAGTGTCCATCAATATCGGCAGGGTTCTCCCACCGGAGAACACTGGCGCTGTCTGCTTGCTTAGCACACAGAGCTGACAGCTCGCTCTGTGTGTGGGCTGTCAGCTCTGTGTGCTGAGCAGAACGGCCCGACGTAGCACAGCTAGGTCGCCCTACACACATTGGCATGTGTGTAGGGCCCATTATGCAGACTCAAACAAGATAGCCTTCACTTCCCTAGAGCATCTATGAGCCCTTGGAATCCACAACCCTGTTGCAGATTCACCAGTTGCGCTTCCTTGGACTACCTTTGGTAGTTACTAACCACTGCATACAGGGAAATCCCCATAAACCCTGCAGTTTTCTAGCCAACACAATTGTGTCCTTGTTAATGTCTCTCAGATTCATACGTTTGCCAATCTCTCCCGCTTCTAGCATATCAACTTCAAGAACTAGGTGTTAACTTGCTGCCTAATATAGGTCACTCCATGACAAATTCCATTGTAACAAAATAATTATTTGTTATTACTTTAATGTTATTAATTTTATCTGTAAATGTTACGGCTGATCAGTGTAAATATGTGTTTTAGAGTTTGGTTTGCACAAAAACTTTCAAAAAGGAGGCACGAGAAGAGAAACAATTGTTGCTGCTCATCAGCCTGGAACAGGTTTCAAAGACAATTGTAAACCATTCCACAATGGAAGGAGGAAATTAAATACATGTTTCAATGCCACAAATTTACTGTATACTCCGCTTCAGGGAGACGGACAGGGTTAGATGGGAGAGCGGGGAGGTGGTGGGGACCCCGGGTAACCGCCGGCAAGACGGCGGGGAACCGGGGGAAGCGCTGTCGGAAAGGGACGCGTCCCCCTTCGCAGATCAGATGGCGGCTGGCGATTCTTCCGCCATCCCCTGCAAAGCTGGGACCGGCTCCATCTGTAGCTAGTACAAAAACACGCTGCTTTGCTTTTTGTACTAGATACAATGCAATCTAGTACTAAATGCACAGAGTTCATCGCACCGTGTATGGGCACCTTAATACACCACCAGTGTGGTGTGTATCTTGACCAGTAGCCTACTAGGAAACATGATGGGATGTTCTTAGGACTTTGATGGAACTGATAAAGTACACCATTGGTGCTGTAAACAGAGCAAATACAAAGTTACTTTAGTTGTAATGTTAACCATTTCCTACAAAGAAACATATAAAAGAAAACACATATGGGGGGGGGGGGGGGGGTAGAGTGTGCTTAGATTAAAAAGCAGTTACCAGGATTGTTACGAACTGAAAATAATGACCAACATAATTCTTCGCATATTTCTCATGACAATTGGTGCACAGTGGTCAACCCCCAAATAATTATTTATACCCCTTTCAGACAGAAAAATCCCAAAAACCCAGGTATTTCCCGGATACAAAAACCCGGGTACAACTAGGCAGCAAGGGGCTGACCCCCTTTCACATAGGAGCAAAAACCCGGGTATTTCCTGTGTCGACCCCTTTCACACAGAAGCCGGATTTTTCCTGCAAAACTCTGTGTCCTAAGAATAGGACAGTTTTAAAGGCACACAGAGATGAGGTCATCAAAAGTGGGTGTTGACTGCTCACTGCATTGCATTAACCATGGCATGACACAAGGATATGTTGTAAACAAGTTTTGTTGTTTTTATATACTGGAAGGTACATGTTACCTCACATGGCTGTCAGTATATTTGCAATGTTTGAGTACACTGTGGCATCTTTGACTGTCCCAGTCATCTGTTTGCCGATATCCTCCTGCCCTCTCACTGCCAGCAGCTCTCACCTCTTGCTTCTACCAGTGGGCCATGCTATCCTTTTTTCAGCTCCCTAATGACCTCAGAGGCCAGCTCCATTGCCATGCCCTCCCAGCCAGAGAAGCCTATCCTCACAACCAATCAGCCAGCACCCCACCAGGAGAGCCAATCAGTGCCTAACAATGTGTAATAATCCCAAAAACCCGGGTCGTTTCCTTTCAGAAAGCCGGCGACCCGGGTTTTTGGAATACAGACCCGGGAAAAACCCAGGTAAATACCTGGGTCGAAGTCCCGGAACTTTAGACCCGTGTTGACCCTTTCAGACAGAAGAAAAACCCGGGTCGACACGGCAAGAGCAGGGAAATTCCTGGGTCTTTTTTTCTGTCTGAAAGGGGTATTAGCAATGGAATAGACACTCAAAAATACCATGGCAAATAATTTTACCTATTTCAATAAACACATTATACAACCCAACTAATTCATAAACCAGAACAGCAGGCTGCTCAACAAAACGCAGTTGTGGTATGGAAAGCAGATAACCAGGAACTGCAGCACTATGATTCCACACCAATGAGTAATACAGTGTATCCAGACCAGGGATAGCCAACTCCAGTCCTCGAGAGCTACCAACAGTTAACATTTTCCAGGTCTCCTCACCGAATAATAAGTGACGTAATTAGCTCCACCTGTGGATAATAGTAATGTGTCAGTCAGTAATGAGTGCACCTGTGCCCCAGCCAGGTGCTCTAGAAAACGTTAACTGTTGGTAGCTCTCAAGGACTGGAGTTGGCTACCACTGATCCACAGCGCTTCACTTTTTCACATTTTGTTATGTAACAGACTTATTTTATGATGGCCTAAAGCCACTCCTTTGATATCTTGGCTTTGTGCTTAGGGTCTTTGGGCCTTATTCTAGTTCACTCTGACAAAACCCTTCTTAGATGGAAAAAACCATGTGCACTGCAGGGGGGCAGATGTAAAATGTGCATAGAGAATTAGATTTGGGTGAGTTATTTTGTTTCTGTGCAGGAAAAATACTGACTGCTTTATTTTTACACTGCAATATAGATCTCACTTTGAAGTAAAACCCCACCAAATCTAATTCTCTCTGCACAAGTTACATCTGACCCACCTGCAGTGCACATGGTTTTGTCCATCTAAGAAGGATGTTGTCAGAAAAACTGAACTAGAATAAGGCCCTCTGTCCTGCTGAAAGATAAAACAGTCTCCCCAGTATGAGGTCAACAGCAAGTTTTCACCCAGGATGTCTCTGTACATTGCTGCATTCATCACTCCCTCTATCCTGACTAGTGTCCCAGTTCCTGCTGGTGATGAGCGGTGCCTGGATTCCTCCAAACAAGACACCTGTCAGGTGTGCCAAAGAGTTCAATCTTTGTCTCAGACCAGATATGGAAAACTCCCGGCAGGCTGTTATGTGCTTTTTTACTAAGGAATGGTTCAGTCTGGCTACTCTATCATACAGGCCTGATTGGTGGATTGCTGCGGAGATGGTTGTCCTTCTGAAAGATTCTCCTCTCTCCGCAGAGGAATGCTGTAGCTCTGACAGAGTGACCATCAGGATCTTTGTCACCTCCCTGACTTGGGCACTTCACCTCTGAATGCTCAATTTCGATGACCAGCCAGCTCTAGGAAGAGTCCTGTTTATTCTGAACTTCTTCCATATATGGATGATGGAGGCCATTTTGCTCATTGGGACCTTCAGAGCAGCAGATATTTTTCTGTACCCTTCCTCAGATTTGTGCCTCAAGACACTCTCAGAGGTCTACATGCAATTCTTTTAACTTCATGCTTGGTTTGTGCTGACATGCACTGTCAAGTGTGGGAACTTCTATAGACAGGTTTGTGCCTTTCCAAATCCTGTTCAATCAACTGAATTTACCATAGGTGGACAATTAAGCTGTAGGCATTACACCTGGTGTAAATTGTGAATACGGACAAGGTTGAGATGCTTGTTGTCAGGAATCATGGGACGGAAGATTGCAGGCTTGATACAAGACTTGCTCATACAGACAGGTGGGGAAGTCTATGGCTAAGATGGTGATCATTCAAATGCTGGAGATACCAGCAGAACTGTATAGCTGGAAAACTGGTAGCTGGCGATACCAGCAGTGCAGGTTAGCTGGATAGTTGGCAATACCAGCAGAGCAGGTTAGCTGAACAGCTGGGGATACCAGAGCAGGTTCGCTGGAAGCTTTGGATGCCAGCAATGCAGGTAAGCTTGAAGATGGGGATGCCAGCAGTGCAAGTTAGCTGAAAGTCAGGAAGTGCTGTAGTTGGAAACTGCACTGTGTCTTAAGAAGCAGAGGATAGCAGGAGCTCTCTTCAGGCTGCTAGACAAAACACTGACAACTGCCAGTGCCTGGAGCTGGACTTTATACACCCTGTACTTTGCTGATGGGCTGGAGTGATCCTCTGACTGGAACTGTCTCCTGACTGGTTCTTGCGATGACAGCTGGCCAGAAAGTGTCGTGGTGCTGTCCATAGAGGGAACTGGTAAGGAATGCTGGCATAATGCGACCCGCAGGGACGGCTGAGTTGCTGAGACAGAATGCCGCAATAGCAACAGTGGGGAGCGCTGTTAACCTCTGTTTTGTGACAGTAGGAACACCTCAAGGATGATTAGTGGAAAAAGGATGCACCTGACCTAAATTTTGAGCTATATAGCAAAGGATAGATAGATATTGCAAAAATCTCCTAAAAACGTTTTCATGTTATTACGGGGTATGGTGTGTAGAATTGAGGGAAAATACGAATTTATTCCATTTTGTAAAAAAACAGTAAAGGGAAACTGCGCTAAATAGGTACTAAAACATTTATATCAATAAATGCATCAAATTGTACGGTTTATTATTGTTTATTTATATGCATTGTCTGTATATGTATATTAATTGATTAAATGTGATGCATTTATTGATATAGATGTTTTAGTACCTATTTAGCGCAGTTTCACTTTACTGTTATTTATACTGCCTGTGAGTAAGCCCCTATTTTTTTTAAACTGCTGTTTGGCTAAACAGCTCTGCTTTGAGCCCCCACATTCTGTTAATTCTCCATATTGAAATAAGGCTGTAAAATATCAAAATGTGTGTGGGGGGGAAAACAAGCGCTGTGAATACTTTCTGGATGCGCTGTGAATACTTCCTGGATGCACTGTACATGTGGTAAGACTATTAGTATATTGTTGAAGAATGCTATAGACTTCAATAGGACCAGTGAAAATGGTCAGATAGAATACAATTTTTGACTTCCCCTTACCCAGGTGCCCTACTCTTGGTATTATTAAAGAAATATGTATAGAGCGGGAATAGAGCTGCAGACACATAATCGCCTGATATTGTACCATTTAACAGTTACACAGCCTGTTTTGGAGCTGGGAGTAAAAGCAAACAGGGGCAAGTATCGGTTCACCTGGATAAGTCATGTTGCTCTGCAAAGAATTCAAATACTTTTTAATGCAGTGAAAAATACTGGCAGCTTTTGCATGTTGCCTAAAAGATGCCGGATAGCTTTGTTTAAAGGTCCATACACACTGGGTGACTATGCCCAGTGTGTATGGACAGCGATGATCACATTCATCGCTTCCCCCGTCCTGGTGCCGACAGAGAGGGGGGGGGGGGGGGAGAGGACGGCATTGCATAGCGGAGTGCTATGCAAAGCCGTCCTGAAAGCCGCTCATCTGCTGGTATAATCAGCTTTCCCGGCGATGTTGCGGGAGCGCGCAGCAGCGCTCATCACTGGGCTATACACACTGGGCAGCTTTGAGCTGAAAGCTGCTCAAACCTCCTGTTTTGAGCAGCTTTCAGCGCAAAGTCGCCCAGTGTGTATGGGCCTTTACACAGCAATTTACATTTAAGCTTGTACCATTTCCAAAAGCTCAATATCTATGCATTTTTAAAATCTGCCAAATGTGCAGTGCAACATGGTTTTGCAAAGTTACTTGCTCTGCTTTGCTCTGTTGCCAACCTAAAGTTCAAACCCTTAAAGGGCAATTTCGATTATTTAGGATGCCCATAGCTTCAGTCTAAACATCAGAACTTATTAGATTGTTTGCGCGAGCAGCCCTGCAACCAAAATGCATGGGATGAGCATGCTCAAATGAAGGAAGCTACAAAGCCCTACACCACAGGTCTTCAACCTGTGGCCCTCCAGATGTGGAACTACATATCCCAGCATGCCCTGAGGGTTTTTGGCATGTTCTTATAGGAAAAAATGTGGCAATGCATGTTGGAACATGTAGTTTCACAACATCTGGAAGGCCACAGGTTGAAGACCCATGCCCTACACCAGGGCTGGGCAACACCGGCCCTCCAGATGTTAATGAACTACACATCCCAGCATGCCTTGCATCAGTTTCAGCATGGCCACATAGCAATACTAATGCAAAGCATCCTGGGATGCGTAGTTCATTAACATCTGGAGGGCCGGTGTTGCCCAGCCCTGCCCTACACCTTCAGGAGCATGGGAGCGGAAATCCATGATAAGTGCAGCCTTAAGTCTGGGAGTTATTTGGTCATTAGGTTTAGTGTCCATAGGTCGACACGAGATTTTCATAAGTTATTTAGGTACTCTTTACCTAGAACGGCGCCCACGATTTTGATCGTGGGCATCGTTAGTAAAAAACCGCGATTTCCCATAGGGAACAATGTTAAATGTCTCAATTGACCCGATTTTCCTGTTCAATGCCTCAATTGACCCGATTTTTCCATAGGAAACAATGTTAAATGGCCCACAGAGGCCAAATAGGCACCCTGAAGTGTGAAATGGCCCCCACAATTGTTAACTCCACCCCACGATCAACGTGAACCCGAAGCGTGGCGAGCGCAGCGAGCCCGCGAGGGGCGGCGGTACACGTCCTATGACCTTTTCATACCCCCACTATCCACGTCGGCGTGGAGTTGAGAATAGAAAGTGTGGCGAGCGCAGCGAGCCACCGAGCCCGAAGCGAGGGGACGCGGATACCTTCACAGGTATCCGCGTCCCCTCGCGGGCTTCACTTGTCATACGTATATACAATATAAATACATAGACACAAAAGCACAAACACATCTCGGTACTTGTTTCCTAGCACGGCTCCAGCGATAAAAATTATATCCATCGGGACCCCCCAAAATCGCGTTGATCGCATGCAACCAAATCGCATGTGATGCGATCAACGCGATTTTTACTTTGGAATCAATGTAAAATGGTCCCCGAGACCCGATTTTACATTGGCCCCAATGTTAAATGGCCCCCAGACCCCAATTTTCATTGTTTCCCCAACCCTGATGGGTCAAATGCCCCCCCAAAACGTGGCGAGCGCAGCGGTACGCGTCCTCCGACCTTTTCATACCCCCACTATCCACGTCGGCGTTGAGTTGATTTTATATAGTGTGGCGAACTACCGAGCCTGAAGCGTGGCTAGCACTGCGATCCCCGTGAGGGGACGCGCATTACTTCACAGGTATTACGCGTGCGCTCGCCACGCTTCGGGCTCGGTGGCTCGCCACAATATAAAAGGTCGGAGGACGCGTACCGCCACCGCTCGCCACGCTTCGGGTTGCGGTTCATCGTGGAGTGGCATTAACAATAGGGGGGCATTTGTCATGTAAAATACCCATAAGGGTGGGTATACAATGAAAAATCAGGTCCATTGGCCCATTTAACATTGTTCCCTATGTAAAATCACGTCCATCGCATCGCTTGCCTTAACTTAAGGCATGCGATGTTCGCGATTTTTTAATTGTCAAGGAAAAGGCTAAAAATAGCCTTAAAATCGCGTACCTTAACTTAAGGTATGCGATCATCTACGACGGGTGCCGTGCTAGGAAACAAGTACCCACATCTCATACACACATACACTGTCACACACATAGCCAGATACTTTTACACACAAACATACATACATAGTCACACACATACACAGATACACAGATTATATAGTGCCCCATCCTCCTCCCTTCCATCCTGACATTGCACACAGACACCGGGTAGATACTGTACACTCACTGTGTACAGTAGAAGTTCCTGGACCTCCCCTGCTTTCTCTGTCTCCCCATGCTGATGAGGCCTGGGCTGCCTAGCCGTGTGTGTGCTGTGTAGCCCCACCCCCGATGTCACGCCGGGGAAGTGGAGTCTTAGCAAGGGGCGGGGATACACAGCAATGTATGTGGCTGTGCCGTCGCTGCCCGTTGTGGGCTGAAATGCCAGAGCTGTTCCGGCCCGGGCCCCGTCGGGTGCCCCATTGTTTGAACACTGTAGCCGGAAAGCACGGCCGGTGGCCATCCACAGGTAGAAGCTGCGCTGTGGCGGAGAGAGAGGATGTGAGGCCGCATTCATCAGGGGGTGTGCCGTGCTGCCGCTTGTACACGGGGACGGCCAGGGACTTTTATTTACTTATGGGGGAGGGAGGCTGGGCAGCGGGGAGAGAGAGAGGGCAGGGAGTAGGCAGGGCACTGTGCGCTGCTGCTGATACAAGGGGATGGCCGGGGACTGAATCAGGGAGACTGAGTTATAATTCAGCCTCACTGTCATCGGCCTCCCGGTAAACTTTTCGGTGAATATAATGGCCAATTCGCGCCTGATTAGGGCCCTGCCCCTATTTCCCCCGTAGGGAATAGAGGCGGAAGATTGAATACCCCCAAATGATATTAGAATTCAGAGATCTTGATTACATATATTTGAAAATATATAAATAAGCCCCCAAGCCATTGTGAAGGCTTCTCATGCAATATCCAGTGGCACTCAGTTGTAGCAAAAGGGACCTCCAATACACAGACAAGCATTGATGATAGCTTGAAGCTTATTCATTTCTTTGCAAATATTTGTAACCAAGATCTTAGGAAAGCCTTATGCTGGGTACCAATGAAAATGTTCCCTTGAACTCCTGGACAAATGATAGAGTGCATACACACTGTGCAATCTTACTAGCAACTGAACGTTATATCATGAGTCATTCCATATATTGGGTTTGTATGTAGGTAAACCATTCGCTGCAACATCCTCAGATTGAGAATGTATGGCAGAGTAAAAGCCACAACAAATGACTCACAGGAGCGTGCAATAGTGCGTACATGCTGGATGATGTATTATGATTCACCACTGAACAACAAATTGTCAAAAAAATGATCTAGTGTGTACCCAGGTTTGGGGACATATTTACTTAAGTGTGGATTGCCCACAAGAGACAGAGTCTACATAAGTAGCCATCTAGAAGACAAAAGCCAGAAACCCATTGGATTCTATGGGCACCATCTTCACTTTAGGAAATAGCCCTCATTCTGCATGGAATAGCTTTCCACAGAGTAGGCTAGCAACTGTGAATAGGAAGGGGACAAATATGTGGATGAGAGATGCAGATATCTTACAGATTTGATAAGTAGGATGAGAAGCAGGATAGGGCTGTGTTCTGATTGATTACAAATGTGTTTATATAAGAGTGTTCATTTTAGACCCCTGCAACTTTCAAAACCCAGCCCGTTACTCTATCCTGCCTAGGGTGCCGCTGTCTGCTTCGGTGCTTCTAGTAAAGTCTGGTCTGTATTGAGATACAGGCCATAATGTGATAAAGACACACCTGCAGACAGCAACACCCCAGGCAGGAAAGAGGAAACACAGGTTTAAAGGTGCGGAGTGGTAGAAGGAACACTAATAGTGTGTACACACGGTCCGATTTCCTTTCCGATGTTGACGATATAGTCAACATCGGATCGGAATCGGATGCAGGTCGCAAGGGTTTTAACCCTTGCGATCCCGATGCGCGTTCACGTATCGGAAGCCAGAAAGTCTTGGCTGCCTTGTCTATATAGTACAGATCTGCACTATATAGTCAAGATTGGATGCAAATCGGATGTGCCTTAAGATCCTATCCACGGTCCTATCTGATCGGATCGTGGATAGGATCTTAAGGCACATCTGACCGTGTGTACACAACATAAGATAAGTGCTCAGTGTCAAATGCAGCAGAGAAAAGCAGAGTACATAGTGATAGAATCATTCACTACTTTATGTAGGCCATTCAACAATCCAACCAAAATGATGCTCCACACACCTTACCAACTCTTTCCTCAGACCGGACACCTACCAGCAAGCTAGCCAACTTGAGATGGCACAGAAGTAGGCGGACAGGTCATGGAATAAATAAAGAAGAGAAAACACCTTGTGCATGTTTATTAAAAGTAGTGTTCCCGCTAGGCTGTTTTAGCGGGGCGCTATGCCCTGCCCAATTTTTAAAGGGCAAAATGCTCCCTGCCCATCTAGTAGTGCCCTGCCAAAACAGCCTGGTGCCGGCCCTGGCGGTTTGCACGGGAAATCCCAGCACCGCTGTAGACGGCGATGACCGGCGCTTCCCCGGCAGCTCAGCATCTTCAGCTGGGCCCACCCCCTTTAGTGACAGCGGCGACCGGGACTGCCCCTTTTCATGACGTGGTGGCCAGGGCACGTCCCTTTTGTGAAGTCAGCAGCCCAGGACCGCCCACAACTGTGACGTTGGCGGGCCTGCCCCTCACCCCCCATTCTCTGCCCCAAAAAATTTCTAGAGGGAACACTAAAAAGGGAGAATCTGCTGCCGTTCCGGGCTGCTGGAGTAGGAGAACTGCTCATGGTGAGTGTCCCCATACTCAGTCAGTAGAGGGAAAAGATCCCCCTATACAGTATGTGGACGATTAGTTGGAGGGGGAGGGGGTGAGAAATCGATTGGGCTCTCTGTTTGTGGAGGTTATTTTAGCGGTGAGATATTTATTTATTTATTAACAGTTATAGGAAAGGACTTATCGATGGCTTCCACAATGCAAGATTCTCATTTTAACCAAAAGCATGTTTGAGTTCAGGCAGATCTTCTTAGGGAACCAAGTGCTTGCTTCAGCCTGTTATTTAAAAAAATTCATGTTGACCTTTTACCTGACAACCTAATGCTGGTGTCAACCTTGATAAATTTGACCCTATGACCCATACCCCAAGAAAAGGGTCTAATGATGACACTGGGAATCGTATATAATAAAAGTTCAAAATGCAAAGGCATCAGGGCCTATTTAACAAATATTAGCAGTTATGTGGGCAGATGTATGAAGTGTCGTTATGGGGGAGAAGGGGTATTAGTGCACGTTATGTGCACTGATACCACTTCTCCCCCATGTATGGCGGAGCCAGCGTGCGGTAAAGGACAGGGCCCCTGTCCATATTTGCGCTGCTATCTAAATGATAGCAGGCCGCATGTGTGAACAGTCAGCATCGCTGACTGTTCCGCCTGCTGCCGCTTCTGGATTCGCCAGCATCAGGCTGGGGAAGCCCTATCTAAACAGCAGGGACAGCGCTGTCCCTGCTGTTAGCTGCGCTGGGGATATCGCATGAGCAGCGAGATCCCGCGCATGCCCAGTCAAGCAGGCGGGGGGGACAGGAGACAGCGCATCAGTGTAAACTGACGCGTAATCTCCAGGAGGGGACATCACCGGAGGGGGGAGTTAGCGCTCCCCCGCTTTGGCAGACAAGATGTTAATACATCTTGTCTGTCTCCCCTCCTGCTTCGCCTCCCTAATGAGGTGAAGCAGGAAGTATTATAGTAGAGCGATAAGCGCCGCTATAATACATCTGCCCCAATGTTCCGAAAACAACAAAATAATAAATATCCCACAAATGTACTATGAAGGGTGTACAGCACAGATTTCAGGTGGCATGACCCTAATGCAGGGCTTGACAAATTTCTAAAAAATCTAGGAGCCAGGATGAAAATGTAGGAGCCAGAAAAAAAAAATAGTGACAGTGTGCGCCAAAAAGTAACACCATAATGCCTATTACATATGTCACATACCCATTACACATAATGCCACACTCCGAAAAACCTTTTGCATACTATACCACACACAATAATGGCCATTACATATACAACACACACCGCAATGCCCATTACATGGTGAACCAAACACCGTAATGCCCATTACATATAATACCACACAACGTAATGCCCATGGCATATTATGCCACAGTGCTGCTTACTTACATGCTCATTGCTATGGGTTTCTGGCTTGATGCCAGGCAGGGGCAGACTGAGAAAAAAATGACGAGGGGGGTGCCTCTGGTGTCTGGTGCCTCTGCGTGAGCAGCGGGTCCCCGTGGCTGGTTATGCTATCAGCATTTACAATAGCCTCGGGTGCCCCTGTTAAAACAAAGACACTTAAACAGATGGCCCCGCAGTGGTATATTATGTTCAATATAACAGCCAGCACGGCGGCAGCCCGGCAGAGCGGTGCACAGCTCTCCCGGCTGCCGCTGCATCAGAGCAGGTCCGCAGTGCACCTATTTCAAAACTCAAGCACGGAGCAGCATTGGTTGCTCCCGATTAGCTTGTGAGCCGCCTTGACTTATGTAATAGTCGCGCCGCGGGCCTGCTCTGATGCAGCGTCAGCGGGGAGAGTTGTGCACCGCTCTGCCGGGCTGCCTGCTATAATGAACATAATAACACGCTGCGGCACCATCTGTTTACGTGGTCTGAAACGGGCACCCCAGGCTGCTGTATGTGCTAAAAGGATAGCAAGCCACGGGGACCCGCTGCTAACGCAGAGGCTGCTGCCAGCTCCCGGCCTCTCCATGTCCCTCTCCTGGCAGCCGGGAGAGTTGTGCCCTGCTCTGCCGGCTGCTGTCGCGGTGGCTCTTACCGTATAACCCACAGCGGGGCCCGCTGCTGTAAAGCCACTACTCTGCCCGGGGGTTCTGCTTCCTGGCAAATCTGGTCGCCAGGAAGCAGAATCTGGTCGCCATGGCGACCTGGCCACCGGGTTTTGTCGAGCCCTGCCCTAATGTACCATATAGGCTACAGTCCAAACTACCAGGACCCTCCTCAGGAATGGTAGCTGCATATTCGTGGTCACTGTAGCACAAAGGAGTCTTATACCAATTTCAGACAGAAAAAAAGACCCGGGAATTTCCCTGCTCTTGCCGTGTCGACCTGGGTTTTTCTTCTGTCTGAAAGGGTCAACACGGGTCTAAAGTTCCAGGACTTCGACCCAGGTATTTACCTGGGTTTTTCCCGGGTCTGTATTCCAAAAACCCGGGTCGCCGGCTGTCTGAAAGGAAACGACCCGGGTTTTTGGGATTATTACACATTGTTAGGCACTGATTGGCTCTCCTGGTGGGGTGCTGGCTGATTGGTTGTGAGGATAGGCTTCTCTGATTGGCTGGGAGGGCATGGCAATGGAGCTGGCCTCTGAGGTCATTAGGGAGCTGAAAAAAGGATAGCATGGCCCACTGGTAGAAGCAAGAGGTGAGAGCTGCTGGCAGTGAGAGGGGAGGAGGATATCGGCAAACAGATGACTGGGACAATCAAAGATGCCACAGTGTACTCAAACATTGCAAATATACTGACAGCCATGTGAGGTAACATGTACCTTCCAGTATATAAAAATAATAAAACTTGTTTACAACATATCCTTGTGTCATGCCATGGGTAATGCAATGCAGTGAGCAGTCACCACCCACTTTTGATGACCTCATCTCTGTGTGCCTTTAAAACTGTCCGTTTCTTATGACACACAGAGTTTTGCAGGAAAAATCCGGCTTCTGTGTGAAAGGGGTCGACACGGGAAATACCCGGGTTTTTGCTCCTGTGTGAAAGGGGGTCAGCCCCTTGCTGCCTAGTTGTACCCGGGTTTTTGTATCCGGGAAATACCTGGGTTTTTGGGATTTTTCTGTCTGAAAGGGGTATAAATAGAGTGAAGGGACAGCTGATGTGGTCAATTCACTCCAAACACGGACTCCTGCGAGACGCTTGATAAATATTGACAAAAAAATATTATTTTTTGCCACGAATAGTGGCAATATTAAATTACAATTATTGGGTCTAAAAAGTGGTAATGTGTTGATATGTCCTGTATTACCAGTAATCAAACAATTGGTTGCCTGCATCCACCAGCTGTTAATGACAGCTGCAATGGGGAGAATTGAGGAGGGGTCCTTCGTAAAGAGCAGTAATCTCAACCTTATTAGGACTACTTTTTTTTTTTAAATTAAACTCACTCACATCTAAGCTGCATGATAATGAGCACCTCTGACATTATGTATCAACATTATGGGGGGGTGTTTTAATTGGGCGCAAGGTTTAAGGTCCATACACACTGGGCGACTATGCCCAGCGTGTATGGACAGTGATGATGCCAATCATCGCTGCGGGGAAAGCCGCTCAGTGCATACACACTGAGCGCTTTCCCCCTGCCCAGTGCCGACGGAGGGGGGGGGCCCGGCGGCTTTGCATAGCGCAGCAAAGCCGTCCTGAAAGCCGCTCATCTGCTGGTATAACCAGCAGATTAATGGCTTTCCCGGCGATGATGCGGGAGCGCGCAGCAGCGTTCATCGCTGGAGCATACACACTGGGCGGCATTGAGCTGAAAGCCGCTCAAACTGGGTGTTTTGAGCAACTTTCAGCTCAAAGTTGCCCAGTGTGTATGGGCCTTTAGTAAGATAAAACATTGAGAGTCTGAAGGAACTCATACACTAGTCCAATTTGACCCGATTCAGACAGATCGGGCTGAGAAATCGTCCCAAATCTGATGTTTGACATCCAATCCAATGCACAGTCATGTGTGCATCAGATGGGATTTGGAGGTCAAACTGATTTGGACAACCCTCTACCGGCAGTGGAGAACAGGGTCAAATGCGATACACTGCATATGAAAGGACAGTATGCATGTGATCCTGCAGCCCAGAAAGTTCCCGGTTGGCTCAAGAGGGAGGGGGGTCGAATGGCCATTCCCTGCTGCAATACATCACAGTAGTGTATGGCTATAGAGCAGGGGTGGCCAACCTGTGGCTCTTGAGCCGGATCCGATACGATTTGCCGGCGGTCGGAATCCCGACACTGGAATCCCGACCGCCGAAATCCCGACAAGGGGGGGACATGGATCGCCCCCCCCTTGCGGGCTCGCTGCGCTCGCCACGCAGCGGGCCCGGTGCCTCGCTACGCTCGGCACGCTATTTTATTCTCCCTCTATGGGTGTCGTGGACACCCACAGAGGGAGAAAGTTTCGGGATTTCGGCGGTCGGGATTCCGACCGCCGGCAAATTAACTGCATCCCCTTGAGCCACCTGCTGCTCTTTTCATAGTGAGATGCAGCTCCCGCACCCGTTGCACTGCTGCTTGCCTCTTCTGACTGTGGCACACAACAGGGTAGAGCGCAATCACTGTGGTCTCTGCTGATAGCAGATGTCAGCTTTTCGATCAGGTAACATGTTTGGTGTATGTTTAGTCCTTTGCCAATTGCTATAGCGGAGAAAGATAAAAGACATAAAGGACAGCTAATATGGTAAACTTCAGTCTAAAACAAAAAAAAAAACAATGTGTGGGTGGACTTACAGGTACATGAACTAGTTCAGTAGATAGATATTTGGGTGCCGGATGACTGCCCAACAGCCAGGATCCCAACCAACAGGGGCTATACTCCCCCGTGAAGAATAGAACCTGTGGCAATCCACCGATCACGCAAGGGGCTTTTTTGCACTCGCCACTCTGCCGGAGTACCGGCGGCTGATTCCGGTGTCGGTATACTGACCATCCTCCAGTCATACCACACCCAGACAGGGCCTTCTTAACATTGGCGGGGGCACCTGGGCAAAACATTAGCACCCCCCCACACACACCTATGGGCATCGGCATCTGGGAGCTTGTAGCGCTTACAAGGCGGGAAGCGCTGCCGATTTTGAAAAGACTGTTCGGACGCTGATTGGCTGAGAGAATCCAGCCAGTGTCCGGAAAGTCTTTTCAAAATCAGCAGCACTTCCCGCCAAGCAAATAGCGCTACAAGCTTCCAGCCGCCGCAGCTCCCCAGGGCAGTGCCGTCTTTTTACATTGGGGTGTGCCCCTGGGCAACTGCACATTAAACCCAATGGGAAAGATGGCACTATACCCAGATATTTTGTATATAATTTGAGTATCTATTTTCACTTGTTTAATGGACCAGGTATATACCTAATCACCTCAGTCTTATCCCAATGCCCCACTCCACCCCTCTTGCAAATCCTGCTTTTGCCTCTGCCATCTTGGCCTGTGAAAAAAAAAGTGCCCCAAATCATACTAAAGGTACTATGGACAGTAATAGGCTATTATGGGGTGATTCCTATTATCCTCAACTGAACTGACAGACCCCAAACCTAGATGACTGATAACCAACTGCAAAAAAAAGGGCGTGGCATCGTTGGGAACGGGGCGTGGTCAAATGAGCCGCGGCGCAGCGTTGAGAAGAATTCTAGCAGCACATAGAAGTTGCGTCAGACAAATCTTGCGCTTGTTGCACAGCAGCGCAGAGTATAACGCAGGCCTCCACGGCATATAACATGTACAATACACATCAGAACACATTTGAAAAAAAAAAAAAAAACAGTGCAGTGTTGGGAATATCCTGGCTGCACCCCGATGCCCCCACACAGCGGGCGCTACACGTGTGAGACAGACATGTACGTGAGCCGACACGAGTGCCCCAGGGAGCCCGTCCGGCGCTGTACACACCCAGCACTGTGATCTGCCCTACGCCATGCGGGCGGCACAGGCCGGAAAGGGATCAACGGGGAGTTGGGGGCGCGATCACCCAGCCGGACCCCAGTAACAGCGGCTGCTACTTACTTCCGACACTTCGTCCTCGTCGCTGCCAGTTCCGGAGGACAGGACGGCAGCAGCTGCCAATTTGAAATCAAGTCTGTCGCTGCCGGTCGGCGAGTCCGCAAACAGCCGCAGCGTCCTCTCGGGCGGACAGAGCTCGGCCCCTGTACCGGCCGGAGAGCGCGGAGTTACCGAATCAATCTCATCTTCGAAGCCGTCTGTGAGCATTTCCGTCCCGGGCCCCGCATTCTGCATAGCTCCGTTCCACTGAGTAGGACGCGTCCTCCGGTACAGCGGTCACTGGTTCACTGCGCTCCCCGCAAACCCCCGGGACACACACATTGGAAGTATAACAAAATCCCAAAACGTCTCAGTCTTTGCCAATAACTTCTGCTAAACTACCCTGCTGCTCGTCCGGACCCGCCTACCGGATACACAGCGCTCGATCTCTGGCCCCTGTAGAAGGTACGTGGCAGCCTATTGGCCCCGTGAGCTGTCACTCTAGGTGACGTCCGCGTGCCCTTTCAAGTTGCGTTTACTGCGCACGTCTCTCGGGTGACCGCCTCCCATACTCAGAGCAGCGGCTAGGCCGGGAACTGCTGCCCGTCGCATAACGTCACGCCGCCAGCTGTGGGCGGGATTACGTGAAGAGTGACAGCTGGGTCACTACTTCCTTATACTGACAAATACATAACATTGGTTCTTTTATTTATTTATTTATTTATTTGGTTACTTATCTAGCGCAGCAGAAAGTACTGTTGTGCTTTACAATTGTAGACAGTGATAGAACAAACCAGGTAACATCCAGGGCTGGCGCAAGACATCTTGGCACCCTAGCCTAGGCAAAACTACATGATACTGCCCCTTTCTCCCTGACCCCCTGGTTAATCCCTCCATTGGTTACGTGTATTTTACCATATTCAATATAAAATAATTTTACTTACACACACAATGATACATCATACACCTCTTTGCTTAGCTCAAAATATCTCCCTAGGCAATGTCCACTCACTGCTCTGCACAAGATCTATGTCTCTAATCCTCATGCATTATGAGGGGATGGAGTTACAATCCCGACCACCGAAATCCCAACACTTTCTCCCTCTATTCACAACACCCATAGTGGGAGAATAAATTAGTGTGACGAGCGTAGCGAGGCATCGGGCCCGCTGCATGGCGAGCGCAGCGAGCCCGCGTGGGTGTGGGGGGGCGATCCATGTACCCCCTTGACAGCATTTCGGCGGTCGGGATTTTGAACGCCGGGATTCTGACCGTTGTGATTTGGTACCATTCCCATTATAAGCTACCTTTCACAATTGCAGGACTTTCAGGCTGCGGGTTCCGGTGAACATGTTACTCCAGTGTAGTTCCAGGTGAAACGGCAGTCTGACACTTACACCGCACATAGAGGCAGCACACCCGGCTTGCGGAGGTTCACACTGAAGTAACCTGTTCACAAGAACCGCATCCTGGTCACCGTGGTGGTTCAATTGCATTAAAACATAATAAGGCAGCGCTATGGAGCAGATAAAAAGTTTATTCAAATTACATTCACAGCCGTGAGGAAGGCAGCAGACTCTGGGATGTTTGGGGCGGCTCGAGGAGACTCGGCAGCCTTCAGGAGTTCAGGCGCCCGAGTCCTCCCGAGCCTTCCGCCTGTGGTCACTGCTGTGGCTGGCGGCTGGGGCAGCAGCGGCAGGGGAGCTCCGACGTAAAATTTAATGAATGTGGTTATCTAATAATAATAATACTGTTAGCAGTCCAACTTAATTAGTTTAGGCACAAGACAGATTATTATAGCTGCTAAAGCCTGTGCTGTCAGCATGCTTCTCTCCAAGCTGTAAATTCGAAAAAAATGTAAGCTGCCAATAATTAATGGGTTGTATCCTACAGGGTAGGGTGGGCTACCCGCAGCCGCTATACAACACAGGTGTATTACCTGTGGCTGCTGATCATAATACACGTGGCTGCTGAACATAATGCACAGGCATTACCCGCGGCCCCTGAACATAATACATGGGGGTATTAACCTTAGCTACTACCACTATACTACACGTGGGGGGCATGGGGATCATAATACACGTGGCGGGCCCTACCCGCTATACTGATGGTCATGTCCCACTCTTGGCTGGGATGGTTAATGGGCAGCTCTTTCTTTCCTGCGCCTCGCTGCTTCCAACTCGGTGCCGCCCTCCAGTGACCAGCACTCATAGGTAAATGCCTAAAGCTGCCTAGTGGTGGCGCTAGCCCTGGTAACAACAGACAGACTTGGAGGTAGGAGGGCCCTGCTGCAAGTTTATAATCTATAGGGACATAGAGGGAAACACAAGGACAGACATCAGTAATAGCATAGCAGTCCCACCAAGTTGCAAGTCCAGAAAGGAAGCTGCTGTATATAATACAGTACATAAGTGCCTCGGAGGGTTATGTGTACGATACCTAAATATGATAGGCTTGCCTGAAGAGGTGAGTTTTCAGGTAGTGCTTGAAAGTTTGGAGGCTAGTGGAGAGTCTTATTGTGCATGGAAGGACATTCCATAAGATGGGAGTAGCCTGATGAAAGTCCTTTAATAGTGAATAGGAGCTAGTAATATGTGCAGAAGAGAGACGCAGATCTTGTGCAGAGCGGAGTGGGAGATATTTTGGGATAAGTAAAGAGATGTATGTTGGTGTAGTATGGTTGGTTAATAGCTTTATATGTAAGTAGAAGTATTTTATATTGAATATGGTAGAAAATGGGCAACCAACAGAGCGAATGGCAGTGCAGATCAGCAGATGATGAACATTTAACCAATGTATGTGCATTATTGGGGGTGCTCTCCTTACCATCATTCACCTGATAAATGATAATTATTTCTGTAATGTAGTGGCTTATGTTTGGTGCACATTGCCATAAAGCAGTGGCTCACGAATTCTGTGCTGTGAGGCACTTGCAGAGGTGCCCCAGGTTGGTGGTCTGTGTTTTGGGGTTCTGCCTATACAGCTGCGCCAGAGCTGCCAGTGACTAACAGCTCCACACCAATCACTGTGATGTCAGTCTCAACAGATTGAGCATGTTGCCCCCGTCTGTAGTGTAGATATATATACTAGTGTGTACCCAGCTTTAACCCATTGCAGTCCATTTTTTTTACAATTCAAACAGTCTGGTTTAAATGTTTAAATTAATTGTAATCTTTAATTTATTTTTAATTCAGAAATGGTCTAAATTGAATGTTGAACGATGTTAATGTTCTTATTTTCAAGTGGCTCATCATTGGATCTGCTATTAGCACTAGAGCTGTTGAGCCTGACTAGACGTTGGTCCACCTACAGATTTATCTGTCCAGTCTGTCTGGTGGGAACAAAAATCTGGCATTGGATGGAGCATATGACCATCATCCATTCACTCTCAAATGATGGAAAATAGACAACAATTATTGTTTATATAAATTTGTTTAATCAAATTGATTTAACCAATTTGTCTGAATTACTATAGTTTGTTTTACCAGATATTTGTTCTCCCCAGATAGATTGGTCAGATAAATCTTTAGGTATGTACCCGGCTTTAAGCTCCGGTCTGTGTGTAATCACACCTTCTCTAGTACATTCATTATTACACAGGTTCTGTGGCTGCTGACATCAAGCAAGAATTTCACATATGGGGTAATTCAGACCTGATCACACGGCCACAAATTCGCAGAGGCCAGCATTCAGGTAGACATTGCTAGAATTAAATCTCGCCTTGCAAGTTAATGTGCACGCAGTGTGAATGTATGTGTACATCGCGTGAAGACTTCGCAGCTATATAAATATGTTCAAAACCTTTTGTTACAGGCTCACCATCAAATGATTTTTCCAATGGGCACAGTCATCACAGGCTCAGAGTAGCCAGAGACTTACTTGGCAGTTGGGATGAATACCGGCATATCCAGCCCAAAGCTGATGTCACACACCCTCCTCTAAAACGCTTGGCACAACTGCCTTTTTTGACACTCCCATAATTTTTTCTGTCACATCTAACAAAACAGTTACCACCCACAGATGCCGACTTCCGGGCAATCATATTACCATGATGTGGGGCAACTTCTATTAGACCAAAGTTCTTATCTGCTGGATTTCCCAGTGCTTGCAGATGTGATCTCAAAACGCGAGCCTAAAGAGACTGAGTGCAGTGTACACAGTGAATAACCCAGGTAGGCGCCATAGCAGTAGAGGAGTAAAGGTGCCCATACACGTACCGATTACCTGGTACTTTTTGTGCTAAAATAGCCTCGCATTGCATGCACAAACCATGCACAACGATGCTATTTTAGCACAAAAAGTACTGGGTAATCGGTACGTGTATGGGCACCTATAGTCCCGATTTGACCAAGCTTGGACTCGTCTTCCAAATCCCAATCACACGCGAGGACTTGAGTGTATAACCGGTATTACTTGTTTGTTTGTTTTGCATTTCTTCTGAATCCGTATTAGGCCCTGGATTTTGTGGATAACTAATGGTTGATGGTGAAAAGTGCTACAGTATATGCAGTTGGACCAGGTAATGTTTTTCGTTTTCTTTTATGGTTACCATTTTGTCATATTTACTATTATAGGTGTCTATTAAAAAAAAAAAAAAGGCCGGTGAGATAAGAGAAATTATAGGAATCTTCAACAGTTTCTACATTGCTTTAATAACAAAATGTAAAACAATGATAAAACAATACATACTAGTAACAAAAGCAGAGTTATAGTAATGGTAACATACTGTAATCATGATAATAGTTCACGTACTGTAACATGGATATAAAAATACATCTACAATAATATTATTCAACAATTATGTACCACCATCATTGTTACTTTATTTTAAAACATGAAACTGTATAGAAAACAAACACATTACAAACAGTACATCAGCAAAGTAGTCTTGGTGGTTTCCCAGGTTAAAAGGAAAGTAGTCTTTGTCGCACTAAAAAAAAAAAAAAATTGATCAGACACAATTAACAAAATATTTATTGCATGCGTATCCCCCCCTCCCCTCTTGTACCAAACATTTACTGGCAGTATTACATTTTCAGAATAAGCATTTTTAGTGTACATTTACTCCCTGAGTAAAAAAAAGCAGAATAAGGGTGTGTGGTTTTTTTTAGTTTTTTTTTTATTAATAACGTATCCTTATTCTACGGTGAGTGTGTACATTTCTTTAAAAAAAATCATTCCAGATGTACTACAAGAGCTGGCAAATTACACTATAAATTTAGCGATCACCCCCAACACTAACAGCCCTAATGCCATAAGCATGGGTTTATTTTTTTTATAGGACAAAAGCCCACATTTTTTGGGGGTGGTTCTGACCCCACTAGGGAATCCAACCCCACGATGACCAGCCGAGGTCTGGCTGGCACTAATAACAGTTATTTATATAGCGCATACATGTTCTGAAACGCTTTCCAAGAATATTTAATCATTTACATTAGTCCCTTCCCCAGTGGAGCTTACCATCTAAGAAAATAATAAAATCTTCCTGTTTTCACCAGTAAATGAATAACCAGAGCAAAGCATTTAAGCCTAAGCTAATTATAGCGTTCCCCAAAAATTTCCACTACCAGCCCTAGGCTCTTGGTGCCTGCAGAAATTAATTGCATATTAATTTTGATAAAGGATTTAAGAATTTGGGTCAGATATATGGTAGGGAACATTATGATCCATTTAGCAATACCAGCTTTTTCTGAGGCAAAGTATAAAAAGAATGATGTAACAATAATGCACATCATCCAAAAATTGATTTTCAGAAGAAGGATGAAGTCTGGTTAATATAGAAGCTACTGTACATAGCTGCAAATTTGAAAATACACAAATAAAGGCATCCTAAAATGGGAATTTAGCTTGCAGTTTATCATGGGAGTAGATGATCATAGTGGATGAATCTATTAGTTGGTGAATATAGTTGAGTTCCTGGGAGTGTCAAGTGGTAAAGTTGTGATAGAAAGCCAGTTGTGAAACCAGGGGTGAGATTTAATAGGATGAGAGATTCAGAAAGTGAGAGATTTGGTGAGAAATCTCCAGTTTTTTTAAAGCAGCAATCATTTACACTGCAAGAACCAGTTTGATTTTGAAGTGTAAATGATTGCCGCTTTAAAAAAACTGGAGATTTCTCACCAAATCTCTCACTTTCTGAAACTCTCATCCTATTAAATCTCACCCCAGGTATTTACCCAATGGGTAAAAAATGGAGAAATTGAAGGAGAAAGCTTCATTTGGAGTCTCGCTTGTCGCCAAGCCAGACATATGAAATATAATAATAGATTGAGTTAGATTTGGTGAGAAAGACAGGGGACGAGTGTGTAATAAGCTAGTTGATGGGACATTAGTGCTAAAACATTGTTCTAGAGCAGGGCTGGGCAACAGTGGCCCTCCAGATGTTGATGAACTACACATCTCAGGATGCTTTGCATTAGTTTTGCTATGTGGCCATGCTGAAACTAATGCAAGGCATGCTGGGATGTGTAGTTCATCAACATCTGGAGGGCCGCTGTTGCCCAGCCCTGTTCTAGAGGCATATCAGCATATCCATTTGTGCCTTTTATTTTGCTATTTTTAACCAAAATTATATAGAAGGCAGCATGGAGCCTTGGGATCTGTGCAGTGATATCAGGGTTTAGAAACCAACAATGATAGATGATGGTTTCAGAATAGAAAGAACACTAGCCTTCAGAACCGTTAGTTAATACAATGTTTTTGATTACTATCCCGCCATCAATCCATTGCAGATCTCAATGGCAAACCAGCTTGTTCACGTAGCTGTTCTAAACAGATGGTCCATAGAGACCCCAGGAGCAGCCGCCCATGAGGTTGCCACGAAGTGAAACTTCACCACCAGAGGAACTTTTGGTGCCGCCAGGTAAGCTTGCCAATTTGTTGGACAAAACAAGCATTTCTTTGGAAGCTGGCCAGACTGGATAAGCAACATCATACCGTTCATACAGCGAATCTGTGCACATAAATCTTACCCACCCTGACCACATCTAAAAACCTTGTGCAAGGAGAATCATCTGAAAAGAGAGGAACTATGGTAGGCTGATTCATGTGACAGCTGGAGAAGACTTTTGGAAGAAAAGACATCCTAATATGCAGTTTCTCTCTATCTAGATGAAAAATTAATTATGGAGGATGGCAAGACAGAACACCTAAGTCTAATACTCTCCATGCAGAAGCCAACGCTAGAACCAGGACAACCTAATAGATAAGTATTTCAACTTACCAACTCTAGAGGTTCAAATAGAGATGATTGTATAAAGCAGTGATTCCCAACCCTGGTCCTCAAGTACCCCCAACAGTACATGTTTTGCAGGTCTCCACACAGAATCACAAGAGCTATAATTAGCTCCACCTGTGGATCTTTTCAAATATGCCTGAATAATGAGTGCACCTGCCGGGTGACCTGGAAAACGCGCACTGTTGGGGGTATTTGAGGACCAGGGTTCGGAACCACTGGTATAAAGTAAAGAACCAAGTCCAATGGAGCAGTGGGAGGAGTGAATGGTGGTTGCAACTGAAGTACCCATTGCACATCTATAAAACAGCAACAACTTCCTGGAAAAGAAAATAGAAAGGGCTGAAACATGGACATTTAATGAGCCAAGAAGCCAACCAACAGTTAAGCCCGCCTACAGAAAAAGAAGGTGAGATGTCTTGAAAGTTAGAGGAGAAAAAATCTCTACCTTCATACAAGGAAATATAATCTTAAAAATACGATGGTAATAACGGGACGTAACCTTATGGGCGTGGATCATTGTAGTGATTACAACAGATTGAATACCTCTCTCCCTTAGGAGAGCCTGCTCAACAACTAAGTCAAACAAAACTGCTTTAAGTCTGGAAAGACGAAAGGTCCCTGCTGCAATAGATCCTCCCTCAGAGGGAGGTGGCCATGGTTTGCCCATGGTAAAGACTCGATTACCAAGCCCTGTGGGGCCAGTCTGGAGATATCAAGAGAACCCTGAGTGTTTTATCTTGATACGCTGAAGAAAACAAGGCAACAGGAAACCGACAGACAAACTGAAATTCCCAAAGAGCTACAAGCATATCCACTGCCACTGAGCCAAAATTCTGAGAACGGGAGAGATACAGGGGAAGTTTGTGATTATTCCTTGAACACCCCACCTGCAAATCAGCAACCAAAAAACATTAGGGTGCAGTGACCATTCTCCTTGATTCATGTCCTGCTAGCTGAGGTAGTCGGCCTCCCAAATCTCCACCCCTGGAATGAATGTAGCCAACAGAGCATTGGAATAGTCTCTGCCCACACTCAGATCTTGGATTTTTCTTTGCATGGTCGTGCAACTTCTGGTGCCGCTTTGACAATCAACTGAACTTGAATCGCAGGGCAGTGCAGAAGACAATGTGTGAGAGCTAAATGATTTTTATTGGTAAACACATCTCTTGTGTAGCCCAAAGACTTTGGAAGTGTGCCCCACATAAGCAAGCTTGCATCAGTAGTCAGCAGAATCCAGTTCCATACCTCAAAACTATTTCCTTTTAATAGGTGGCAGTAGACCAACCACCAAAGGAAAGACAAATTTGTCTTTGGTGACAGAGACACACTCTGGTGTAGAAAAAGATGTGAGCTCAACCACTGTGCCACAAGGTCGAACTGGAACATCGTAGAATAGAAATGGCCATAAGAAATTGACTCGAAGGCCACCACCATCTGGCCTTACAATCTGATGTAGAGATGCACAGAAACCTGTCTGTGGAGCAACACCAACAGACCATTTCCTGAAGAGCAGTTACTTTGTCCTGCTGAAGAAAAATCTGTTTTGCACCATATCCATAACCATACAGGGAAAGAGAAGTATTTGAGTCAGTTTTAAGTGGGATTTTGGATAATTGAGAATTCAGTCCTATTGATGGAGAATGGATTGTGTTGTCACAAAGTCCTAAAGGAGTTGATCTACCTACAGATGGAGCCGGACTTATTGTTGCTGGCGAACCGCCAGCAGCATGTTGCTGGCGATCCGCCAGCAACACGGCGCTCCATCTGACTGAGACGAGCGTGCGTCCCCCACGCACGCGCGTCTCAGTATCCGGGCGGCGAGGCGGATGCAATACTGTCCACCTCCCGCTCGAGGGGGCTGGGGGGGACTTGAGGACACTGCGGGGGGGTGCGGTCGCCCGGTGTGGGCACCGGGCGACCGAGGGCAGCACCGTCGGAAGGGGACGTGCGCGCGCGTCCCCTTCCGGCATACAGATGGCGCGGGGCAGGGGATGAATCCCGCTACATCTGTAAGGTGCCTTTATCAAAAGGTTGTCCAGATTCCTTGCAGGTAAAGCAGCGTCATCACATCATTACCACCATGACCTTTGTAAAAATCCTGGGTGCCATAAAAATCCTGGGTGCACAGGCCCATGTTCGTGCTTCAATGCAAATCTCAAATACTGCTGGTGAGGAAGTAGATGGGAATGCATCCTTGCCATTGAGTTATACCAAGAAATTGTCGCGTTCCAACCCTGCAAGGATGGATCATTAAAGAGATTTCATCTTGAATTTGTATTTTAGCAAGAAAGGGTTGAGATCCTTTAAACTTAGGATAGGCCTTATGGAGCCATATGGCTTTGACACCAGGAAAAGGCTTGAATAAAAGCCTAGTTGTCATTGATGCAAGGGTATTAGATTTTTTACTGTTAAGAGCAGTCTGGAAATCACCTCTTTCAGAGTTACCCTTTTTACACTGGAAACTGGTTAAGAACCAAGGAAAGGGGGGGGAGAGAAAACAAACACCCAGCCTTCCTTGCAAAAACCCATACATATTTCTTGAAACATCTGAAGGCAAGCTCTCACTCTGGGGTCCCCCAGGTGGAAGAGAATCCCATCATGTGCTGGGCTTAGTAGCAGATTTAGACTGTTGATGGGATAATGTTGCAGAGGCTCTGCTACAGCCTCTAAATCCTCAGGAAGTAGTTGTTGCCCCCCCCCTGGCCGAAGGCCAAAAGGACCAATAGGAAGGGCCAGAAAAAAATCTAGGGGCAGGGTCCACAGATGACCAAACGGTAGACCTACCTCCTGTGGCCTGTGAGATCAGTTTATCCAACTTAGGGTCTGCTTGCCATTGTTGTAGCCAGAGAGTCCTGGGAGCAGAGATTGCTAGGGCCGACAACCTAGAAGCTAGAGAACAGACATATTTAGAAGCTTCTCCCAGATCATTTGCAGACTCCTGGATGTGCTCTAAGAGATAAGATCCCCTTCCGGCTTTCCCGTTTGCAGACCACAGCTTTGTTGACCAAACAACCCATCATAGCTAGACATACCCATACACCTGCCACTATTTAAATACATTTCAGGGAGCCTTCAAACTTCCTGTCTGAAATTCCAGAGGGTCAACAGCAAGGAGTGTTTTTCAGAGGCAATCTATTATCAGGATGTTTCCAGGCAGAAAACAAAATCTCATTCATGTGATACAAGAAAAACTGCAGCAGATTGTTGCTTTGTTTTTGCCTGGTGATACACTGTACCACAAAAAATTCAGAGTATACCTGGCCAATAAAGCGGATTCTGATTTTGGTGGACCCTAGTCTCCTTCTTCAATATGTAACACCTGGCGAATTGCAAAAAGTAACGCCTCAATTCCCTCAGAGGTTTGAGTAAACTCATCCTCCTCCAGTAGGGGGAAACCTCCTCCTCTGAAGCATCAGACTGCAGTACAGAGAGAAGAAATCTTTTCTTAGAAAGCTGAGGAGGTGTAAAAGATGACTATGCTGAGACCAAAACCTTAGACAAAACCAGCTACTGACCTAACCATTGCCTGGACCCAGGCTGCTTCAATCAGAAAAAGTAGTTTTCCTAGCAGATTATCTGTCCTTTCTAGAAGCCTGTAGTTCTGCTGAGAGACTGGACATAACCATAGTGAGCGGAGATGCCCATGCAGGGGAGGCTATCAGGAATACATGTCTTACAGAACAGGGAGGTATTAGATTGACCCTGAGTAAACTTTGCAGCACACTTTGTACAAGTGAGCTTCTGTAGGGCTTGTAACTGAGAGAAAGGAGAGAGAGACCAAAGGTAAGATAACAGTCACACTTCTAGCCCCAGTAGCATTTCTAGCAGTACTGGAAAAAACACTATAACACTGAAAATCACTATTGTGCATAGACATATACAGATGCACTACTCTCCTGACAAGCTATACACCACTGTATTCATGACCTCCGTTGTATCTTGCAGTAAGAAACATGGAGAGAACTACAGCACTGTCCCTCAGAGCAGTAGCAGGAGTCCCACCATAAGTATGCAACATGTACTTGAAGGAATTGGCCACCAGCATCTTGAGTGTCCGGTCGGGGCCGCTGAGACCAAGGAGACTGTTTTTATGGCTAGCTCCACCCCCCACAATGCTGCAGTCTTCAAAGCACTGCGGCCCGCTCATAAGGACCTGTTAGTCGAGCGCCAGGCAGTATATTCACTAGCTGCCACTATACTGCTGGTCAGCCTAGGGGTTCGCAACTTGTGCTTCATGCTGCGGCATTCGGCACCCCTGAGGCAGTGGTTTCAGAGCCGGAGACCCCAGTGTAAACCTGAGCAGTGGCAAAGGGGTCTCCCAGGCAGTTCCCGCGATGTGCACAGCCAGGGGCAGTCTCTGCCTGTACTCCTCATGCTGATCGCAGATTCCTATCTAATAACAAATGCCTCTGAGGCTCTGACTAATGTAAAGGTGCCTATAAACAGGTCCAATTTGGGCTGATTTCACCTTCTTATGATGGATATGGCCAATATATTGGGTTAAATCAGCCCAAATTGGAGGTGTCTGACATCAGATTGGATGTGATGCGCATTCTCATGCGCATAGAATTCTGGAAGATCTTACGTGCAGCATATAAGATAAATTGGAAAAAGACCATAAGCGGTACATTGCGAGTGATTTTTAGCACCAGATTTCCCTTGGTATGCAGTCACTAGGTCGACACCTTGAAATGGTCAAAATACCCAAGGTCAACTTAAGCTTATGATCAACATAGACATGGTCGACATGAATAAGGTCCACATGAGTTTTTTTATGTTTTTCCCTTCAAAAAAGGTGTTTTTTTTTATACTTTACTATTCAGGTGGGCATAGAGGGAGAATATCATAGTGTGCTGAGCGCAGCAAGGTCCATGTCGACATAAACACCCCAAAAAACATGAAAAACTCATTCAACTTATTCAAGTGGAACATAAGCTTGTGTCAACCTTTTGTCAATGTCGAAAATGGGTAGGTCAACCACTTCAAGGTGTCAACCTAGTCCCTGCCGACCATTAGTGGTCTAGCCAGTATCTGTCGACCTAGACATTGGCCCTTATTCTGATCGGTGCGGATATATCCGCGTGCGTTCGGCCCGCCGATGTTTTGTGTCTGCGCATGTGCAGAGGCGTCTCTGCGCATGTGCGAGCGGGGCGTACGGCCAAATCCCGCATGATATGTGAACACTCCGAACAGGGGGTGGAGAGGGGCGTGAAGGGCTATTTGGGCTCATTACCATATGCATACGCCCCGCGTTTCATGGGAGTTCCCATGAAAACGCTGGGCGTACGTATGGTAATGCGGCCGTGACGCACGTGTAGGGGGCGGACATATGACATCGCCGGATGTCAGCTGCCCGCCCAGATCCCTGCTTTTGCACGGAAAAATGTCCGTGTGGTCTGAGGTTGCGGGTGCTGGTGGAGCACACGGTCCTGCATTCGATGGTCTGCTACCATCGAATGATGGGGGAGGTTCCCTTAGATGGAGGAGGCGTATTCCGTGAAAAATACACGTGCGGTCCGTTCGGCCAGCTTCTTACCGCATACGGACGGAGTTGGCGATCCGTATGGAAGGCGGGGTTTCGCACGCACGGTCCTGGCCGCATAATCGGCTCCGGCCACACCGATCAGAATAAGGGCCATTGTCTACCATTTATACCAGTGGTTCCCAAACTGTGTGCCGTGGCACTCTGGGGTGCCTCGGGACACCTGCAGGGGTGACCTGGGTTGATGGTCCAGGACCACCTCAAACTATATATGTTCAATGTAACAGGCAGAACCAGTGCTGGTGGCTGCCAGTGCCAATCAGAAGATATGTGGACAAGCCAGAGCTAAATCTGTCCCTCACCACTTAATTAAACTGAAGGAGGACATATAAATACAATTCGCGTAATTTAAGGATTTGTCTTGGATTTATAAATAAGAAACTTTTGGCCTAGCTGTGTCCTTAAAAAATTCTGATACTCTAGGGTGCAGCGGTTTAAAAAAAAATTGGGAACCCCTGATTTATACTGTAATCATTCCCTTGAATGATTTGAATTGCCTCAAATTCACATCTCATTAAATATGCAAATTAGCAGAAAAAAATGCAATTTAAAAAAGTGCGATGTGGTGCGATTTTGGATAATGCTATTTTATTTCACATTCCATTAAATCTCAGCCCAGGTATCTCATAGCCCACACTGAAATGGTCTGTGAATGCAAACCTTGTGCCATGTTGGAAGCTGAGAAGTGTGTATGTGTGCTTTATAAGTCACACATTTGCGATTTTGATCAGCTGGGGGTTATTTTCTGATTTTTTTTTTCCTCATGTGTAAAATTCTAAGATGTGAAATACACTTCCAAATCAAGGTGTATTTTTTTGGCATATTTTTTTACAATTCGTTCGTGTTTACAATTCGTATTCATATTTTTTACAAATACGAATTGTTAGTAAATGACTAAAGTACGTTGTTTTCATGTTAAAAATAGGCGTATTCTATTGTTGTCATATTCATTCATATTTGTATTAAAAAATATGAATATGCCATGTATACACCATGAATACGAATACACATCAACATATTTTCAGGATAGTAAATCCTGAAAATAAGAATAAGCATAAAAAATCGTATTTTGCTTACGAATACAAATTTTTTATACAATTTTACCTTAGTAAATTTCCCCCAATATCTTTAGAAAGGATACTACAGTTTAATGCAGGTCTTCTTTATGGATGGCAAAGTAAACAAGAAATAAAGGGTGAGATTTAATAGGATGAGAGATTCAGAAAATGAGAGATTTTGTGAGAAATCTCCAGTTTTTTTAAAGCGGCAATCATTTACACTGTGAAATCAAACTGGTTTTGCAGTGTAAATGATTGCCGCTTTAAAAAAACTGGAGATTTCTCACAAAATCTCTCACTTTCTGAATCTCTCATCCTATTAAATCTCACCCTAAAATTCAAACCTAGTATAAACTTAATTACTACATAGTTATTTTAGTAATTTCCTTCATGTAGAACAAATGAAAGCATTTGCTTGAAGAAACCATTATCTTACCATTTTCCCAAATGAAGGCTTTTCACTGGCTCTAATTAACTGAAATGTTGATTTCTGGTATCTTTTCTTGATACATTAGTTCAGACTAGAATTAAAGAAAATTATTTGTATTAATTAACATGCATGGTATGATTAGGAAGGCAAGTTATATACAAATAATGATATACAAGTACGCTGTTTAAATTAAAACTAAACACAATGGTGTGGTTCATCAGGTGGACAATGTCAAGGTCAACATGGGAAATGTCGACAAATGAAAAGGTCACCTTGAGTTTTCACTTTTTTTCGGTGTCAAAAGTCATGAAAAGTTATGTAAACCTTTTTAACATTGCCATGTTGAAATCGACCTATTGACCAAGGCAACCGATATACTGTATTAACTGTGGATCTATTGTTGATGGTCTATCAGCCGTCCAGATACCAAACACCAAACAAAGGATATTTTGCATTTAAAAAAGTTGCACAGTTGTAATGAAATCAATATATTTGGAAACGGTTGACAACAATTTGTCAGAATGAAAGAAAATCCTGCACAATTATGATAATACAACTGATATTGATCTGAGGCTAAAATATTAGTGGTTTAAACTATAAAGGGTGCAGGGAATGTTACTGCTATGGGGCCCAGTGGCTTGGTGGGCCCCAAAGCACCGCAAGCAATACCCTTCACTCTTCAAATTTTAAAGTGTTGCCAGGGGCAGGGGAGCAGGGGCAGGAAACCCAGCACCATAGAGATGGTGCAGGAAACCCTGTGCTGCCTGCGCCATTAAGAGGAAGACATGCAGTGCCAGGGAGTGGAAGCAGGAGACCTGGTGTCAGGGAGGTTGTGCAGAAGACCATGGCACTATATACGCCAGTAATGCCTGCTGTCACACCTTTTTCAAACCCCTGCACTCCATCCCCCCTTTATCTCTTCAGTCTCTCTTCTTCAATCCTCTCAAAGAGGGAGAGAGCACCCGGTAGAGATAATCAGACACTCCCTCTATCACTCAGTCTCTTTCCCTGCATCCCTCTCACTGCATCTGCCCCTTTCTCTCTTTCTTTCCCCAACAAACTCTTTGTCTCACACTCCCCTCATTCTTCTGCCCTCCCCCCAAGCGGCATTGTAATGGAGGGGCGTTAAAGTTTTTGCTATGGGGCCCACAAAGTGCTGGTTATGCGCCTGTAAAATCCAATTATTCATAAGTGCCAATTCAATTGGTAACTCCTAGAGATGCCAAGAAAATATGCACTGTTCTTCCATAATTATACACATCTGCGCAGTGACATTACCAATGCTGTATCCACACCCCTGAACAAAAATGTCACCAGTTGTGCTGAACCAGCTCCTTATCACAATTTGGAGGAGGACATTCATCCCCACATTGGATTTAAGGGACCCTAACTGGAAATAAAGAACATTGGGAGGAATGCCACCTCTCTATGGCCCTTATTCTGGTTGAAGCGGTAACGGCCGCTTGCGGCCGTTCCGCCGATGTTTTCGGTCTGCGCATGTGCAGAGGGCACTCTGCGCATGTGCAGCCGAAATCGCCGTACACGTATTTTGTCCACCGCAAAGGGGGTGGATAGGGGCGTGAGGGGCTACGAAGCCTCATTTGCATATGCATACGCCCCGCGTTTCATGGGCGTTCCCATGCAAACGCGGGGCGTACGCATGCTAATGAGGCTATGACGCGTGGGTACAGGGCGGGCATCTGACATCGCCGGATGTCAGCTGCCCGCCCCCATACAAGATTTCACACGGACAAGTGTCCGTGTGGTCTTGTGCTACGGGACCTGGTGGAGCGTGCGGCCCTGCATTCGATGTTCGGCGACCATCGAATGCAGGGGCTGCTCCCACCATGGAGGAGGCGTATCCCCGTCCACAATCATGCGGATCGCCACATGGCCGCGTACGGACGGCCGTGGCGATCCGTATGGAAGGCGGGGATTCGTCTGGTGCGGTCGGAGCCGCATATGCGGCTCCGGCCGCACCGATCAGAATAAGGGCCTCTACCCGGAACCTACTCAGATACCCCATCCATTTCTTGTGAAATTACAATTATCTCCCCACTTATATAGAAGCACATTGGAGCAGACACTATCTCCACTTTCCAACTGTGGATAGCAGGTGCATATAATTTAGTGCAGCAATACCCATAGGCCAACCTAAAGCTGGAAACACATTAGATGGTGTAACCAGCACGATATTGCCAACACCTGAAACCGTCAGGTTAGTTGGCATCAGCAAGTACATAAACACTTGCTTATGCTTAACATGATGAGCTGCGGTGAGGGGGGTCCTGGGAATGGTGCAGAATATTTTGCTAGTACCTTCCTCCATCGTTCTGCATGTACAGCTGACAAAAGATTAATGTTCCGTGGGAGCATGCATGGTTAATGATATAGGGCCAGATTCTCTAAGCTTCAAAAGTGATAAAATGGAGATGCATGATAACAACCATCATTTACAATATTATCATGCATATTGTCTAGTGTGTAGTGACTATGGGCCAGATTCTCTAAGCTTCAAAAGTGATAAAATGGAAAGTGATAAACAGTCAGCCAATCAGCTCTTACCTGCCATGTCTCAGACTGTGTTTGAAAAATGTCAGACAGGAGCTGATTGGCTGGCTGTTTATTACTCTCCATTTTATCACTTTTGAAGCTTAGAGAATCTGGCCCATAGTCACTACACACTAGACAATAAGCATGATAATATTGTAAATGATAGTTGTTATCATGCATCTAGTGTAAAAAATGACAGAGAGACAGATGTATTTTGGAAAGAAAGCATGCATCACTATAAAGTACATTTAAAAAACACCAATTGGCAGCTCACACAGAATCTTACAGGCAGCTACAGTACTTTTGCCTTTAGAAATGGAGGACGGAGGCGGATACTGGAGATACCAGCTGCAGTCTGCCATTGTTACATCTGGGGTAGGGCTTGGATTTTGCTTGCATTCCCTGGAAATGTTTTTTTTCACGAGGATTTCACACAATATAAATTTAATACTTATTACCCCACTTCCAGACATAATCCTATTTTATGAGATTTTTAGTTACATAAAGCATGCTTTTAAATGCACATACAATTTATGAAGGTCATTTAGCTTGATCAAATTGTTAGAAAGTTTTTTATTTTAATTTTGCCAAAAATATCTTCAATTAAATGGAAGAAAAGTATTAATATTATATCCAATCCAAATCTAATTCCTAGCATACGCAAGTATGCCTGGCCAATAAATCAGATTCTGATATGACAAAGAACTGAAAACTGGATGCTGTGTTTCCATGAAAAAAGAGGAAACACATTTTTAAGAAAAGTAAATAGTCGTAAACGTTACCTACAATTTTTAATTCTATTTAGCATACTGTAGCTTTACATGCAAATACAGGTTGAGTATCCTGTATCCGTACATCCCTTATCCGAATGATTCCAAAAACCGTGGTTTTTGGAATCATTCAAATTTTTTTTATTTTTTTTAACCCCCCTAACCCTCTTTTCATACTTACCAAGTCCCCGGGCATCCACAGCAGGCCTCCGGCATCTTCTCCAGGGTCTCCAGCGGTCCCAGGAATGCATTGCGCGAGTGTGCGCGCGCGCCGGTGACGTCACCGGTGCGCGCGCACACTCGCGCAATGCATTCCTGGGACCGCTGGAGACCCAGAGAAAATGCCGGAGGGCCTGCTGTGGACGCCCGGGGACTGCGTGGACGCCGAGGGACCACCGGACACCATCAGGGGACAGGTAAGTATGCCTAATAAAAAATATTCCAAAAAACGAAAAATTCCCCTATCCGGAATGCTCGTGGTCCCGAGCATTTCGGATAGGGGATACTCAACCTGTAATACTGTACTGCAAAATAAGTGGGAAATCATGTCAGTACTTTTATCTGCTCACTATACAGAAGGTAAACTGACTGGTACCACCAGTTCACAAGCATTTATGTGGACAATTTTATTTTTTAAACTATATACTGTAATTACCCTGTAATTACTCTGGCGTGTATTTTCAAGTTCAGTAGCACAATGAAAGCAGTTGTGTAATTAAAGCCAGTAAAATAAATCTATATAAGGAAAAAGGTCTCTGCAAATTAAATGACACCATAAACTGTGCCCCTTATCTTTCATCCCTTTGCTATTTCGTTATGGGTTGAAGGTGTTAGTTTTGCATAGTACAACAACATAACAGTCAAAAAATATATTGAAATTGTCATACCAAAATTGTATTAAACAATCCTATAGTAATAAAATATAACTAATAAAAGCCTAACTCTGCTCCTCATCTCTATTGGTACATCGGCGGCCACTAGATGGCACAAAAGCTCTGTATTGGCACGGGTTGGGATGGTTTGGTCTACAGCAAGTTGGTCGTCAGTCATTTGGTCGACACCGTTAGGTCGACATGGGGGGAAAGCTCAACATGGGTTTAGGTAGACAGTATCTAGGTCAACAGTCAAAAGGTCGACATGGGGTTTTTCACTGTTTTTTTTTACCCGAATGTCGCTGCGCTGGGCACACTCCCACCACGCGCCCTAGTGGATGGTAGGGCATGAAATACCACCTGTCGGCACACGTCGGCTCAAAAAACAGTGAAAAACCCATGTCAACCTTTTGACTGTCGACCTGGACACTGTCGACCTAATGCTTGTGTCGAGCTAATGACCTGTCGAACTAAACCCATGTCGACCTAACTGTGTCCACCTAATGACTGTTGACCAACTTGCTGTAGACCCAAATGACCATATCCCATTGGTACTGACACACACAAACACCTACACATCCAGAGTCCCAGCAGCTCTGCCATTTTGATGGACTGGTGACTCGTTATCACAATAAATAAAAAAAAAAGATAAATACTCCTCACCACTGGAGGCCAGAAAGTGAAATCAAAATGTTTCAAACTTCCTGGATATGGGCAGAGGGAAATGTAAATACAGAGTTTGGAGGTAAGAACAGATAGGGACTACTAAGCCATCATTTTGACAGGCTTTTATCTAGTTAATATAACAGGACAAAAGTAGCTCTGGCAGTGACGTGCAGTGGTGGCTGTGTACAGAGAGGCACTGATAGCCAACACCACCACAAAATAAAAAGATTGCCCGCGTGTCAGGTCCTTAACTATTGACAACGGGAGGCACCGCTCTTATGCTGGGTACACACCAGGACGACAAGGGTCCAATCCCATCAATCTAGATCCAATTCCGACCGATTGGATGTAGATTGTGTGGTGATTGGGCCCTTTTCTGTCCTGGTGTGGACCGATACCGATCCGATGCGCGGTCCCGCGGGTCGGTCGTTCTTCAGATCCTACCTGCTGCAGGTAGGATCTGAAGAACGATCATACTCCCGGGTGCGGGTCGCCATCGGATCGGACCCGTTCATGATGCACATTGTGAGCGGGTCATGCCCCCCCCGCGTCATCGTGAGCGGGTCGGAAGAAACACTAACGACCCGCTCACGATGTGCATCGTGAACGGGTCGTCCTGGTGTGTACCCCACATTAGTGCCTCAGAAACTCAAAAAAATAATAATGGTTTAAAAATAATAAAAATTATATAAAGAATATATTTAGGACAGAATATTAGTCATAAGTATTTTCTTTGTATTATTTTATTATGTTAATTATTTATGACAAGGGAGGCAATTCCTCCCCTGACTGCATGTCCCTGAGCTTTGGGATTTGCATAACCTGTGGTCTATCCCAGACATACAGATGGAGCAGCCAATTCAGCCAGTTCAGGGAATTGCTCAGATTTCCTGAGCGGGTGCAGGCTTGCGGAGAGGCGCTCCATCTGACGGAAACGTGCTAGCGTCTCACATGCTCGAGCTTCCCGTCAGCACGGTGGCTGGGAGCAGATTCCCGGCCTGTCTTTGCTTCAGGGATATGGGCTGCGGGAGTGGGGGCTGCGGGGGGGCTATAGGGTGAGGGGGATACGGGAAGACAGCAGGGAGCTTGCAGAGGGCAGCGGCGGACTCCATCACAACGGTGTGCACAAGCATCTCGTGCGCGTGCCCCCTTCTTGCATATGGTGCACAGCAGCGAGTGGCTGCTCTATAGCCAGGAGCAGCTCTAATGAGAGCTTTTTTTTCCCCTGGAGCTCGAGTGGTGCTCCAACACCCACTGCAGTGACCTAAATCGTGCATAGGGGGCGTACATACGAAAATAGGGATCGTTGGGTCCTCCTCACCGAAGCTCAGAGAGACCCTCTTCCCTCAACCCCCGGAAGCGTTGGGGCGGTGGGTCGCAACAAAGTTTGGAGAGACCCTCGGTAGGCTTTCTTCGACTTGCGGCTCGGGGGGGGGGGGGGGGGGAGCTCTAATGAGAGCTGCTCCATCTGTACCAATGTCTGCATAGCTCTTTACTTAAAGGATAAAAGAGGCTAACCCAGGCATTCCCAACCTGCAGGTTTTAGTGATATCCAGGATTGAGCACAGGTGACTTAATTAGTATCTGAGTGATTCAGATTGAACTATCTGTGCTGAAGCCTGGATATCACTAAAACCTGCACTGTTGGTGTGCCTTGAGGACCGTGGTTGGGAAAGCCTGGGCTAACCTAATGCAGGCCGGATACCTGGCCCTCTCCTCTTATATGGAGAGAAAAGAGCCTGGGTCTCCTACTGAAATAAGGGCTATATTTCAGCACCTCAAAATTTCAGATGTCAAACTGATCTAGGGTGGGAAGTCCCTAAATGCAACTGAGAATTACTACTGTATGTATGAGACTAAACATAGGAACAGACTATAGTCTGGTTGCTGATGCTACCAGGTACAGGGGCCTAATATGGTATACAAATAGTTTTCACTATGAAACCCCACAAAAGAGGTTCGGCCTTTGCTGATTCCTAGTGTGATTGTTGGTGTTACACAAGGGGATGAGTCAGTATACAAACCTTGTGAATCACAGGGATTGGTAAACAATAGCCATTAAACAAGCCAAGGTCTGATACACAGAACTAAGGGCCCCCCTTTTTTTTTACAATAAAACCCAGCTGCATTTTTCGTTTAGTAGAACTTATAAAAATTTAATTGCAGCTGCTTTTTGAGCAAGAGCCAGAAGTAGCGCCTGAAAGACTGTCCTAGAGACAGTACAGACACCCTTTTTTCTAATAATGCCACTCAGAGGCTGAAAGAGAGGGGGGGGGGGGGGGGGTTAAACCCCCAGCACACCAAAGGGCATTCGTAATAAGATTTGAAAAACCAACATTACATTTAGGCCAAAGACAAAATCACTGCCTAGACAAATGAGATATATAAAGTTGTTTGCCAATGTATTATTGGGCATCATTCCTTATAGATAAATGTAAAATTATTTTGCCTTACATCTTCACTGTCACTGGAACCTGTTTCTTCCATCTTTGGCTCTACCTCACTGACCGCTTTCTGTAAAATATCATCCAGCCATCGTAGATCATGAAAAGAAAAAACACACTCCATTGCCTTCCGTATACAAACAAGGCCCAACAGCTAGAACAGAGTAAAATAAGATAAATGCTTTAGATTAAATGCAGTGACAACTGTTGCAGTTAAGGCTTTACAGGATACTAATTATCTATCCCAATTACAATTCATTGTGTACAAAGTTATTACTTATAAATAAAATAGGTTTGGGATTCAAACTTTAATTGTAATGCACCATAAGTGGTTTGCAGTGCCAAACATATGGCACACATTAGAATAATACATGGTTCACAGAAAATTACATTACAGCATAACTCCCAACTGTCCAACTTTCCACGGGAACGTTCCAATTTTTGGGGATGTTCCTGCATCCCGGTCGGGGCCGGCAGTGTCCCGTAGTGGTTGTGGGGCAGTTGGGAGTCCCCCCTGTCACCCATGAATAGATCTAATAGCATCTATTCATGCCCCCAACAGCGGCCTTTACACTACAGTGAACGGGACCCGGTTCGCGTTGACCTGGGATACCCGTTCACGCTGCACCTGGACCTTCAACTGTCCCGGGTCCAACCCTGGTCAAGACTTGGAATGAAATCCCGGAACGTTGGACCGGGACAGTGTTCCAGGTCCCTTTCACACAGAACAGTTTCCCGGGTTTTGCGCATTGAAGTGCAATAACCCGGGAAATATTTGTTCAGTGTGAAAGGGGTACAAGAAGCTTTGGTATATCCTTAATTGAAAACTTAGCCAAGGTTACTGTGATTGCTGTCTTTTTCTAGAAGTTTTAAATAAATGTAATTTAGTAAACCTAAAGGACGATCACACCTATTTTTCCCAAGAAAACAATTATGCATACAATGCAATTTTTTTTTATTTAACAATCAGTGCTCAAACACTGGTCATTCAGATATGATCAGATTTTTGTTCCAACCAGCCAGATCTGAAAATAAATCTTTAGATGTGTGGCCTGCTTTACATAGCAAATGGAGCAAAGTTCTACAAGAGCTCAGATTATTCATGCAAGGCACCAGTCTCTCATTAAGAAAGTGGCGGTTATAAAATCACTATATAAAACAAGTTTAATAAACAGTATACATATAAACATACACATGTGTTAGAACAGTTACCATCAAAGGAAAGATAATTGCAGCAACTGTTGATTTCAATATCCATAAAACGATCAAACACATCATTTGAATTAGGGTAAATAAATGGACTTTTCGCAATGGAACATGGCGCAGATATAATAGGTCTGGCTGGTGTTTAGGAGGAATGAAGAGTAACTTCAGCCGTTCCATAAACTGAAAAAACAAACAAACAAAAAAGAAACCCTTCAGAACATTATTGGGGAAAAAATAGGCATTTATTAGCTGACATGTTTGGCTGTAGTCGCATGTAGTCCTGCAACACATTTATCTCTTTTTCAAATAGTTGTCTTATCAAGTTCACCTTCTCAAAAAGAAATATAAAGACCTTATGGTCTGACCTGACCTGATTGGGAAGAATTCATGCAATGCTTACAAGTGAATGACCCGCTTTTGCATGCTGTCCTTTCTAAGTGAAAAGTCACATAATGCATGCTCATAAAAAGGCAAATGTTTCATAATGCTCTCAGTTCTAGTTTTTACATATGCAGAATGTCATCTATAAATCTGGTAGAAAAATAGTATACATGGTATAGAACATAAATACAATACAGTAATAAAGCAGGTAAAGTCACTGCAGTTCCATTATAGTGATACACAAGGTTGTAGGTGGTGGTAAAAAGTTGAATAAATATCCCCTTTTCAAAAGCTAGTGTCTGATATTACATTGAACAATCGTATCCATGTATAGTTCCATTTTATTTTAAAACAGTGCAGAGCCATTGGAAAGAGTTTCCATATTGTACCACGTTGTTAGCCTCACCACTTTACAAACATTTTCAATAATAGAAGTTGTAGTGTTATGAGATAACGGACTAATACAGTAAAACATTTAGATGAGCGATATTCCACATCTAGCGAACATTCTATTCAATCCATTTTTCAATCCATTTGGAATAAAAATAATAAACGGGCTTACATTAGGGAAATGGGTATATGGGTATATGGGTATATTTTCTTTTGTATCCATTGTGATAATATTTTTTTTTATTTTTTTTTTATGTGATATGTTCATTGCTGGCTCAGGCCATCAATGTATATTATTTATTAGCCAGTCTTATATACATTGTTGGCACAGGCCAGCAATGTATATATTAATGGCACCACTGAGCACCAACGATATGTATAAGCAGGCCAGCAATGTACACGTTATTGCCGCCACTGCCTACCAATGTATATTTTGTTATGTTGGTAACGTATACATTGCTTGCTCAAGTGAATGAATTTCTCCCTAAGTGCACGGATGCAAATGAAATTGTAGCCGTGCACATGGGTGGGATTTTTCCCGGTCTAGGTGGCGTGGGGTGACATTTACCTGATTGCTGGGTTCAGAATATACACAGCCCAGAAATCAGTTCAAACCCCGCCCATTATGTAAATAGTCTTTTTTAATGAAATATTTTCAGCAAAGTCTTTCACCTCCTGAAAATGTCTTGCTCTTTGGGAAAATAGCTCAGTGTGTACGCACTACTTTGATGACAGATATATCTATAGGCCCATACACACTTGCCGATTTTCAGCTGAAAATCGCTCAAAAGAGCTGTTTTGAGCAATTTTGCCCCCCCAGATTGCCGACTAGCGATGATGTGATGGATGGTTTATCATCCATCATCGCTGTGTGTGTGTGGGTGTGTACGCTGCCAGGTGAAAGATTAACCACTTTCAGCCCGGCGGGCTGCCCCCCTGCCACCGGCCCCTCCTGTCATACTCACCCTGTCCGGATGCTGCTGCGGCAGCTCCACGTGGTGCTGCTGCGGCGGCTTCACACAGAGCCCTGGTCCCCCGCCTGGAAAGCAGCAACACTGCCTGCCTGCTTGCCCCGCCCTTCAGACCTGCTCAACATGGAGCACTTCTCCCCCAGGCTGCCCGGCAACACTCCCTGCCTGCTCGCCCTGCCCCCCTGCTCTGCTTAACACTGAGCAGGGAGCCCTGCTGGCCACTAATGTTTAATAATTAAGGCAGTAATATATACATTGCTGGCATATGCAATGTATATATTACATATGCAATGCATATATTACTGGCACCAATGGCCACCAATGTAATGTTACTTATAAGCTAGTAATATATAAATTGCTGGCACATGCCAGCAAAATATATATATTATTGGCACCACTGGGCAGCAATGATTATTAATTTGCTTACTGCCCCTGCACATGCCAGCAATGTATATTTTACTGGCATCACTGCCCACCAATGTTACTTACAAGCCAGTAATTTATACATTGCTGGCACATGCCAGCAATGTACAGTCTATATTACTGGCACCAATGGCCACCAATGTTACATTTAAGCCAGTAATATATACATTGCTGGCACATGCCAGCATTGTATATATTACTGGCACCACTGGGCACCAATGATTATAAATTAGCGGTACTTTGTATATGTTAGTTGGAAGCCCACTAAGCTATTTGCTTAGTTTTACGCATACGCTCGCCACGCTGCGCTCGCCACACTATATAAAATCAACTCCATGCCGACATGGATAGTGGAGGTATGAGCGTACTTACTATAGTGGGTGCCCAACTAACATATAAGTATCAGCAATGAATATATTATGGGCACCACTGCCCACCAGGGGCTAAAGTGAGCCTGAACTGCGTCCAGTCAGTTCCATTTTGGAGGCGGAACGCTTTCGCCTCCATGTGTATTGCTAAAGGTGACAGCCGGGCAGAGCGGTGTGAAATCCGAATGTCTCAGAGCAGGTCCATCCGTCCGTGGCGCAGCTATTTTTAAATCATGATGCCCTGACTCACAACTCGTGAGCCAATCGGAGCTCGCGGTATAGCAATAAATCAGGAGCTGCCAGGCCGCGAGCACCGATTGGCTTGCGAGTCAGCGAGTCATTTGAAATAGCCGCAACACGGACGGATGGACCTGCACTGAGACCTCCAGGTTTCTTACCACTTTGCCCTGCTGTCTCCTTTCCCACACAGGGCCTTATTCAGATCTAAGCTCAGTACAAATTTGTTTGGAGAATGGGCAAAACCATGTGCATTGCAGGTGGAGCAGATGTAACCTGTGCAAAGAGATTTAAATTTGGGTGGGGTGTGTTGAAACTGAAATCTAAATTGCAGTGTAAAAATAATGCAGCCAGTATTTACCCTGCACAGAAACAAAATAACTCACACAAATCTAACTCTCTCTGCACATGTTACATCTGCCCCACCTGCAGTGCACATGGTTTTGCCCATTTTCCGAACAAATTTGTACTAAGCTCAGATCTGAATAATGCCCACAGTGCAGAGCGCACAGTAACTTTACCTGGCAATGGGCACATTACCCCTGGCAGTGGGCATGTTAACCCTGGAACTGAGAATGTAATACCAGCAATGAGCATGTATGTAAGCGGTACTTATGTGGCATAATAAAAAATGGGTATTACCATGTTTGGGATATTGTGTAATGGGCTTTACCGTGTTTGGCATAATGTGTAATTGGCATGGGGTAGTATTACTGTATGTGGCCCACATTATTCTTTTCATGGGTGTGTGGAATAGGCCAGAAATGTAAAGCGTGCAGGGGGCGCCAACCACCCTAGCACCCACCCTGGCTGTGACATAAGGAAGGGGGGTGGGGGGGGGGAGAGGCGGGGAAGCAAGTTCTGCCACCTCACTAGGACCATTTTAAGCACTTGCTGTGCACCAATGTATAGTAATAATAATCATTATTATAAACATTGCTGGAGCAGACTAGCAATGTATGTGATACCGCTGTCACTGGCCCCAAATTAATATTTTTTATGGCGGCAATGTATACACTGTCGGCGCAGGTCAACAATGAATATGTTACCGCCGCCACTGACCCCCCAATGTATATTTTCGGTACTTATGTATTATCTGGACTCCCATGTTAAATGCACCCCATTTTTTCATACACCTACTATCCAACTACGCATGGAGTTGATTTTATATAGTGTGGCGAGCGCAGCGAGCCACCGTGCCCGAAGCGTGGCGAGCGAACGCGGTCCCATAAGAAAAACGGGAGTCCAGATATTACATAAGTACCATATTTTCTTATGGCAGTAACGTATACATTGCTGGTGCAGGTGAACAGATTTCTCCCTATGAATATACGCAGCCCAGAGATCAGTTATGAATCAGGCCCCAAGAACAGGAATGCACTGAATAATATGGCTGCTGCTCCCACCCTTGGAATTCAAACCCCGCCCATCATGTAAATAGCCTTATAATTAAAGATTTTCAGCAAATTCTTTCGCCTCCTGAAAATCTCTTGCTCTTTGGGGAAAGTAGCTCAGTGTGTACATACTACTTTGGTGAAAGATATATCTATATATCTATCAGAGATTTTGAGTCTTTTGAAATGAAATTCTCCTTAGCATTGTTTACAAACAGCTGTCATTTTGCACGTCTGTTTGGCAGGAATGCCCCCAATATGTAATGCCTTAACCATGGAGTAGCTAAGTATACTGTAAGCAGGAGATCTGCGTTTTGCAGAACACTGTTCTAGGCAAGCTGCATTCCAAATATGGGTGCCACAGGACAGCAACAGTTCCTCTCAGGGCCTGCATCCTAGGTGATGGCACAGCAAACCCACATACTGTACCTCTGCTATCCGACAATGACTTATTTCATTGTTCCACAAAAATATTGCATAAATACTAGCTATATACAAACTAAAGATACATTTATAGAGAAATGAGTACTTACCTGAATGCTTCCTAAAGCAGCCACTCCCATTTGAAGAAAAATTCCATACAACACAGGCATAGGAATATACTAAACGAAAAAAAAAAATTAAGATGTGAATATAAAGTTCTGACAGAATTACAAATGTTAGGTGAAGTTGAAATATTTGACATTTCTTCATCTATATTTTCCATAGTTTAATGTATCTTGCTATTGCTCATCTGCATATACTACAGCTCTTTTGCAAAGTTAATTCACCTTTACAACTGCATATACTCTGTGGTCTTAGTCTGGAAGAGATACATCAAGCCTTGGAGAGAGAGAGACTGGACCAATGAGTTATTTCCTTAAGAGCCTGTAAAATGACAGAAGAGGATTGATTGGTACTGTACTCTCTCTCTCTATCCAAGGTGTAAAACATCTCCACCTCTGGCAAATCTTATCCTTTGCATAAACAATTCTGATCCACTTTTGGCAACAATATCATTATGTAACCTCCGCAGGGGCACAACAAGGGGTGAAGGCTGTGTATGTGCAATGGATGATGCTGGAAGGGGGCATAGGTTGAGGAGCCGGAGTTGAAGCTGCAAACCTGGGGAGCAAGGGGGGCAGTCAGTACTGTATATGGGTATTCGCTCCCAGGGGCTGTGCACTCCAGCAATAGGTTGTACATCCCCCACCCTATCATCACTAAAAGCAGGATCCTGCTTACGGAGCTTTGTGCGGATACCACTGGAGGAATAGATAAGCTCTCCAACAGGTCAGCTACGGTACAAGGTGGGGGTGGATGGTGGGCAAATAGATAGGTGGTAAATACTATTAAGAATAAAGAGGTAGGCATGCTGGGGGCACTGCTACCATACCATGCAATTGGTGGAGGTATGTGTGGATCCCATTTTTGGCACAAAATTCAGGGGTGTCTCCATTCTTTTCTGAAGCAGTTTAACATATTAAACCAGACAGAGCAGGTTTCTTATTACTGAGATATCACTATCACCATTTTCTTCAATAATACCCATTGGGACCCATTTATCATTTAATGTTGATAATTTAATGTAGTCACAAATATGAAGTATCGCCCAAATGTATCATGGAGAGACCACAGCAGGAATCTCCGATGCCTTCTGTGATCCATCGTGCTTTGCCGCATCCTCCGTAGGTTTATATGTGCCATGTGTATTGGTGGTAGTCCATCTTAGCCTAGGGGATTTCAATCATTTTTACTACCTATGGTCATTGGTTACTATACGAATGGCAATACAGTGCTAAAATGTAAAACGAATGTGTGAATAATAGATGATTGATAACAAGATCAATGTTTTTATCACACAACATTTTTTTTTTTATAACTTGTGCCATTTATTTTTAAAAGTCTGGAATAAAAGTTATGTTTTAAATTATTTCATATTTCAATTATTAAGAGTGCACCCAAAAAGCATTTTCTTTCTCTTTGTTTGCCTCTCAGCAAACAAAACCCAGTGTACAGTTATTGGTATTGAACGCTGGGCGCACCACCAACCATTAAACTACCAGAATTATCAAGTCAGTAGTTCTTTATGTTGGTCAGTTAACTAATCCCAAAGAAATTTAGTCTGTGCGGATCCTCACCTATCTCTAGAAATCTCTATATGGGCCAACTTTTTTGAAAGGGCCCATTTAGAGTTGTCCTCTATGGCTGTTGGACTAACAACTTATATAAAATTTGGAAAGGGGATCACACAAAAGCAGTTGATTTTTTTAAATAGCTTATCACCAACACATACAGTATAATTTAATGTTTACACACGCCTGCATTGTGAGTACAATGCCCCGCCCCTCTAACACTGTGATGCCGCGCCCTGCTTAGACTGTGTTCACATTTTTATAATTGCCCACGTTTACGCAGAAGTCAGCAATTAATTATTTCCTCACTTCTACGAGTGAAGCTTAATTAGGCCCATTACAAGATTTCTAGATTATAGATCAGCCACTGTGATATTCTTCATATTTTATGGCTTTCATGGTGGTATTATATGGTGGTTACTAATGCTGTCTGTATTATAGGGGAACCAAGGTCACACACAACCAGCCTGCTCCATATGCAGCTTGTGTTTGCTTGTTCCATTTTCTCCTTCAACTGTATATTCTTGTGACCAGGGCACTACAACCTTCTCTGTAATTCAATTTACTAATTTTAGAACACTACATAACATCATACATGCTGTCAGTGTAGCAACTATTTTGTACAACTGTGGACCAAAGTGAATGTCTCCAAATAAAGGCAGTGCATTCAGGACATTTTTGGATTCAATCTTGGCTTGCAGGGGATGAAGCTACATGGTGTAATTCCAGATGTAGTAGATTGACTGGAAGCTTCCAGCTGCCAAGTCTATAGCCAGAAAAATAAACAGTGATGCCGCCCATACTGGTCCTGGCAGGTTTTACACACTTTTAGCAGCGCCAACAGGTGCATCGGCAGAGTAGCGATCCCATAGGCCTGCATAATCTTGTGGTAAATAAAAAAATTCCTTGCAGGCGGAGCAAGTATAAGCGGCTAGCCCATGAGTTCCCATCTCTTTCAGGAAGGCCTTGGTAGAAGATACCTAGCAACTGTAAGGAAAGGATATACACTCAGAAACATAGCTATAGAAACTAGGTAGTAATTTTGGCAAGACGACTGAACAATAAAAAATAAAAGAATGAGTGGCCCAATTAAATGTAAGCAACTTAACGGCAATCATGTGATTTGGATAGCCAATAAGGTCCCGCTTTGAGAGCAGAGTAAAACTGAACTAGTCGTTTATTTCTACTTAACAGTGGAACACAAAACACTGACTAAACAGGGGAGATATTAATAAAGTAAACATTAACTTAACTAGTACCCTTGTTCGAGTGTTTTGCATACAACTAAAGTAAGCAATGAAAGCTAAAAGGCACCTGAAGTCTCAGCTACTATTACCATGAAGAGAGGGAGGGGATTATACAACCTGACCACTAGGAAAGTAGGGGAGGCAGCAGTGACTTTCTCCAGGCAGCTCAGTAGGCATAAACCTGTCAGGACCATAGATGGTGTGTGCCATTACTTAAGAAGACACATTGGTACTTGTTTCCTAGCCTGGCCACAATCGCGGTCTGCGATGCGACCGACGCGATGCCCGCGATTTCCCATTGAAATGCATTGAAAAAGTCAAAATCGCGTCGGTCGCATCGAATGCGGCCAGAAAAAGCATGCGATGGTACCGACACGATGCCCGCGATTTCCCATAGGGATCAATGTAAAATGCCTCAATTTACCCAAATCAACATAGGGTACAATGTTAAATGGGCCAGAGACCCCCCAAAAAAACCCTGACCAGTGAAATGGCCGCCCAAAAATAGTTAACGCCACCCCACGATCAACGTCAACCCGAAGCGTGGAGAGCGCAGGGGCGGCGGTACGCGTCCTCCGACCTTTTCATACCCCCACTATCCACGTCGGCGTGGAGTTGAGAATAGATTAGTGTGGCGAGCGCAGCGAGCCACCGAGCCCGAAGCGTGGCAAACGCAGCGAGCCCCGCGAGGGGACGCGGATACCTGTGAAGCCCGCGAAGGGACGCGTTTACCTGTGAAGGTATCCGCGTCCCCTCGCGAAGCTCGCTGCGCTCGCCACGCTTCGGGCTCGGTGGCTCACTGCGCTCGCCACACTAATCTATTCTCAACTCCACGCCGACGTGGATAGTGGGGGTATGAAAAGGTCGGAGGACGCGTACCGCCGCCCCTCGTGGGCTCGCTGCGCTCGCCACGCTTCGGGTTGACGTTGATCGTGGGGTGGCGTTAACTATTTTTGGGGGGCCATTTCACTGGTCAGGGGGGTTTTTGGGGGTCTCTGGCCCATTTAACATTGTTCCCTATGTTGATTTGGTTAAATTGAGGCATTTTACATTGATCCCTATGGGAAATCGCGGCCATCGCGTCGGTCGCATCGTATGCGATTTTTTAGCCCGCATGCGATGCGACCGATGCAATTTTTTTACCTGCGATGCCCCAGATCAAGATCGTTGTGGCCGTGCTAGGAAACAAGTACCGACACATTTTAATAGAGAAGTTGCAAGAGAAGATGCTCTGCGCTACTAAGTCATGCCACTCACTACCTAACTAAAAGATCTGTTTAACATGCAGTGATGCTTGATATTAGTGGATACATCTTTACATATGCTTTAAGTTAATTTCCCTTTTGAGCAACTAGTTCTATTTCCCCAATGAAGGAGGAGTAAGGAAGGAGAAGAGAGAAAGGGAGAGAGAGAGAAAGAGAGAGAAAGAGAGAGAGAGAGAGAGAGAGAGAGAGAGAGAGAGAGAGAGAGAGAGAGAGAGAAAATAATCTTATATACATTCAGAAAGGGGTGATTGACTATAAGTAATTTCTTAGTGGATAAATGACAAGAAACTTAGTACAGTTCTGTGACACAAGTGGCTCTAAGCATCAAATTATTCTTACATTTGAGGCAGTCCAAGTTCAATTACTGCACAACACATATATGATTCCAAATGATTCCTAACATCCATGTGGCCTGTGTGCCATCATCTTCCGACATGGTACAGACACCGAAAGGCTTATCAGGCAACATGGTTTATAGGCCTTTATCTGACTTGTCCAAAGGACAATTTGAACCCAATTTCCCCTGGACTCACATACGATCTGGCACTTGGTGTGCCATTTTTTCATGCAATAAATCTTATGCGATTTATCACATATAATACTCTCGGGGAGCTCGAGGAAGGAGAATAAAAAAAAAAAAAACACATTCAAGAGAATGGACAGCCCCTGATTGGCTGAGAAACCTCTCTCAATTATTTTGAATGTTTTATTTTTTATTTCTACTGCTGCCCGCCGGGGATTCAGAGCTAAGAGAGTGCCTCTTTTCCGCTCAGGGATCAGATGTGATACATCGCGGGTGCTAAACACCCAATATGTGCCGCTGGCAACCAGGGACACAGACAGATCAGCCAAGCTAAATGAAGGGGCGTGGCCTCTATAAGGGGTCCTGGCAGCTGGATAGGCATGGCCACACCCCTTTGAAGAGAAAACCTCCAACAAAACTGTTTGGATGGTTGTGCGCCGGTGAAAGTGCAGGCGGCATTGCACACCATCGCAGAGACAGAGGTCAGGCTGCCACTGCAGCACAGCCTCTCTCCCCAACTGAGCAGTGTGTGCTGAGCTGGGGATAGAGGCTGTGCTGCAGCAGCAGCCTGTCACCTCTGTCCCGCTGCCCTGCTGCTTGCAACAGGGGAGAGGGGAGCGAGACCTCGGCTTGACCAGCAGTCTCAGGTAAAAACTAAGCCACCCTCTTGGTGCCACTGCTGATGGCTGCACATACAATTTATTTTATGTGTAGCCTGTCTGACCTCCTACTCAGATCCAATGCGCACAGGACTGGACATCGAATAAGATGTCAGACACATCCGATTTGGGCCCGGTCGCAGCCCGATCCGTCTGAATCGGGTGAAATCGTGCCCAAGTGTATGAGGGCCTTAAAAGCTGATCCTACAGATATCATTCAACCTATTTAGGTTCCCTTGTGCTTCAAGATCCCATCTACTGTACAGAAATACCTTTAGAACTGGTGATAGAAACACAGACGCTCCAGTCAGGATGAAAACTGCTAGGCCAGTTACTCTTTGTTCCCTAAATACAAATACACATATAAACAGAATTAATATAATAGATACAAATTAATAGAATAGACAAAATTAGACACAATGGAAAAGTGGGAATTCCTTTCAGTACCAGTCAGGATGTCAACCAGGTCTGAATTCTATTTTAAAGAAACAAAAATACTTTTTTTGAGTTTTGTAAATATGATGATAAATAACAAATAAAAGCAAGGTACAATATAAAGAGAACATGGGAAGGGAAAAGCATTAAGATAAATCGCCAATAAAATAGGATATAACCCTTCTGACCACATTAAACATGTATCATTACATTTACACAGAAACAAAAATAGGGTGAAGTGCAAAGGGAAAAGAGGAGGAAAGGGGTAGGAGAAGGGGCAACAGAAGAGTGTCGGCCAATCAAGGCAACTCACAATAACATTTTCAATTATACATACAGTAGTCATTGAGCTAGATAGGTGGTTCTGCATGGTAGTGTAAAATCCAAGGCATCCATGTTTTAAAATGGTCCCTGAGACCCGATTTTACATTGGCCCCAATGTTAAATGCCCCCCAGACCCCAATTTTCATTGTATCCCCACCCTGATGGGTCAAATGCCCCCCCACTGTTAACGCCACCCCACGATTAACGCCAACCCGAAGCGTGGCGAGCGCAGCGAGCCCGCGAGGGGCGGCGGTACGCGTCCTCCGACCTTTTCATACCCCCACTATCCTCGTCGGCGTGGAGTTGATTTTATATAGTGTGACCGAAGCGGATGCGCATAACTTCACAGGTATTACGCGTCCACTCGCCACGCATCGGGCTCGGTGGCTCGCTGCGCTCGCCATGCTATATAAAATCAACTCCACGCCAACGTGGATAGTGGGGGTATGAAAAGGTCGGAGGACGCGTACTCGCCACGCTTCGGGTTGGCGTTCATCGTGGGGTGGCGTTAACGATGGGGGGGGGGGCATTTTACATACAAATTACCCATCAGGGTGGGTATACAATCAAAAATCGGGTCCATTGGGCCATTTAACATTGTTCCCTATGTAAAATCGGGTCCATCGCATCGGTCGCATTGTATGCCATTATAATGGCATACAATGGACCCCATTTTACATAGGAATTTAACATTGAATACAATGCATTCAATGTTAAATCGCGTCGGTTGCGTCGGTCGCATCGCATACCTGAAGTTAAGGCATGCAATGAACGCGATGGACGCGATTTTTTAATTGTCGGGGAAAAGGCTAAAAATAGCCCTAAAATCGCTTAAATACCTTAACTTAAGGTATGCGATGACCCACGACGGGCGCTTTGCTAGAAAACAAGTAAAGGGTAAGGCTACAACTAGGGTTAGGTTGCATTTACGGTTATTGTTATGTCAATATATCACTATTGACACTATTTTACATATGATGACACAGGCATACATTTAGTGCATGCAGTGTAACTACACAATACAGAATACAGAGGGGGAAATTTACTAAGCTGTATATTCTACTTCACATGTGATGTTGCTATGTGCAACCAATCAGATCCTGTCTTCTATCTTCTAGAGCCTTGATGGCTAACCTTGACACTCCAGCTCTTGTTGAACTACACATTCCAGCATGCTCTGCATCAGATTTAGCATGGCCAAAATAGCAAAACTGAAGCAGAGCATGCTGGGATGTGTAGTTCAACAACAGCTGGAGTGTCAAGGTTCTAGAGGGTACTAAATAAATAAATAACTTTCCCCCAATGTATCTCCAGAACCATTGATAGAAGTGATTACTACAACAATTTGCGTGGCATATCTTGTATGAATTCTCTCTGCTACACAGAATGGTAGTTGCTCAAATCCATTATTGGCACATCACAGTGCATGACGGGAGGGGTTAATCTAAAGGAATATCAGATTCCACCAGCACACCACAATGGGCTATACATCCTTTACAATAATAAAATGCAAAGGACTCTGTGACATACATTGGTATACATATGGTAAGCCATACCACATGTCTCAGCTATGCTGGTCCAATGTAACATGACAATAGCACCATCTTGCGTGATATATACATGTATTTCTAAATTGAAAGCCAACTGACCTGGAAGCACACTAAAATTCTTTAATATGGCACTACAAGTATAAGCAAACGCTCCACTTACTGATCCCATATATGGCTCTCAGAACAGTAATAAACAGAATGGAAGATGATCATTCAATTCACTCTGCATCAGCCCCATGTGTGGCATCTACATAGGCACCACTCAATACATCACTGTAACTGCGGTATGTGTGATGACTATATTATTATTATTATCAGTTGTTTATATAGCGCACACATATTCCGCAGCTTACAATCTATATTCCCTACCACATATACACACACACACACATTCATTCTAGGGTTCGTTTTGTTGGGAGCCAATTGACCTACCAGTATATTTTTGGATTGTGGGAGGAAACCAGAGTACCCGGAGGAAACCCACGCAAACATGGGGAGAATATACAAACTCCACACAGTTAGAGCCATGGTGGGAATCTAACCCATGACCTCAGTGCTATCATGCAGTAATGCTAACCATTACAAGGCTCGTGCTGCCCAAAAAATAAATCATATACCAGTAACCCAGACAGTATTTTTGGGTGCCTTACAATAGCATTCCCATAAACCGATTCTGAAAAAAAAGATTTACTATTTCAGGATCATCGCACACATCACATTCAGATATAATATACGCCTTTACAATAAAGAATAATGTCATTGCGGTGAACAGGTCCAGGGGCATTACTTGATACTGTAGGCCACAAGGTAAGAGTTTTTAAGAGCCCCTATGTACCACCCCATTGAGAAAAATGTATATTAGGTAACTTTTACAAGGAGGACAAGTTCTCAGCTCTGGGCACCATAGCAGCAGAAGCACTTCCTTCATTAATGGGAACTATGCCCCTGCCACATTCAGTCAGCTCCTTAGTGGCTGTAATGTGGCCCAGTATTGAATGATAGGTCAAAAGGGAAAAAAATTGTCTCATTTTACATGCATAAAAGTGGGCAGTGTGCATGGACCAAAAATGTTGTTTTATACTGCCTGCTTATTGCAGTTTAAATGACCCTCACGGTGTTAAAAAAAATATATGGTTTGCTTTATACAAATGTATCTGATTCATTGAAATCAATGGAGTTGATCAATGGAGTCGCAAGGCACAACTCGTGTATTCATTTCTGTGTGCGAACGCATAGTGGAAGGCGATTATATGCAAGACATGTCTGTACCAGTAAGAATATTTAAGAATAATTCAACTTTCAAAAAATACTTAATCCGAGAAGATTTGTTTTAGTTACCTGATGCCCAAAAATTTTGGTTGTTCTCCTGGAGCAGATACTGTAGTTTCCATTTTTAGGCTATTCATATGTGCAAGTGATATGACAGTGGCAGAGACATACCAAGGTAGACCCATAAATGATGTCACAATGATTAATAAGGTTATGCAGAAAAAATCCAAATGAAGGCCTGCACCTTTCTGTAAAATAAATAATTCCACACATTAAACAAATAGTCTACTGACATTCAAACATTAAAATAGCAGATATTTCCTTATTTGACTATTCAAGAAAATGTGAATTCAGTTTAGGATTAAATGTGTTGTTTCTTAAGATGGATACACACTTGAGTGACTGGCAGAGCTGGATGTAGACCTCATTGGGCACTGGGCAAGTTTAAAGCCCGTCCCCCACTCCCTCAAAATTTTTACTGCAAAATCCAAGCCAGTGGCAGGTCCAAGAAAAAGGCCAAGGAATCTCCATCCTCTGATGGAGGTCCTGGCCTTGTCACTCCCCAGCAATGGCAGTGACATGCCCCAGTCATGAGAAATTAAGGTCATTATTTCCCTACCCTCCAACATGACCCATTCTATTAGGTACAAAATGCTCTGTTCCTGGACTTCCCTGCCAGTGGCAGTTACAGAGGTTGGGCTCCAGCACATTTCAAAATTCAAAGAGGGGGGGTCACATCAACTGCCAGTGAGTCCAGGACATTGATGTGTGGAGTGGCATTAGGTGTGGCTCCCCTTTTTGAATATTGGACTGTGCTGCAGCCCCATCTTTGCAACTGCCACTGGTAAGGAAGTCCAGAAACAGAGCATTTTGTATCTAATGGAATGGGCCATGTTGGAGGGTATGCATTTCCACTTCCCTACATCCAAACAACAATAAACTGTCAATCACTGACAGTCTGCTGCTATAGCGTGACCAACGTTGCAGACCCATGCTGAACATCGGTACCTTGATGCATGCCTTGCATCTTCATCAGGACCTGAATTAGGCCAACTGTGAGGATGAAAACGGCATTGCCTAATTAAATGCAAAGTATAGTTACAGCAATGCATGTTAATGCAGTACTTTGACAATCATGTAATACTGCTGCAACAACTCTAATAACCTACAGTATCCCTAAACTAACCTTAACCCAAACCACTACACCAACCATAATACCATAACACAAACCTCTACACCTCTAATACTCTCCGTAATACCCTAACTCCAACCCCTAAACTAACCATACTACAATAAAATAAATTTACGAAGTCTTAGGAATTATACTAACTGAGCGTATGTAGGTGATATGTCTTTATTAAAAAAAAACGGTACTTATGTAATATCTGGGCTCCCGTTTTTCTTATGAGACCGCGTCCGCTCGCCACGCTTCGGGCACGGTGGCTCGCTGCGCTCATCACACTATATAAAATCAACTCCATGCGTAGTTGGATAGTAGGGGTATGAAAAAATGGGGTGCATTTAACATGGGAGCCCAGATAATACATACGTACCAAAAAAACATATTTCAAGACAGGACCAGCAGGCCTTTATTTCTGGCATATGTGCATGGGACATGATGGCTGTCAAGCAACTCCAAATCATGTATTGTGGCACTGCCTATTTCTAATATACATAAAGCCCACAATGTCCTAGAGGTCACAGAGCCAACCATTTTGCAGGTTTGAAAATTAAAATGATAGGGTTCAAAGTTAACTTGTACTGTGCAAGAAACATTAATACAATGCATCTGTTTTAACCCTTCGAGTGCCAACATCTCTGTAAAAGATACGCAAAACATCCACAAAACATGCAAATGTCTCTGTGAGAAATGTGCAACATATCGGCTAAAAATGCCAGCATCGCTTATATTTGTCTTAGAAATTCAAATAAAAAATGTGAAAAAAAAAGAACAGGTAAACATTACAGTTCATTATTTATTTTTTTAATAAAAATTTTGCTTGGTAATTTTTACACAAATTCACTTGACACTCAAAGGGTTAAGAAATGTTTAAAGGTATGCAAGAAAAAACTAATGGGAGGTGTTTGGTGTTTCCTTTATCTATTGTTATAAAATCTTGCAGGTCTTTTTTTCAGATCTAGAAATGTTTTTAAGTGCATATATCCAGCATTTCATGCACTAATCCACTGTCCCATGTGTGGGGCACAGTGTACCACAAGGGGGAAAGGTTAGTGGAGCATTCTGTCTGCTGGTGAATTGTCCACTCGTGATTTATTTTAATGTGTGCTTTTTTATACTATAGAAGCATTGCTGGGCATTACACAAATGAAAAACGTAGTCCACCAATAGCATTTTTTTTAATAAGAGTATAGTGAACTAACATCCAGGGTAGTGTTTTTATGTAATCACTTAAAATATAGAACTTGTAATAAAAAATTTCAGATTGGATTCTGATGTAATCAACGACCTATGAGTGTCCTTGGAAAATAAAAAAAAAATGAAGCTATCATGAATCTCTGTTTCTTTCAAGTAATCTGTTACTTGCCTTCAACTTGTACTCTTTGCGGTTAAGGATGACAGCAGTTATTTGCTGGTCCATGAATAAAAGGATTGTAATTAAAAGTGCTGGAACACCAGAAAGCAGACACACCCACCATGGATTTCCTCCAAACGGAAACACAAACCATCCTCTGTTTGGGTTTGTTGGCTATAAAGACAAATATTAAAATATTTTATCAACATAACTATGCAGTCACATAATCCAAAGGACAAACTTCAAAAACAAAGACTAAAATTAGTTTTCCTCCCTTCTTCTCCTCGTCTTGCCTTTAGAACAGTTATAGTATACAATGAGCAGTATAGCTTAAAGATTTTAGTGGGCCTAAGGGTCGGCTTTACATGCTATCTCTGCCGGAGTCTAAAGGCCCCCATACACTAGGGCGACTTGTCCTTAGGACAAGTCGCCCCCGACTTCCCCCTGAGCTTCCCCGGCTGCTCCCCGGGGGAGCTTGATTAGATTGGCACTTGATGTGCCATTTTTTACATTTGATAAATTGTCTCGATTTATCACATGTAAAAAACCCGGGGAGCAGGGGGGGGGGGGCTACAGAGGTGGGAGCTGGTGGGAGCAGGGGACGCTGCGGGGGACACGTCTGTGTCCCCCGCTGCTGGGGACAGCGTCTGTGCGGCGAGGCGGTAGAGGGAGCAGGGGGGGCTGGGGACGCTGCGGGGGACACAGGCGGCATAGAGCCGGGCAGGGGGAGCCGGCGGGAGCTGTCAGTGCTAGAAAAAAAAGCCTATACAATGAATGGGCAGCCTGTGATTGGCTGAGCGCTCTCTCAGCCAATTGCTGACTGGCTGAGAGAGCGCTCAGCCAATCACAGGCCGCCCATGCATTGTATGGGCTTTTTTTTTTTTATTCAATACTGACAGCTCCCGCCGGTTCCCCCTGCCCGGCTCTATGCTGCCTGTGTCCCCCGCAGCGTCCCCAGCCCCCCCTGCTCCCTCTACCGCCTCGCCGCCCCACTAGGTCCCAAGTCGGGTGGTCGGACGTGTAGCAGGTCCGACCACCCGACGCAGATCCGATGCGCACGGGACCGCGCATCGGATCTGAGGGGACATCAAAACTAGCCGATTTTGGTCCGATTTCGGCCAGATCCGACTGATCTGGCTGAAATCTGACCAAAATCGGCTAGTGTATGGGGGCCTTAAGGCTATGAATCTCTGTGGGGCCTATAATCTTATCAGGATAAAACAAGGGAATGAATGGAAAAGGCCTTCAATACGCCTTCAATACTGGGCATTATGAGTATTTAGTCATGCCATTCGGTCTCTCAAATGCCCCGGCCATTTTTCAAGATCTTATTAACGATGTTCTGTGGGAATTTTTAGGGAGATTTATTGTAGTGTATCTAGATGACATTTTACAGTATGTTCATTGTAATGAACATACTTCCTGCTAGAACAGGGGTATAATAAGCACAGTAATAAGCATACTCCCTGCTGAAAGAGGGGTAAAACACCCACAAAACCAAGCACACTCCCTGCAGTAGAATAATGACCATGGTAACAAGTATAGACCCTGCTAGAACAGGTAGTTAACACCCATGTGACAGAGATACTGCAGGCATATCCCTGGTTTAGTACCCTGGCAGGGTGTACACAAGCAAAAAGGAAACTGGTAACATAATGAGAAGCCATACTGTAGTGTTAGTTAATACATACACCCGGGAGAATGACAGTACATGGGCAATAATATATGGTCTGTAGAGACCTACATGTTCTTAGATTCTAGATTTATATTGTTTGGACTTCTTATCTTATTTGCTATTTTCACCCTTATCTGTACTTGAACCTTGCTGTAACAATTGTAAATTTCTCCATTGTGAGACGAATAAAGGAATTCTATCTATCTATCTATCTATCTAAGTCATAGCTCTGCAGGGTCTAATGATTAGAGAGAGCTGATAACCACAGGCACAGATGACAGCAACCCCACACACCCTCCCCAGTGCTCCCTACTTCTCGTATAATGTCCCGATTTGGAAAATAATAAGTTTCTCCCAAAAGTAGTGGTTTCTGGGTGGGGCTTGTGCTGTCCCAATATACCCCGTTGGAGTGTTGAGAGCAGGGGTGACAGCCAGTGGCATTTGCTGGACAGACAGAAGTGTAGGTCATGCAACTGCCCTCCTGCCTGCACCACAAATCCTTGCCCAAATTGTAATGGTTTTGGGTGTGAACCCACCACCGGGACAGCTGTTTAGGACGGCCAAGGCACACCCTACACTGACTCTGTTGACCTCCTCGGACAGGTGACCATAGTCTGCTGGAAACTAGACTTCTCCTGTAGTCGCCACATTCGAAGGAGTGAGTAAGGCCCGCTCCAACCCCGATGCAACCAGGTCTTATGTGGTGACAAGACTATGGTGACTGTCAGAGATAGAGACAAGAGGAGGTCTAGCTAACTGTCGCTATCTGGAACACCCTGCCCAGGGGCACCAGGCCAAGGATGGGAAGTGCAATCCAGTCGCAGACATCGGACACAACAGAATCGGGGTGCCTCCAACCTAAAACACACCAAAGTAAATAATGAGTACCCAACAAACGGTACCCCAAAACAAGTGTATACCCACTACCGTGTGCCTCTCCACACCTGGAAGAGCCGGACCAAGGGAAATATAAAGTAACAAAGGAAACAGGGCGGCTTGCCCACAAGTGAATAACAAAAGGAATATGGCAGCTTGGCAGAACTTTATAAATAAGTAAAGAACAGAACCAGGCTCCACTGGAGCACTTACATGACCTTAACTGGACACACAGCAACAGAACCACGACACCCAGCTGCACCAGATGGAAGTGTGCAGGCTGGGAATGACTGACAGGACTGGACAAGACAGGACTGCTGACTAGGGCAGAACCAGGACAAACTGCAAGAAGCAATAAACTGACAACAGGAACAGGAAACTATCACCGGCAGGGCAGTGCAGGAGAGAATGACTTAAGACAGGCTCAGGTGATCAAGACACCTTTGAAAGATCCAGCCCAACTCCCAAGCAGGGATAACGAGGTCATTACCTCCCAGTATTGTGCATAATTCAGCTGCAATGGCACAGACTCACCACAGACTGAAAACAACACAGAACAGACATGACCGGACTGAGCCATAATACATGGCTCCTGACACAAAGAGCTCACAATCTACATCCTTCGCTAGGTCAGCCGCATACTGTATCTTGTTTATACTGGATAATGTGATTACAAATTCTGAAAAAATCTAGCATAATTACATTGCATTTTATAAATACACAGTATAACACAGTATAACACAATTTTTGATCTTTTAATACAGTAACTGAAAAGAGAAAAATATCTGATAAAAATGTGGAAACCATGATCTCTTACCTTGAATTCATTTGGAACTATAAGTTTGGGAGTTTGAAGTCCACAGATAACATCAACAGCACAGAAAATGATAATTGTCAGTATCACTGAAAAATCACCAGTCAACCTCCTTATCTGTGCAGAAACCACAAAACATTATATTTCAATTGAAGTGACAATGATTTTGTATTAAAAACTAATAATTAAACACAATATTTTACATTAATATAAGAATTAGCATTTCAGCTATTTTTGAGACCCCAGGGATGACCATTCTCCTCTCTACATTAATTTTCATGGTAGTGACATCCAGCCTGCATCCCTTCCATTGTGACACTCAGAAATATCACTACAATCTATTTAGCCCATAGGTGTTTTAGGTGCCGGACGGGGTCCCAACAGTCGGGATCCTGACAGGCAATCCCCCAATGTCGGGATCCCAACTGTCAAAACACTGACAGGCGGGTTCCCGATGGCCGTCTGCTATTTTCCCTCGTGGGGGTCTCCTGTCCCTGCCCCTTCACATATGTAGATGCCCCCTGGCCTCTACTCTGTCTGCTCCCTTATATCCCTACCCCAAGTCTACTTGTCTCTATATTCCTCCTATTGCAGAGCATCAAGCTTCACAGGGCCAAACAGATCCCCTTCCTAAACAAATTACTGTCAATGGAGGTGTGGAAATAAATGTTATTTTGGGGGGGTGTCATATTTATGCAATGGGGAAAAAGAGTATTATTATCTAGGGGTTGTGTGGATTTTAATACTGTGTGTGGTGGGATTAATAGTCAATTTGTTTAACCAGCTGCAAAAGTGCAATTATTTTGTTGAGACCCAGCTAAAGGAGATTGCTATATTGTACAGTAGACGTTTTTATTCAGATATATGTATGACTTTAGGCAGATCTTCTGAGGAAATTTAAAGTGTATACACACTAGGCGATATTTGGAACTACGAGACCCAGCAGGCACATTAATACCCTTTTTTGAATTGCTGAACACATCAGCCCGGTGTCCACCGCCCTGGGATGCCGGGGATAGCCCAGGACAAGTGAAGTATGGGGAGACCCCTTTATTGGAGGGTCCCCACTCCCCCAGGTACCCTGTCCAGGGCTGACCAGTCCCGGTGCTCATTTGATGGCCGGGGGACCTTATTTATAAAGTGTCCCCCGGCTGTGGCATGACACCACAGGCTGTTGGAGCCCGGTGCTGGTTCCAAAATATGGAAGAACCCCAATTTTTTTGTTCCCCGTATTCTTAGAACCAGGTCCAGCTCAATGAGCCCTGGCCTGGATATGCTTAGGAAGGAGGACCCCAAGCCATTTTTTTTTTTTTTTTTTCACTTTAACACATTTTTTGGGACAAAACCGGGCACAGATCTCAATGATTTGTGCATAGCTCTGTCAAACTCACCAGCCTGTACTTGGTCTATTTGTTTTGGTATTTTTGGAAGGGTTTACCAAAAGTATCACCCTTTTACATTTCTGATTTGTATACTTTATAATGGGAAAAAATCTTGATGTGAATTGAAGTGCTACAAAATAATCGACAGATCAAAATGTGCAAATTTTGCAGCAAAAAGTGTGATTGTTACCGCAATTTGCATCCTTACATGTGCGATTGTTGGAAAATGGGCAAATTCAGTAGTTTTTGACCAAAAAGCACACATTTCTAAAAAAATCGCACCCTATTACATTTCGCCCCGGATGTTTAAGTGTAATGTAACCCTCCAGGATGCCATGATTTTGCATATATACAGGAGGTTTGTTTACTATCATTCTGTAGTTTGTCATGCAGTTGAGATCTAAATTAGGATTTTTAAGAAAGGCGCTTACGATTGCTTCCTTTAGTGGTCCAGGATGTATACCTGCTGATAAAGGGTAGTGCACTACTTATGCAAATATATGGCGTCATTTAGACCCTCCCTGAATCAGCCGTGAATCACTGCATTTACCCTGATGGGGGAGGGGCATAAAGACGTCAAGCTTCTCCCGGAGAGGAGACGCAACAAGTAGGCAATACAACAAACAGAACCCCTATAGTTGAGCTGATAATTGAACTTATTGGTCGCTGTTAACACTTAATCCCCTACTAGTAGGCTCTCTTAACCTTGCACTGCCTCAATAGTGTTAAATAGCGCCCCTGGTCATGTAATTTTATGACAAATTCAGTCTTTCCATATATAGATATAAACACAAATAAAACATGTATTAAAATATATATAATATATATAAAATTCACATTTCACAGTCATAAGAGTGGCTTTCTTGCTGCTTTAAATGGAAACCGTAGGCAATTATAAATGAAAGTCAATAAAATATTTCTTACTGATGCAGATAAATATCTGCTGGTCTGGAAGCCTTTTAGTATCATTGTGCAGATAAATGTACCGAAAAAGAGTATTACAGACATAAGGAAAACATCAGGCACATAGTTGCAGTCTTTCCCCTGTAGATGGCCACCCAGTTCCATGCACTGATTTTGTGTCCAATTAAAATACTCTAGTGGATTCTGTGGAGAGAAAAAAGACACCACATCGAGATGCAGAAACAAAAAGGAAAATATTCTTTACTGGCACAAACCTATATTATAATAAAAAGCTGTCCCCTGATAGAGCACTGCAACTCCACCCACATACACATTACGGGTGTTCATTTGTATGTAAATATAAATACATACTGTAGATAGCAAATTCTGGCACTTCGATAATGTGGTAAATACCAAAGTGCCCCAGTTCAACTGGATTTACAGCAAAGTTTGCTTGTACACCCTTATGAAAAGGCCCTAAGTGATCATTGACGTTGACTTATTTATGCACAATATTAGTGTTCATTCCAGTACCATGCACCTTTCAAAATCCATGCAGTTCTTCTTTCCTGCCTGGGGTGTCGCTGTCTGCTTTGGTGCTTTTAATTCAGCCTGGTCTGTATTAAGGTACAGGCTACAATGTGATAAAGACACCACAGCAGACAGCGACACCCCAGGCTGCAATGATGAACTGCATGGGTTTTGAAAGGTGCAGGGTGTTAGAAAAACACTACAATATAATGATTTAATCAAAACCATGGATTGACACTTATACATTACAATGTTAACTATTATGCTCCATACCTGCTCTCTGTGTGTGTGTGTGTGTGTGTGTGAGAGAGAGTATACAGTAGGCATGCTCTTCTCTGCTGGGATATAGCATGCTGCATGGCATAATAAATAATGGAGCAATCACTGGTTGCAAATAGTCACAACCAAGCGCACTATGCTACCACAAAGCAAACATGGACATAGCAAGATCTGTATGATTATATATATATATATATATATATATATATATATCCATATGTGTATAGATAGCACTCTCCAATCCAAATCAACAGCCGGGGTGCCATATGCCAGAAAGTCACCACAATTTTGGAGCTTCCATTTCCATACAAGAAAATTAGCAGACACTCACCGGACTTGCTTGTAGCTGTTTTAATAAGACATCACCTTTAGTGCATAACAGTGGGTACAGGTCGACGTTTCGGTCCCATGCTGGACCTTTCTCAAGACCCCCTTCCTGCTTTCTCCAGTGTGTGACTGGAGAAAGCAGGAAGGGGGTCTTGAGAAAGGTCCAGCATGGGACCGAAACGTCGACCTGTACCCACTGTTATGCACTAAAGGCGATGTCTTATTAAAAAAGCTACAAGCAAGTCCAGTGAGTGTCTGCTAATTTTCGTGTATATATATATATATATATATGTATCAAACCATAGAAAGTGGAGCGCTCACCATTTATTTACAAATAACAAAGTAACCTCAAATCTATTCCAAAGCTTACTGCATATCTCAACGTTACGGACCATCGCAATGAGGCACAACTTCACAGCAGGACAAGAGAACATTATATGGTCACAAAGTCCAGTAACACCAGTTTAACTGTCATCCAGGCTCCCATAAATACTCATAGCTCCAATCAACATTGGCTCCAAACGTGACTACAGAGCAGAGACAAGCCTTGAGAACATTACAGTGCAATGTCTAGATCGTAATATGGCCTGCTCATAAAGGCATACGCACATGCAGGGGGATTTACCTAGAAACCCCCCTGGCTGCCGAACCATCACCCAGCAGCTGATTGATGTAAATGATCCACCGGCGCTCAGCCATAAGCAGCCTCTGCAGTTCTTTGCGCGGTTGAGCAGCTGCCACCATACACAGAAGACAGTAAGATGCTGGCTGCTGGCAGTGGGAGTAATTTCAAACCATCCATTAAATTGACAATTTTTGTGGTAGTGGGGGTGAAATTTAGTGAGTATAGAAGGGTCAATTGTGCTGGAATATGGATACCTAGGTATTTAATAGAGTTGTGGGTGAGGCGGAAGGGAGAGGAGGATTAAAAGGGTGACGTGGTGGTGTTGGGAGGGTGGGAGGCATTGAAGTTCTGATTTAGAAACATTGATTCAGTAACCTGCAATAGAACCAAAAGAGGAGATCAAGTCTAGTATAATGGGATAGATTGGGAGTTGTTGGAGATAAATAGGAGCATATCCTCTGCAAATAGGGATAATTTTAAGGTGACAGGTGTTGTTCCCTTTCAAGTTTGACACACTCACCAGTACTTAGGAAGCCACCAGGTCTATATATTTAATGGGTGATTACAGGTGTATAACACCTAGAGCAGATGTGGTCAGGACTATAACTGTGCTGAGGAGAGACTGTGCTCATTATATATGGCAGCAGCAGTGCAGTGGTTAAGCAGAACTCAAATGCAGGCTGACAGTACTCTGGTAGAGCAGAAAAGGTAAGGTACAAGGGCACAAACACACTCAGGATGTCACGAGCACAGCAACAGACCAGATTGCATAACAAAGGCATTTAACACTGGCAGGGACATTTGGGGGCTAATTGTCTCTGAAGAAGATCCTAAGGTTATTACAACACCATAGCCTCTAACTAAACTAACTTAGTACAGCTGAACAATTGCACATAGCACCAGAGCATACTGACTGCTAACAGCTAATACCATGAATCATGGTGGCCGCAAGGACTCCTGGCTGCTAAACAACTGTCGGGGCCAGCAGCCAGAACAGCTGTATGACTATGTTTTCAGGTTGTCAAACATGACTGAGATCCACTATGGAAGAGAGTCATGGTAGTGCCTTGTACCACCTTTAGAATTACCTCACTTACCCAATTAGACTTTTACCCTGGCTTTAAGCATGCCTTTAAAACTCAACTTTTCATTCAAGCCTACCGCTTCTCCTTACTTCATTTACATGTACTTTCTTTCTTATAAAACATATTAAAATAGTAATGCAGGATGAGAAATTTACCAGATAATGAGAATCATAGGATGTTAAATTGCTTGATGACTCATTCCCTGCAGAAACACAAAAATCCAGGTTAGTCCAAAGAAACAGAACATGCAACACACTAGAGAGCTCAATGGAGAAATGGCTTTACCTTCATTTAAGTTGCCGTTATTGGGCCTGAGTCAGGCCCATCTGTGCCCACTTTCCTTCTGTTCTGGGCAGCCTGCTTACTACATTATGGTATGGCCAAAATCCACCTTTATATAGTGCTAATCTGTCTAGCACATTGATCTTACATCTAGTTGCAGCTGCAATCATTAGTATTGAGGACTAGGGATGGCCATCGACTATCGATGTTCCCAAAACATCGATGGTTGGGACCTAGTGCTCGATGTTTTGGGCATCGATAGTAAGAAACTTTAGCCATCAATCCAGTTTAAGTTTCTTTTGCGCATGCGCGCACCTCCCGGTGGGGCGGGTCACCCGCATAGACGTCGCTGGACGCAATGACGCTGCGCATGCAGTGCTCATGCGCCCCCAACTTTTACCATCGGAAGCCATCCATCGATGGCATATAACTATTCGACCATTCGACCGTTGCTCTGCACATGCGCGGCTAAGCGATGGCAGGAACCATCGATGGTGTGGGGTAGAATGATTTGTAGCCATTGATGGTTCCTGCTCTAGAAGCCATCGATGGCAACCATCGATGGGGGATGTGCCGATGGCCATCCCTATTGGGGACTTACACTAGCCACCATACAGGCTGCACCAAAACCACCTGAAACAGGATTGCGATTTTCTGTAGACATACTATGATTGAATACAAGCAGTCGGACTACAAGCTCATTACACTCCTGTGAGAAGGATCAATTACATGTGCCCACATGTACCGCCCAGATACTCCTATGTTATGCATAGTCCCATATACTTAATGCTTCCCCATAGTGCATATATGTACTGCCCCAAGTAATACTCATCACCTATGCTTCTGCGGATCTCCTTCTGCTTGGGTAGCTCTGCCCCATCCAGTGCTTGTAGCTCCATTCCCTCTGTCGCTGCCTGTCAGACATGGTGATAGGCGCAGCGCCGGCAGCATCAGGACAGCAGCAGGGAGAATGCTGGCCCTGTAGATGGTGGTGACAGAGATCTGTCCGTATTTCTTTATTCACTTAATATTAATCTGTATATCAAAAAATGTCCCCCTTCAGAATTGGAGACAAAAACTCCTTAAAAATGGCCATGTGTCCCATTTAAATCAATAATAAATAGAGGAAAAAATCACTATAACTAGACTCTCTACACCAGTGCTGCTTCTCCTACAGTGTGTTGTGATTTGCCGGCGGAGTTGTGTGGACCATGGTGGATGTGGGTATGAGTGCAGCTCTTTTTGGTGTCACCCTAGTGATGCCACTGGTGCAGAGCATATGTGCCTACTCTCCTGGGATGAGGGGAAGGCTACCTAAAAATTTGGTGCAGCTACGCGCCCCCTGGGAAAGTGGGCAAGTCTTCTGGATCCTGCTTCCACTGGCCCTATCCCCTTCAGCCACTGGCACCACCTGCACCCAGCTGCAAAAGTGGGTGGTCCAGGAAGCAGATGATCTTGTTCATGGTAGAGGGGTGCAAACTAATGCAACTGTGCATCCATGCCCCTGCACTGCCCTCCATAGATGCCACACCCCTCCTGCACTGACCTGGCTAAATGAGGCAGCTAGTTTTACTAACCACAATAACATTATTGTCTATGTAATATCACGATTCTTATCATATTTACTAGCAATACATGATGGTATATTACCATATGTAATATTTATTTGCAGTAAGATTGAGGTTTTCTTTCTAACTTATTTTAAACTGCAATCTGTCCCACTATTGCACAGCAGGTAAGCAGGGGACTAATCCATAAACAAAAGCCCAAATTGCAGAACAATATTGGATGAGTCTGTATAGTTAGGATAGGATGTTACTTTATAGTTAGATACTGGTACCTATTTCAGAATAAATCCTTTACATCTCAGAGACCTATACAGGTTGTGTATACCTTATCCAAATATCCGTTATCCAAATTATTCCGAAAACCATACATTCCAGAAAGTGAAAAAGAAAATTACTTGCTAAAAGCACTACTGCGGACATCTGTAACTGCACTACTGAGGGCATGGGGCCAGATCCACTAAGCTTCAAAGTGATAAAATGGAGAGTGATAAACAGCCAGCCAATCAGCTCCTACCTACCATGTCACAGCCTGTGTTTGAAAAATATTGGACAGTAGCTGATTTGGCTGGTTGTTTCTCACTCTCCATTTTATCTCCATTTTATCACTTTTGAAGCTTAGTGCATCTGCCCGATGATATGTAACTGGCACTAAATATGTGCAAGGACATGATTGCTTGCCATTTAAATTCATTGCCTGAGATTGCAAACAAACTTTATTTCATGTTTTGAAACCTTGTTTCATGCACAAATAAAATATATTTTCATGTGTTTGTTGTTTGTACAACATAAATGCAAGATACCTCAAGATACATAATTGACATATAAAAAGTCTGAAATACAGAATAATAGGTTATCCAAAACTCTTCTGGTCCCGAGTATTTTGGATAAGGGATACTCAACCTGTATCTCTATAAAAACGCCATAATTACTAAAATTGTTTAAACCCTAAGGGTGAGCGCTTTCGTTTTATTTGATCTTTATATGATTTTCTATAAGAGGGTGAGTAATCCCTCTTCCTTGAGAGCAGCAGACCTACAAGAGATAAATGTAACTTTTGGAGCCATGTGAAATCCCTCTCCCTCTCTTTTTTGAATTCTTAGACATGATCTGAATTTTCAAAACTAATGAATTTCTACCACTCACAATGAGAAAAGCAATGAAATTACGATAATTAAGGCTGACGCCTAAATGAATGTGTTCATGCGCAATACAGTTTTGGTATGCCATGGCACCCTGTGGTTACTGCAATATTGTCTCTTACCGTTGCCAAGCAAAACGCATTCACAGTTGTCCAGTGTTCCATTATTCATGCTGTATCTCCAATTAACTGGGAATTGATCAGCCAGGTTTAGCATCTTCTTTAAAGCATCATAAATAAAAATACAGCTTATTAGTGCACAAAAGCACTCTTCGGTGAAACGGGTAAAATACTGAACCAAATAAGCCGCATTAGTGGCCACTAAAATGAGACAAAAAAATACTATCCAAAGTCCAACCCAAAGTCGAAATTCCAAATATTCTAAACTGTAGTCTCTGAAAAACACGAAGATGGAAGCTGGTTTAATCAATGAACTTAATTTAAGAAATTTGTACATGGAGGTTATTTATAATAAAATAAAAAATGTCTCTATCTGCAGCTGATTCTAGACCATATCACATAATAGAATAGTGGGGTACAAGAGAATAGAAGATGCCCTTCTCAGGTACAGATGCAGCAGGTCAATCAAACATCAATAGGCTATACATTATTTCTGTGCACAGGACTCCTCCTGCAGACAGTTCCTGTACTTAAAAACCATGAGCTGCAAACAGGTTAGCTGACGACCTAGAACAGATCAGTAGTATTGTATCGATACTTTTTATTTCCGCTATTCTCTCTATAGTTAAATGCAATGGATTCCATCAGAAGGATGATAAGTCTGCTGCTCAGATATTGCTAATATTGAATAATTTGGGAGAAGCAAACTAAATTGGACAATGTTATATGAGATGCAAAGAGATGGTGGAAACAATGATTTTTTTAAATGTGTACAACTAGTGGTAGGGTATTTCATTGCTAACATATTAACCCTTTGAGTGCCAAGTTATTTTGTAAATATACAGTGCAGTAGGTGGGAAAATTGGCAAGCAAAAATTTTTTTTCTTCATTATAATGGGGGTTATTTTAGTTCACTCCTTCTAACAAATTCCTTCTCAGATGGACAAAACCATGTGCACAGCCATAATATTGATTAACAGATTAGCCATTGAAGATGTTCTTAAGGTATGGTCTGCTGAGGACTGTTGGAGTTTGGTTAGCTTTGGATTCTTGAGATGGAGTGGAATAACCTTGTCCTAAACACTCAGTCGTAGGGATATCGTAGGACATGGTCAACATTTAAAATGTTTGCAACAAAGTCAACATGAGTTTTTCAGGATTTTTTTTTTTAAACTTACTTGTTGTTACTTCACAATGCAAGTGGGCATAGAGTTAGATTCTAATAGTGGTACACTTATACATTGTCCTTCAGTGGCGTAGCTATATTATACTCCACTGAGGAGAGGAGCCGGGACCGCAGCGACAACTAAATCTGCGGGTCTGTGGTGGCGGAGTTACAATAGCCCCGCAGCCCCCCAGCATTCGCACCTACACAGCGCCTCCCCGCTACCGCGGAGGCTGCGGCGCTATTGGTGCGCCACTGTTGTCCATGTCAACAGTCACCAAATTTAAAAAAAATAAAAATAAATCATGTAGACTTTTTGACCTGTTGACATAACAAATATCTGCATTTTGAATGTGTCGATAATTTGACCATCTGTAATTAGACTGTAGATAAATCATTCTGAACTTGTATAGAAGACACTACGGTTTAGATATACTAGTGATGATCAGTCTGCAAAATGACAAAAAAGAAAGGTGAGCACCACCAGTTATGAGTGCCCACAAACATGCAAGACACTTGAATTCCCCATATAAATGTGAGGAGCAACATTAGCATATTGTAATATAGGATAAGAAAAAACAAAATAACTTTGGAATTGTTTGTGTCATACAATAAAACCCATGCACCAGTAGGGGGGGTTTCTGAGTACCTAGAAACCCCCCAGAAATCTAAGGGCCCTAGACTAAAAGCTGAGGGTCCCCTCTTTCCATGGATACAATAATTTTAAAAATCGGCTCTGGGGAACCAGAGATATCTGACTTCAAAGCAGTGGACCCCATCCAAGCCTGTTAATTGCTCTTCCCAGTCAGATATTTCAGGTTCTGTCTGACTTAGAGTTTTTCTGAGGATATATTCCAAAAGGTGGGACTCTCTTCCTTTGAGGGACACTAGTAGCTTGTCTCTACTCTGCCCAGAACCGGAGATATCAGCAGTAAATTGGGTAATTAGTGAAAATTACTGATCCAGGCCCTACATGCTGAGCGGTTGATATAATACCCCCTACCACCTTTTTTTTTTTTAAATAACTTTAGTGGAAACAAGGAATACTCACTTGCTAAAAGTATACAAAAGTTTCTCAAAGACCAGGACTGGTCCTGTGCTGCTTAGAATGGTCAATGGCTGTCCAGAAAATAAACAAAATAATCCTCCGCAAATTCCTGTGCCAATAAAGTTTTCAAGAACTCCCTAGGGTAAACACAGATATCATTTATTAATACCAGTCAGAGTGAACTAGAATGGTTTTCAATGTAATCAATTTTTTTTATTTTAATGTGCTAATAGTTGAATTTTTAGATACTCACAGAATAACTATTTCCCTTCATATTGAAAAATCACATATTTAAGGTCTGTACCGTTGTGCATGACTAAAATGTGCCCAAAATAATGCTGGGAATTGAATATGAAAAAAGTGAGTACAAATAATCTTAACCCACTCTCACTTGCTCACTTTGTGCAACGCAAGACCGGGTACAGCTTAAGATGTGAGTGAGTGAGTAGCAAGGGTCACCGAGCCACAAACTACTAGTCACTGAGATCTTCATGATACCCCATGTCACAAGAGTACAGGAGGTACTCTGTGGTGGCTGCATCATTTTTCTAACACTACTTAATTCCATGTCCAATCAGGCTTAACTGCCAAAAATGCACCCAAGACCAAAATAAAATATCCAATATACATTTACTTATAGTATACAGCAGCAGGTTTTGACCACTGTGCCTTGAAAAAACTCACTGCGAAACGTGCATCAGCGTTTTACGTGAGCGGGGGGAATACTGGGTTAAATTGTATACTTTACAAATGTGAATTGAATGTTTTAGCCTAGTGGTGTGCCTATTGTCACTGTGATCGGCATCGTTCTGCCGCTCACTACCACGTTCTGTTTGTGGTCAGCTGCTCACTACCATGTGACGGCACACACTGAATTGGCTGCAGCACTTAACGCCGTTTGCACCTAGTCTCCCTACAGTATATTTAAATGAAATAGTAGGCGGATGTAGGGATGTTCGCACTTTGTTTACAGTTATTAAACCTACCCCCCTCATTTAACAAAGTGCACCCCACATTCTTCCAAGTACTGAACATTAAAAAGACCACTGGTGTTCACCCCCCGCAACATCAGGAAAGTTATTTCCTTTTTAATATTGTATTTCGTGTCATGTATGGTTTTATACCTTTGCAGCAATCTTAAATAACACTATTAATAGTTATATTTTATTTCTATCCCTTTCTCTCCTATGTGCACCGCAACAAAGACACACTTTTGTTTCTTGATATTTGCTCCTTTTGTGTCACGCGGTAGCAAGGATTCGGTATGAAATCCCGATGGTCAAAATCCCGAATGGGTCATCATACCGACAAGGACAAAATCCTGACAAGGTCAAAATCCCAACATTTAAAATCCCGACAAGGTCAAAATACCGACATATAGAATGTACAGGTGAAACAGTCAACATGACTTTCTGTGCACAGGTCGCGAGGTCGAGATGGGTTTTTTCACAGTCTTTTCCCCCTGTTTTTGAGCCCGAAGCGTGGCGAGTGCAGCGAACCCCGCAAGGGGACGCGGAAAACATGTGAAGTAATACGCGTCCCCTCGCGAGGCTCGCTGTGCTCGCCACGCTTCGGGCTCGGTGGCTCGCTGCGCTCGCCACACTATATAAAATGAACTCCACGCCGACGTGGATAGTGGGGGTATGAAAAGGTCGGAGGACGCGTACCGCCGCCCCTCGTGGGCTCGCTACCCTCCCCACGCTTCAGGTTGCCGTTGATACTGGGGTGGCGGTAACAATGGGGGGGGGGGGGGCATTTCACATAGTAATCACCCATCAGGGTGGGTGTACAATTAACAATCGGGTCTGGGGGTGCATTTAACATTGTAATCGGGCATCAGGGTGCCTGTACAATGTTATATCGGGTATAATCACGTTGCGTCGCATCGCATCACATCGCATCGCATCGCATGCCACTAGTTAAGGCATGCGATGCAATGCGATATTAAAATTGTACATTCCTCCCGGGAAAGGCTCAAAATCGGGTCCAATCGCATCGCATGCCTTAATTAGTGGCATGCGATGCGATATATCGGGCGCCCAGATAATACACATATACCAAAGGTAATTTAACCCATTGACCTATTTCCAGTGCGATCGATCACTCTCTGTTTAAAATAGTGTGTGACCTGCATCACATAACATCATAAAAGTGTAAAAGACCTAAACATGTTTATTCTGGAGTAGAGAATGGAAAGGGTGTGTTCAAATACACAAAGGGTTTTAACCCCTTCGCTGGCACTCCAAAGAATTTTCCGGGCTATGCGCCAGTGCCCAGTCTGGCAAACCTGGAAAATCCTCAGGAGTGCCACTGCCTGCGCTCCCTCTTTCCAGGCAGCGCCACTGAGCTGAGATCAGTGCTGTGCTCAGCTTCAACTGCTGCCCGGCTCCTGCTGCACAGCCTTGCCTACATCGCAAGGGCCGGGCAGCGGCTGATCTAGTGCGTGGTGCTGTCTGACCCCTGGAAACAGAGTGGGGAACACTCCGTAAAGAAAAAAAATTGTATTAGAGCTCGAGAACATGCATTGAAACTGAAGGGAGGCAGATTCAGGAGAAATTAAGGAAAAATTACTTTATGGAAAGGGTAGTTAATAAGTTTAATTACCAACTGTCAGAGATGGTACTGGCTAAGACAGTAAAGCATTTTTAACATGCTTGGGATAGGCACTGTATATGAATAGTCTTACAAAGAAATGAGGAACAAACAGGTTTGATGTTACCTAAAGGAGAAATAAAAGAGTTTACTAAATGGGCCAAATGGTTTTGATCTGCCATCAAATCCTATGTTTGTATTTGAACTTACCTTCGTGTTTCTTTTTGAATATATACATTTACTTTAGAATACATATACATTTTATTAATAATAAAAAGATGTGCAATACATACCATCATATTGTCAGTAGCATCTCCGAGCATACCACCAAAAGTAATAGCATTTGTTGCTGTTGCCAAATAGATAAACAAAATAGTTGAGAAACATTGTAAATTGAGGGCATCATAAAAATCACTCCAATACCATGGTGCCTTTCTTCTGACATCCTTCACGAGTCCACCAAAACACCTTAATGACAAATACAGCATATGTAATATTATAAAAGGACATGTCATCTTTCAATAAGTGTTCCGCCATGTACATGTATTGCAAAAATCAGACAACTCTTTTAGCTGGGTCACTCTTGTAGACAAAATAATTGTTATTTAAACATTAAAGTTTATTAGTATACATTACTATAGTATACATATGTGTACATGCTTTCTTCTGTCAATCAAGCCGTTATACTCCCAATAACAAATCAGATATAATATATAATTCTAGTAGGAATAATATCAATAGTGATCAAATTAGCAATGGTAAAAGTGTACATCTTTCTAAAAGATGTTCATACAGTGTATACGATATACAAGATACACAATATTTTAGGTACTCATACAACAAACAGTATTGCAGCCATTGTTGTACAGGATTTTCAATAATGGATAGAATGCATTACTGTATTTGTTGGTAATCTACAATAAACATGTAATAAATGGGTAGGTATTGTAGGTATTTGTTACCAAAGCTTGAGCTGTCTTAGACCATGATGTGGTGGAGTGTGCCTTAATTATAGGTGGAACTGCCTGACCTTCTTGCTTATAGGCAAATTAAATGTTGTCTCTACTCCAGCGAGAAATTGTTTGCTTTGTGGGAGCCAAGCCTCTTCTGACCCCCTCTGGAATGATGAATAGATGTTTAGTCTCCCTAACTGTATCTATTAATTTGGAGATATATAGAAATGGCCCTCACCAGATTAATATATACAAAGAACTGTTATAGTTCATTGGATAAAAAGTTTATATTTACACTTCCCATACGGATCTGTCGCTCCTATTCAGGAGCAAGGACATTCCTAATCAGTACATAATAAAGACTAGGTGGTTGATCAGTCAATTAAGCTCTGAGCAGTGAGTATATCCTGGTCCTAAGGAATAATTGTATTCATTGGTTTTATATGTTGCATATTAATTGATATTTTAGTTATTTGTAAAGGTCTATTCTTTATATATGTCAATGACAATAAATTGATGCATATTTGTTATCCACAAGCGCTCCCTTTTCTGAATGATTAATTATAATTTAACCATGTCTTTATAAGAAACTTATGGTAAAGCTCTAATGTACTACTTCTGTCTAACTTCCAGCAATCAAAAAGTTGTCCAAGTATGGCCAGATCTAGATGGTTTCAATTGGGCAATTAGAGTAACTAGAACTTTCATTACTACCCTTGGTGATGTGGTAAGAGCATGTGAACTACCTTGCAGGGAGAATCTCAGAAACCTTCAGTCTTCCTGCTTGATGCCAATATGCTTCTTTTAAGTCTATTGATGCAAAACATTTTCCTTTTTTGATGCCCGTAATAATAGAACTCAACGTTTTGATCCAAACTCATCTTCACAAATAAATGTAGGAGTCTTAGGTCCAGAATTGTCCTGTAACCTGTGGGATTCTTTCCTACCAGGAATGAATTGGAATAAAAAACTCTTCTGTGCTGATTTTCTGGAACCAATTCTATTGCATTGATATCCAAAAGACTTTGTCAAGAGAGCTTCACTTTCCTTGTTACATTTGTTTTGAGGAATTTAATCTTCTTTGTGGTACAAAGTTTTTTGATCTGCACTGGACTTGCCACCTCTATGACATCTTAAATGGTGGATTTTGAGGTGAAAATTATAGTACTAACCAACTTCACATAGTTTTTTAAAAATGATACTTTCCTTTATTATTCAGTGGTTGATGGTGCTCCCTGAGTCAGAGAAAAAAATATTTTTGCAAGGAGGAAAGAAGACTCATTGCTGAGGCACTCTTTCTTTAATTCTAGGGTCCGTAACTATATTGTGATGTACCGACATGATATTAAAATATAACTTTTATTTTTATCTATTAAAAAATTGCAGTAAGGTGAGTATCAAGTATTCTATAAAACACAAACAAGCAAACAAACAAGTATAAAACATAAGAGACAGGCAACCATCCAGTTGGACAACTGTAATGGTAACAATCATATTTATCTAAAGTTCATTTACAATTGAAATTGCACTGGAACCTCAGATCCGGAATGAGATTGACTTAATTGTAATTTAGATATAAATACCTTTGGACTTAAAATTCCTTACTTCCTGGCATCAATTTAAGTCATATTTCTCAAACACCTCGTCAGACACAGCAAATGTCATATTCTTATTTAACCATCATGTAAATAAATTTGAGCATCTTATCAATCAAATCAAATCAAATTGGAAGGATTTCCTGATATAGGCCCTTATTCTGGTTGGTGCGGTAATATCCGCGTGCGTTAGTGCCGCCGATGTTTTGTGTCTGCGCATGTGCAGAGGCGTCTCTGCGCATGTGCGAGCGGGGCGTACGGCCAAATCCCGCATGAAATGTGAACACTCCGAACAGGGGGTGGAGAGGGGCGTGAAGGGCTATTTGGGCTCATTACCATATGTGTACGCCCCGCGTTTCATGGCGTTCCCATGCAAACACTGGGCGTACGTATGGTAATGCGGCCGTGACGCATGTGTAGGGGGCGGACATATGACATCGCCGGATGTCAGCTGCCCGCCCAGATCCCTGCTTTTGCACGGAAAAATGTCCGTGTGGTCTGAGGTTGTGGGAGCTGGTGGACCACTCGGTCCTGCATTCGATGGTCTGCGACCATCGAATGATGGGGGAGGTTCCCTGAGATGGAGGAGGCGTATTCCATGAAAAATACATGTGCGGTCCGTTCGGACAGCTTCTTACCGCGTACGGACGGAGTTGGCGATCCGTATGGAAGGCGGGGTTTCGCACGCATATTCGAAACCGGCCACACCGATCAGAATAAGGGCCATAGTTCTCTATTACACGGCTATGTTGCTCAATCCTCTGTAATTGAGGAGATATAAGATTTATTTGCTATTTTGTATGACCCCGTCCTGCCACATATATACTGTATATACACATATATATTTTTTATTATTATTTTACCCTGTAACTATATACCAATGATCAGAAAATCATGGCCAGCCTGGCAGTTGCTACTCTCTGTGGCCTCCGAGTATACAGTGGGAGACTGCTGATTCATCTACATTTCCATAACGTATGCTGCTACTGTATCTGCAACCACACGGTGAGGGATGCTGCCCGATTAGCAGTGATTGGCTGCAAGGCAGAACAAGAAAGCAGAGGGGCCAGGATGTCCCCTAGATTGGCAGCTGCCGGAGGATTATCTTCCAGCAGCCTTTCCCATAGGTTTTCTGCTTCCCTATATAAAGCCGGTTAGCTCAAGTGGTCTGTTTATCTTGTCTGACTGCAGCACTGTTCGCTGAACTCCATACAAAAGTATGCGGTAGGTCATTTGTTTTCTGTGCTACAATATATATTGGAAGAACTTTCCATTGTGATTACTAATTGGGAACACAGCAGAGAGGTAAGATGGCATTTCTATAAACTCCTAAAAGAATCCAGGAAAAACATACTTATCTGATTTCAGGAGTTCTTCAGCAACATGAGGATGTCCATGCAGTAATCTCTCTTCTTCATGTGCTTTTGCATTGCAGTGGCTCTTTGATTCTCGCTGTAACATTAATCTTCTGTTAAAAAAACAAAAAACAAAAAAACAACTTTTAAAGTATAGTCAGTATAAAGCAGTTGGATATTAGAATGTACTTTGCACAGTAATGAGACACCCAGTTGCATATGGGTAGCATATATTGCAGGTTTTCATTATAATACGCTCATATCTGTACTTTGTTTATACCAGGTAAAGTGGCTTGATAACATACACGCCAATAACAAACGCTAAGCTGTGATACTTATTGCGCTGCCTTGCGACTAGGCGAGCCGTGGCAGGTTGGTGGGACAAACGCCATAGGCAGGCTAAACGAGAGCGGCTCCATCCGTAATGAAGCTGTGTAGGTGGTTGTGTATACCGGATAGGTCGGTGAAAGTTGTTGTTCAGACTGACCTCTGCAGATACATCTTGCAGATATATCAGCATATTTGACTGTGCGTATGAGGGACCCACTGACCGCCTCTATACTGTCAATGCTAAAATTACAGTACATTTGTTACCAAATATATAGTTTAATGCAGCATCATTTACAAAGATCGACTATTGTATGGTGTAATTTACAGAGGCGGATTGGCCCACCGGGAAACCGGGCCATTCCAACCGGGCCATGCAGCGTCATCCCCCGTTCCCGGGCCGGATTTCTATCCCAATCTGCCCCTGGTTATTTGAAATTAAAATGACATATACTCTATACGATTCAGCTAAATGAGGATGTAACGTGAAATAAAATCAAGTAAAAATATATATACATATATATGTATATACAGTATATATACTGTATATCTATCTATCTATCTATCTATCTATACTGTATATATGTATGAAACCAAAAGCCCTGCACTCTCACCATTAACCCAGGCGTCCGCTGGGGTGCCGTTTAGAGAGTACTGTAATAAGTCAGCACTACCAATTACATACCCAGAAATCCCAAAAGAGGGAAAAACAGTACCCCTAACCCATTGCTAGATAGCTGTTTACTACTGCTGCTTATATTGCCATCGCCTTGACAAAGGTCAAAGGTCCGCACCAGGACCGAAACGTCGGCAGGCTATCGAATGGATTAAACTCGGGATTTATACCTTCATGAGAAGAATGGTGAGTGCTGTTTTCCCCTCTTTTGGGATTTCTGGGTATATATATATATATATATATATATATATATATATATATGTATATATAAAAATATATAATTAGCAGCATTTCCTTTAGGTGGAACGCAGGGTGCGTTCCACTCGTAATTACTATGGAAGCAGAGTTCTATTCAGGGATAGCCCTATAATATAAGGAGATTTTCTTATGGTGGAACGCACAGTGCGTTCCTCCGCCGTCTCCCGCACTTCCGGGTAGCTGGCGCCTCGCGTATATGTTTGGTGTGAAGCACCAGGAAGTGGCTTTTCCTATGGAACGCATGATGCGCTCCATCATCAATCCCCGCTCGTCCACGCTACTAAAGGCGGATATGACGTCATTGGAACGCATATTACACCCACCGTGCGTTCCATGACGGATTAAATTCGACTATCTCTTTTTTCTGAAGCTATATACACCGTCACTGTATGTTTTTTTCTTTATTATGCTAGCGCCAGTTAAATTATTAATACCTAAAAGGAGAAAAAAAAAAAAAAAATTCCATATGCCCATTTATAGGCACTTGATAGTTCACATCCCATTAACAGCTACAGGAAGTGACGTTTTTTCTACACCCTATATATACCCAGCTCACTCACTGGTCTGTCACTCTCACTTTTGGAGCTGAGCAGTACACATCTTTCCATTGGGCTACTAGTAAGTACTCACCTATATTGGTAAATTTTTGCTGTTTGAAGTCATGGTTTAATATGTGAGTTGAACACGCTGTTGTTCCTCTAAAATTAATTTTTTCAAGAATGTAATCCGTTAAAAAATTATGAAAAATATATATATATTTTTTTTTTTTTTTTTAATGTACATTTCTTTAGTCGGAAATAGTATGTATTGATATATACTTTATTTAATTCTATGTATTTTTCTGTCAATCTCTGCCCTACTTGCAGAGGTTGCTGAATTGATTATAATAGAGTGTCAATCTTATTCACTTCACCAGATTCCCCTTATCTATCTACAATTGAAAGTGGTCATTATAGCCGTATAACTTTGAATGGTTTCTCTATTTGTTTATCCATCTGTAAACAAGCTGGTGGTATGTACTTTTTTCATCATACTTCAAAAGGAAAATAATCTGTTTTGAATTAAGCGAAATGTTATACTGAGGATTTTTATTGAACTTTAATTCTAGGACATTATGTTATAATCACCTAAGGACATCTCTTCTTTGTGAAATTTCTATATTTGGTTGGTGTCCAAACCCTAAACCATTGACTGGTATGTGATCCAAAGGACCAATATCTAATCGTTTTCCTTCTCCCTTTTCTTACACCTGCTCAACCTATTACCCTCTTCTTATTATTTGTTTTTATCCAATTTATGGACATTGTATTTATTTGTATTTACTGTAATTCACAGTGTGACCATCGTTGTCTACTGTTGTATTGTGCCCCTGAGGAAGTTGTGTTCACGACGAAACGCGTTGGGCCTATTGGGCGCATTTCGACTGTTGACCTGAATTGTGTTTATGTCATTTTATACATTGTAAAGTGTATCAATTCGACCTTTGTTTATACTGCTATGCTCTGTGAGCAAATGTTTATTAAATTTTTCCTATTTTAAACCATACTGTCTTAAATAATTGAAAGGTCCTAGCGCACCCTGAAAACCCCTTTTCTCTCTCTATATATATGTATATATAAAAATATATATATATATACTGTATATATACATACACCAGGGTACTTGGTATGATGGTATGATCCCCACTCCAAGAAAGTACTTCTAATTCCAAGTGTATTACCTTCTTTTATATATTTTTTAATAAATGTTTTATATCTGAAAGAAGTCTTGGTTGATAATAATTCTACATCAAGTGGAGAGACTGAATACATTGTGTTTTTGAATTGTACATGGGGGCTTAATAACACTATTGGGTTGTGTAATGGATTGTGTGGATCCCTCAAGTAGGGGATCTAGTGTTAATAGCGACCGCCCCATATCTAGTGCAAATACTTAGTGATGTTGTATTGTTGAGATATATATATATATATATTTTTTATATGTGTTTTTTATATTTGTGAGTCCTGCAGGCTGATACCGTCTGGAAGTTGATATTTATTTTTGTATCACTCATCACTACTATTTATTCATTGTAATTATGTCTATATTTATATTTATACATATGTATTATATTTATTAATATATTTTTATACATATACTAATTAATCACTTTATATATTTTTTCACCTAATTAGATTATATTTATAGATAAATGCATATATTTATATTTTCTATAAAGATTCTACCCATTTATGTATTTGTACTTTAGCACTCACCACTTTATTACTTAGCACTTTATAATTAAAGATATTAGGTTATGTGCATATTGACCCTTTTGTTGATCAAACTCACAGATGTGTACCAGCGTGCATGACATTATGTATTATTTTTTCTCTGTATTTGATGTATTAAAATCTGTACCTTTAAATGTAATTTTAAAATGTGAATGATAAGTCTTGCCTGGCGGCACCTGCTATTAATTAAGCGGCTGGTTTAAAAGTTGGTGGATGTCAGGAGGTAGTCACACCCCCTGACGAAGTCCGAACCTGTGACGAAACGCGTTGGGCGTGGCTTCCAGTGATCCCGACGCTGTGGCGTCTCTGCTGTCCATGTCGATCTAAAGGAGTGGATCCGAGTGAGCGGTTGTTTGATGAGGTTCCTGCCGGCGACTGATCACTGCTTACGGCTGCTTTCATTCTGACCTTTCTGCCGCACTGCCCGACTACTCCCTGGCATGCATTGCTGTTTTTACCCTTAATGTACGTCAGTATTTTATAAGTAAAATTGTTATATTATATTATATTACTGATTGTGCGCTTCATTTACCTTCTTTTTGTATATATATATATATATATATATATATATATATATATATATATATATACGAGGCAAATAGCAGTCACTTGCTTTTAGGGCTTGCTGGAGCGGTGCACGAACGGAGCAGGATACATACAGAAGAGTATCGGCACTCACTCACACTGAATCAAATCTCGGAGGCTTAAAGCACCTTTAAGCCTCCAAGATTTGATTCAGTGTGAGAGTGCCGATATTCTTCTGTATATATTCTGTATATATATATATATATATATATATATATAAAATGTGTGTATATATAAAAAACATCTGCTGTATTCCTCCCCTTTAAGAATCAAATTAAATCTCATTCAGCTAATCAGAAGTAGCTGCCGATCACATTCATTATCAGTGTATATTATGCACTAGGAGTCTTGCGCTCGTAAGATATACTGTACAGGCAGTGGCAAACGCAGGATTTTCAGAAGGGGGTTTCCAGAGGGGTGGAGCAAAGCATGGAGATGGACACTTAGGTGACCCAGTATATGCCGGGTCAGTTAAAGTATTATAGATAGACCAAATGTATATAAATAATAATAATAATAATAAAAATATATATAAATATATATATATATATATACATACATATACATACATACATACAGGGGCATCAACAGCCGTGTAGACCCCTGGGCATAGCAATGTATTGGGGCCCCTACTGATCCTCCAGCTGTAGGGGTGGGGGAAGCTTTGATGTCCTGCGGGTGGTAGGGGGCATTATATTAACCGCTCAGCATGTAGGGCCTGGATCAGTAATTTCCACTAATTACCCATTTACTGCACAGATGGTGGGAGAAGGAGCGGGAGAAGTGGGCATTGGGCTGAATGAAGAGGCCCTGATACATAACTTCCAGGGTGGTAGAGGATGTTTAATATGCACAGGAGGGGTGTATAGTGGAGTGGGCTCATTATTCATAATTTTCTGGTGGAAGGACAGCTTGCTTGACTGCAGATACTGTATCTCCAGTTCCCGGAAATAGATTTCTTAGATTATAATGGAATTAAAAACTAGAGAATCCCACCTACCAAATGGTATTGGGGACTAGGGGATCAGAGTTCAGGAGGCAGAGCAATCTGCCAACGAATATAAAACTACATACCAGGTGTGTGGAGCTGGAGCAGTAACCAGCTGCTGGAAGGCTGATATCTCTGGTTCTGGGAAGAGTAGAGACAAGATTCTAGTGTCACTCAAAGCGAGAGAGTCTCAGCTTTTGGAATGTATCCTCAGAAAAACTCTAAGTCAGACAGAACCTGAAATATCCGACTGGGAAGAGCAATTAACAGGCTTGGATGGGGACCACTGATTTGAAGTCAGATATCTCCGGTTTCCATTGGCCGATTTTTACAATTCTTGTACCCATGGAAAGAGGGGACCCTCAGCTTTCAGCATAGGACCCTAAGACTCCTGGGGGGGTTTCTGGGTACCCAGAAACCCCCCCTGCGTGCACTACGGTGTACAGGCGCTTATGCATCTGTGTTGTCGAATAACCAAGTTGCATTAATTAGAACACACCCCCTACTTCACCTATAATTGAATGTTCCTGTCCTCCCTGTGTTCTGCCTCGCTAAGGAATCCTGAAAACAAGATCTGAATCCAAATGAAAGCATGAGAACTTTTTGCTGGGTACACACCTATAGATTTATCTGTCCAATCTGTCTGTGAGCAAATGATTGATTGATAGCTGCTTTGATTTGCTACTAAACACTGGAAAATGGACAAAAACAAATATTTAGAGAAATGTATTAGATTAAATTTATTTAGGCAATATGTCTGAATGACCATTGTCTGATTTCCAGCATATGGGAGCAAATGGTTGATTGTCATATGTTCCAATACATTATCAGATGGTTGGTCGCACCAGACAGACTGGACAGAAAATTTAAGTGTGTACCCAGCTTTAGTGTGCCTTAAAAACAGGGCTTAGACGCAAGCACAAAAAAAAAGATAATTTTTTTACTGTGTTAGATGTACCAAATTCTGAATCAGGGGATGTTGGAGAAAAGCAACAGCTAAAGGCAGAGTAATGCTTGAAAAGTGTACTGAAAACAGAGTAGTTTGGTATCTTAACTTAAATTGTAAATGTTGTCGTTTTTTTTCTGTAGTTGAAGATTAGAATATTCTCCTAGAATATTTTATTTAATCCTCCATATTACAAAGATTACTTGTACTGGTCACAGTAAAAGCTTATTATACAATCTTGTATTTAATGTGTATTGTATGATGCTTGAACTAAAGAGCAGATTCTCTCATGCACACCAGGCAACGTTACCTTCTTTGGGCTGATGGCAGAAATTTGGGCGGCTGAATACGCACAGTAGGATCCCATTTACCAGGAGGTAAAACAGCAACTTCGTCTAAAAAATCATCTATAGCTGCTTTCAGTTCATCTTTGTTCAGAGCCTTGTATGCAACCTTCCGGAACAACTGTAAGGAAAGAAAAAAGTCAAGCTGCATTAATATTATTTATTCCACCTACCATCAACCAGAAATATACAGATCCTCATCTAGCCTCCATGCAAAGGGCCTGATTCAGGCCTGATCACTACTGTGCGAATTAGCAAAGTACGGCAATCAGATAGCTGCTGCCCAGAGTGAAATCCCACCCTGTGCAAGTCCAAAAATGACGGACCTGCAAATCCATTCGCTACTCACTAACCATCTAATTCATTTGCCAGTCTGTACAAGTGTGTCAGTCATCTTGCGAAAATAGTAAACCGCTGACTTTTGTCAGTTTAGCCTCAAACATGTGCGCTACTACCTTTACACAGTTCAATAAATGCTCTGCTTGGGAATTCATAAAACAGCGATCAGGTCTGAATAATCCCCAAAAAGCATCTTATTAACATCTCCAGAAAGCACACATCTGTAAATGGGGCATACACGAGCAATAGCATGCAATTGTATTGCATTTATACAGATGTTTTCAAGTATATTCCCAATAATGAATAGCACTATAAGTCTGTTTCTTGTGCTCAAATGAAAGGCTAAAGTATGTGTTGCTGGCAATGTATCTGTTAAATAAATGGGCTGAATATATGCCATTCTCAAATAAAACTATTGGATAGGTAGTCACTGGGGGCCTTATTTTGGTTCATTCTTTCTGACAAAATCCTTCTTAGATGGACAAAACCATGTGCACTGCAGGGGGGGGGGGGGCAGATGTAACATGTGCAGAGAGAATTAGATTTGGGTGAGTAATTTTGTTTCTGTGCAGGGAAAATACTGACTGCTTTATTTTTACACTGCAATATAGATCTCACTTTGAAGTAAAACCCCACCCAAATCTAATTCTCTCTGCACATGTTACATCTGCCCCACCTGCAGTGCACATGGTTTTGCCCATCTAAGAAGGATTTTGTCAGAAAGAATGAACCAAAATAAGGCCCTGGATGACCACCTTTAAAGGCGCTTCTACATCAGATAACATCCAAACCACAATTTATGTAGTGTCAATTTTTAATTAAAACACATTAAAACATATTCACAAGTGCACTCGATTTTACATAAAATATCAAAATAAAAAAAGTATTACAATATAATACTTCTAATGCATCCTCTAATTATGAGGCTACCCTGATGCATATAGTCAATTCTAAAATGTCCATGTCAATATAAATGGCCAATAGTAAATTAGCACTACAAATGTCCAAATAGTTATAGATGCATCTTGAGGCTGTGTATGAATGAATAAAAATTGAAATGTCCAGATGGTTATGGATTGATGTTTTACGTAAATATAATAGGACATTATTAGTCATCCATTTGGACTGAAGCAGTCCTGCTCATAAGTATCACAGTCCCCACTGACCCCACTCTATGTCCCCTTGATTTAATAGATTTGTATAGTTTATACTTACCAAATATACCAACATATTATCCTCCATTAGGTTGACTCATTCAGGTTGCATTGTTTTTTTGTTTGTTTTTTGAGAAATGTATTACATACTGTATATACTCTATGAGATGAGGAATAATGTGCTTACCAATCTAAGGTATATATGTTTTTATGGCTTGATTTTCCAGTTGTTTTTTTCTGATTCATTGTTTGTCCTTCTCTGCCTCCTTTCAGACTCTCTTTTCTCTTATGATATTATTGTCTATTGAATGTGGCCGGCGAGGGGGTTTGTATAGCGAGGATGGCTTGTTTTCGGCAAGGATCACGAAAACAAGCCATCCTCGCCATCCAACCCCCTTGCCAGCCACTCGCCATATTCTATGTTCCAGGGAAATCCTTGCCGTCCTATGACCCCCCGAACGGCGAGGTTCACCACAAATGCAGTGAGCCAGCTGCATTTAGCTGCGAGCCTTGTTGTTTTGACGTCCGCACTCGCCTTTTTACAAACAGTGAGGTGGTAACGGCGAGTGAAGGTGGGTGGGTTGATACTGATGGTGTGCTATGATGGCAAGCAATAAGCACTGCTCGCCTAAACTGCATGGAATATGTATTATGTATTTAATATGTCCCCATAATTTTAAAAAGTGTATTTGAGTGTTTTTTAATTTTTGAATGTATACCAAATGTTATAACAAAATTGTGCCACGTTTCTTAAAGAATGTATTTTATGATTCTAGATAAACCCCTGATGTAGTCTCTTGGAGACAACACGCATTGGATTTTGCACTTCTAATGTTATGTACAGCTTGAACATTAATTATTCTGGATCAAAAAATCATATACTGTACCAACACCCAAGTGAACATAAGAAATATTATTGCTTTTAATAAACATATCAGTATTGTGACACCATTTTAATCTATTTTGGATTATTATAATATTGTCTAAGTGGGGAATATATTATATATATTATCTACAAGCGCCTACTGTTGTTGTCATTTTATTTTTTGTGGTTCCCCTCTAACAGGGACCTTAGTGAATTAGTCTCCACCATATATCATTAAACATTAGCAAGTATTAGGGGGATTGTTGTTTATAAACATCTTACAGTATATGAAGAAGGCAAGTGGGTCTGCAGTCAAAATAGATTAATTATTATTAAGTTATTGCAAGTGAGCGGAATAATAGCAAGTGAGGAATACAGACATTGTTCTATGGGGCCGTTTCAATTTAGCGAGATGCAGCATCAGTAACAAAGACAACATGTAACTTATTCAGTTACTGTATCTGGTGTGTCCTTTATGTGTAGCAGGCAGCTGTCTGTAACATAAGGATCCACATATGAATAAGCAGAATATGTCTGTATAGTATGGTAACCCCTGCATTGTAAGGGTGGTCACTAGGCTGCTTTCTGATTTGTATGATATCTGTATAGTATGGTAACCCCTGCATTGTAAGGTGGTCACTAGGCTGCTTTCTAATTTGTATGATGTCTGTATAGTATGACAACCCCTGCATTGTAAGGTGGTCACTAGGTTGCTTTCTATTTTGTATGATGTCTGTATAGTATGGTAACCCCTGCATTGTATGGTGGTCACTAGGCTGCTTTCTATTTTGTATGATGTCTGTATAGTATGGTAACCCCTGCATTGTAAGGTGGTCACTAGGTTGCTTTCTATTTTGTATGATGTCTGTATAGTATGACAACCCCTGCATTGTAAGGTGGTCACTAGGCTGCTTTCTAATTTGTATGATGTCTGTATAGTATGACAACCCCTGCATTGTAAGGTGGTCACTAGGTTGCTTTCTATTTTGTATGATGTCTGTATAGTATGGTAACCCCTGCATTGTAAGGTGGTCACTAGGCTGCTTTCTAATTTGTTTGATGTCTGTATAGTATGGTAACCCCTGCATTGTAAGGTGGTCACTAGGCTGTTTTCTTATTTGTATGATGTCTGTATACTATAGCAACCCCTGCATTGTAAGGTGGTCACTAGGCTGTTTTCTGATTTGTAGGGTGCAGTGTGTACTACAAGACCGTCATTAGATGCACCTTATAATGTACAGAGTAGTCGGCTCTGGATTGCTTGCTGTATTACACATCAATCTCTTAGACGCTCTTTGTTTTGTATATCATTCTATAGAATGCTATCGATATCAATTATCAAGCTCTGATCTATCAGAATCAGAAGACAAACATAGGTGGTGGTGGGTAGGGGACCATACTATGAATGGATTAGCCTAGGAAAGCCATAATTCCTATTTAGACCATGGATACACCATTGCATACAGCCAGTTGGCCTTACGTGCTTTGGTAAGAACCTGGAGTTTCTTTTTACTTTTATGTCATCTTGCAAAAGCACATTTTTAGCAGGAAAAAAGTATACATGGTTATATCCATTAATCATAATAACTACAGTGGATCAGAAATAAACTGGACATCAATTTTGGGTTGTCAGGGATTCTAGTTTATAAGAGTTTGGCAGTAACCTCATCTGGGTCATTACACTGCAGGAGATCATATATACAATAGGTTAAACCTGATGGACTAAAGTATTTTTTCAACTTCTATTAAACTATGTAGACTGGAGGCTGCGCAGCTCCTGGGGCAGAGCACTGAGCAAACCCCACTATGCCTAGACTAGGTGTGTAACATCCAGTCACAACCCTGTAATGTCATACACCAGGTGGTGTAGCACCGTGGACACAAGGCAACTCCCCCTTTCGCCTACATAGCCCGCCCTGGATAACACCAACTCTGGTGATATCACTGGCTATAACCACACCCAAGAAACACTTAAGTATGTGGAAGATAGCGCAATAGAGTATGCTTGCTCAGTGCAGGGGTTGCACACTACACCTCTGTTTAGGTTTGTAGTAACCAGATGCATATACTGCCAATGCTGATCGTGTGGATCTTGTTATACAGTATGTGTTGGCAGAATGTACTACTCTTCTCTATACATTTCTTTTAAGTAATGTGCACTCATTTTATGTCCAACTCTGTAACAGTCCAAAAGATATTTCCATTACTTAATTTCCAAATGTAGCACATATGTTTACCTCATCAGTGAGTAAAGTGGCAATGGCTCTCCCAATCTCATGATAGGCCTTTGCCTGGTTTCTTGGTCCCAGAAGAATAAAAATAAATCTGTAAAAATAAACAATAATCATATTAAACCACTTTAAGGGATAATATTAAATATGCAAAAAAGTTCTTTTTTTGTAATATATGCATGAATCACCTGACATTTTGCAAAAGTACCGCTATAAAAGTTGTTTTAAATCTAATTATATATACACACATTAGGAATAATACAAGGACAATTTTGATGGGCAGACAAATAGTTATGGTGGGGTCAGATACAGAAACACTACTATGCTGTGACTCTGGCTATGGGTCATAGCGTCGACAAGAGGAAGGTCAACATGCATTGGGTCGATTAATGAAGGCCAACATGGGGTTAGGTCGACATGGGTGAGGTCGACAGCCAAAAGGTCGACATGAGGTTTTTCCCTTTTTTATCCCAAATGTCGACACAGTTGTCATGAACACTAAAAAAGTGCACCACGTCCACTCGCATGGATGTCAACTTAGCCCTTGTTAACCTAATGCATGTGTCGACCTAACCTACCTCGACCATATCCCAGTTTCTCTACATTCAATATACAATAGATTGTGTGGTGCGCTATCATACAGCAGCTGGCACAAGGGTTTGTCAGGCCCAATGATAGATATAAGAAAAAAGAAGGTATGTGCCAGCGCTGGCTGTAATAATTCAATAGTACCCGGTTCTCAAAAAGGTATAACAATTTATTATAACATAACATAAAAACAATAGTATTAATAAAAGATGAATCACTTTAAAAGCAACAGTCCAAAGCAGTGGGTATGAATACCTCAATAGATAAATGATTATCTTGATGATTGTAGCTGCTTGGATGATATAGAAATAAAAATATTGCTGTATATTACCATCCCATTGGTGCCTGGTTATTGGTGGAGGCCAGGATCTGTGACGAAATGTCCATAGAATGTGTCCTATAATTTCAAGGACTCAGGATATCCCAGTGTGGTGTCCTCTTTGGTAGTAGCTGGATGATTAGGAATAGAGCTGTATCCCATAAGAATTTTGGATCCAGAAGATTTGAAGAGGACCAACTGTGGGAGAGCGGACTTGTCACTTGATATTGGTGGATGGAGGTTTTCACAGCAGCATGGATTGCTTGTGCTCAACGCGTTTCCCCGGATAACCCGGCTTCATCAGGAGCAGATATGTGTGTTTGCAAGCTCTCAGGCATGGTTTTTATACCTGATGGTCAATTGCTTAGGTGATTCACCTGTGCGTTAATTGGTAGCTAAAAACTTTTTACATATGAGAACCGTGTATATAATAAAACTAGTTGTTTAATAAACCATATAGGAGGCAATCGCTTATAACAAAAACACATTTTGATAAATGTATACAAAGAATTAGAAATAAACAAGAGATGTGACCTCGTTTGTGTGGGTCACATGACCCGGAAGTAATATCTGATAATATCAGAGGGTATTTAATAGCGAGTGCCTATATACAGGCATATAAATAATCAATTGAGTCTGGAGCAATGTATACGTGTCCGCAGTGCTGGGTACGCCCCACCGCTGAGTGCCGATTGCCGGTATCAGCAAAATCGGCGGTGTATGCGTCTCCAGACCGCGGGCACGCGTCTATCGCGTTGCCAGGTAACAGACGCGGCCACGTGATGTCACGTGACCCGCGTCATGTCCTAGCAACAGAGCGGGCGTCCCTCACGCCACCAGGACACCAGGGAAAGACGTCGGTACGTCTCTGCCACGTCTCACATGACAGACCCGGGCGAATCGGATGGCGTGGGTGGGCGCTCGCCGCGCTGTCATGACAACAACCACAAGTGTCATCATATTAGCGCCCGATAGTTGGATCCCCACAAAGGAGATCAGAACAGTGTCCAATTGGAGAGTAAGATGAATATAACACTATTGGTGTTTTACATGCATAAGAGGAACATTTTTAAAAAGATCGAGTGGTTCAATAAATGTATTACGAATACATATACATGGGAAATATATTCAGATTATCAAAGACGAGAATAAGTCATACAAGTTTTTTTATATATAAAAATATGTATACAGAAGTAAATTTAGCATTATGTACATACAGAGCACAAATTTGATAATAGAAAAAATCATAATAAAAATATTAAAAATAATAATAATAAAAATAATAATGACACAGAGAACTAAAGAGGCATAAAGGAGTTATAAAACTGTATTGAGCTCGATGGTCTCATTCAATCCGTCTGGGTGCAAAGAATTAAATTTCAGTGTCCAATAGATTTCTCTCTTACAAAGTAGATTATAACGATCTCCACCTCGCGGGGTACAAGCTATATGTTCTAAGGCTGTTATAGACAGACATGTTGGATTAGAGTTGTGCTTGATTCTATAGTGTCTAGACACACTATGTTTTTCAAAACCTTTTAGTATATTTCGTCTATGTTCCATAAACCTAGTTCGCAAGCATCTAGTTGTTCTTCCAACATAGGGAAGGTTACACCCACATTTTAAGAGATATATTATATGTGTGGATTCACAATTTATGAAAGTTTTAGGTGTAAAGGGTAGTTGTTCTGGTATTATTATAGTGGGTTGTTGTTTAGTAACGTGTTTACACATTGTACATTTAGGTTTCCCACATTTGAAAAATCCTTTAGGTTTTTCTGGAAGCCAAAATAGACGATGATCGTCTATGTTAGGTGTTTTTTGTAACGTATCTTTTTTGAGGTGACTGGGTGCGAGGATAGTTTTCAAGGTCTTGTTCTTTTTGTATATAATTCTTGGTTTTTCTGGAATGATGTTAGATAAAATTTTATCCTGATGAAGCACTCTATAGTTTTTCGTAACTATGTTTCTTATCTCATTGGAGCAGTTGTTATATTTACTAATGAAGGCAAGATCTTTTCCATTTGTTTCTAAATCACTCTTGGTTTTATTTTTATTTTTATTTTGATTTGAATTTTCTTTTATCAGTAAATCATTCCTATTCATTGCGAGTGTTTCATGCAATGCTTTTTTCAGTAGTTGATCAGGATACTCTCTTTCCAGAAAAGATTCAGACATTATGTTGGCCTGTGTTAAGAATTGTTCAGTCTCAGTACAATTTCGCCTAAGGCGCATGAACTGGCCCTTCGGAATATTAGTTTTCCACGGCATATAATGTGCACTTTTGAAGTGCACATAAGAGTTGGTGTTTACAGGTTTTACATAGTTGGATGTTATAATTTTATTGTCTTTAATTTCGAGAGTCACGTCCAAGAAGTTAACAAAAGACTCATTGAAGGTGTGGTAAAGGTTAAATTATATCTATTCTGATTGAGTGAATGAACAAATTGAGTGGCAGAAAGTGAATCCCCATCCCAAATTATAAAGAGATCGTCTATATAACGGCCATAGTAGACCAGGCTCTGCGTCCAGCTGCTCCCCCACACATGGGTCTCCTTTACCTCCCCCATGTATAGGTTCGCATAGCTGGGCGCGAACCTGGTCCCCATGGCCGTCCCCATCACCTGTAGGAAGAATTCCCCATGAAAAGTGAAATAATTATGTGAAAGAATAAAAGAAATACTGTCTAGAATAAAGTCCCTATGTTCCGACTCCAGGTCCTCATACATCATAAGTCTTCTTTGTATCACTTCAAATCCCAATTTGTGTGGGATGTGGGTGTATAATGCATTTACATCTAAAGTGAGAAATGCATAACTGTTTTTCCAACCAATTTCTTGGATTTTAATAATTAGATCACGAGTGTCCTTGATGTAGGACCTAAGAGTCAGAACATAGGGTTGTAAAAAGAAATCAACATAATGTGACAAATTTGCTGTTATAGAACTAATGCCAGATACTATGGGGCGCCCGGGAGGTGAAGAAAGGGATTTGTGGATTTTAGGTAAAAAGTAAAAGGTGGGTGTGATGGGGTGTGTGGGTAAGAGAAATTTGTACTCCTCCTTGGACGTGACTCCCGATGTAAGTGCTTGGTCAAGTAATACTTTTAAATCACTCAAAAAATTGGGTGTAGGATCCCTGGTGAGTAGGGAATAAAATTTTGTATCATATAGTTGTCTATAGGCTTCTTCAAGGTAATATTTTCTGTTCATAATAACAACCCCCCCCCCCCCCCCCCCCTTGTCTGCTTCTTTAATAATTAGTTGTTTATCTTGTTGGAGATTTTTTAAAGCATTTTTTTCTCTTTTATTTAAGTTGGAAACTTTAAAGGGTTTGGCACTTTCTTTCAGACAAAGTTCTTTAAAGTCTTCTAGAGTAATTTTATAAAATGATTCTATACTAGAACTCTTTGCACAGATAGGAAAAAATTCAGATTTATTGTGAAATTTAGGTGGATTTGGTCTTTGAATATCAAAGATTTTTTTTTTTTTTTTTATTATTATTATATAGACGATCTCTTTATAATTTGGGATGAGGATTCACTTTCTGCCACTCAATTTGTTCATTCACTCAATCAGAATAGATATAATTTAACCTTTACCCACACCTTCAATGAGTCTTTTGTTAACTTCTTGGACGTGACTCTCGAAATTAAAGACAATAAAATTATAACATCCAACTATGTAAAACCTGTAAACACCAACTCTTATGTGCACTTCAAAAGTGCACATTATATGCCGTGGAAAACTAATATTCCGAAGGGCCAGTTCATGCGCCTTAGGCGAAATTGTACTGAGACTGAACAATTCTTAACACAGGCCAACATAATGTCTGAATCTTTTCTGGAAAGAGAGTATCCTGATCAACTACTGAAAAAAGCATTGCATGAAACACTCGCAATGAATAGGAATGATTTACTGATAAAAGAAAATTCAAATCAAAATAAAAATAAAAATAAAACCAAGAGTGATTTAGAAACAAATGGAAAAGATCTTGCCTTCATTAGTAAATATAACAACTGCTCCAATGAGATAAGAAACATAGTTACGAAAAACTATAGAGTGCTTCATCAGGATAAAATTTTATCTAACATCATTCCAGAAAAACCAAGAATTATATACAAAAAGAACAAGACCTTGAAAACTATCCTCGCACCCAGTCACCTCAAAAAAGATACGTTACAAAAAACACCTAACATAGACGATCATCGTCTATTTTGGCTTCCAGAAAAACCTAAAGGATTTTTCAAATGTGGGAAACCTAAATGTACAATGTGTAAACACTTTACTAAACAACAACCCACTATAATAATACCAGAACAACTACCCTTTACACCTAAAACTTTCATAAATTGTGAATCCACACATATAATATATCTCTTAAAATGTGGGTGTAACCTTCCCTATGTTGGAAGAACAACTAGATGCTTGCGAACTAGGTTTATGGAACATAGACGAAATATACTAAAAGGTTTTGAAAAACATAGTGTGTCTAGACACTATAGAATCAAGCACAACTCTAATCCAACATGTCTGTCTATAACAGCCTTAGAACATATAGCTTGTACCCCGCGAGGTGGAGATCGTTATAATCTACTTTGTAAGAGAGAAATCTATTGGACACTGAAATTTAATTCTTTGCACCCAGACGGATTGAATGAGACCATCGAGCTCAATACAGTTTTATAACTCCTTTATGCCTCTTTAGTTCTCTGTGTCATTATTATTTTTATTATTATTATTTTTAATATTTTTATTATGATTTTTTCTATTATCAAATTTGTGCTCTGTATGTACATAATGCTAAATTTACTTCTGTATACATATTTTTATATATAAAAAAACTTGTATGACTTATTCTCGTCTTTGATAATCTGAATATATTTCCCATGTATATGTATTCGTAATACATTTATTGAACCACTCGATCTTTTTAAAAATGTTCCTCTTATGCATGTAAAACACCAATAGTGTTATATTCATCTTACTCTCCAATTGGACACTGTTCTGATCTCCTTTGTGGGGATCCGACTATCGGGCGCTAATATGATGACACTTGTGGTTGTTGTCATGACAGCGCGGCGAGCGCCCACCCACGCCATCCGATTCGCCCAGGTCTGTCACGTGAGACGTGGCAGAGACGTACCGACGTCTTTCCCTGGTGTCCTGGTGGCGTGGGGGACGCCCGCTCTGTTGCTAGGACATGACGCGGGTCACGTGACATCACGTGGCCGCGTCTGTTACCTGGCAACGCGATAGACGCGTGCCCGCGGTCTGGAGACGCATACACCGCCGATTTTGCTGATACCGGCAATCGGCACTCGGCGGTGGGGCGTACCCAGCACTGCGGACACGTATACATTGCTCCAGACTCAATTGATTATTTATGTGCCTGTATATAGGCACTCGCTATTAAATACCCTCTGATATTATCAGATATTACTTCCGGGTCATGTGACCCACACAAACGAGGTCACATCTCTTGTTTATTTCTAATTCTTTGTATACATTTATCAAAATGTGTTTTTGTTATAAGCGATTGCCTTCTATATGGTTTATTAAACAACTAGTTTTATTATATACACGGTTCTCATATGTAAAAAGTTTTTAGCTACCAATTAACGCACAGGTGAATCACCTAAGCAATTGACCATCAGGTATAAAAACCATGCCTGAGAGCTTGCAAACACACATATCTGCTCCTGATGAAGCCGGGTTATCCGGGGAAACGCGTTGAGCACAAGCAATCCATGCTGCTGTGAAAACCTCCATCCACCAATATCAAGTGACAAGTCCGCTCTCCCACAGTTGGTCCTCTTCAAATCTTCTGGATCCAAAATTCTTATGGGATACAGCTCTATTCCTAATCATCCAGCTACTACCAAAGAGGACACCACACTGGGATATCCTGAGTCCTTGAAATTATAGGACACATTCTATGGACATTTCGTCACAGATCCTGGCCTCCACCAATAACCAGGCACCAATGGGATGGTAATATACAGCAATATTTTTATTTCTATATCATCCAAGCAGCTACAATCATCAAGATAATCATTTATCTATTGAGGTATTCATACCCACTGCTTTGGACTGTTGCTTTTAAAGTGATTCATCTTTTATTAATACTATTGTTTTTATGTTATGTTATAATAAATTGTTATACCTTTTTGAGAACCGTGTACTATTGAATTATTACAGCCAGCGCTGGCACATACCTTTTTTTTTTCTCTACATTCAAGCTCCAAGACGATACGAGATTTAATAGAGCGCGATTTTTAAAAATTTTCGGCAAAAACTGTAGAATTTGCACGTTTTCCGAAAATAACACACATTTAAAAGGATGTGAATTGCGGTAAAAAAAAATCACGCTTTTTGCCGTAACTGTCAATTTTTTCTCGCACTTCAATTCACATCCTGATGTTTTCCCATTATAAAGAATACAACTCGCAAATTTAATAGGGACAATTTTTGGTAAAAAAAAATAGACCAGGTTCTGACTGGCGACTTTGATAGAACCATGCGCAGATCATTGAGATCTGTGCATGGTTCTGTCTTAAAAAATGTGTAAAAGTGACATTTATTTAAAAAAATGATGTGGGGTCCCCCCTCCTGAGCATAGCCATTCCCGGGCTCAGTAAGCCAGACCTGGTTCCAAAAATACGGGGACAAAAAGCGTAGGGGTCCCCCGTATTTCTGAAACCAGCCCCGGACTCTTGGACCGGTCCTGGTTCCAAAAATATGTGGGACAAAAAACTGGGGGTCCCCGTATTTTGGAACCAGCACTGGGCTCCAACAGCACATGGTGTCATGCCATAGCTGGGGACACTTTTTTCAGAAGGTCCCCCGGCCGTACCATGCGCACCGTGGCTGGTCAGCCCTGGACAGAGTACCTGGGGGAGTGGGGACCCCCAATAAAGGGGTCCCCCCAGGGTTCACCCGTCCAGAGCTGAAGCACAGAGAGGTCCCTGGATGTGCAGGTTCTGATTTACTCTGATTTACTCTGATTTCAAAGCAGGATCTTATTAGCTATCCCAAGTCACATGACAGTTGTTGACAGTTGATAGCCAATAAAATCCTGCTTTGAAATCAGAATAAATCAGAGTAAATCAGAGCCTGCACATCTCTACTTTTTACAGGTGAACTACAAGTCCCACTACAGGCCTGCTGGGACTTGGCGAACCACATTTCCCAGCATGCGGGGCTTTAATGGGCCCCCTTGGTCTTGTAGTTCACCTGTAACAAGAATGTTTGGTACTTATATGTTAGTTGGGCGCCCACTAAGCTATTTGCTTAGTTTCCCGCGTCCCCTCGCTTCGGGCTCGGTGGCTTGCTGCGCTCGCCACACTATATAGGATCAACTCCATGCCGACATGGATAGTGGGGGTATGAGCGCACGAACTATAGTGGGCACCCAACTAACATCTAAGTACTGAAAGTTTAAATAGAAACACAGACACAGAGAAAAGTATAACTTTAATATACATACACTAATTTACACCACTATACATTACCAATCCAGGCTCCAGCGGTGACTGTCTCTGCAGCAGCTCACTCCACACTGTCACTGACAGCGTGGGTGAGCCAGCTCCCCTCGCACTGACAGCGGAGGTGAGCCAGCTCCCCTCGCACTGACTGTGGGGTGAGCCGGCTAACCCTTGCACTGACTGCGGGGTGAGCCGACTTCCTCCTCATTAATGACAGCAGTTTGCCGCTGTCACAGCACTATAAAAGCACTCAGCCGTAGTTGGCTCTATGCAACTCCATGGAGCATACCCTCCAACTGTACCGAATATGCCGGTACAGTACCGTTTTAACGGTCTGTACCGGCAATTAAATATTGCATCGAATGTACCGATTTATTTGGCTTGGCTCCACAATTTGTCCTGACTCAGTCCTCCTCCTGGCTCCGGGCTCCGCTTGGTGTCAGACATTGTTGCGCCGCTCTCCCCTGGCCCAGCACCCGTTCTCAAGAGTGCATTGCGGGCCGGTCCCAGGCGTCATAACATCATGCGCCAGCACCGCGGACCCGGCGCACTCAAGGGAAAGGTCTGTCAGCCCCATGTCGACCTTTTGACTGTCGACATAAACATTGTCGAACTAATGACCTGTCGAACTAACGACCTGTCGAACTAATGACCTTTCGACCTAGAACCATGTCGCCCTTTTTCCATGTTGGCCTACACCCATGTCGACCTTCTCCCATATCGACCTAATGGTGTTGACCTAATGACTGTCGACCATCATGCTGTAGACCAAATGATCCCAACCCTTCACCATGCAGATTAAAAAGGGAATGTAATTTGTAAAGGAAAATAATCCTTTAAACATACGTCATCATGTTTTTTTCTTATGTGAGTGGGGTACGCTCACATATTTTGGGTGAAACTCCCATCACACATTTGACATATTTACTTTTGGTACTACAGATTGGATATTTGTTTTTTTTTTCCACATTTACGATGGATTCAAATAAACTATAACTCCATGGAGGACTAAACTCGCCATCTGGTATCCCCAGGACCACTTTACAGTTCAACCAAACCAAACCTTAACTTAGCTTATCACTTAATCCTAACTAATAAATAAGACACGGACACAAAGTGCTGGCGTTTCAAAAATGAATGTCAAATTTATTTTTGACAATTAACTATTAACTATAACTGGTGGCGGCACAAAAGAACGGTCACTATAGGAAAGTGGGGTTATAGATGACACCACATACACACCATCGCTGGTGATCACTCTCCCAGGTCATCCACCTCGGCAGGTGGCTTGGCCATCCCCCGGGCAGAAGCGTGGCCGATGACAGGTGATGTCAAGGGAGAGCGCACCCCACTATCTACACACACACAAGATCTTAAAAGGATGACCGTTCTTTACCGCCGCCGAAGAAGAGAGAAATAGGGAAGGGTGGGTGGGGCTTCTCTGGACAGAGTGACTCACATCTAGCATGTGACTTCCTTGTCCTATCTAAAACCCTCCCCCTGCTCTGATAGGCCTTGTGCCCATCCTAATCAGCATGTCACCAGACACCTTCCAAGTGTAACCTGGGGAACCTATCAGCGGTTTATGCTCCCTCACTACTTACTCAGCATTCGTGATTCTATTCACCATTTACGATTCTACATTTAATCTGAACATTCACTAAAAAAGAGACCTTATAGAATTACACAGCAAGACTTTATCATGAGTTCGATATGGGATTTTGAGATTGGCACCATGTTGAAAATAAAAATACCTTTACACACTTCATAAAAGGATATGGAAATGTGAGTTAGGGTATAATTCCCAGATGATTCCTCCTTCCCTTACCACTATCCAAAGCAAATAGAGCAAAAGAAAACTTTACACAATTGTATTCCTTTCCCTAAATGTGAGGGGGGTAGGCCTCCAAGAAATTTTGTGGAGAATAACCAATTTCCCATCTTTATTTTAACACTTATAAACTATGCCAATTCCACACATTGTGGGCTTTTTTTGTTTCTATTTTTATGTTTAATCATTTGAATCTGGAAAATATAGATGGAGAAGCTCTAATAGAAGAGATGTCAATTCCATCCAACTAAGAAGGAACGTATTAATTATACACATCTTATATGTTTTTATTGCTGTCAATTTTTTGTATTTTTGTCTTTTCACATAGCGCTCACATTTGGCTTCCAGTATTCCATATACATTTTCCGTGAATATAAACCGTAATTTAAAACAATCCCATCTACTAAATAGGGCTAGACAGATTCCTGAAAACAAAGTACAGTGCCATTATTGTATAGATTCTAGTGGATAAATGGCATTATATTAAAAAAGAAAAAAAATGATGTGTAATAGAACGAAGACCACAGTGCATCTAATTTATTTTCCAGCATGGGGGAGTTGATAGCATTGCAGGGGTGGGGATCCCCCAGAGATTTCTGTGTTGCCAGCCCTGTTCGCCAGAGAACACTGGCCCTGACAGATTGATCAGCATTAGCATGCTGGGCGATCCTGAGCACTCTACATTGCTCAGATTGCTCAGGAACATCTCCCAGTGTGTAGGCCCCTTAACAACCCACTCTCATAATCAGGAGAGCAGGTGTGACCTTCATTTGGTCTTTCTCAATATACACATAGCCTGTGCACTGAGAGTTGAGCCTGACCATCTTATTTTCCATATCATCAACATCGTGTGAGGATCCATTATCTTAGGACGACTTAGGGGTTTATTCTAGTTCATTCTTTCTGACAAAATCCTTCTTAGATGGACAAAACCATGTGCACTGCAGGGGGGCAGATGTAACATGTGCAGATAGAATTAGATTTGGGTGAGTTATTTTGTTTCTGTGCAGGGAAAATACTGACTGCATGATTTTACACTTCAATATAGATCTCACTTTGAAGTAAAACCCCACCCAAATCTAATTCTCTCTGCACAAGTTACATCTGCCCCACCTGCAGTGCACATGGTTTTGTCCATCTAAGAAGGATTTTGTCAGAAAGAATGGACTAGAATAACCCCCTTAATGAGAATATTCACTTTGAACTATTCCTGTTTTAAAAGATTGTAGTGATAGCGTTATATAGGGTTGTGTTGCTGCCTTTACCAGGGCGCCATATTGTCGGTTACACAGCATGTTTTTTACATACTTTTCACACATTCTGAACACAGTAAAAAGAACCATATTATCATTAGGACTTTTATGATTAGTTTACAATAGACACACATTCAACCAGCTTCTATACTATACAAAATTGATTTGTAAGAAAAGAAGAAAGCTGTCTTTTATGTGGTGCACCTATGGTCTATACTTCACATACTATTTATCATCTTTAAAAGTTTGTCACGCACACACATGCGTATCTTTAAAAAATGTGAGAAATAAGGGATCAGATTAGGGGTGTGGCTTTGCCATAGAGTTCATGGGGCCAAAATACTAAATAGCCTTTTTTTGTTTGCTGGCATGTGGCCCCATAGGACAGACAGCCCACCACAGTCATTCCACTGTATTGTCACCATTTATAGTTATTCCGTCTCTGCATTACAGAAACTCTGCCATCCGGTGATGCTGCATGTCATACCTATTGTGCTGCCCTTGTTGGCAATTTTTTCAAGGACCAGTTTTTGTTCCCAATCTGCCCCTGATCCGAATACATGATTGTAGTGTATTGTGTGTGCCCAGATTTAAGGACATTGCACGATCAGAGAGCAAATAAAATATTTTGTTCATCTATCCTAGCTCTAGTTTTTGATAGTTTTCTTTTAACCCAACATCTGTGAGAGATGCACAAAATATCCTCTAAAAATGCCAGCGTCGCTCACATTTGTTATATAAATTCATATAAAAAAAAGTGTAAAAAAGATTATATTTCCTATATAAGGAAAACATTACAGGTCAGTATGATGAATAAAAATATTTGCTTGGCAATTTTCACACCTATTTTTACAAATTCCCTTGGCAATCAAAGGGTTAAAGAAGCTAACAGGCTGACAACTTAAGGTTCCCATACACGGAGCAACAGGGCAGTGCGATGAGATACGCGATCCCGCGCACATCCCATCGCAAAGCACATAAAGTATGTGCTGCCCGTGCTTTTAAACTAATTTCCATCGCATGTGTTTTGAACTAGATGCGATGCACAGAGTTATCCCTCTGTGTATGGGCGCCTTTACACACACTTAACACATATTCACTGAAGTCACATAATGAACATACAATCCTTTCACAGATTGAAAAATTACATCTTTCATGGAAATAAACGCAAGCTCCACTGATAATTTTAGTGCGAGTTACATGAAAACATATTACCGGCTGGCAAGGGCAACTTCTGTCAAAGATCCAAGCACAGCTGCTTCCTTTAACCTGATAAAAGCAGCAAAAGGCTGTTCCAAAAAGTCCACCTCTCCAACAAGAACATTTGCTGCTTCTGTTCCACCAGGGACCTTCTTTCTGAATTTATTTTTCAGCTAGATTTAAAAAGAAATGAAAACAGAGTTAATACAGAACTATGTGGTTAATCACTGTATAACTGTTATTCATCTATTGAGCACAGGGCTTGTTAGACTATAATTAGTCAGTTTGTGAACTGAGGCAGATCTACAGATGGAGCCCCTGCCATCCTTGGCCGGGGCTCGCCAGAACCTCCCCGCTGGCGAGTGCCGGTGGCAGGGGCTTCACTGAACTGGGACGCGCATGCGTCTCACACGCATGCGCGTCCTAGTCTCTCGACAGGGACGCTGCATGTCCCTGCCCATCTCCATTTCAGGGAGACGGGCAGGGTTAGGGGGGCGCTCGGGGCGGCCAGGGCTACGATCGGCGATGGGGACCGGTGGAATGCTCCATTGCCCAGGGGGCGCGCGAGCATCTCGTGCGCGCATGCCCCCTGGCGAGGCTGGCGTGATGGCGGGGCTGCTGTTAGAAATGCCAGCCCACGCTGGGACCACCGATCGCCGTGCTGGGGGCTGCCCAGCACCACGGTAGGCTGCTGGGGTGCCCCCAGCCCCTGTGCACCCCCCCTCCCAGCCATCATCCGGAAGGTGAATGGATGCTGCACACAGGCAGCCATTCACCTCCTCCACTGCTGCCGCTGCTGTCTGCAGAGTACAGCAGACAGCAGTGGAGGCTGTGTGTGTGCCTCCTGTCCAACCTGCGGACGCTGCGGTCCACAGGTGGGACATCCCCCACTGATGTAAACGGAAGCCGGGTCGGATGACCTGGCGTACCCATTTACACTGCCCTCTACCCAGGTCCTAGCTGTGTTCTACCCTAGTCAGGACCCGGGTAGAAGTCTGTGTAAAGGGAGACAGGGTGAACCATTTACTCTGCCGCTGACCTGGGCCTGACCCGCCACTGACCTGAATTTTTGCAGCGGTGTAAAAGGGGTATTAATCTCCCCAAACAATCGCTGCAAAAATAGGAGCTGCTGGGGAGTGGAAGAGAAATCAGGTCTGACTTGAATATGGGGGCTTTAGAACGAGCTGCAATAAGTAGAAAGGAAGGAAAACTGCGCTTTGAGGAAGGAATTAACACACAGCGGGGGAAATTTACTAAGATGTGTATTCTACTTCACATGTGATGTTGCTATGGGCAACCAATCAGAATTTACTTATTTATTTAGCACCCTCTAGAACAGCGGTGGCCAACCCACGGGTCGCGAAGACGGCGCAGAAGACGGCGGCGGGGAGAAGAGTTCCGGCGCCGCTGAAGAGGCCAGAAGACACCGGGATCAAGACAGAAGATCTCCGGCGCCTTCTGCAAGAAGAAAGAAGATGGCTCCCGGAGAGGCCAGCGGGGGTGGGAAGCAAAAGAGCTGATGAAGCTCCCCCCAGCGGCCTCTCCCAACACCAGGTATGGGCCTTTGGCCTCCTACCCCCCATCCACCTTAGACCACCGGGTGTCGGGCACTAGGCCCGTGGGCACATTCAGGCCCTTCCGGCATGTGGGCGCATTAGTCGGGCCCTCTTGGCCCTTGGCTCATTTGTTTGTTGGGCCCTCCTGGCCCTCTATGTGGGCCCTTTAGTTAGGAAGCTGGGCCCTCCAGCATAGGTGTTGCACTGTGGGCTGGAGGGCCCAGCTTCCTAACTTTGGGGGGCATATGATGTTTGGCACTGTGGGGGGCATATGATGTTTGGCACTGTGGGGGCATATGATGTTTGGCACTGTGGTGGCATATGATGTTTGGCACTGTGGGGGCATATGATGTTTGGCACTGTGGGGGCATATGATGTTTGGCACTGTGGGGGGCATATGATGTTTGGCACTGTGGGGGGCATATGATGTTTGGCATTGTGGGGGTCATATGATGTTTGGCACTGTGGGGGGCATATGATGTTTGGCACTGTGGGGGGCATATGATGTTTGGCACTGTGGGGGGCATATGATGTTTGGCACTGTGGGGGGCATATGATGTTTGGCACTGTGGGGGGCATATGATGTTTGGCACTGTGGGGGGCATATCTGGCACTGGGGCCATAAAGTTTTGTCATGTGGCCACTCCCCTTGTGTCATATGACCACGCCCCTGGCCACTCCTCCGATCACGCCCCTTTTTGGCGCACACTCTTTTCAGCTCTTTGCCTCTGACCGGTTGGCCACCCCTGCTCTAGACGATAGTAGACAGCATCTGATTGGTTGCCCATAGCAACATCACATGTGAAGTAGAATACACATCTTCATTTCACCCAGCATGTATAATTTAAAACCAATTTATTCACTAATACAAAAACATACTAAAAATATTACATAGGCATGCTAAAAATAATGATAATGGTGAAAGGTGTAAAAATACATTGATACATACACTTTGAATTAAGGGAAAGCACCCCTCATTTCCTTGTTTAAATTGGATCCTGATCCTATTTGGACTTTGGATGGCAATGGTGGATAGGCTTAATAGGACAGTTTATAATTTACCAATCACGGTTTTCTGCTGCAGTTATATATAGCAGATGGAGATGTGCCCTTTGGAGTGGTGATTGCGGTTTGCTGCCCTTTTGCAGGCCTTGCTTTGCTCCAGAGTTGGCAATGTCCACAAAAAGTCCTGGTTCAGGTATCCGGTGGAGGTAGCTTTGTAATCCACAGACCACAAATGTGGAAGAGAAATGGGGGTTGAAATGGATTGCCACCGTCCCCCTTTTTATATGTGAATATGCGGAGGCTCACAATTCCTCTGAATAAGAGGCTGCAGCTGCACTCAGGACAGTGAAAAAGTCTTGCTACCAATACTAGGACCAGCACTTTTAGGACCTTATTCTGGTTCATTCACTCGGATGCAAATTTGCACCCTTGCGAGTGAACCAGATCCCACCTTGAAAATGGTGGTACACCGGCCCACCATTCAAATTGCGCATGCGCATTTAGAAAACATTGAGCTCTCGTACAAATTGTATTTCTGTAAGTATTGTCTGCTTTTTACCTGTTCACGCGAAGGCTTTTCAGACAGATGAATCAATGCACTTTGCTGAGAATTCTTTTTGCCTGCAATATAAAATATTAGGTATTAACACAAATAATTGGAGCAAAGTGTTGTGAATGATCATCAATACAAGATACCTCATGTTACTCAGTTGTATAATTCCCTCCTAACACATCTCACGTTTTAAGCTATATATTAATGTCAAGGTTACTGTTGTCTGGAATTTCAGGAAACATCAGATCGTATATTTGCTTCAACCAATGTGACCAATCTGCCTCTTCCACAGCAGAACAAAATGCTCAGCCAAATAACTGAAAGGATTCGTGCTGTTGTGGAAATATGCTAGTTTACAATGGGATCATTGGATAGACAAGCATTAGGTCAACCACTGAAGGAGGACATGCATGAAGGTCGACATGACTGAAGGTCAACATGTGTTAGGTCGACAGGGTCATTAGGTCAAAACAAGCATTAGGTGGATGTGGGGAAAGTCGACAGTCAAAAGGTCAACATGGGTAATGTCACTTTTTTTTGTCCTGAATGTCGACAAAGTCAACATGGACACTAAAGAAGGAGACTGCATCCTGCTGGGAAAGCAGGAGACTTGCATACCGTCCCAGTTGGCCGGGAAGGGGACCCGATTTTTGTGAGCCTCCCGGCTACTCAGGGAGGGTAGACAAGTATGGTGCAGTGGTCACGGTGTACACGGGGCCCTGAGACAAAACAATATGTTGGTACACGGTACAAACTATATTTACTTCTCTGCAGACACTACAAAAATAAACTTAAAAATGGTGATGATGCAGATTTGCGCCTACACAATAGAGAAATTGGGAAAAGGGTTATATACCATTTCCCCCAAAGATAAGTAAGCAGTGCAATGCTTGGTATATACTTCGCAGTCTGTGTACCCAGCCACATCACAACGAGAGAACCCGCATCAGCGAGTGCATACACACGCAGGGGAACTTTGTTTGCGATTTCCTCTGTTGTCTTGAATGTCCTAACAGAGAATGTACACACTAGTGCAGGCCTGGCCAAACTGTGGCTCTCCAGCTGTTTTGAAACTACAAGTCTCAGCATACCCTGTCACAGGTTTGCTAGTATGGAATGCAAGAACTGTGGCAAAGCATGCTGGGATGTGTATTTTCATAACATCTGTAGAGCCATAGGTTAGCACTAAAGGATATAAAGATTTTTGTTCCAACCCATCGGAATCAGCAACATTATTCATATTATAGTCTAGTGTACCCAGCTTAGTAACCACATGCAGTAAATTCATATCTAATAAAACTTACCCCTAAATGAAGACACAACGACATCTTTAATAATTCTTCTATATGATGCTTTTGTCTGGTGTAAATGGTTTTGAAGAAGAACGTGTAATATTTTCTCATTCTCTTCATGCGTTGTAGGATTACTGGTAATCCTTTGTTTTAGGACATGTTCTGAAAAAAAAAAAAAAAAGTATTTATATTGTTTTGTAAAACAGAACAGCTGCACTGAGTGATACAGCTGCACTGAGTGATACAGCTGCACTGAGTGATACAGCTGCACTGAGTGATACTGCAAATTACTGAAGTAACTGTTCAACTCTAGAACTTGCATGGCAGAAGAGTTTCTACAGAAAATGGAACAGGGGAGGCAAAGTATAGCTGACATATGAGATAACCAGACAATTAACAAGTTTAAAAGACTGGTTGCACCAAAGTCTACTGCAAAAGTCTATAATGGCGTTAGAAGCCTCCATTTTTAAGTTTCTAGCACACTCACTGAGCTGCCTCTGCCATTTTTTTTTTGGCCCCCTTGCAGTAGGCAATGGTTGAAGGAATGTGCATAGCCTTTCTATTGCCCGAGGCAGAAACTGAAATTGTGGCTTTTTTTTTATTTTTACAAATTAGCAGAAATATTTGTCTACTCTTATTGACAGATGATTACTTCTTCTCAGACATCTGCTCCAGGCATGAAATAAATGGGACTTAATAAGGTGGGCTGGTAAACATGTTTGACAGTTATTTTAACACATGGAAGGAGTGTGGTCACACATTAGTAATTCCAATTAAAGATACAACACAAAGTAGCACAATCATATAAACATTATGGGGGAAATTTACTAAAGGAAATTTGTAAAAATTAGGTGTATTTGTATCCAGAAATACACTTATTTTTGACATTTACTATCCTGAAAATACGGCAATTCGTATTCGTATTGATTAATTTCCTTTAGTAAATTTCCCCCAATATGTCATACGGATGGAGCAACTCTCATTAGAGCTGCTCCTGGTGATTCTGGGTGGGATGCTCTAACTCAGAAAGGCAGTAAAAACCCCATTATCGAAAAGGGACAGCTCTCCTATCGCAAGAGCTGTCTTATCGCAAGAGCTGTCCCTTGTATTAATGATCGCATATGTTAGAGCATATGTGATCATGAACAATGCAAAGCCCGGCGGAGGGGGGCTGCGGATGTTAGAACATCCCAACCTCTATTACCAATCAGCGCTGTGCGCCATCCGCCAGGAGGGGGGACACGTGTACAAGCTGCTTGCATGCCCATTTCTGACAGAGCCCATTGCTGCCCTCCGCCGGCTCCCCACCGCTCCCCCGTCTCATCCGTAGGCCCCCGCAGATCCCACTTGCCCTGCCAGTCTTCCTGAAGCAGAGATGGGCAGGGAATCCGCTCCCCGCCACAGTGCTGACAGGATGCGTGGTCGTGTAAGACACTCACGCGTCCCCGTCAGATGGAATGCCAGCTGAAAGGCACTCCATCAGTTTAGTGCCCTTGATTCATATTAAATTACACGGTACTGCCCCTGTCCACATGGTAGATAATGGATTCAAACTAATGTACCGTGCACTAATTAGCAGCCCCGGTGACCACCTCCAAATAATTGTAGTCACAACTTCAATAAAAATGAACATACAATACCACACAGAGTATTTGGCAGGTCTCCAAGGCGCTACTATAAATTAACAGGAAATCTCCAGATGGGTGTACGTACCCAAAAGGGAAACAAGAATATTGAAAGAGTGTAATACTGATAACAATAAATGAAAAAATAATGTAAACCACAGTAGTATGAGCTCGTACCAAATGTTTTTGTCTACACCACGGGTAGACTTCAGCGTTTGTTTGAGAGACTTTAATCGTCACCACAGATCGTCTTCTCTATATAGTCTTTCTCCTTATAGTGATATTCACTCAAAAAGGATGATGCATGGTGTAGTACATCAAATGTAATAACATTTAAAACAGAGTATACAGGGATTAAAATCAAATGCAGACAAAAAAGCATTTGTTGTTGTGACCAACAAGCATCCCTGGATGCTTGATTCTGGTAAGAAGATCTCCAGAGTCCTTTCCCTGTTTTTAAAATTACCCAGCAGCCGACCGGTTTCAATACCTTGCGGTATCTTCTTCAAGGCATAATGATTATCTCTCTATATCATATATAGCAGATGGTCATTTTATATGAATAGTGGTGCATGAAAGCTTGAGTGTGAAAAGTTAAACTTGCAAAGTATGCTTCCCGTGTTGTTGGCATGTAAGTAGATAATTGATAAATGAGCGAAAGATGTATGCTGCTGGGGCGTGTATTGCGTGCAGCTGAACGTTTTTAAGCCATTGTGCATGTTGATTGCCCGTGCGAATGCAGGCCCGATCATGCGGTTGTTGATCCGCTGGTCAACGAAGCTTGAGACTTGCTTTTTTCTTAAGAGAAAAGTTTTTGATGTGAAAAGCTCCGATCGCTCGGAGACTCGTGCGTGGGCACTTGTTGTCCCCACCCACATGCATGCCCTGGTTAACGCCCAGTTTTGCCCACTTTTGATGCCGTGCCCTATGATACACCGACATTATGCCCACTGTGTCCGACCGTGCTCGGCTTAGTTTAATTTGGTTGCTTTGTTTCGCCAGTGCACGGTGGTGGGCGGCGCACATGCGCATTGCAAACGGTACGCATGGGCAGTGGGCTGAAACCGCAATTCATCCAAATTCTTTTCCGTCCGACTCAATCAGCATAAGGGCCATAGTGTGCACACACTAGACAATATGCATAAAAATATCCTCAGTATGTAACATTGTTATTGTGCATATGGTTAAGGATTATCAGCTAATGTGTACCCAGCGTTACATACAGGATGCTTCCCAAATAGTGCGGTGGGGACTTTGTTATATCTTCATTCCACTAACTAACAAAGAAATGGGGAACCACTGATTATTTATTTCTTAAGAAGCAGACATTTCATTAAGCTTTTTACGCTTTGCTAATAAATTGGAGGAGATACAATACAGGGATTTCCATACTACCATCTACATTACCTACCTATTATATTCTTAAAGGTAGACTTTTCTGTATCCAGTAAAACTATTCCTCTTTCGATACATGTTCTTAGTTCAAATAAACTATGTAATGTGAGTGTGGTAACGTGCGGTTTGCTCCATCTCTCGCCTCCGTCTTCAGTTTTCTCTTCAAATCTAATCCACCTGTGAAAAAAGAGAACAGATCTTCCTTAGCATGGCACAATCATTATCCCATATGTGCTAGAGGACTTTCACAGCTTGTTTTGATCCTTTTGTTTATTAGTGGTTGTGTTTCCAAAAAAATGTTTATTTGTGCCTTGCAATGAAAACTAAAAGCATCTAAAAAAATTATAATAATTTGTATTTCACACACTGTACATACAGTACAAGGGGGCATCAGATTGTGCACACAGAAGTTGTGCCGTGGGTAACTGCTTCTTCTCTATGCGTTTCAACCGTGTGGAATATCTCAGCTCATCCCAAATTAAGTCCACATGACCAAGCAGGGCCGGCGCTACCCGCTCAGCATCTCCTACAAAGCAGGGAGGTGCCATGCTGAAAATGCGATCTTGCCCTGCTAAAGCTGCTGCCTGCTCCACATATTGTAGTTATGACAGTGGGCAGCATGAATGAAGAGCTGATCTGTGCTGCTCCAGCATCCAGCCCCCTCTTCCTCAGCTGAGCTCAGCTCAGCTGTCATACATTATGACAGGCAATGGCACCGTAACAACAAAGAGTGGCGTTTCCCCCAACCCTCCTTACACCCTGCATGGTGCGCTTCATATGGTCATCTGTACCCCTTTTGCACCATCAGACCCAGGGTAGCGGCGGTGTAAATGGGTCACGCCGTCTCCCTTAACACGGGACTTCTACCCAGGTCCTGACATGGGTAGAACACGGCTAGGACCTGGGTAGAGGGTGGTGAAAACAGGTACGCAGTATCCACAGGTTAAACGGGGGGGGGGGGCACACACAGCCTCCACTGCTGTCTGCTATACTCTGCAGACAACAGCGGTGGCAGCAGAGGAGGAGTTTACCTTGGTGCTGGGCTTCCCCCAGCACGGTGATTAGCTGTCCTGGCGCGGATGACCACTGTCCCTGCACTTGGAGATCTCCAAGCGCCACCTCCGTCTACACTGCGGGTAGGCACCACAGTGTAAAAGGGGTAAATCCCAGATCCGACCAGGCTTGGATCCTTGTTCCAAATGCTGGGTCGGATCCGGGATTTTCGGTGTAAAAGGGGTATTATTTTAGTGGCTAGTAAATCTCCCAGCTGCCGCAGCCTGTCAAACATTATGACAGGCAGCGTATGTATGAGAGTGGTGGTGTTGTATGTAAGACAGCGGTGTATGTATGAGATTGGTGTATGTATGAGAGTGGTGGTGTATGTATTAGAACGGTGAATGTATGTATGTAGGAGAGTGGCTGAGTATGTATGAGAGCGATGTATGTATTAGAACGGTGTAGGTATATATGTATGAGTGTGTGGGAGTATGTATAAGAGCGATGTATGTTTTAATACAGGATTACGGTGTGTGCACTAACGTAAGGGAGGGATGGGATGAATAGGAACAGTGTATGAATGCATGTATGTATGAGAGTGGCGGCGTTGTATGTAAGACAGTGGTGTATTGGTGTATGTATGAGAGTGGCGGTGTATGTATGTATGTATGAGAGTGGCGGTGTATGTATTAGAACGGTGTATGTATGTATGTAAGACAGTGGTGTATGTGTGAGATTGGTGTATGTATGAGAGTGGCGGTGTATTTATTAGAACGGTTTATGTATGCATGTATGAGAGTGGCGGTATATGTTTGTATGTATGAGAGTGGCGGAATATCTATGAGAGTGATGTATGTTTTAATACAGGATTACACTGTGTGCACTAGCGTGAGGGAGGTATGGAATGAATAGGAACAGTGTATGCATGCATGTACTGTATGTACGAGAGTGGCGGTGTTTTATGTAAGACAGCGGTGTATGTATGAGATTGGTGTTTGTATTAGAACGGTGTATGTATGTACGTATGTATGTATGTATGTATGTATGAGAGTGGCGGAGTATGTATGAGGATACAGGAAAAGTCTGCAGTAAGTTGCTTTGTGGGCATGCATTAAAATCATAGGTAGCACTAACAACGGTTCTTGTACGGCACTAGCCATAGTGCTGTAGTGTAGTCGTTAGTTGAGGGGGGCCGGGGGCCCGGCACCAGCAAGCCTGGCAGGCCATTGCTGCATGTGATATACTATGTAATGGGTGTGTGACGTGTAACAGGCATTACGGTGTGAATTTTTGGCGCGCACTATCCCTGTTGTGCCTGTTTTATGAAAAATTGTAAAGCCCTGACATGATGTGCAATGTGCATTACGGTGTGTAGCATTAGTTTTGCCTGTCAATAATGTATCTAAGTATAGTGATGTAATAATCCCACCTAGTGTTATGTTGGCTCCGCCCTTTATTGATTTGTTGCCGCCCACATGAGGCCACTTTCAGAAATTTTCCAGGGCCACTTTTAGTCCCCAATCCGCCCCTGGCCGGCTCCAAGAGGTGAGCTACTGAGTGTGCTGCGCCCCAGTGGCAGGCAGGGGCACCAGCCCTCCCGCGGCCATTTTAACTATGGGCACAGCTGAGGCCGGCCGCGGCCATCTCTAATTACAGCAACCAAGGAGATGGGAGGGTGGGTGGCCGCTACTTCTCCAATATGTGCCGGCCCCCCGGGAAACAGCCCGGTTTCCCAGTGGGCCAATCCGCCTCTGCCCATGGCTTTTATTTAAAAAAAAATGGCTGTAATCTTTCCCAGTGCCCTGCCGGCAGTTTTTTTTTTTTTTTTTAAATAAAAGCCATTGCTGGCCCAGCAATGGCTTTATTATTAAAAAAAAAATAAAAAAAAAAGCTGACATCTTTCCCAGTGCCCTGCCCAGTGCCCAGCAATGGCTTTTATTAAAAAAAATGCTGTAATCTTTCTCGGTGCCCTGCCCAGTGCCCAGCAATGGCTTTTATTTTTTTTAAAAACCGCTGTAATCTTTCTCAGTGCCCTGCCCAGTGCCCTACAGGCCCTGTAGGGCACTGTGCATGGCACCGGGAAAGATTACAGCCTTTTTTTTTTTTAAATAAAAGCCATTGCTGGGCACAGCCCCTGCCCAGTGCCAGACCAGCCCAGCAATGGCTTTTATTTAAAAAAAAACACTGTAATCTTTCACAGTGCCCTGCCCATTGCCCAGCAATGGCTTTTATTTAAAAAAAAAAAAAAGGCTGTCATTTTTAAGGTTAAGCCACACCCTTCAAATGAGACCACACTCCCTTTTAGGCCACGCACCCTAAAATTCAATGCCTCCAATCTAGGAACAGCCATTAGCATATTTCTAGATTCGCCTATGGTAGTAGTAGTAGTAGTAGTAGTAGCAGCAGCAGTAGTAGTAGTAGCAGCAGCAGTAGCAGTAGCAGTAGTAGTAGTAGTAGTAGTAGTAGTAGTAGTAGTAGTAGCAGTAGCAGTAGTAGTAGTAGTAGCAGCAGTAGTAGTAGTAGTAGTAGTCAGGGGTAGACCCAGGATAAAATGACAGGGGGGGCACCATGATAAAAGAGGATTTGGGTGGGGGAGGGGCGGTGTTAGTGGTGCCAGTGTACATGCTAAGAGAACGGCAGAGAGAGGGTGGGAATGGAATTAAAATTAGGCCCTGGCATTTAAAGTACGCAGGCCCACCATGGCGACAAAAGTGAAGAATGTAGTTGTGTGTGCGCCAAAGGCGCGCTCCGGAAAAGGGGGTGTGGCCACTCAAAAGGGGGCGTGTCCTTGAGTGTAGTGTACCACACCATATGCAACTTCTACACACTATGCAACAAATTACTAGACCCCATTATACTTGCCCCTTACACATGATGCCAAATGGAATGAGCCAAAATTCACATAATGCCACATGGATTGAGCCAAAATTCAAATAATGCCACATGGATTGTGTCAAAATTCACATAATGCCACACGGATTGAGCCAAAATTCACATAATGCCAAACGGATTGAGCCAAAATTCATAAAATTCCATACTGATTGAGCCAAAATTCACATAATACCACACGGATTGAGCCAAAATTCACATAATGCCACATGGATTTAACCAAAATTCACATAATGCCACACGGATTGAGCCAAAATTCACATAATGCCACACGGATTGAGCCAAAATTCACATAATGCCACACGGATTGAGCCAAAATTCACATAATGCCACACGGATTGAGCCAAAATTCACATAATGCCACACGGATTGAGCCAAAATTCACATAATGCCACACGGATTGAGCCAAAATTCACATAATGCCACACAGATTAAGCCAAAATTCACAATACGCTTCATAAACAGGGACATTGTCCGCCAAAGGCACGCATTAAATATTTGCACCATAATGTCCATTACACGTTAAGTTTCACGCCATTATGTCTATTATGTATTATGCCAAACACCATAATGCCTATTAAAAATTATGCTACATCAGTGTTGCTTATCTACATGCTCATTGCCAAGGGTTCCATGCTCATTGCGAGGTTCCATGCTCATTGCCATGTGGGATTACATGCTCTTTGTCAAGGGGGAATACATGTTCGCGGTAAATGGGGGACAGCCGCCGCCAGGCAGAAGTGATAGCCACTGACAGTGGCAGTGCCTGGCTGTATTCAGAGCACTGCAGGTCCCGGCTATTTGAAATAATACCCCTTTCACACCACAAAATGCATTCCCAGGTTGGCTCCTTTTACACTAGCCTAGTCCCTGCATTTTCTGGTGTGAGGGGGAGAGAAAACCTCCTCTCCCCCTTTAACCAGTTATCTCATTTAACCGGCTATATCTTCGGAACCAACTGACCCATTTACACGAGACAAGTATCGTATTGAAGGGAAGCAGTATGAAATCCCGGCGGTCGGGATCCCGGCGTTCAAAATCCCGACGCCGGAATCCCGACCGACGAAATCCCGACAAGGGGGGGACGTGGATCGCCCCCCCCCTTGTGGGCTCGCTGCGCTCGCCACGCAGCGGGCCCGGTGCCTCGCTATGCTCGGCACACTAATTTATTCTCCCTCCAGGGGTGTCGTGGACACCCCAGGAGGGAGAAAGTGTCGGGATTTCGGCGGTCGGGATTCCTGCGTCGGGATTCTGAACGCCGGGATCCCGACCGCCGGGATTTTAACTGCATCCCGTATTGAAGAACTTTTAAGTGCGTTTTGAATGATTTTGGTCCAGTGAAACTGGAATGTTTGGTTCCAGAGTAATCTGTCTTCAAAGAACATGAACAGCCATGAAATTAGATTTCAAGAATAAAAAAATCGGTTTACCCGCAATATCTCTGGAACTGATTGACCAATATGGACCAGCCTGGTATCTTATTGAAGGCCCAGCGATTTGTAATTTAATGAGATCAACCACAAACTTCTGTGATGCCAGGGGGGAACTAGCAGCCATCGGAACCAAGTGGGGGTCGGAATTGACAGGGGTGGCACGTGCCCGGGTGCCCCCCCCCCCCTGAATCCGCCAATGGTAGTAGTAGTAGTGGTAGTAGTAGTGGTAGTAGTAGTGGTAGTGGTAGCGGTAGTGGTAGTAGCAGTAGCAGTAGTAGTAGTGTGTGTAAAGCACCTCGTTTTATTCTAGATCCAGTTTTTCTAGTTGGGTTACTTTGTTTCTCTAAAAGCATGGCAATATTTATACAAAAACAGAAACTGTTATTACTGAGCAATGTTACAGCTTGCTGCTGGGAATCCTACATCGTTACAGCTGGAGTAAGGTTATTGCACTCCTGCACTTTATCAATCCCAAACAAGAACATCACCTAAAAGCTCATCTCTAGATAATATTTGAATACAGTAAAATTAATTATTTCTAGAAATAATCAAAGAGGTTATGGTAGTTCAAGAATTAGCAGCTATTTGCAGGCTGCACATTTTAAACTCAAATGTGTATGAGCTGATGTAACCACTTGCTGTATAATGAAATAATCTGTTACTATACACATCACCCCCACCAATATGCCTGGAATGGCTTCAGTGTGGAAATGTAAAAATATTTAACACAAATGCTCCTAATTAAAACTCTTTAAAACGTTTTACACATAAAATTGAATTGAATGAAGAATCTGGTTATGAGGGCGGTTATGGTATAGGGCAGTGGTGGGGAACCTCAGGCCCGGGGGCCGTATGCGGCCCCCGTAGCCAGTCTGAGTGGCCCTCCTACCCACCCGGCAGCTTTGCCGGGAGTCAAGTACAGGGGACTTCTTGCGAGAGGTCGGTAGTTCTTGCGAGAGTCCTCTTAATTAAAAGCAACCGGAGACTGTCAGTCCTATTCAGCGGCAGCCGCTGGAGCATGGGATGGCTGCAGCAGGACAATTTGTGAGAGAAATTTTTACATATGTCCCCCGAAGGATTTTTCCACCATACAATTGGCCCTTGGAACAAAAAAGTCTAGGTTGACAGCCGCTTGGTCGACCACTCATGGTTGACATTCACTTGGTTGACACCTGAAAATGGTTGCCATACCATGCATCAACATTGCCAGATGGTCAACAAAAGTATTTTTAAAAAATTTTTTGGTGTCTGTCGCGATATGTTGACATGTACACCGTATAAGTGAGCCATGCTTTGGGCACAGCATTATTATATTATCACTTTATGCCCACTTGGATAGTAAAGTATGAACAAAGTTGGTCTACACGCATAAAACTTGAAACTCATGTCAACCTTTTGAGTGCTGACCACGTCCATGTCGACCTTAAACTCATTTCGACTTGCCAATGCTGACCTATAGTTTGCAACTTCCAGGTGTCAAGCTAGACACTGCCGACCCAGGGGCCACATATAGGGCCGCCGATAGGTACAGCTGTCCTGGGCCCTCATCTCTTGAAGGGCCTGGGCAGCTCATTTTGCCCACCGCAACCCCCCATGACTGCCTCCACTGTGCTGCCTGCACTGCACTCGGTGCACTGAATGAAGCACAGGCTTCTTCAATGCAGGAAGTCGGCAGACAATTAAAATGCTGCACCGGCTTTTGAGTCAATCAGAACTCGTGTACCATTAGCCAATCAGAGCGGCTGCCGGTACATGAACTCTGATTGGCTCACCAGCCTTGCTGCATTTTAATTGGCTGCAGGTGTTCTGCATTGAAGAAGCCTGTGCTTCGGGACCTGACGCATTCAGCAGGAGGGGATGAGGGAGCAGGAGTTGGGCGGTAAGTGAAAGGGAGGGTGGGATGAGGAGGGGCAATCAGGCCTGGGCCCCAAAATTCCTAGTTGCAGCCTGATAGTGTCAGCATTGACACATGCCCAGCAGGAGAAGCTGGGAGAGGAGTCACTGCAGCAAACATTTTAAAGCAGTGGTTCTTAAACTCATTTGCATGGGTGACCGATGTTTTGCCCCTGCACATGTGCAGATGCTTGGTGCGAGAGGTCACAGCGAACTGCATGTTCACCATTCCGCTCGTACCTACCAATGCGGGCGGGGAGCGTGGGACAGGAGAAAAATGTTACTATGGATGATTGCCTTTGAAGTTCTTCCACTGCACATTGTTACATTTGCCTCACCTGCAGCGCAACATGGTTTTTTCATCTGCAAAAAATGCACTCTTGCTAACGGGTCTGAATTAGACCCATTGTCATTGTTTCACAGGCATTCCTAACCAAAGTCCTCAAGGTTCTCTAACAGGGTTTTAGTGATATCTGTAATTGAGCACAGGTGACTTAATAAGTATCTCAGTTATTTTGATTTAACAATCTGTGCTGCAACCTGGATACTACTAAAGCATACACTGTTACGGTACATGCACCCAGGGGGATTTCATGGCTATTTCTAAGCAATTGGACTAGATCGCTTAGAAATTTAGATCGCTTAGAAATTTAGAAGCGCACATTACCCCGCGCATATACCGCCACACCGATGGTGATGTGCGATCCCGTGCGTCACTGACGACTGACTACATGTAGCCAAAATCTAGTCAGATCGCCAGTGTTCTCACAAGAGAACACTGGTCCACACAGACCAGTCAGCACACATCACTGGTGCATCGCTCATGTACCAGCATTGTTTGCACAATCTGTGTTTAACCCTTTGAGTGTGAGCGTTGTTGCGAGATGCCTACCTGCTAAAAATGCAAGGGCTGAAGTCGAGAAATGTGAAATCACTTCAATGCCAGCAAATGATCTGAAGTAAATTAATAGAAGTTTAGTTAATCATTGTGGCAACATTTTCTTGCTGTAAGCAAAGCTGGCATTTTTAGCAGATATTTTGCACATCTCTCACAACAGTGTTGGCACTCAAAGGGTTAAGCACATTACTCAACATGGGGGAACCCGTCACCCTGTGTGTATGGGCCTTTAGTGTAACTTGAGGATTGAGGTTGGGAATGCCTGTTGTATTCGTTTTCAGTGTTTTCTCCAGACCTTAGTCATCAATCACCTGGCAACCGGCAATCACCCAACTTTCACCCTTCCAGGCTGAATGGAGCTGCTCTAATGGGTCCTTGTGTCTTGGAAGGGAAGTTTGCTATTAGTATTGCACACTGTACAGAATCGGTGTTGCATACCCTCCAACATGACCCATTCCATTAGGTACAAAATGCTCTGTTCCTGGACTTCCCTGCCAGTGACAGTTACAGATGTGAGCCTACAGCACAGTCCAATATTCAAAAAGGGGAGCCACACCAGCTGCCATCCCAAACATCACTGAGAGTTGATGTGACCCCCCCCCCTCTTTGAATATTGGACTGTGCTGTAGGCTCACATCTGTAACTGTCACTGGCAGGGAAGTCCAGGAACAGAGCATTTTGTACCTAATGGGATGGGTCATGTTGGAGGGTATGGTGTTGTGCTGTTGGACCTGCCCCCTTCAGACTCCGGCACAACTGCACTGTGAGATTCTGGGCTGCACCACCCCACCCCTCCAACCAGCAAGGTTTGGTCCAGAATTCTACCCAAGACACCCCCATCCTTATAACCACCCTTCCCCCCCATAGTACATAAAAACGATTCAGCTCAAGCACACACGTGTATAGGGTGATAACTGAAAAGTAATGAGTACAAGGTAGATTACTAAAGTAAATGACATATAATCTGCAAAACACTAAAGAATTTCCCTGACATGCACATTATAGCAGATTTGAAACTACTGTAGTAAGGGGTGTCCGTTTCTTTAAACTTGTCAGTATACCGAAACTACAGAATGTTCTTTATTTAAAAAATAATTATAATAATAATTACCTTGCAGTTTCCCTCCATTTTACACCATCCTGTTCTGTGACAAGTTCATTTAGCTGGGTAAAAAGGAAATTGCTTTCTTCTAGGACGTCTTGGTCACCTAACATAAACTCAATCCCTCCTGGTGCTGGAGGTGTTCTGGGATTAAATATGCTGCGACTTGCTGCCTGAGACAGAATAATGGAACTCCTGCTTCTGAGACCATCTGACAAACTACAGCTCCCATTCTCCAAACATTGTGACGCTGCATCTTGATAAAACAATCCATCATTTTCATCTAATTTCATTTTAGTATCTCTGTGACAAAGTTCTACCAAAGTAATAGAAATATGCACATTTGTAAGTGTGTTCTGCTTATATACGCAGACTGCAGGGTGTTTGTTTACAGAAAACAGCCTTGCAGCAAACATACTTGTTCAGAGTACTCGAGACAAGCTGCTGTACCGTCACCCGCAGATACACAACTTTATTGGTTGGAGGGGTGGGTCCAGATATTTCATTTTGCTGCCCCTAAATTGCTGAATGTCAGCCACTCAACAGCAGCTGGACTTACCTGCCGCATCACCTACCTTATTGTAGAGAGATGGTGAACAGGGAAAGCCGATATCTGCCGTGGAACTCTTCAGTTCTGGCCAGATGTATCAAGCTTCAAAAAGTGATAAAGTGGAGAGTGATAAACAGCCAGCCAATCAGTTCCTAACTGTCATTTTTCAAACCCAACCTGTAACATGACAGGTAGGAGCTGATTGGCTGGCTGTTTATCACTCCATTTTATCACTTTTTGAAGCTTGATACATCTGGCCCAAAATGTGTAATAATAGCTAAAACATGGCCATTATGTGATAAACATAATGTGGAAGATAAATGGAACGGTTATACTCATAGCTCAAACCCTTGGCTGAGGCTGTTCATGGAAGGTAATGAGATATTGAAAGGGAAACATTCAGCTGGCTCTGGTTGAAAGTGTGTGTGTGGGGGGGGGACTTCAGGAGGTGCCGGGGTAGGAGAACAAAGGGGATCTGAGTGGGAAGTGGGGAGCAACGTATGAAGTTGGAGGTGAGAAGGGCACATGGATGGCCCTAGAACAGTGGTTCCCAAACTTTTTTTGAATCACGGCTCCCTATAGTATCAGAAACGGAAATGACACACAGTTTGGGAACGACTGCCCTAGAAGGAGAGTCAGGCACACAGTATCCAGCCACATAGTACCTTGACTGTCTGTAAATACCCAGTTTGTTGTATCACTGTCTCCTATTGTAAAGCGCAACAGAATATGCTGCGCTATATAAGAAACTGTTAATAAATAAATAATAGTATTTGGGATGGAGCTGGGTGCAGGTGGGAGTAGGGCCATGGAGGCAGGTGGAGAAGGGCTAAGGGGAAGGGAGGTGATGTATTAGCTGAAAAAGGTATTATCCCCATCCTGGCACTGCCTTTATGAACTGCAGATTGGGGCCTCACTGCACCTCAGTCAGAACCTAGTACTTTCACTGGCGCCTCAAATATTTGGTGGGTGGGAGAAGCTGCCTTGCTTCCCATGTTTCAGTGCCTGTAACTGAAACTACAAAACAAATGCTGAAAATAAGTAATATGGCTATCTGACAGTGTCTGTTCTAATAAGAAATTTCAATATTAATGCGCATACAGATGTGTCCCCAGACTGTTGCTGTGTTGCACACACACAATGCAACATGCACATCTTTGTATAGATGGATGCATGTACTGTATATGCATGCCCCTGTTGCCATTCACCCTGCATTGTAAACCCGCTGCATAGCAAGTACTTGCTGAACAACGGAGCATATAGAATAAATATGGAGAGGGACCAGGGCCGGCGCCACCACTAGGCAGGTCTAGGATAGGTATTTGCTTATGGAGGGGCAGGTCTAGGCATTTGCCTAGGGCACCGGCCACTGGAGGGCGGCAGTTCGCCCTCGTGCAAAGTGGGTACCTGCTGCGCCGTCTGGGGAGCAGGCAGGGGGTCCATGCCGGCTTCTGACAGGATCCTGCGTCCTTGCCGCGTGGTACCTGCGGCGCTGTGTATAAAGCTGGCGGTGGCGGGGGGTCCCTGCAGTGAATAAGAAATAACTAGCCCTATCGACCAGGCTATGCGGTGGCGCGGGAAGCGCTGCCGGGTTTGAAAACACTGGCCACACACTGATTGGCTGAGATTCAGCCAATCAGCGTGCGGCCATTGTTTTCAAAACAGAAGCGCTTCCCGCGCCGCCGCATAGCGCTAGTTATTTCTTATTCAGTGCAGGGACCCCCCGCCGCCGCCAGCTTTATACACAGCGCCGCAGGTACCCACGCGGCAAGGACACCACTGCAGGCTCCTGTCAGACTCCAGCATGGATCCCCCTGCCCGCTCCCCATACGGCGTAACAGGTACCCCCCGCCCCCACCACCGGCACCGGGGCGCCCCCACCCCGACTCGCCTGGGGTGCTCCGGTGCCTTGCACCGGCCCTGAGAGGGACACAATCTGCCTCTCAGGTGCACAAGAGAAGTGATACTGGAATACATTTTAAGATTAAAACTAGTAAACCCACTCTAAGCAAATGCTTCGAAAGATAGTCTGCTACCTTGTGATTGCCTCTATGTTTGTGCAAGTGTCAGAGAGAAAGAGATTTAGTTTCACTTGCTGCCAACAGATGGCAGTGTTTCGGAGACACACAAACAGACACGAGACATATATATAGATGATATCATATGCAGGGACAGCTTGTATAAAAGTTCTGTCCCTGAGAATCTCTGGATCTGGATAAGACTACAGTGTCCACGTTTGATAATCAGTAGGTTGACTTTGACAGGGCCAACACATGGCAAAGGCTTACATGTGTTCATCATTTTTATTTATATATTAATTTTTTTTCATACTTTACCATACGTGTAACTACGATGGGAATGGTAAAGTGTGCAACACAGAGCAGGGGACATAGCCTGAAACATCGCAAGTCGTGGAAGGATACACAGTACACATTCTCACATCTACAAATTGACACCAAAAAAGGGAGAAACTCATGTTGCGCTACAGCTGTCAACCATTTCTGTGTCGACCCTTTGCTTGTGAATACTTTTTTCCTTTTCAAGCATGTTTATGTCATCAGTTTTGGGGTTGACCTAGACCTAGACACATCACAGCATGCCCTGCACCAGTTTCAGCATGGCCAAATAGTAAAATGTAGCAGAGCATGCTGGGATGTGTAGTTCAACAACAGCTGAAGTGTCCGTGTAGCCATCACTGACCTAGACACTGTTGACATATTCATTTTTGACCCAATATACCAATCCCGCAAATCTTTCCCATGCAGTTCGTAAGCTGTGTACACACGGGGCAATATGATCGCTGGCAATATATTGCTCAGTGTCCCGTTTTCATCAGTGACCAGAGATGGAAGCTGATGAAAATGACACACTGCTGGCAGAAGAAGCAGGGGAAGCGACCATTAGGGGGCTGAAAACGAGAGTGCGAACCTGGCGATTTAACGCCGGTGCACACTCCAAACGCTGGCAATATGGTCGCTCAGGGACCGTATTGCCAGCGATTTTTGCCCGTGTGTACGCACCTTCAGACTGCTGATTCACCACCCATTGCAAAGTTAACAAAAATAACACTTATAAGGTAATATGGGCTCTCCTTCGCTGTGACCTGGGATTGGAGATTCCATTCCCAGGATTTTGGGATTAAATGGCGCATGCGCTGTCTAATGTGGGGCAGTGTCTGAGCTCCTACTCAGATGTTGTCTGGCTTCTTCGGCCCCTCTCTGTGTAGCGTGACACAATGTCATAGTCACGCTGCGCAGGCCAGACAGCTGCACCGCCGCTCCCGGACACGGCCACATTTACTTTGGTCGACAGCTCAGCTCAACTGTTCACAGCCTCATATGTCCGGCCACACCTCCCGGATCCTGGCCAGGTATGAAAATATGCGGATGGACGGGGAATTTTTTTAAATAGGGAAGCCAATCCTGGGATCCCGGGAATCCCGGGATTGAGCATTTTTCAATCCCAGGATTGAAAAAATGCCCCGGGATTGGCATCCCTATCTGTGACCCATACTTATCACAAAAGGGTGCGGGAGTCCCTCACACCCTGGAAAATGCAGGCAGATCTCAATGTAATCCTTAGTGATGTGAGCAGAATAGAGTGAAAAATACCGGCAATTGCAGCATCTCTAAGAGGTCGGTAGTTACAGTACAATTAAGTGAACTGCACCATTTTAGCCCAGTCCCCCCTCCTCCACAGAATTTGGGTTGGCCTCGATGACATGACAACTCCCGAAGTGATTCCGTCTTCTCCCAGAGAGGAGTGAAAAAGAGTAGGTAAGTATGCTGTGGCCTCATTCATCTGACAAGTGCTGTCTCTATTTCTCACCCCGTCTTTTATCTTTTTCGCTCTCCCTGTCCCTTTTTCCTCTCTTCTCCCCACCTCTTCCCTCACTCTTCCCCTCTTTCCTTCCTCTCTCTTTCTGACAGTCTGTACCTGGTGCTGCTATCCCTGTCTCCCAGCCATCCTCTTACTCTGACTCACACCTTCGTTCTCTTTTCCTGACATCCCTTCCTTTCCCTCACTCAGGGGTAGATTTATTAAGCTTGGTGAAGTGATAAGTTGTCTGGTTTTTATCACTGTCCAATCAGCTCCTATCTGTGAAGTTACAGGCTTGGTTTGAAAAATGAGAGATAGGAGCTGATTGGCAGGTGATAAAAACCAGACACTTTATCACTTCACCAAGCTTAATAAATCTACCCCTCACTCTCTTGCTCCCAACCTTTTCTCCCTGACACATGTATACTCCTGATTGCATCTCTCCATCTTCTTCATCTCTTCCTTCTTTTATGAAGCCCTCTTTCACATATCTCTTTTGCTCATCTCACGTAGACTTCTACCCCCTGAAGACGCATTATAGTGAGGTGTGGCTCAAAAGCATGATATGCTATAAGACCCAGAAACATTGGAGTAGGACCCCAACTGAGCACGATCACTTTGCAATGAGAAACATTTACAATTATAAACATATAGTGTAGGAATGGCCTCCTGTATTGTTTCCATTGAGTAGATGGTGATGTGGCAAATAGCCATTTATGGTATTATGCAATGGATAATCAATGATGGTTTCATCAACCGATGGGTCTCTGTTTTTTGACTGTACTGCGGGCCAATAAGAATACAGGGTGTGTGTGTATGCTTCTTGTCCCAACACTTATAAAAGAAGAAAAAGTCAATTGTGTTATGCCATCGATGGAGGGAAACCATCTGTTCTCCCCCATCGATGGCAAAAGCATCGACATTGACCATAAACCCATACTCAACTACTCTTCTACTTTTTAAATGTCCTCTCCTCCTTTTTGAGAAGGTAGACAAGTATGCATAAGCCATTGACGATTATAAATCATCAATGGTCAATAACCAGCCCTAAAATAGTTGTAGTGTGTAAAAGCTACTGTCTGAATGAATCTGTCACTAAAAGGGCATACACATGGTGAGATATTGGCTATGGCTGATTATGACAATTTTACCTTGAAGCGCATGAAGCCTATTTGGACTATGCGATTTGGCCTAAGTCCAAATACACTGTATACTACACAGTGAAATTTGCCTTGCCTGCACAGTTTTTGTACGTGTGATACCAACCTCGTGGGGCCACACATCGATATCGCATGTAGTACAAACACTGTGCTATTTTGACTACCTGATCTTACCATTTTTACTACATAGTCAAAAACGGAAGCCAAAATTGCACCATGTGTATGCACCCTTACAGTCGCTGTCATTCACATACCTGTTTTCCTTTTACTTCTAAGGTAGTGCAATGTTTACCCATTGACAGAGCACGAGCCTTATCAACCAGTGTTGCAATTTACTCCTGTGAATCATGCTTTTAAACCAGTAAACCAGATACAATTATTTTTTGTTTGAACACAAACACGACACAGAAATATCTAGACTGTTATTGACATAAAACTGATAAATAATTAAAGCAAGTAGAAGGTATAGGTTCACTAAAAGATGGCTCACTCTTATTAGTATGAGTAGGGTTTTAGTATAACATTTAAAACATAGCTTTTATTTATATGTGGCTAAAATATAAAACACCAGTATACAGTAAGTAGGCTCTTAATTGCTTTGTAAGGTATTATACCTGAGAGATAAATATCTAAATTCCTGGGTCCATTGTGCATGCAAAATGTGTATATAATAAGTGGGTACAGGACCTATTACAAATTTTGGGTCAGTTATCCTTATCTTCAAAAGTAATGTCTTGGAGTGGAATGTACCCTCTAACACCTAAGTCAGGTTATACATTTGTACGGCCACCCGATACCCTGCGAGCCGCTGGGCCGCAGGGACCCATGCGATACATCACAATTTTTTGTAATGGATCACATGTGTCCCTGCTCCTCATCCAGCTCACCGCTGGGAGGGAGGTACCAGGTTGGTTGGTCAGACAGCCAGCAGGACCCAAGGGGACATCTAACTGACCCGATTTGGGCCAGTTGGGGGGGGGGGGGGGATTCAATTGATGCAAAATGTTTTGTCCCAGTCTAAAAATCTGTACTTTTTGAAATTTTTGCCTCAATTTGATTAAACCTTGGTTAAAGTGCCAATTTTTTTGCCTAGGCGAAAAAGTAGCCGATCCAGTGTCATCCCCAAAAAAAGCGAAACTACATTGGCAAACAAAAGTACTGAAACAGATTAATATGCCTGCAATTCAGTGTCGGACTGGGTAAGGGCCCACCGGGGTTGTCCAACATGCGACGTCATGATGCGGGGGTCGGGTCCGACATATGATGTCATGATGGAGCGGACATCATGACGTCAGTCCGTTCGTCCTGTACAACCCTTGAGGGACCTTCTCCACCCACTCCCAGCCATTGTGCTGCTCCCGGCTTCCTCACTCTAACTCTGCCTCCTCTCCGACTCCCTAACTCTGGCTCTGCTGCTGCTCCCCACTCAGTCTCCTGGCCAGGTGCCTGCAGCTGCTCCCAGCTCAGCATGTGTGCTACACTCGCTCGGCGGGGGACCAGGCGACCAAGTTTCAGCCAGACCCTACCCACCTCAAAAAGTGGGCTGGGTCAAAAATTACCAGGGACCTACTGGGGAATCCCTGGGTCCCCCGCTGGGCCAGTACGAGTCTGCCGCAATTTAATACACTGAGATCAAAAACATACTTTTTTTCCTACTTATCAAAAAAAGGTACACTTTGAACAGCCCCCCTATTACTGAGGCATGCTGGGTAATAGGAGTTAATGTCATGAATTAATACACATCCATCCCACATGGTTTTGGTTTAAAAGTGACAAAAAAATATTTAATAGTTACAAGCGTGTTCTTTCTTCCCATCATTTTAATAATTTTGCCTTATTTATCATCTGGCGAGGTACAGATAAAGCTTTCATACAACTAATAGACTCTAAGGGCGGGATGTATTAAAATACATCGCCGCCCTTCGCCGCCCCCCCCGCCGTGATGCTGCCGCATATGTACTAACATATGTGGCTGGCATCGCGGTGTGGTGACGGAGGCCCCCCGCGATACCTGTACACTGGTGTGCGGGGGGTCTCCGTCACCTCCCTGCCGCCTGGTTCTCCCCTCACGCCGGGGACAGCTATGCATGCTGTCCCCGGCGCTTCCTTCTCCCCCCTGCAGCCGGAAGGATGTCCGGCTGCTTCACTAGGGGGAGGCAGGGATTACCTTCCGGGGTCCAGGAGCACCCTTCAGGAAGGTAAGCCAGAGGGGGGGTCGGCGAGGCGGCAGGTTTGCGTCGGCATCATGCGTGCGGTATCATTTTTGATACATTGGAAAATGCGGTAAAACCGGGGTTTTACCGCATTTTCCATTTAATACATCTCGCCCTTAACCCCGTACATGATGTGAAGTCTCCAAGTGGAGCAATGGGATATGGTGCTGTCCTTCTGCATACCATACTGTATGTTGTATGCAATCCCATTCCCTGCTGTTGGGGGCCAAATCATGCAGATGTGCAGGTCCAACTCCCCGTCTCTGATCGCAATCTGATCAAACGAGGTCAAATTGGACAAGTGTATGGGGGCCCTTAGAATTTACTTGCCATTCCAATTAAGTTCATGTACTGTATAGTAAGAGTAGCAGAAGTACATTTTTTAGATGTAAAAGTCTCATTGCTAACATCAGTACTACTGTTTACTCAAAACCTACACATAGGAATTAGCTATTACAAACTAACAGCATCCATCCAGAAAGCCTCATACGTGGATTACCTAATCTTAAATGATACAATTAAAACAAAGGGGGAGATTCTCTCAACTAAAAATGCGGTTAAAAACTCAGTTATCTGGGTTTTTACCGCATTTTGGGATGCTCTAAACATCCCCCGCTGGGATACCGTGACGGGGGGCATCACCAGAAAAATCTGGCGATGCCCCATAGTAGCCTATGGGCTTCTACCGTGACCCACCACCACCCCTGCACCGAGCCCCCTCACCCTGTGCTGCCCGGACCTGTGACCTCCTCCTCCCTGCACTATGATCCTCTTCCGGTGCAGGGATGAGGAGAGCCCGGTGCAGCAGCAGCAGCACCGGGTAAGGGAGGGAGGGGGGAGCCGCTGACTCTCACCGCAAAGGACAGCTCTTAATGCAAGAGCTGTCCTTTGCCATAATTATTGCATATGTTAGAGCATATGCGACAATTATGTAGGCGATGGGCGGCGACGGGGGGCAGAGCTGGGCTGCGGATGTTAAAACATCCCGCCCTAAGTAATAGCAATTCCCTTATAGCAAGCACTCAATAGATACATTTATATGCTCATTTTCAGAGGTTATTTGAGACAATTGTTGGAATCTAAAAACAAAGTGATGTTACATTGGGCCTTATTCGAGTTCACTCTTTCTGACAAAATCTTTCTTAGACGGACAAAACCATGTGCACTGCAGGGGGGCAGATGTAACATGTGCAGATAGAAATAGATTTGCTGATTTTTTGGTGATTCTTTGCAGGGTAAATACTGGCTGCTTTATTTTAACACTGCAATATAGATCTCACTTTGAAGTAAAACCCCACCCAAATCTAATTAGATCTGCACAAGTTACATCTGCCCCCCTGCAGTGCACATGGTTTTGTCCATCTTAAGGTGCATACACACGTACAGATTTTCTGTCTGATCTATCTGGTGGGAACAAAAACCTGGAAATGTATGGGAGCAACTGACAATCAAAAAATTGTTCCCGAACACTTGAAAACAGACCGTGATAAGTCAGACAAATTGTTTAATCGTTCTGATACAACACATTTATGAAAGCATATATATATATATTTTTTTTTCTGTTTTCCTGCATTTGGGTGGAATTTTTTGATTGTCAGTTGCTCCCATACATTTCCAGGTTTTTGTTCCCACCAGATAGATCAGACAGAAAATCTGTACGTGTGTGCGCACCTTAAGAAGGATTTTGTCTGAAAGAGTGAACTCGAATAAGGCCCATAGGAACGCACTTTTCAGAAAAATCAAATATTAAAAAAACATGCTAAAATTATCTTTCCTTGGGTAAATGTAACGTTAAATCAGTGCTATTACTAAAAAACATTGGCCTATTGTCACAATGGACACAGGTTTAGTGGATATCTTGTTTGCGATGTATAAATACCTGCGATTGGTTAGTGAATACAGACATTGTGAAACCTATACGCTCCACTCTACCCAACTCTAATCAAAGATCAGTGGCGTAACTATAAATTTTGCTCCCCCCTGCCAAGTTTGTGGTGCCCGAACCAACCCCCCCGGGCTCCTCTCCACCGTGTCTCCCCACGCATAACAGAGAAGCTGAAGCAGGATAGAGGAAGAGAGACCAGCAGACGCTGCTGCTTCCCTTGGCTCTGACACATCCCAGGCTGCCCTAGTACGCCCATCCACCCGCCCTGTACACAGTAGCCAATAGCCGGCTCTGGGGCTGCCTTTTACAGTAGTTATGCCACTGTCAAAGATCCTGCTCTTTGTCCAGCTGTAATAAACTAACAGCTGTAGCTGTGTAGCCTGTTGATTTATTCTGTCAGGCGATGTTTCATCACCATCACAGATGTACCACAGTCATTAATTAAGTTCTATCTACATTAGGCATACAGTACATTTTTTATTTCTAGCAAAATTTTGCTTTTATTTGTTACTATGTGACCTAATCTAAACACACTCTAACAGATACAAAACAGGGGTTATTTTACTTTAACATAAATGTGTATAAACTGTAAGCAAAAAAGCAAGTTTTAACCAGAATCTTCAGGTGGATATCGAGTCTTTACAACTTTTACTGTTTATGAAACAACAATGTTTGATTAAAATAAGGACAGGCGTGGCATGTAGTATGACATTATTAAAAGAAATAGTTGTAGGCAGTTATCTGCAGTCTGTATGTGTCTGGATGCTGGCGTGCAGGTAGTGCTGCTATGTCCTGCTGAACAGGATTTGTGTATCTTGCTTATAATTGCTGAAGTCTAGGCTACTAGCTTTTACATGCCTACCACTGCAGTGCTTAGAACCTTGGCTAGGCAGCCATGTCTTGGTTGACTAGCTTAAAGCCCTGTGCCATGTGAATAGCTGCCATTGCTGTGCTAGCATCTTTCACAGTGGCGTAACAATAAATTTTGCTCCCCCCTGCCAAAAAAGTCCCTGGCAACCGCCCCCCCCCCCCTCCCCCATAATGCACGTTACAGATTATGCCCCACACCTTGATGCCAAATACACATTATGCCCGACACCATGATGCCCTTTACACATTATGCCCCACACTGTGATGTCCATTGCACATTATGCCCCACACCGTGATGTCCATTACATATATATATATATATATATATATATATATATATATATAGTGTTTATACAGTGTTTGTGTGTTCCACCATGCCACAAAAAGTCTGAGACTCACCATCTATTAACAAGCAGCAATCCCAGCAGACAGGTCAGCACGGAGGCAGGATTCCAGGAAGAGGAGGGCAGCAGCCAATTGGAGTTGGTTGTAATGGAGGGCTCAGGATCCCAGGCAGGGTCAGCAGGACCAATCAGTCAGGACTGTAGGACACTGGATGGCTCCTTGGATCAGTCAGCCTTCCCTCGCTCAGTCAGGGCAGCAGGAGCAGAGAGGGGTCCTGTTGAGGGCAGGAGTGGAGCCTAGGGCAGGCACAGCCACAGACGGCCCACACAGGGCTGGAGGCAGAACTGGACTGCAGTTCACAGCAATGGGGCTGGGAAGGGCAGGGGGAGGCCACCTCAGTAGTGTGTCAGACAAACACTGATTCTGGGACAGCCAGCCAGTGACACCTAGTGTGGTGTCAGTGTCACTCAGCCTGCCCTGCGGACAACAGGCTGAGTAGGAGGGCCTGTTGCACTAGGGCAGTGCAGCAGGGGCCAGGGGGGCAACTTGGGGCTCCTCAGAGACAGCCAGGCAGTGACAGCCTCAGGAGGGGGCCCGCACACACAGGACTGGAGCCTGGTCTGGCCCTGCTATACACTGCAGCCTGGGCCCTGAGTGTCAGAAGGGTCCAGGGCATACTTGCCTACTTTTGAAAACTAGTTTCAGGGAGATTATAGTTGGTATTAGAATTATGCACAGCACCCCATTGAGGGGGTGTATCATGCTCCACCCAAAGGGCGTGTCTAGTTCCATAAATGATGAGAATGAGAAAAGAGATTGTGAACGTGGCACATAGAAGCGTGGGTGTATACTGCTACATCTAAGGGAAATCTTTTAAAATGACTTATATCTAAATGTAGATGAGCCCAAAAGCAGTTAGTAAGAGAAACTATACTTAGCAAAGTGCTGGGAAATGGTGCAGATGATTCAATGTAAATGTATCTGTCTCTCACTCCTTTTTTCCCCAAAAATGTAACAGTGTAATGTGGGCTAGGTGAAATGAGGGAGATTGCTAGACTAATGAGGGAGAGAGGGAGATTGCTGTTATTTCAGGGAGTCTCCTGCAGAATGCAGGAGGGGGGCAAGAGCTCCTCAGACAGCCTGCCACATTGCAGGCCCACTCTCACTGCACTGTACAGTGGGACTGGCTGGCTTGAGAGAGGCAGGGCAGCAGCAAACCTGATGGAGAGGGGACTGTCAGTGCTGGGCGCAGCCCCAGAGTCCGTGAGGTCCTTCTGCCTATGCGCTGGCCAGGGTTGTCGCGCCCATGCAATGTTTAGGGGTGGTGGGCAAGCATGTCCTGGTTACCAGCCTTAACGTTGCTGTCACTATGGCCTATCCTGGAAGATTTTCAGAGGCTCATTTGCTTCCCCATTCTAGAACTCTGACTGCATTTACTGCATATGCTTCTGTGCGCTATGAGCACCCTCTTGTGGCAGTTTTTTCAGATTACCTCAGAAATTCATTGTGATGTGTAGCTGAATGTTTCCTTGCAGCTGAATGTAAAGGTCATTAGGCAAACCTCCCGGGTTGCCAATAATAATACTTATACATACAATAAGTGTAATGTAATATATATATTGAGTAATAAAATAATAAAGGTTGTATACTTATAAAATCCAAAGAAAACTTAAAGAAGAGCAACAAAGCTTATTAGGGGAATGGAGAATTTAAGCTACGAGGAAAGATTAAGCAATTTGGGACTATTTACACTAGAGAAGAGACGTTTAAGGGGGGATATGCTCAACATGTATAAATATATTAGGGGCCAATATAAGGAACTGTCAAACACCCTCTTTTCTGCTAGAAAGAAATTTAGGACGAGTTTAGATTAGAAGAAAAAGATTTTGTTCTTCTAGAAGAAAAAATTTCTTTACAGTCATAGCAGTCAAACTTTGGAACTCTCTTCCTGGAGAAGTGGTGTCGGCAGACACTATAAATACAGATGGCGAGCACCGGTGGGCAGGGGCTACACTGAACTGGGACGCTCATGCGTCTCACACGCAACGGCGTCCCAGTCTCTCGGAGGGGACACTGCGTGTTCCTGACCGTCTCTGCTTCAGGGAGACGGGCAGGGTTAGGGGGCGCTCGGGCGGTGAGGGTTATTGATGGGCGGCAACGGCGAGGGAGGCGGCGGGGACCAGAGGCAGGATACGTTGCCAGGGGGCGTGCGAGCATCTCATGCGCATGCGCCCCCTGGCGGGGCTGGTGTGATGGCGGGGCTGGCGTTAGAAACGCCAGCCCTGCAAAGATGACACCACCCCCATCTGTACATTTAAAACAAGGTTGGATAAACATTTATTGGTTAAAAACATCCACGGGTACGAATAAGTAACATAATCTGTCTTTAAAATATCAGAACATACTATACAACAAGGGCTAAACTATTATAAACATAGGTTGAACCATACCTCCCAACTGTCACGATTTCCGCAGGAACGTCCCGATATTCGGGGACGTTCCCGCGTCCCGCCTGGGGCCGCCATTGTCCCACGGTGGGGGGGACAGTTGGGAGCCCCCCCAGCTTGCCGAGAATAGACGCTGTGCGCATGCGCACAGCATCTATTCAGCGCCGACGAGCGGCGAAAACGGAGGCGTGGCCGGAGTTCGCGTCACCCCTTTTCTCGAGGCCACGCCCCCTTTTCGGGAGCGCGCGCGGTTTCGCCGCGCGGACGTCCCGACCTCCCAACTTCAAAAGTTGGGAGGTATGGTTGAACTAGATGGACGCAAGTCTTTATTCAGCCTTACCCACTATGTAACTATGGAGAATATTCTGGTTCGGGCGGCTGGGCCGTAAGCATACGTTTCGGTTTTTTTTTTTATCTGCGCATGCGTACCTTCCGCAATGCGCAGGCGCGAGGACTCCACAACGCTCACGGACGGGTCTTTCCGTGCGAAAAAACCTGTCCGCAAGACAGTCGACGGTCATTGTGGGCGGCATAGGGGCGTGTTGAGGGGAGCGGCCGAAATAATGAGGGAAACTGGGCGTAAACATGGGCGTACACGGGGGTGTGCACAAAAAATGGACGCTGCTACTACCGCTCAATCGGCGAAAGCACAGTTCATTTCGGACACAAAACAGGCGGACGCCAACCGCCACCTCAGACCACCCCTACAGATACCGCATGAGAGCGGACGCCTGGGTCTGCTAATTAACGCTGATTACTACTCAAACACATACACCTGAATGTAATAAGCAATGCTGCAGCCTATTAAGTCCAAACCATTATTTCACTACCTGCAAGCCTCACACAGCACTCAAAGACATTGGAAGCATATCTTTATACACTTATCTACATGTAAAGGTTGGTTTTATTTACAGTAAGGTAAGAATCTTTTTAAGATCAGCTCATATATGCTAAGGTAGGTATTTCTAAAACATTTGTACACAATCACTACGTGTTTTCCTATACTTTACACAGTAGCACACTCAATCTACACACGTCGACATATGTCAACGTTTTCACTCTAAAACAAACATATGTTTTGTATTTATGATACAAATACATAAACCACATCTAACACCTACAAAGGATGTTTCTGCAATGTTTTCAGCCCATGGCCACTATTTTGCACACAATCTTTGTATAGCACCCAAAATACATTACTGTACCACTTTCTGCTCTGCTATGAATTTAATTTTACTACACTCTGGATGTAAAATGTCACCAATCACATTATTGCAATCACATCTCTTTAACAAAGGATTCCTACATCTGCTTATGACACTGAGAAATCATTTTTTATGAAAATGTGTTAACATGTTTGTTCACAAGCAATTTCATCATGTTTGTTCGACTCACACATCTTTAACATACCTTTACCAAGACATTACTGTTTTTTTAGGGAGGACACATATGCATTCCTACACAAACGTACCTTTTGATCCCTGTTTGCCTACCTCACCCACTCCATGACGAGATCATTGTTCTGGACCTGCTTTTACCTACTAATGTTGGAGTACCCTCACCTGCACAGAAACTGCTTTCTCACCTATTAAGTTGCTCTGCACATGTGCTGACACAAACTAATTAGCTGGGAAAAGTTGGATATGAGCATGTGAATGGCCATGGAGAGGGTTACACATAGGAAACTTCTACAACACTTAAATAAATGCACAAAAATACCCTGGTCAGTAAGTACACATAAATGTATTATTTGTTTCACACAAGAAATTACACATACAATTGTGTTTTCATTCTTAAAATAAATGTATTTGCTGTTCAGCATCACAGCTTAGTTCACAATTTAATTTCAGAAAGAAAAATTAAATATAACATATTGTCAAAAATAACAATCAACAACAGGTTGCATATCTCCAAACATGTGTTACCCTGCAAATGCAATGGTGAGAGAAATGTGGACACCAGAATACGACCTGCAACAACGAGGGAGAATACTAAGCATGATACACACCACCAAAAATAAAACCTGCATTTCTAGAGGTAAAAATAAGGACTTTAATGCCCATGGCACGAAAATGGATAGATGGCCAACTCAGGAAGTGGATGTCCAGTGCAATTAAAAAATTTGGGGTCCAAACACAAAGGAAGTGAACCAGGTGTCATTCTTTTGCCCCTTTTTTCCCCTTTTTGGATGGGGCCTTGGGGACAGGGGCCTTTGGCACTGAAGGCTTGCGCCCTCTTCCCCTAGTGGACACAGGAGGGTCAGCAGAGGTGGAAGATTGGGGAGCAGCTTGGGGTGGCCCAGCAGATGGGGGATTGTCCCTTAGGGACCTGGCGGTGGTCAGCAGCTCCGCCAGAATGTCATTCTGGCGGCTGAATTGTTGGGCAATGCTTTGCATGCCAGCCGCCAGAATGTCATTCTGGCGTTGCATGGCCTCAAACTGCTGGGTGTTGCTCTCCTTCCAATCCCCCATGAATTGCACAAACTGCTGCTGACGGCCTGCAGCCCCCAACCCTTGCTGCTGGATCTTGTCCAGCATCTCGATCCACCTGGCATCAGATGTGGCCTGTGGCGGGAGGTGGCGTGTTGGTGGAGGCTGGACAACTTGATCCACCTGTGGCTCTGAAGAGGAAGATGCTGCCGGTTGATCAGATGGTTCTGCTTCTTCTAGGATAATAATTTTAAACAATGTCACCATCACATACACAAAAAAATCTCTCTACCCAAATACAATGCATTACTGTGACTTACCATCAAAATCAGCAGCAAAAACCTCCACCGGGAGCTCACTATCCATAAAATATATACATGTAAGGAGGGTTAAAATGTATTATTTTTAGGCTGTTCATTAAGGTAGACAATTAAGGTAATAGAAAACAATAATTGATTAACAATTAGAATAATTCATTTAATTGTCTTAATCATAGTTGAAAGGCTAGATTAGCAGGTTCATATATGTGAAGGGTATGCCAGCGTGCACGGACGTACGCTCACTCTCACGATCGGTGACATACGCTGAGTTTTCCATTGAAAACAATAGAGACCCGTCCGTGCACGGTGGCGTACGCTCAGATAGCCGCAAGAAGTCGGTGGGAAGACGGACGAGAGATGTCCGTAAACGGTGGCGTACGCTCTGTTGTACTCCAGTTGTCGGAGTCTAAGGGGTGATCCGTTCTTGTACGTTGGCGTACGCTCAATTGTACGCCACTCCCCTTTGTCTGTGTTTGTGGCCGTCCGTATGCGGCTGTTTTGTGGGTGGACTTTCGCTCAACGGCCGCGTACGGCAAACGTACCCTGATACGGAACGTACGTACGTTTGGCCGCCGTAACCAGAATAGGGTCCTATGTAACTTAGTAGTACTGGAGTCCTGTTTGTTCTTGTGTATCTCCTATATAGATTAATAACTCATTTTTCCACTGGGTGATTTGGCCATGATCAAATTAAGGGAGTCCATAAACCATGCAGGATCTTGAAATATCGCTGGAGGGTGAATGCAATCCTTGAGTCAAGGGAGTGTCCTCACGATGTATGCGATATTTGTAATCCACAGTATGCAGGTGGTGGTGTCCCATATGTTGGTATATTGCTGAGAAAGTTCCCAAGTTAAACCCAGGGATGAGATACAGAGTTAAATTGTAGTAGGAAAAAACCAGTGCAACCTTTAGAATCCGGAGCTGGTTTTAAAAGTACAAGCGCCGCCTATGTGGGAGCAGCTCGACACAACACCCCACTAGGCGCCTGGTCTATTCTTGAGCCCACCCAATTGCTCAATTATACCCCCTTTTTTCTTTTGGACTAAAAATTAACCCTACAATATCAGTGTGTGAGTTTACATGTGGTAGGGAATATAGATTGTAAGCTCCGCTGAGGCAGGGACTGATGTGAATATTCAAATATTCTCTGTAAAGCGCTGCGGAATATGTGTGTGCTATATAAGAAACTGGTAATAAATAAATAGTAAACAAATTTAAAATAATGACTTGGAGATTTATTGGTGATGAAAAGGGTCAGGTTTACTAGCTGAAGTACCTGGCGATGGTTTAAATGTTAAATGTTCAAGTATAAGTAATCAATGAGTTGGATTTAATTGTCCATTTAAAAAACAATTAGCAGCTTAGCAGCTCTTCCAACACACCCATGAGGTGGCTGCTCAAGGCCTTTTTTTTCTTGGGGGGGTGTCGCCAGTAGCCCTAATCCCCAGCTTGTTCACGTCAATTCCCTCCAGTTTCAAAACAGAAAATTAAAATAATAGAGAAAACCACTGTAAACGTGTAACAACAATTGTTGGAACTGGAGGGATCAGTGACAAGTCTTATTAATAATTCGAAAAATACAAAAACTGTAAATTGAAAAAACACTGTAAAAGTGTAAAAACTTTTGAACTTTAACCCCTTCATGACAGAGCCAGTTTGTGCCTTCATGACAGAGCCCTTTTTTTCAAATCTGACATGTCTCACTTAAGTGGGGATAACTTTTTTTTGCTTTTACTTATCCCAGTGCTTTTGAGATTGTTTTCTCGTGACACATTGTACTTCAAGTTAGTGGTAAATTTGGGTCGATACAGTCTGTGTTTTTTTGTGAAAAATACCAAAATATCGTGAAAAAATGGAAAATTTAGCAATATGCAAAATGTCACATTTTCTGCTTGTGAGACAAATAATCATACCACTCAAAATAGTTAATAACTAACAAAGACCATATGTCTACTTTATGTTGCAATCATTATTTCAACTTCCTTTTAATTTTTTTGGACACTAGGAGGCTTCAAATATGACTAGCAAATTCTCAAATTTTCAAGAAAATTTCAAACACTGATTTTTTTAGGGACCAGTTCAGTTCTGATGTGACTTTGAGGGACTTGTATGTGAGACACCCCCATAAATGATGCCATTTCAAAAACTGCACCCCTCACAGTATTCAAAACAGCATTTTGGAAGTTTGTTAACCCTTTAGGTGTTTCACAGGAATTAAAACAAAGTGTAGGTGAAATTTCAAAATTTCTTTTTTTTTGCAGAGTTTCAATTTTAATACATTTTTCTAAGGAACACAGTAGATTTTACTAGAGAAATGTGACTAAAAATTGATTCCCCCAATTCTTTGGTTTTCATAAATATCCTATATGTGGCCCTAGTGTGCACGGTGACCAAACCACAGGCTTCATAATAGAAGGAGCACCTACTTGATTTTGGAGACTCCTTTTTATGAGATTATTTTTTAGGCACCATGTAGGTTTCTAGGCACCATAAGATGCTAAAAGTTAGGAACCCCCCCACAAGTGACCCCATTTTGCAAACTACACCCCTCAGGGAATTCATCTAGGGGTATAGTGTACATTTCAAACCCCCAGGGGTTTCACCAATTGTGGTACAACTGGGCAGTGAAAATGAAAAAAAATAATTTTTCATTTTCACAGCTCAGTTGTATCAAAATTGGTGAAACCCCGGGGGGTTTGAAATGTACTCTATACCCCTAGATGAATTCCCTGAGGGGTGTAGTTTGCAAAATGGGGTCACTTGTGGGGGGGTTCCACTGTATGGGTGTTTCGGGGGTCATTCAACCAGAATCTGTGCTGCAAAATCCAAAAATCACTCCTTCCCTTCTGAGTCCTGCCATGCACCCAACTGGTATTTTTTGGTCACATGTGAGGCATTGCCGTACCCGGGAGAAATTGGGGCACAGATTTTGGGGTGCTTTGTCTCCTTCATTCCTTGTGAAAATGAAAAATTTTGAGCCAGATCTGCATTTTTGTGTAAAAAAATTTAATTTTTTACACAAAAATGCAGTTCTGGCTCAAAATTTTTAATTTTCACAAGGAATGAAGGAGACAAAGCACCCCAAAATCTGTGCCCCAATTTCTCCCGGGTACGGCAATGCCTCACATGTGACCAAAAAATACCAGTTGGGTGCATGGCAGGACTCAGAAGGGAAGGAGTGATTTTTGGTGGTGGAATGAATGGCGGGTGCTATGTCGCATTAGCAAGACCCCCGAAGCACCAATACAGTGGAACCCCCCCACAAGTGACCCCATTTTGGTCACCAGCTTTGGGAGGGGGGCTGGCGCTGCGGCTGGCGGGGGGGTGGGAGGGGTGCTGGCGCTGCGGCAGCCGGGTGGGTGGGAGGGAGGGGGGCTGCCGGGTGGGAGGGGGGGGGGCTGGCGATCGTTGGTGATCGGTGCGGTATACGCACACACACACACACACATATATATATATATATATATATATATATATATATATGTGTGTATATATATATATATATATATATATATATATACATATATATACACACACATATATATATATATATATATATATATATATATATATGTGTGTGTATATATATATATATATATATATATATATATATACACACATTAGCACATAATTTTTTATTTTATTTTATTTTTCACTTTTCCAGCAGCAGCATGATGCTGCTGCTGCTGCTGCTGCGGGGGGGAGGGGGGAGGAGGGGAGCGCAGCGTGCGCTCCGGACGTAGCGGTGGAGCCGCTGGAGCTGCTGCTGCTGCCGGGTGAGTGCCCGGCGGGTGGGAGGGGGGTGCTGCCGCTCGGTGGTGATCGGTGCTGCACCGATCACCACCGTTTTCTGTGTTACCGAGCGGCTTAGCCGCCGGTAACACAGGAAACGCTGTGATTGACTGTTCAGATTTGAACAGCCAATCACAGCGATCGCCGACCGGGGGGGGCACCCCTGCCCCCCCTGGGCGACGAGGGGGGATGTCTGCTGTCAGGGACAGCAGACATCTCCTAACTGTCACCGCGTCTATAGACGCAGTGACAGTTAGAATCCATGACGTACATGTACGTCAAATGTCGGGAAGTACTTCCCGACCATGACGTACATGTACGTCAAATGTCGTGAAGGGGTTAAAACAGGAACTTACCGCTTTAGACCATGATCTTAAGTTTGGTTGTTGTGCTTTGCTGGGGAGCCGTCAGTAAAGGTGGGAGAAATGATCCGGGTTGAAGAGTCTCGTGCGGCACAGAGGGCAGAGTTTATTGACCTGCAGCCATTCTGTCAGACAGGGAACATGGAAGGTGTGGTGACAGTGCGATACAGCCATTTCTGTACCTACCTCAATGTCAGAGATGCAGATGGAGCAGTACTCTGGTTCCTCTCCGTCTGCAATGGTGCGCCTGCTGTAGGTGGGGAGACGGGACAGGACGAGCCGCATGATGGTGTCCAGCAGGAGGCGATCTACTCTCTCTGCAACTACCTGATGGTCTCTTCCACTTCGTCCAGACCTTCCTCTTCCCGATGATGGTCCAGATCTACTTGCTGACTGACTCCTACGGGATGGTCTGCGGCGTCCTGACCTCAGCCATGGCTCTCTGGTGTTCTGGCTGGGTCCATCTAAAATGATATTTCATATATTGTAGATATAACAAATAGCCATATGTGACAAGTAAAGATCAGATATTGCTGGTGTACAATAAGACTTCCAGCAGTAACATGATTTATATGTTATATTACTAAACAATGGAAAAACAGAGCTGTAACAGTCTGAGTGTATGGATGCAGGCCCCAATGCTTAGCGGTTCCTGATCTGTAACTGACAGCATGGGAGGTGCCAGCCAGTAACACAGGGACACTGGCCAAACACCACTGCTATAATCCCTCCCACTACAAAGGCCAACTGCTAGAGAAGAGACATTGGTCTAAAGGTGCCCACAGACGCTACAATTGTACTGTGCTATGCGTTTTTGACTGTACAATGGTTCTATACAATTTTTCTTCCAGCTTGTGATGAACCCATGTTTGTAATGTTAAATTTCAGATGTAGTCTAAAAAGTACGTGCAGCACGTACTTTTTTAGACATACAATATCGGACTCCTGGGAACATAAACACCATCCAATAATTGTACATAAGATGCAATTTGTGCTTAAAAAGTACAAAACGCATTCGATAATTGTAGCGTCTGTGGGCACCTTTAGATTTAATTTACTAAACAAACATTTTACTGACCTTCATTTCCAATCAGCTGGGATAACTCTCGACGGCTCATTGTAACCGGAGGCAGAAGGTGATCAAGTTTAAGAAAAAAAAAAGGGGAAAAAAGAGAAAAAAAAAAGCACAGATGTAATTGTGCGCTGAGCTCCACTCACTAGTCACTCACTAGGAGAATCACTGGCAGCGATTAATAGCCTGCAAATTGTTCTCACCTGAGAGGCCTTTTCTCCTGTGTCCACATTAGCTGCTGCCCAGGAAATGCCAGTAATATTGCTGTGCACTGAGGAATGAAATGTGGCATGCGGGCGGCAGTTGGTGGTGGCAGTTGGTTATGGCCATGTAGCACATCACATGTACAGTATACCCCACATCATCCTCTACTGCCAGGAACACTGGTCAGAGTCACATTGTAGCAAGGGGTCCACGTACATCCCAATGTTTAGTTAAAATGTCTCTTAAATGACTACTTTCTAATATAAGAGAAATGTTAACTAAACATTGGGATGTACTAACTGTCCACCCCCTGCTACAAACTTTTCTTCCTCCCAAGCCTCAATTAGTGTTTAGGTGAGCTGCCATTCTGAAATCTGTCAAGTCGCCATAAGTCTGCTGTTAAAATAAATTGGTTACAAACAGCGAAGGTGTTTTCCCCATGCAATAAGTGCAAAATGTGCCAATATGTAGATGAAGATTATGGCACATATTTTGGGACATAAAAAATCATGGGTTATAAAAAGCTGCATGACGTCTCACTACACACCTGATCTATATACTGTAAATGTGGAAAAAGATATATCGGAAAGACCAAGTGTAATCTTTCTGTCAGAAAAGTAAGTCAATACTTACCTGTCAGATGGCTGCTGATGACTGAATTGGGGGCAGACGCTGCATCCCATGGGAATGTCAGTTCATGGGGACGCTGGGTGTTTGCAAGTGCTCCATGTTACATACTGGCAAATGCCTCCATTTCATACCCCCACCATCCACGCCATCCCGAAGCATGGCGAGCAGCGGCGGTACACGTCCTACCAACCTTTTCATACACCTCGCCACACTATATAAAATCAACTCCACGCCGACGTGGATGGTGGGGGTATAAAAAGGTCGGTAGGACGCGTACCGCCGCCGCTCGCCACGCTTCGGGATGGCATGGATGGTGGGGGTGTTTCAGGAACACATTCAAACCGGCCATATCATACATCTGAGCAATAGCTACTCAGAGGGCAGAGGCAGGAGGGTATCATTACATTGCTGCTTGAGTGTCTGAGGTGCTCAAACCTGTCACACACATGGAGCATATGATTGCATTGCTACTGTAGTGTCTGGGACGCTCCTACGTAATACAAAGATGGAGCACCTCTCCGCCCTCATGATCCCCTCTCCACAGGACAGGGCATATCATGCGGGCACAAGCGCTGTGAAAGGCGCTCACTTGGCAGGAGGTTAGGGGTAGCAGCACTGGCCTGCCACAGAGAAGTCAGCGTAAGGCGGCACGCAATGCCGCCCTGAAACTAAACAAGTAGTCTGATAATGTAAGGCGGCTAGGCAGCGGGCAAGCTGTCAGAATTCAAACAGTCTCTACGCTGCAAGGGTAGCTTAAGGCAGTCTGGCAAGCTGCCAATATTCAAGCTAGAGCGTCTCGTGCTGCCGCGTGAAACTAAACAAGTACCATATGTTTTTCTTATTACCATTTCTCAGTTTCTGAGACCTAGGAGTCTCTCTGTGCATGTAGAGGGACTAGTTAGTGTTAGTAAGTGGATCACTGAAGAACAGATGGATAACTAATATTTTGCTGCTGTGACCTGTGACCTCATCACAGCCCAAAAAGGCAATTTTTAAGTACATCAACAGGGAAAAGCAGGGCTGACCCGTTTTAAGTATAAAAGAGCACTGACCTGGGAATAACGTGGTTAAAGTGCAGTGTAAATCGGGTCTGAAGCAGGGTCTGACCTGGAAAATTCCTGTGGTCAACATACGGGGTTCGACATGGGATTCTAGTGTAAAAGTGGTATTAGAGGAGTCTGGGTCTGCTGGCCACTTGTGAAAGGGTGGAATCTATAACACTGATCGCACCTCCCCCAATGCTGACTTTTTCATTGTGGTGAGCCATATTTTTTTTTTTTCAATTTTTTTTTCCCAAGGGGGCTTTGCCATACTTGCCGACTTTTGTTTTCTCCTCTCCGGGAGAAGCCAGGGGGCGGGGCAGGCATCATCAAGTCCCGCCCACATAGCAGTCAAATAATGTAATTCACTGCATTTTAGCCCCGCCGCGGACCCAAGAAAATCGGTAATTTTGTGCAGCATGGAAGGGGGTGCTTGTGCTGCCTGGCCAATGCGGAAGGATTGCCCACCTTCCCAGGGGGCAAGGAGGGGGACCCGATTTTCAGGAGCCTCCCGGCAATTCCGGGAGGGTAGGCAAGCCTGGGCTTGGCCAAACCTCCTATGATAACCGGCACGTCCCCCCAAAAATTATTGAGGCCCCAGCCAGCTCTCTACAACACTGTTAGTAGTCACAGCGGTGACAGCAGATTACGGTTGCCATTATCATTAGTTTAGTTGGTGTAATAGCATCAGCTGACTGCTCATGTGCAAAACAAAATCCACCCATGGTTCTCCATCAATGCCTGACTTATCGCATAAACGTTGGAGCTATCAATAATCAACAGTATATTCTTAAGCCAGGTGCACTCAATACTGACTGACACATTTTAAAAGATCCACAGGTGGAACTAATTATTTCACTTGATTCTGTGAGGAGACCTGCAAAACATGCACTGTGTGCGGTCCCGAGGACCGACTTTGAGAACCTGTGCCTTAAGCGAACAGATGGAAAATTTGCCTATACCTACCCATTAGAGTTTAGATATAATTTATCAAGTACATTCTATAAAATGATAGAAGCTCATTTGGTGCTATAAGCATCTTTGAAGGCTTTATACATTAACCATACCTCCCAACTGGTTTTTGGGGATGTCCCTGCCTCCCACCCGGCGCGGACATTGTCCAGTGGCAGGGGGGGGGGCAGTTGGGAGGCCCTCTCTTTCATCTGGTGAATCTATTCTTGCAGCAGAGAGGCTGGGGGCTGGCCAGCAGCCTACAGCGCCGCTGGTCGGGCCTCCACAGCGGCAAAAACAGACGTGGCCGTGCAGGGATGATGTAATTTGCAGGCCATGCCCCATTGTCAAGAAGCCACACTCCTAAGTTTGGGCACGCATAGCTGCCCCGTTTTCCTCATCCAAAAAGTTGGGATGTATGCATTACGAATATTACTTTGCTTAGCAAAACATAACCTTGACACCTCTATAGTAATACCAAACAGGTTTTACAGCTAGTCTTCCATTTATTTTATTTTTTTATTAACGTATAAGAATATTTACTAAAGAAGACTTTTTTAAGTGCAAACACTTTACATCATTTCAAGGGTTATATTATAGATGGTCAACAATGCCTAGGTTGACAGTCCCTAGGTCAACACCTAAAAATGGTCAATATATAGGGTTACCACCTTTTTTCCTAACATGACCCTCTCCAGGAGGGACACAATGCTCTACTCCTGGACTTCCCCCTGAATGTATGATTGCCATCACCTGTGTTGAACCTGGTTAAGTGATAAGAAAGGTGTCTCAAAACAGGTGATAGTAATCATGAATGAAGAGAAAAGTCCAGGAACAGAGCATTGTGTCCCTCGTGGAGAGGGTCATGTTGGGAGGTATGGATTAAGTCAACCCATATTAGATAGACATGCATTGGGTCGACAACTGATGGTTTAGGTCAACACATAAAATACTTCAAAATGACTAAGGTCGACAGGGTTGGAAGGTCGACACAAGCATTGGGTCCACAATGGGAAATCAACATGATTTTTTCACATATTTTTTGCCGACATGTGGTATTTTATGCCCTACCATGCACTAGGGCATGGAGGGAGAATAGAATAGTGTGCCAAGCACAGCGGTGTCCATGTCGACTATGATGACATTAGAGACAGAAAATGTAACTTATACCCCGTTCTCACTGCAAATTCCCAGGTCTAGCATGTCGACCCGGGAATTTGTCTTTTAACACAGGATTTTTGGCAGTGTGAACAGGTCACATACCCGGATCTCATACACGGGTAAAACCCTTCTTTTTACCTGTGTCTGAGATCCGGGTATGCAGACACGGGTTGACCCATTCACACTGCAGAAAAACCCGTGTTTAAAGGCAAATTCCCGGGTAGAACTTCTTCACCCTGGAATTTTGCCTTGCAGTATGAACGGGGATCCAGCGCGGCAGTCCTCTGCAGTTCAATGCCGGGGAAAAGCCGTGTATTTCTCAGTCGCAGTGAGAACACGGCATTAATATGGGTTGATCCAATGACCCATACCCATTGTGTACCACAGCACAGTGCTGAATGATGGCCAAAATAAAAGCAGATTAATGATGTGCCAATGACATCCTTGCTTTTATGGAAGATGATTTAGGAGATGACGGCCCTGAATTTGAGGTTGATAGAAGCAGTGTGGTATATTTACCATTGCCCAGCATTACTTGATATAATAACAATAAAGGCAGTGGCATAACTAGAAACATGTGGGCCCCATAGCAAAAGTTTGTAAGGGCCCCTATTTATCACATAGGGGGTTTTTCTAGTTCACTTTTTCTGACAAAATCATTCTTAGATGGACAAAACCATGTGCACTGCAGGTGGGGCAGATGTAACGTGCAGAGAGAATTCGATTTGGGTGGGGTTATACTTCAAAGTGACATCTATATTGCAGTGTAAAAATAAAGCAGCCAGTATTTACCCTGCACAGAAACAAAATAATTCACCCAAATCTAATTCTCTCTGCACATTTTACATCTGCCCCCCTGCAGTGCACATGGTTTTGTCCATCTAAGAAGGAATTTGACAGATGGAGTGAACTAGAATAAGGCCCATAATGCTGAAAAACATACTTTGACAGGCAAAGTGGGCCCCTCTCAGCTCTGGGCCCCATAGCAGCTGCACCCCCTGCACCTATAGTAGCTACCACGGGTGTAACTACACCTTTGTGGGCCCCATAGCAAAATCTTGAAAGCCCCCCCCCCAGCCTTTAGTAAGAGTGTGGCAGGGGGAGAGAGATATGAGCAAGTTAGAGGAGAGGGAGAGAGTTTTCCTTGAAGAGGGAAGGAGCTAGAGATAGAGAGTCAGAGAGAGAGAGATAGAATGGGAAGAGAGACACTGCTTAACTAGAACATAGGTTGAGGTAGAGGCATAGATGAATTAATGCGAGGTCATGACATCACTGTCGGCATACTGATCTGAAGTATTCGGGCAGGTTAGCGTTAGGCCGGGAGTGTGAGGGATTAGGTTTAGGCACTTGTGGTGGACTTAGGGTTTGGCGGGTGGTTGGGAGGAAGTTTGTGTTGACTACAGAGATGCATACTGCAGAGGGTGGCTGGCAGCTGGCTACAGGGGAGCACACTATGGGACAGGGGGTATGGGGACAGCTACAGGGGAGCACTCTATTGAGAGGGGGGAATGGGGCTGGCTAAATGTGTGCACACTATGGGCCACTGGTGAGCACAGTACACAGACGGGTTTGTGGCTGGCTATAGGGGGCATAGGTGCCTATTTATGTTTTTGCTGGTGGGTGCTCAAGCCAAAAATATAGAGGAGTGGCTTTATGGGCAAGGGGGGTGGCCACAAAATAATACCAATTTATATTACGGAGCACAGTTGTCTCCAATATTCAAATTACGGCAAAAGAGTTCCACATACATAAATGGGTACTTCTTTACTTTCACGGCGCCACTAGATTAGGACAGATAGGAAATCGCGGTCATCGCGGGCATTGAATGCACTAAAAAATCGGGTGCGACGCGATGCCCGCGATTTCCCATAGGGACCAATGTTAAATTTCTCAATGGACACGATTTTCTGTTCAATGCCTCAATTGACACGAATTTTCCATAGGAAACAATGTTAAATGGCCCACAGAGGCCAAATAGGCACCCTCAAGTTGTTAACGCCACCCCACGATCAACGTCAACCCGAAGCGTGGCGAGGGGCGGCGGTACGCGTCCTCTGACCTTTTCATGCCCTACTATCCACTAGGGCGTGGAGTGAGAATAGAATAGTGTGGCGAGCGCAGCGAGCCACCGAGCCCGAAGCGTGGCGAGCGCAGCGAGCCCCGCGAGGGGACGCGGATACCTGTGAAGCCCGCGAAGGGACGCGTTTACCTGTGAAGGTATCCGCGTCCCCTCGCGTTGCTCGCTGCGCTCGCCACGCTTCGGGCTCGGTGGCTCGCTGCGCTCGCCACACTATTCTATTCTCACTCCACGCCCTAGTGGATAGTAGGGCATGAAAAGGTCGGAGGACGCGTACCGCCGCCCCTCGCGGGCTCGCTGCGCTCGCCACGCTTCGGGTTGACGTTGATCGTGGGGTGGCGTTAACAATTGTGGGGGCCATTTCACACTTGAGGGTGCCTATTTGGCCTCTGTGGGCCATTTAACATTGTTTCCTATGGAAAAATCGTGTCAATTGAGGCATTGAACAGAAAATCGTGTCCATTGAGAAATTTAACATTGGTCCCTATGGGAAATCACGGGCATCGCGGGCATCGCGTCGCACCCGATTTTTTAGTGCATTCAATGCCCGCGATGACCGCGATTTCTAGTGGCGCCGTGAAAGTAAAGAAGTACCCATAAATGCCCCCACAGTGCAGGTACAGAATACACTCTTTCCGGCATACTGTTTCCCAGGTGGCAATGTGGGTGCTGCAGCCGCAAATTAGCAGCCACAGAATCGGCATCTATGATAGGGGGTTACACCATGGGGGGGGGGGGCGTTGGGGCTGGCTGTAGGGGAGCACTCTATGGGGTGGGGGGTTTCAGGCTGCCTATAGGGGAGCACACTATGGGGTGGGGATTTGTGGCTGCCTATAGAGGAGCACACTATGGGATGGGGGTATAGTTTTCAAAAGTTCTTGTGTGTCATGTGGTACTGTTATTCGGTCACAGTTTCCATCCATACCTACTGCCTATGAGTGGTATTCCAACAGGCACACTTTTATTACATGGTATCAGGTATTTTGTTACGTTTCCTAACAAGGGAGTCTACAGTGGAAGCAGATGTTACCATACTGTATGTTTCCCTTGTTATGTATTCTGCCTCTCCACTGATTCTATCCCTGGTAAATGGAATCCTTGTATTGTTTCTGTGCCTTTATGGGTATGCTGTAATAAGAGTAGTGCCATAAGGCAAATCATATTATCAATACCACTTTGTTCTATTGCTGGCATTATTTATTGGTGCACCCCAAATGTAAGCACTAATATTTAGAGATAAGTATCTTATACGTGTTCATGTGCACTTAAAACATAGATCACGTCTCCATAAAAACGCATTCCATCGTGACGTCCAAGTTTTCAAGTTATTATAAAGTTCAGATATATGTCACATTAGATGTGCATACAATAAGTAAACAGCATTCATAAAGTATATTGGTGTGCCGCATCTGTGCGTGTTTGCACTTTATTTGCAGTATGGTATCATGTCCTGCAGATATTAAGGGTGTGTCGGAATCTATGCCGTCGACCCTTAAGCTGTGTACACATGGGGGCGATACATTGCTCAGTGTCTCCTTTTCATCAGCGACCAGAGATGGTCGCTGATGAAAGGGAACCTCTGCCGGGGGAGCAGCAGAGGTAATCAGCTTGTCGCAGGAGCAAGCTCCTAAGGGAGGCTAAAAACGGGAGCGCATGCACACTCCAATCACTGGCAATATGGCCTCTCAGCGACCATATTGCCAGCAGTTATAGCCCGTGTGTACGCACCTTCAGACACATTAACTGTGACAAGCAGCGTGTCTTTGTACATATGTATTTGTGTTATTGGCTGCTATCAGTATGGAGTGTTAAGCTGTGTACACATGGGCTGATATCGCTGGGAATATGGTTGCTGGCGACCATATTGCTAGTGATGGGAGTGTGCCCCGGTGATAAATCGTTGGGTGTGCGCTCCTGTTTTCAGCCCCTTTTCTAATCGCTGGTCGCAGGAGCTTGCTCCTACGACCAGCTGATTACCTCTGCGGCACCGCCGGCAGAGGTTTCTTTTCATCAGTGACCATCTCTGGTCGCTGATGAAAAGTAGACACTGAGCAATATATCTCCCCCGTGTGTACGCACCTTTACAGCAATCTCTCACACAAATCACAGACGGAGATACAGTGACGGATCACTGCTGTAACAGGCAGCACATGTCTCACTTAAATCCCTGATGGATTCATTCTTTTATCAAGAGATTGTGCTCTAGGTACGATTCATAGAAAACAATAAGAGTAACTAGGTGTGTCATAATTAGTCGACGTTATTTGTGATATCATATTGTCCCCGAGAATTTACCATTATTAATTACAGCTGATGGAGCTACCCAATTAGCCCTGATCCCAGCACCTTCTAAGACACACTTAATGAAAATCTATGATAAATGACTAAAACTAATTTTTGTGGGTGAAAAAACGTTGTCACTAATAAGACAACTACTGTAATAACAGAAGTCACCTCAGGCCTTTGGCCTTTGGCCTCACACTATTTATTTAGTCACAAAAATGCTATCATGTACTATTGCTAGTATTAAGGCCCATACACACTAGAAAATTATCTTTCCAATCTGGCTGGACATTTTTGGGAGCAAATGACAATTGACCGTTTGCTCCTAAACATGGAAAACAGACACAAATTGGTCCTACAGCCAATTTGGTCATACGCACTAGAAGATATGAAAGACAAAAGATATTGGTGAACAATTTCCACTGAGCTGATCATGAAAGATATTGTGCATCCACACTGGGTGCATGAGCAATATTGGCAGATTAGCCTGCATGTCCGGAAGATGTCAATATCTTTAATAATTTAGGCATACACACTAGAAGATATTGCCATCAATATCTTCAGAAGCCCCTGAGTATGCCTATTTGCAGAGTGTATCTTGCATGAATCTACTCTGACTTCTTTGCTCAGGAAATGGGTGCAATGCAGGATTGTGTGCAATTCCATTGCATCTGCTCTTATGGTTGGTGTACAGAGTTGGACGTAAGCATAAACACATGTACAGAAGCATGTTTTTGTATTTAGTGAAGTCTGCACTGATGATGATGATGATGACTAGAAGGTGCCCACTTAATAGCAATTAATTTACAATATGCATGCAACTTTGCATAAGGTGTGGATTATTGGGTTGACAACAAATAGTCGACATGAGGAAAATGTCTACATGGAAGCGTCGACACAGGAAAAGGTCAACATTTTTGGCCTTTGCTCGCCATTCTTCGGCACTATATAGTCTAGCTCTATGCCAACATGGATGGAGATGTAAGAAAAAGTTAGTTAAAAACGACCATGAAAAACTCATGTTGACCTTTTCATGTGTCGACAACAAGCGTGTTGACCCTTTGCCTGGGTTGACATTTTTACCAATTGCATGTCAACCTTTTTCGTGTGTCGACATATTGCCTATCGACTAATAGTGGTTGAGTGTCGACCTAGACACTGTCAACCTATCAACCACTTTGCATATGTGTGTGTGTGTCTGTGTAATAGGGAATATAGATCGTAAGCTTCACTGGGTCCCAGATAATATGAATTACTCTGTAAAGTGCTGCTGAATGTGTGTTATATCAATGGCTTGATAAATAATGTTTTTCTTACACTTGTAACTCTCCATATGTGCTTGCTTTCAGAATGTCGGGAAATATCTGTAATACTATATGTAAATGTCAGACATTGTTTGACCTTTTACTTTCTATTTTGACAAGTTCAACCCAGAGGAAGGTCTAAGATCCAGCAGAGGCTCAGGAGAAGCATAGTCTGGCTTGTATTGTTCACTGCTGAGTCTATATTTAGACGCTTACATCACTCTTGCTGCGATGCCGGCCTCCATTGCTCAACCTCCCTATTCCCCAAGGAGCTTCATATTTTCATATCGCTTATGAAAGGCTTCTAAATAATTTGTTTGCAGCACTCTGCTGTGTAAATGAGTTTGGCATGATGCAGAGTGATATTAAATTTGAATGTGTAGAGAAAGGAGGAGGAATGAAAACCTATAGACAATGTGTAAATAACACTGCGTGCACTTAGGGATACTGTTCGAGTGAAATACAGCAGGTGCTTTGTATTAGAGAGTATAAAATAATTATGTAGTGGAATATCGGGGGCCCTCAATAGTCAGCATGATCATCTTGTGTTGGTTGATTAGTAAGTACAAATGACACATAGGGGAAAATTTACTAAAGGAAATTTGTAAAAAAATAGGTGTATTTGTATCCAGAAGAAATACACTTATTTTTTACATTTACTATCCCGAAAATACGGCAATTCGTAGTCGTATTGATGTGCTATCAATACGAATACGAATTGCCTTATTTTCGGGATAGTAAATGAAAAAGATAAGTGTATTTCTGGATACAAATAGACCTATTTTTTACAAATTTCCTTTAGTAAATTTCCCCCATAACCTCAGTAATGTATGCAGAGCTGGCCCTAGCCAATTTGATGCACTAGGCAAGATTTTGTTTGGTGCCCCTAGCACCGGCATTAGTTCTACTCTACACTACTGGAGAGGAGAGCACAGAGAGAGAGGAGGAAAGCGCTGAGAGGGAGAGGAGGAGAGTGCAGAGAGAGAGAGAGAGGAGAGCACAGATAGATAGAAAAAGAGAGTGCAGAGAGAGAGAAGTAGAGTGCAGAGAGAAAGAGAGCGAAGGAGAGTGCAGAGGGAGAGAGAGGAGAGTGCAGAGGGAGAGAAAAAGAGAGAGAGAAAAGAGTGGGGGAAAGTGAGAGGAGAGGGTTGAGACAGGTATGTGTGTCCTCCAACCACGCTTGTGCTGAAACCGGCACCCTCCCCTTAACTACAATTTTACCTAATGCAACAGGGTTTCATATGGCCAGGTCCCATGGCAGAGGTTGCGGCAGGGCGGTCCCGTGGAGCCCGAGGCAGCATGTCCCATGAAGGATGAGGCGGTGGATCCCACGGAGGAGGCTGCGGTGGTGGGTCTAGTGGAGGCTGAGGCAGTGGATCCCTCAGAGAAGCCTGCAGCAGCAGGTCCCATGGAGGGAGTGACGGGCGCATCACGAGGACACGCTCTATGTCTGGGGACGGTGGCTGCAGGGGACAAGACATTCTGCGGGTTGCCGAGAGCACCTCCCCAACAAGGTCGCCCCTAGGCATTGGCTGCTGCCCTTAGTGGTATGCGATGCGTGTGATGCGATGTGATATTCATGCTAAATTAACAGGAGTGCTTGTACAATGAAATTTCGCATAGCATTGCAATACATGTAAAGTAATCCGTGTCCCCTCGCGGGGCTTGCTGTGCTCGCCACGCTTCGGGCTCGGTGGCTTGCTGTGCTTGCCACACTATATAAAATCAACTCCACGCCGAGTGGGGGTATGAAAATGTCGGCGGACACATACCGCCGCCCCTTGCGAGCTCGCTGCGCTTGCCACGCTTCGGGTTAGCATTGATAGTGGGGGTGGAGTTGCCAATGGAGGTGCATTTAACATTAAAAGCACCCATCAGGGTGCTTGTACAATTAAAAATCGGATCGCATCGCATGCTGCTATAATGCATGCGTTGCGATTGTATAAGATGTAATACAATCAAAATCGGGGGGCGCCGTGCTAGGAAACAAGTACCAATGCCTAGTATGCCTATGCCTAGGGCCGGCTCTGACTGTATAATATAGAAAATGTGTTTAAGAATCAATAGTAAAATTTAGTTCTGATCCTTTATAGAAGAATTGTCCTCAGGTACTGTGTAAATTTACTGTAGTACAGAACTGAAAGTAATGATTTCTGGCCAAATGCAAACCAAAGAAAATATTGTTAAGGTCCAGACTGGCCAGTGTTCCATGGAGGTGCTTCAGCTCCTGGTGTGTGCGGGTTAAACAGTGGCATGCATCCTATGCCATACAAGATGTCCTGGTTCTCTATCCTCTCAGCTCACCTCTGTCTCTCTGCTGCTCTCCTGGCTCACCTCCAAGGCACGTCCCTATCTAGGAGTTACATTTACAGGACCCTTCTGAGTGTTTTTTTTTCTCTTGTCTAGTGGGGCTTTACGCTCCTAAAGACTGGCCAGAAAATGCATTGCTTTGGAGGTGAAACCACTATTAAACACAATTCGTAGTCAATTTCCCACAAAAAAATTTAGGACTCACCTACCTGCCTGCCCAAAGGTGACATGTAGAGCATGTAGATTTGAAGCATGTAGAAGGTGACATATAGGAGCATGTAGATTTGAGAAATGTAAAAGATGAAAAATAAATATATTTTTATATGCTTTGCATGTGGATGTCACATGCCTGGAAAATGTAATCAAGGATAACATTTGCTAATAAAGAGAATGAGATGTTAATTCTTCTGGCTCATACACCAAACAATCAGACAATCTCCGAAAAGCTTTACAAGATAAAAAAAATGCTAATATCACAGGGAAAGATACATCATTTTTATTAAATGCATAAATTATGCAGTAGTTAAATATAGACATCTGATATTGCTATGCTTCATCCTGTCAGCGATGAGAAACGCCCCGTACACATAATGCGATAAAGGCAGATGATAACAATATCATTAACAATATTATCGTGCATATCATACTGTGTATACAAATGATAAGGATGCTCACTTCCATGGGTCATTATCTACCTCATCTGTACATGCATTCCAATTTTGCCTTTGTTTTTTTATGGCTAGGTGCATATGGTTCAGTGTGTATAAATGATAGATATATCTTATCTTATCATTAGCAGCCTTTATCGCATAGTGTGTATGCAGCTTACGTTTTGTCAATGAAGTCATCATTTACATTTCTGTCCCTTTTTCCAGTGAGAATCACAGTTGGAATTATTTAAATTATAGAACGTAAACCTTTCATTTTGTGGAGTTCTAAAGTGTATACATGTAACAGGATGGATCCTATTCCCTGTACAATTTACACATGAGATAGCGCCAATATTTAACTGTTCATCTCAATTTCAGTTTTTATCCTTTAGGGTTCTATACAGATTAAGCACACTGTATTGTCAAGGGACATTGAGCATTTACTGCTAGAATAGTCTTTGTGTAAAAGTGTCTCTACTGCACCTTTTGATGCAAGATTAATAAAAATACTGCTCACCTAGGAGTAAGATCAGTGGCGTAGCTACCGTACGGCAGCCACCGCCGGTGCTCATCAGGGCAGACAGTCTCCCAGTGCCTGCTGAGAGCCGCCCATGCCGCCGCTTTCCAGGTCCGCACCGCAGATATCCTCCTGGCCCCGTCTCCTGGCGACGGCCTCCTCTAGCATCCTTAAAAACTGACTTCAATTAGGGGGCAGCCATTTTGTTGTGTAATTTTTCATTAGAACTGCAGGAGATGGAGCCAGGAGGATATCTGCGGTGCCGGACCTGGAATGCGATGGTGGCAGCATGGGGAGGGGTAAGGGGGTACTTAACTTTACTTGGGCTAGCGGGTGGGGGCGGCGATGTCAATATTGGCGGGGGAGCGCAAAAATGTTAGTTTAGCCACTGAGTAAGATAAATGTATATGTTATACATTGATGTAAGGAAAAATGCCACCATAGACAAATGCATTGGCCATGTAATAATGGCTATCACTTCAATATGAGGTGGAGTTGTATATGTGATGAACCTGGTGGTAAAAGTGGTTGTAGTATTAAAAGTGAAAACTAGATGGTATCAGGCCTGAGGTCTGAGTTTGACCAAATAAAACCCCAGATGTAGGGGCTGAGGTAAATGTTATTTGGGATGCTTATAGGGTTCTTGGACATATGCAGAGTAGAGGCTCTGACCATGGGCCAGAAGGCGTGGTCAGAATGAGGAGATGTATGATAAAATAAGTCTTTAATTAGCAGGAAGGTTGGCATAAACAGTGGTAGATGGTAACTTAGCATCAGATATCAGGTAAACCTGGTAGGATCATAAAAGATCAGATATCAGTCAGTAATGGTTCTCAATACTATTACAGAAGTAATACTGTTGGCAATAATGAGCATCAATGGTAGGAAATCACAGAGAATGCAACAACTGTACAGAGGTGATGAGACGATACTGACCAGAATCTGGTGATACCGATGGTGCAATACGATGGCAAGACACTGATGGTACAGGATCACTGATAAGGCATTGATGGTAGCGGTATCACCGGTGAGACACCAATAGTACGGGATTGATGGTGGAACACCAATGATGACTGGATTGATGGTGGAACTCCGATTTGTAACAGGGTCAAATCGGAGACACCGATGGAGTCAAGCAGCACTGCAAATGGAAAAGGTGCAGGTCTCCTTAACAGGATTGGAATGCTCAAGAGCTGGCAACCTGGAAGCTGCTAGGCAGGATACATCATAGCACTGATCATATGCAAGTGCTTTCCCAGAATATTAATATTCTGGGAAGCAGTGATTGGCTGAATCAGTCAGCTGGAACACAGTATGCAAAGGATTGGCTGTGGAGACTTATGTGACTATGCCAAACATGGCTGCACTCTTTTTGGATTCTGGAAGGAATATAAAAACCTGTGATGAAGGGGGCAGCCGGACATGACATTACATGATATCTGCCAGGACAGAAGGGACATACTGTAGAGCTGCAGCATCAGGAGCCCCGGCTGCACACCACATGCAAACAGCGCAGAAAATAGTCGAACCTGGAACACAGACAGTCTGGAAAGACATAGAAACATAGAAACATAGAATTTGACGGCAGATAAGAACCACTTGGCCCATCTAGTCTGCCCCTTTTTTAAACATGTTACCTCAAACCATATTTGATCCTTATTTTTTTGTAAGGATATCAATATGCCTATCCCAAGCATGTTTAAATTGTACTACTGTATTTGCCTCTACCACCTCTGATGGGAGGCTATTCCACTTATCTACTACTCTTTCTGTGAAGTAATTCTTCCTCAAATTTCCCCTGAATCTTCCTCCCTCTAGTTTCAGTGCATGTCCTCGTGTTCTGCTGCTCCTCTTCCTGTGAAGAATGTCTCCCACCTGTACCTTGTTAAAACCTGATAAACCAGATATTTATCTGATAAGCTTAGATATGATAAATAACCCAAACCAAATATATTTACTTTATTACCTTTAAATATAACGGCAACGCTGAAATGATTGCACACCCACACAACCTTAGTATAAAATGTATGGCAATGCTTTACTTAAAGAATAGCTTCATTACAGGTATTTGTAAATGCAGACTAACACAAGAAACATAAAATTGATTAGCTAATACTTAAACAGTAATTCTAAACCAAATCAAAATGGACACCTTTCAAGGACAGTGATCAGCCATGATTAAACCTCCTTCATAATTACCTCCAGCCCCCCCGTGCTTGCTGGTTCTTCCTCAACTGCCTTTCTTCTCCTTCTATCACTCTGATATTTAAACCTTTATCACATTAATTAATTAATTACTCATAAGCATTGAGTCTTATTGGCAAGCTCTGCTTTCAATCATGATGTCATAATTAACCCAACACCCAACTTCAGTGGCCTTGTGGGTCTACGCATGTGTGGCCTTGTTCCCATCTTATTCAGTTTGTGGAGACTAGCTTCCTGTCCTTGCTACATTATACTGTCAACATCACATTCTTAAGCTTCTAAAACCAAAAACAATATTCTATAAGAAATCACTTTTACAGCTCTGTTCTGAATGATCAGCCATTTTAATAATATTATTATGCAAGTCATGCCTAACAAAATGGCTGCTGCTTCTAACATACAGTATTATAACTGTTTAGCGCAAAGGGAAGGCCTCATACGCAGTGAATAGTACAGTGTGCAACAAGCTAAAATCATCTGCAGCAATAATAGCGGCAGTCAGGAAAACAGAATATAATAAAAGCATAGATTTATTGATTAGTTGATTTTCTGTATTATCAGTCCATCCTCAACTTTTTTCATATCTCCGAAAAAAAGTTCATATCTCTCGTACTGTGCATCATTTGTTTCTCTCTTAATACATCGGAAAACATGCTTGAAACATTTCACTAGTATACAGAAAAATCAATAATATTATCTTGGCAAAAACATCAAACTTCTTAAAGCATATATAACATTGACTTATGCGAACCAGTTATTGGGGTTCAACCAAATAAACCAACTGTAGGGAATCACATCACTCACACCTGTTCAATAAACTAAATTTTTTTTCAACCCAAATAATTTAATTCAACTTTCCTTTTAACGTCACCATCAGTTTAGTATTTGTGATGCTTGTACCATATTTTAATTATATTCACAAATAAATTCAAATACAATTTTATAAACTTGGGATAATGTAAATAAGTGTGTTTCTTTAATATACCATGTGTTACTTTCAAATCTTCATGTTGAATCACCACTGTATTAATTAGTAAAAGTACATTTTATTACAATAGATCTTGTTTGTAACCATTTAGAAACCTTATAATCCTTGTGGTAATGTACATGGCTTATGAGACAGTATGTTTGAGAAAACATCTTAAGAAACAATTCAATGAGTACCCTTTTTATCTAGATTTTATACTAGCACACCCAACTCTGTCACATGATAACTACATGTTTTGTTGTACTCCAAAATATCTCCTGTTATTACACTCTTTACCAATTTTAAACCTAGGGAGAGTCAGTAACCTTATAAGATTCACTTAAGTAAATCCTACATAGAAAATGAAGTGTTGTTTGATTTGACTGCAAATATAAGTAGCCATTAACCCAACATTACCAGAGTGATACCGTAGATGACAATATAACCAACAATCAGTTTACCTTATTGTTCTTTTTATCAGCTCATGATGAGCGTCTTAAAGAAGAAGTGTCAGTTTGCATATAGATATTATGTTTGCACCATTGTTACCATCCTTACTTAGAATGCCTCTTCTTTACTGATACATTACTAGATGTATTCTATCAATGGTTCCTGTGTGGGCATTCTTAGTTACTTTTATGTTATTACTCATATATTTATTTTAAACCTTCTAATTAGTTTAACATATGGGCTATCAGTATTTTATTACCATCCTCTGATGCATACCGAAACCTGGGAGCATCAGTAGTATGATGTATATGTGTGTCTGTTATGATTATTACTTGTGGGATTAAATTTAAAAGCAGAAGTAGAATACACCACCATGACTCTAGTAATACCTCTTTGATAACTATACACACTGTCCTTGCCAGCAACCAATCCCTGGTAACCCTCATTCACTATAAAAATATGAAAACTTAAAAAAACAAAAATGACTTCTTCAGTTAGTAAGTGTATGGGAAACTTGGTCACTCATGGGGATCATTGTTTTACACCTTGTCCACAACCCGCAGGGACACCACTAAGGGTATCCCCCGATTCCGTGGACCTCTTCTTGCCCACAACCCGCAGGGACACCACTAAGGATGCCCACCGATTCCGTGGACCTTGTCTTGGTCTGTGTGGGGGCCCTGGACAGGCCCATCATCAAATAAGTTTATTAAGTTAGAATCACAGTCACAATATTTATCTGCATCAGTTTATTTTTTCTTTCAACTGATATCACCACCAGGTCGGAAACCTTCTTGCAGTGAGACGCATTAATTCAATTGGTTTGTTTCACAGGGACGGGTCTTGCCTTTAATCTATAAGACATTTAATTGTAAGAATTTTCTCACCATTGCATAGTCTCCAGGCTGGACCTTATAACAACATCCCTTCATAAGCTTGTTTGCTTTTCTGGTAAAGTATTTAGATGATGTGAGAATTAGAGTGCCAAGTCTGCTGCTGGATGTTGAATAGGGTTTGCTGGTCTCCCAAAAAAATAAAAAAATGTATATATAAATTAAAATAATGATCTTATAAGGGGACAGGTTCAGTGGCTGCTGAGGAGTAGTGTGAATGTCATACAAAACCGAAGACAAAACTTCAAGTCAACTCATGGTAATTTCTACACCCACCCTAAATTATGTGTTCTCAATATGCATTTGTTAACATGTTCAATTTTGACTAAAACCTTTTAGTGAATGGTGAGTGCAACCAACCTTCAATAACCATATGTTGACTTATTCCTTAGAATACCTTATGGGATAACATATCTGAACACAAATTTCTCAAAACATTTCTTTGCTGTAAAGGATGCTGTTCATGGGACAGCTGGGATGTTCCTTATAATCAAGATAACATATCAGATACCATTTAAATATAATGACAATTTTAAATGCATGTAAATTCCCAGAAAAATATTTTTAACCTTAGGAATGGACCAGTGGTAGGAGAAATGTTTGATGGTTCTATAGGAATAATTTTCCTGAGTTAATTCTTCTGCAGATGCGTTTGGGCCTCTGCATAAGATGAAATCAACATACATGCCCTCTCTCTCCTTACATGGGTCATCCCATGGGCAGCTTCCGCATATGCCAGGAGGAGGGGTTTGGGGAGCTACTGATCTGCCCCCACCATCTTTACATAGGCCATTAGCCTTTTGACTGTATCCATTCATCATCCATTGGCACATTCCTTTTAAATACACAACTCTTGATGTTTTATGAGCTTCTGCTGGTCAATTGTAAAAACATTAAATTGTATAGTGGTGTGATTCACAACAGTGGCCATCTTATTTTTGTTACCAAGTGCAACAAGATCACTTTATAACATGTGAGCTTGACACTTAACAACTACTGCCTTTGCAGGGAGTTGCACAGCCTCAATGAGCTCCTTTACTTGCTGTGATATTAGCGTATTATATCATAGCAAAATCACGATGGAAAATGAGGATCTCTAAATCCAATACTACCGCATATCCCGTATATGGCCATCCTGAGTCTCCTTGTTGGTGACAACTACAATCTTTGTAGATGGTAGTGGCGTGTCAGAGATATCAGGTCTAATTGGAGAAATTTTGCTTTAAATATTCCTCACAATCATGTTCTAAATCCTGCATCTCATCCATCCTCTGGGACTCCCGGGTCCCACCAGATAGCAGAGTAGCAGGATTTAGCGTACCACACCTGACAATAGTCAGGTCATGTGGCGCTGGGAGCAAAAGTTCCCAACGAGAGAACCATGCACTGGAAATGTGTCTTGTCCGTGAAGAGTTCAGTAAGAAAGCAACCGCATGAGGAACACATAATGTCAGTGGGTGTTGTAGTACAATGTCCTCTACTTTCTGCACTAAGGCCGCGGCAGCCGCCACAGCTCTTAAGCATGTCGGTAATGCAGCTGCCACTTGGTCAAGTGCGCAGCTGTAATACCCAATCGGTCTATGTGAATCCCCATGTATATGTGTTCAAACTCCCAAGGCCTCTGCTTGTTGTTCATTACAGTAAAGACAGGTATATGATAAATCTGATATATCCAGTGCTGTGGCTTCTGTCAGTGCGTGTATCAGAGCCTCAAATGAAGCAATTATGTCAGTATATTGTACTTTGCCAGCTCTGTGTCAGTTAGATTTAGTAGTAGTAATAGAAAAGGTGTCAGTAAGAGAATCCTGTAAAGAATTTAAACACATCATTAGATCATAAACATATTGAATCAGCATTGTGGTAGCAATCATGCAACTCATTGTGGGACATAGTGGGGCTGTCCATAAAACTTTGGCTTAATTAAGTCCACGTATATTGGACTGTGCTGTAAATAAATGTATTAAGTCCTGACTATCTGCTATTTGATAGTAAGAGATATGCAGATCATAAATCAATGATTAGATGACTGTAATAATCACATTGGGCAGATAACCTGCAATAACAGAGTGTTGCCACTACTATGGGTATTAAATAGTATGCGTTGTTGTAAAATTTGAAAAAAACTATTTCTTGTGGTCCATAGATGTTTAGAAACTTGTGACATGATTAGTAGTTGAAAACTCATCAAAATACTAATTGCTAATGCCCTATGAGCATCACTCGTATCCTCTAACCCCGTGAGGGTCCTCATATCGGTTAGTGCCTTCTGACAGCAGTCTCTCATGGATTCCTGTTAATAATACACAATTTCTTCCAAACCACTCTGAGAAAAAACAATCATTAAATCATTTCAAATATTTGAGAGAATATCATGATTAGTTGTGCAGCGAATGCGATTTACTAGTAGCAGAACCCAGTAGTGCTGCACCTAATTGTGACCTCCATTCCTTATTTGTGTGCTCATATGCATGACCAATGGATCTAGTAAAGTGGCAACATGCAATCAGATAAATCAGTAAGCATAAAAATGCAACTCAATATGCATCTTATAATAATCACTATAAAATCTATATTTTCCAATAAGGGCTTTGATAAGGATTCTGCAGCATTACCTGCAGACTCAATATTTTTTCTGTGCAAAATGAAATGCATCAATTTGTAAATTAATCTCTTCTCTGGAATGGTCACATCTCTATTGGCTGGGATTTTTATTTAAATAAAACAAGCAAAAGCAATAGCATTATTAAGCTCAGACATCATATTAGCATTTGTCATTTGGAAAAAAAAAATGGCAGTTTTTTAAACAGATGTTGACAAAACAACATTATCACATGAGGGAAGCAATGGGGAGGGGGCTGGAGGTCATCCTTGGGTATGGCTGATCACTGTCCCATACAGAACATTGCAATTACTTTAATCTATTCATTGTGCCTTTTCAAAAGGGTAAACAATATCTTCAATTCTAAGATCTTTTAACACATAATTGTTTATATGTCCTTGTTATGGAAAACAGTTCTGTAACACTCCTTGGATATTTCACATCATTTAGGAATAAAACTTTACTCTCTTATCAATCTCATTAACCATTTCCTGCCTTTAATCTCCTACAGAGTTATTTCTGATGTTACTCTCACCTCATCACTGAAAAAAAACTTCTTCCCTTCTGCTTTTTCAAAAATAAACAAAAAATTTCAAAATTATTCTTTTTTTTCCCCATTTTTTTCTTTTTCTCCCTAAGGCTCTAAAAGACATATCACCTCTCCTCACTTCTCACTGAACAGAATTAACCCCTCAGTGGGACAGTACAATCTTTCCAAACATATTTGGGTTAGTGGGATATACTATCTCAATTCTTGAAGCTTTCACCACCTGTCACCAGACCATTGCGCGTTCACTCTCATAAAATAATCATTACCTCACAGGTGCATCATCATCGCCAATTCCAACTAACTATGACCAGCATAGTATTTTCTATTCCTTCTCACTTGCTCACACTAGTCACATACTCAGAGAACTTTCTGTGATCCCATACAAATGCTTAAAAAGGTGTTACCTCTTTCAAAGACAAAAATCTAAATAAAATAAATGAAAAATGTCCCCAAAAAACCTAACCTTGCGTTATGTGTCATTCACTGTTACCACACCTACGCCTTCCACATCCTGTCATTCCTTGTTACCAGTCTTGTGGGTCTCTACTGTCATTCTTTGTTACCAATAGTCACGTGTCCCACCCCCACCCTGTCTTCTCTTATTATTTTTCCCCATATATTCTACCTTGTACGTAGGTGGCAGATACCCCCTGTGAATCTCGCTACCGGTCAGCACTCTTCACAGGAAAAAATCAACTCATCAAATCAGAAAAAAATTATATGCAATATGTCATTCTTTGTTACCATATCTGCACATTGTCTAAGTGATCATTACACGATTAGATCACTATCTCCCCTGGTTATCTAGCTAACTGTGGCCACAGTATTAACCCCTTAAGATACTCTATAAATTTAGTACCCTCCCCCTTTCAAAACAAACAAAATTAAATTAACACAAATCAAAAACAAAACAAAAATTGGCTTAAAGAAAACCCCACAGCCTTGAGTCAGTTATCACTGATTACCTTCCATTCATAAGAATAAAAATAAACCCAGGATTTATCTGCGCATTACTCAAGGTATATCTGATTCAATATATGTATCCAGATTAAGCAAATAAGCAATAGAAATTGCCAACAGAAAACATGGTCTAATATATCAATATGAACCTTTAAGAATAGATGTTATAGTGGACTTATATCTCATCGATATATATTACTTTTCTTATTCAAAATGTATTACTCATTAAATGAAAAAAACATTGAATTCACATGATCATTTCCTGTTTCTTCACCTAACATGGACAACTCCTTATCTCGCATTACATCAACTGAATCCATCACTTTAGAGTTTCCAACTCACAGCTGCTTTGTTTAATAAACCAAAAAAATTAAATCAAAAACCCATAGCAGAAAAACATCAGTCCTACATTACGGACTTCATCTCCGCAAGACAAGAGATGAAACAAACTTTACAATGAGATAAACTCGATCTTTCTTTGTTATAAACAATATTCCAATTAACTTTATTTATTCTGGTGGTAAAAATGAACTGTTACTTGGCTTACAATATTAGCGTCTAGTCCTTTAAACTCTGTATTTGAACTGACCTCTGTCTATGGATATAAAGAAACTATCTCAAATTGTCATTGTAATCCGACTGCTTGCTAGCTCTAACAATGCAACGTATACTTAATTATTTATTAACATTTTCTTATATAAACCATATACAGTAGACAATCCGGGGGTTTCCAAACATACAGATTATGGATAAATCATGCATTCCATTTCTTCCACATGTTGCTGGCCAGACAACCAGAAAGAGACGTAAATGCACAATCTCCTCTACCTATCTCTAATCACCAAATTATAAGCACGGGAAAACCTACAACAAATATATGCAACTTCTTTAAAATTTATAGATTGGACAAACAAAGAAACTCTAATTATCAAAACAACCGCTACAGATTAGTTACTTCAGCAATATCCTCAGCAGACAATATACATCAAACAATCCAACCGCGGTCAAAAAACAAAAACAAAAAAAAATACTGTTATTTAAAGATTTTTTTTTCCTTTTTTAAAAAGTAGAAAAGCCAGCATAACCTTTATATCAATATGCTTGCTATAGTCTGCATGCTTTGCAAATAAACGAAAGGAACAAGCAAGGTTGTTTAAAACTTCCTGCCAAGTTTCTCGCTGCTCTCCTTATCTATTCTCTGACACAGAGAAGAAATGGGCGATGCGGGGGGGGGGGTTTAGCAAGCTGACAGTCTGCAAAATGCAGCGCTGTCTTTCCATGCCTTAAATTACGATCTATTTGTTTTATAATTAAATAGCAAAGTCGCTTCAAGTAATTGTGGATTACCATACCTTAACAGATGTTTGAGAAGATTAGGGTACACAAATGCACCGACTTTAAAAAAAATTCTACACATTTTTTTTTTTTTTTCCAATAGCTAATTTTTTTTTTTCAAACTTTGATCTTCTCAATAACTGATAAAATATGGACACCAACCATCATTGAATCTCGCTGGGGCCTCCAACTGATAAACCAGATATTTATCTGATAAGCTTAGATATGATAAATAACCCAAACCAAATATATTTACTTTATTACCTTTAAATATAACGGCAACGCTGAAATGATTGCACACCCACACAACCTTAGTATAAAATGTATGGCAATGCTTTACTTAAAGAATAGCTTCATTACAGGTATTTGTAAATGCAGACTAACACAAGAAACATAAAATTGATTAGCTAATACTTAAACAGTAATTCTAAACCAAATCAAAATGGACACCTTTCAAGGACAGTGATCAGCCATGATTAAACCTCCTTCATAATTACCTCCAGCCCCCCCGTGCTTGCTGGTTCTTCCTCAACTGCCTTTCTTCTCCTTCTATCACTCTGATATTTAAACCTTTATCACATTAATTAATTAATTACTCATAAGCATTGAGTCTTATTGGCAAGCTCTGCTTTCAATCATGATGTCATAATTAACCCAACACCCAACTTCAGTGGCCTTGTGGGTCTACGCATGTGTGGCCTTGTTCCCATCTTATTCAGTTTGTGGAGACTAGCTTCCTGTCCTTGCTACATTATACTGTCAACATCACATTCTTAAGCTTCTAAAACCAAAAACAATATTCTATAAGAAATCACTTTTACAGCTCTGTTCTGAATGATCAGCCATTTTAATAATATTATTATGCAAGTCATGCCTAACAAAATGGCTGCTGCTTCTAACATACAGTATTATAACTGTTTAGCGCAAAGGGAAGGCCTCATACGCAGTGAATAGTACAGTGTGCAACAAGCTAAAATCATCTGCAGCAATAATAGCGGCAGTCAGGAAAACAGAATATAATAAAAGCATAGATTTATTGATTAGTTGATTTTCTGTATTATCAAACCCTTGATATATTTGAAAGTTTCTATCATGTCCCCCTTTCCCTTCTCTGCTCTAAAGTATACATATTAAGATCTTTTAGTCTTTCCTGGTACGTTTTGTGATGTAGGCCATGCACCATTTTAGTTGCTCTTCTTTGTACAGTCTCTAATGTATTTATATCCTTCTGGAGATATGGCCTCCAGAACTAAACACAATACTCTAGATGAGGTCGTACCAATGACCTATACAGTGGCATTATTACTTCTTTCTTTCTACTGCTGATACCTCTCCCTATGCAACCAAGCATCTGACTTGCCTTCTTCATTGCTTTGTTACATTGCCTACCTGCCTTTAAGTCCCCTGAAATAGTGACACCTAGATCCCTCTCTTCCTCAGTAGTTTCCATTATAGTGCCATTTATACTATATTCAGTCTTTGGATTTTTGCAACCCAAGTGCATGATTTTGCATTTTTGGCATTAAACTGTAGTTGCCATGCTCTTGACCATTCCTCTAATCTACCTAGATCATCAATCATTTGTTTTACCCCTCCTGGTGTGTCTACCCTGTTGCATACCTTTGTGTCATCTGCAAAAAGGCACATTTTACCCTCAATTCCATTTGCAATATCACCAATAAAGATATTAAAAAGCACTGGTCCAAGTACAGATCCCTGGGGTACTCCACTTGTAACCTTTCCCTCCTTTGACTGTACTCCGTTTACTACAACTCTCTGTTTTCTGTCCTGCAACCACACTCTTATCCATTCAACTATCTTAGAATCCAATCCCAAGCTTTCAAGTTTATTTAACAGTCTGCGATGTGGGACAGTGTCAAAAGCCTTACTAAAGTCTAGATAAGCTACATCTACAGCCCCACCTTGATCTATTACTTTAGTCATCCAGTCAAAAAAGTCAATAAGATTTGTTTGACATGATCTAAATTGCTGGTTTAAAGATAAATGTGTGTTTAGTTTCCCGGATTGTGTCAGTCTCCGCGCCTCCCCCAGGACACCTCTTAGGCATGCTTGGAAATCTGTCATGGAAGTGTTTACATATGTGGCAAAAGTACAAGATCATTCTTGGCCACAATCTTTAAGGTTAATCAGGTACTGGAAATGATCATAACGGAAGTGAGAGTCCAATATCTTAGCCCATGGGTCTTCAAACTGTTGCCCTCCAGATGTTGTGAAACTACAAATCCCAGCATGCCTTGCCACAGTTTTGCTATAAGGGAGTGTTAAAACTGTGGCAAGGCATGCTGGGATTTGTAGTTTCACACCATCTGGAGGGCCACAGTTTGAAGGCCCATGTTTAGCCACTTCATACTATACCAGTGGTTCCCAAACTTTTTTGAATCACGGTGCCTTACAGCACCAGAAAACAATAAATTTAGAAAACAATAAATTAATTCAAATGTGTGTACTGTATATGTCATCCTTATGATCAGGAGGCTTGGGAGTGCCACCATAGATAAACAGATGTTCTGAGACTTTCAGACTCGTCTCTGTCTCTCCCCAGTAGACAGACGGGAGCGATTGACTTGCATGGGCTCCCCCTTGGAAAGAGATGACAGATGAGAAAGGACAGCAGCATGAGCTTGGGAAATGTGGACCTTTCACACTTAGTTGCTCTATCCTGGAAAACTTTAGCACAGAGAGAAAAAGGAGCTCACCCAACTTTTGGGGTAAGTCTCTAGTGGAAAGCTCATCTGTTGATATGCACAGGTAGCCTGTGCCCTTGCAATGATCACAGGTAAGCAGAACAAGCTGCATTCAGAAGTCAAGCTGTACTACCGCTGTCTGCGCAATTAATGTTTTTTACTGGCTGAAAGCTCAATGGGTAATAGGGTCAATGGAGCCAACAAGATCCAAAACAAACATCCATTTCTACCTAGCACTAGCAAAACCATGACTAACTTTCTTAGTGAATGACATACATTTTTCAGAAATGCACATGGGGAGGTAGGATGCAGGACCACTCATGGGGAGGCACAAGGGCATACTGTAGGCATACTTTGTTAGACAGATGCATTTAAATGCACAATTAAGGAGGCAGTAGTCAGGGGCATTCATAGCCAGATTAGGGGGGTGGGGGTGCAGAGCATGCTGTACCCTGGCCCTGTCAGGGGAACCACCAGCCAGAGCACAGCGACATCACTAGTGCTCCTGATTCCTGTCCAGCGTGTAAGTAGAACAGAGGCTGCTGCTATTTTTGTAACAGGATAGATGATACAGCAGATTTTATCTAAGTGTATTTGTTTAAGCTGTCTTTGTTCCACTACAAAAATGCATCTATAAAATAGTTGTTTAAATTAAAATATATATTCCAGGGGTTTAAATGTAATAAACACAATCCATAGCTTCCAACATGACCAATTCCAGGCGGACAAAATGCATATCTATCTATCTATCTATCTATCTATCTATCTATCTATTGCTATTAATGTATTGCGATCGTCCTCTACGCCATTTTAACTACGCTAGTTGCGTAGATCTAGTTTTAATCAAAAGAATCTTTAATCGATCAAGGACAGACCCAATACATTAATGCCTAAATCATAGTGACACTTCTGATATATGTACATTATGTATTGCCCAAAGTATTGGAATATGATTGTCCATACTTTTAGTTAAGTATTGTTGTAATTGCCGTCACAGACGCATGTTCATTATATTAATCGCAATGCTATTATCTACATAACCCCAAACAAAGGACAAAGAACTGAAAGGATAACTGTCTTAAACCAGTTATACCTCATGGCCAGGAAGACACCCTGCATGGACAGGAAGACACTCCAGGTGGAATGAAGAACCAATGAGAACCAATGGTCTCTTTGTCTTACCCAATGACCATCAAGACTGACCCTCCAGCCCCTTTGCTTTAAAAGGAGCAACACTGGGATCCAGGACAGACATGTGATCTTACAGAGCACATTCCTGGGATCCTGGGGGAAGTGCGTGCGATCATATCTCTCTGTGCCTGTGACGGTAATTGATATATTTATATGTGTGTTTGTTATACTGTCAGCTGTACTTGCGTTCCATAGTCACTGTGTTTGTTTTTTGTTTTTTTTATAAACATTTTATTATTTCAATAGGTACATATTTACAGATATGCATTAACAATAATAATAGCAATAAACAGTATCTAATGCCTCCAATGCTTCGAGAGGGACAACTTATGTTATCAGGTGGAGCAGAGTCCGGGGGGGGGGGGTCCAACGGATACAAAATTTTTGGTCAGGGTCACGGGTATCTTCTTGTTCAGCTAGTTTGAATAAAGAGCTTACTACTCAAGCTTTCAGTCCCGAAATTTGGCCCAGGTGGGTCGATGAGCCTTGGCAGTATAAACGGCTCGCCCTGGTATATAGGTGTGCTGTCCCACTCATTCTTATAACATGTCATGTAATCTCAACGGCATTTACTGTCACTGTGTTTGTTTAAACCATTTATGTAATACCTATTCATTGTATCTCTGTATTGTAGAATACTTGCCCGCCCACGCTGTGGCCTCGGTGGCTCGCTACGCTTGCCACGCTATCTACAATCAACTCCATGCCAACGTGGATAGTGGGGGTATGAACTATCCATATTGGCATGGAGTTAAGTAACTTTATTTTAGATAGTTTGCCAAGCGTAGAACCCGGAAGTAGCACAGCGCCATGCTGGCGCCGTGAAACTACACAAGTACCACAGATTGTTTGTGCGTATCAATTCCTTTATAAGTATATAGCGTATAAGACACTTTAAAAGGTTTTCTTATTCAAAGGTGCACTGTAAGGGTAAAACTGATTAGACACATTACAATGGTTTGTGGTTGCATCTATTCATATGCAAATGTGTTTTACAACCTTTCACAGTGTCTGTGAAAAGAGATGCCTTAGGCCTTAGGCATGGTGGTTGCTAAGGGTAACAACGGATAGGTAGTAAGGTTAAGAAAACAGCGTAACTATTTTATTGTCCACTGGTTTATTAAATAATAGACTTTCTATCTATCTATCTATCTATCTATCTATCTATCTATCTATCACTACAGCCATCTGTGCACATGAAGCTCACTGTATCAATCTCCTTACAGATTGAAATTAGATAAATCTGTTGGATATTGTTTATAGAGAACATTTTGTATTGAATTACAACCAGCTGATATTACTTCCCAATATATCAAAACAAATTGTTATGGATGCCGATGCATAGTGACATCTATTTAAATGTTGTGTTTCACAAGGAGTCTCTAGCATATACTTTCACATGGTTTTCTCTGGAGCACTCTGTATGTGCATTTTACTATTACTATATTGACTTTGTATGAGTATATTGGATCTCACTCTAATATGTACCCTTTGCGCTGCACTTGGGTCTTTTGTGCACACATCTAAGAACTTGACTTTTTGTACTAGTGTGCAATATCTAGTGCTGGAAATGTGGTGAGATTTGATCAGAGATGTGCATATAAGATAGGTGAGGCATTGCCTCACCTGTCAACGGGACTAATTCAGACCTCATCTCACGGGTGTGAATTAGCACAGGCCAGAGTACAGTTAAGTCACCACTCCGCTACAGTGAAATTAATGATACCTGTGCAAATGCATGTGTATGGCTAGGAATCTATTCACAGATGTGCGAATATGTCCAAAACCCATCGTAACTGGCTCACAATCAACTGATGTTTACACTGGGCATGTAGGCCGGGGCAGCCAGAGACTAAAAGCAGCAGGATTTCATCACAAGAAGGCCATGTGCATGCATAATAGGGGCTGTACGCATGCGCAGTCTATTGATCAGCTGGCATGCAAATTTGTGGCTGTGCGATCAGGTCTTAATTAGTCCCCAGTGATTTGCCTATGAAAATGATTAGAATAATACAAATAAGTTATTTATAATATCTTCATTGTATTTTTCATATATTTTATATGATAAAAATTCAGTCTTATACTGAAATATGTCAGGAAAGACTCTGCCTCACGTGACCACAGGTCACTATATACATACGTACGTACGTACGTACGTACATACATACATACATGCATGCATGGTTACTTGTGTGACAAGGAATCACATAGACTGGATTGAAATATAGCCTGGCTCTTTATTTGTAGCAGGTATACAGCATACCAGGATACAGCTTGGCAATTTTTAGGTTACAGCTTGGCAATTCTCTTTTACAGCAATGACAGGTTTCTCAGCAGACAACACAGGCTTGACAATAGGGAAACACTCCAGAGAATCCTAACGTAATCCCCACATTCCCCCCAGCCCATGGCCCAGCCGCTAAAAGGCATTGGGAACACTGACCCTCTCTTCTGGAAAAACATAACAGGAAGTAACAGGTGTTTCTATTTAGCTGACAGTGATTCACAATACATCTTAAGACAAACTGGACTGTAGCCCTGCTGCTGCTCTAAATCCTGGGCTGGATCTTCTGCCTTCACCTCATGTGGAAGTATGCTGTCCCTGCCACACTTGGTAAAAGTGGGCATTCCAGCAAAAGGTATTAGGCCATCGTGAGCTTTGTGCACATGTATTACTTAGCCCAAGTTCTTGGATGCTACTATGACTGCCGAGGCTAAACTTCACTGCTTTGAAGTAGAAGTGATAGGGATCCTGGGTACAGCTGATCTTTGGATCCACTGTTGCTGCACTGGAGCAATGTTGACTTTCTCCAATGTTTTAGTATCTTCTGCTGCTGTGCTACAGTCCCCATTGCAGGTATCTATGACTACATATGACCGTAACAGGCTGCAAGATCAGGTGATTTATATTCGTAGACACTGACTATAATTATTTTAGTTTATAGTTTAGTATTTCTAAGACTTGCTTTGAGCTGTTAGCCCTGCAATGCTGCCACGTGTGCTTAAACTATTTAATGAAACTGTCTAAATATGTTTTGATTTTTTTATATTAAATTGTGGCAGAGACAGCATATCTCCACATGACAGTAATGTGGAGGATCCAGACTATATTTTTGAGCAGTAGCAGAAGCCATATGTGTAATCAGCAGCACCTGTGATTTCCTGATTTAAGTGTTTCCAGGGCAGAGTGCAAATGCTCTTTATGGTGGATTAGCTGCCCAAGTGATCAGCCAGGGTGTGGACTATGGTAGGGACCACTGGAGCATTGCAAGAGTCTGTTTATGCTGTGATTACCTTATGCTGCTGCCTGCAACTACGTTTGCCTATGGAATTTATCTGGTATGCTGGGGTATGGGTGAAAACCGGACCAGGGCAAAACCCCCGGACCGGAAATCAAACTCTGCATTTTGTAGCTTGTAGCCTCCGGTCCGGGGGGTGTCCTGTCCGGGGGTGTCCTGTCCGGGGGGCTGTCTGTCACGCCTGTCACCAGGTAGAATAAAGCCTCCCTGTATGGTCCGGGCATGTAGCAAAACCCGGATGGTCCGGACCACCCGGGGAAGCTGTAATCTCCCCTCCCCCATGTCCCTGGTGATAGCTATCACAGGGACCCCCCTGGACAAGACACCTACCGGACAGGACACGCCCCGGACTGGACCCGACAAGCTCCGGACTGCAGTGTAGTCCGGGTCCGGTATTTACATAGTCCTGGTATGCTGAATACAAAATCCCTGTATATGTGATCCTTGTCACAATATTTAACAAGATACCATTCCTAGCAATAACATACATCTTATGTTTTGTTGCACTTTGCACAAAGGGCCCATTATCTTTTGTCTGAAAACTGTTTTCTTTATATCATGATATAATCTGTATTATCATTGTGTATGATTTTACAAAAGCTGCTGAAATAATGCAGACTTGTGATCACTGATCTTGATGATGCTTTCAGTGTCTTGTTGCATGTGCGTCTAGGTCGATAATAATGCTCTGCTGGCTGAATCTTCCCATAGCCAATTGATCTAATGCAGCTACTAAAGGCTTTCTATACAGGTGATGTCATCCTTTTAGCTCCGTTCTCCTCCCACACTCCCCTCCCCAGTAGATATTTCATCTTGCTGTGCTCATCCAATCAATACAGGCTTCTCCTTAGGGAACTGCTAGCACAGAAAGACATAGTAGTAGACTGAAGACTTCGGCTTTCTCTTTCATTGATGTTCTGAAAAGAGTAATTTTAAAACTACCAGCATTTACTGTTAAAATAAGGTCTGGAAGTCAGCTCTTTTTTTCAAAAAAATTAAACCACTATATATATATTTATTTTAATTATTGCAGCATCATTTTTAACAATCCACACCCAACGAGGAGACATATAAAGGGAAGAAACAGACACTTCATGTTGGAAGAACAGGACAAGAAATCTGCTCAAAATTCACATAAGAAAGTGCAACATTGCAATTCTCCGAAAGAAACATGTAAGGAGGAAACCTGAAACATAAATGAAGATTGGATAATTGAGATCGGAATTAAAGGCATTGTATGCAACATCATCTGCGGCAGTATTAAACATGTGCTGCTAAGGAGGGTGCATTTAACATATCCTGTTGGAAAAGCCCAGTGCAGAGGAGTTACAGATTGGAATTAATTCAGCTCATTTTATTTGGCATCCTTGTAGCATTTTGGTGACTACAGAAAGGACATTCCCTGTCTAGGAAATGGCATTCCTCGTGAGATGCTACACTAATTGTCTCCAGCCATGGGTATCAAAAGTAAGATTCCTTTGTTTCATTCATTTAATGTCTCTGTATATATAGTAATGTGCTTTGATAATCCATATCTACAATATTAACATAAATGTTGTTTTATTGTAGATACATTGTGCAGCTCTGTAGGTTTCAATTTTGTTTAGTTTTGAACTCTATTTTGTTTATTCAGTATGTACACCTTGTAACATTTTAACTGTGTTTTTTAATGCATTGTTGCACAACTTTAAAAACGTCTCAGCCTTCCAGTAGTATTGTATTGTTATTGTATACTATCGTAATGCTTATCAAGGTTGTGATTTATGACTTGTTTTTCAGCTCAGCCATAAGTGCATTATCCCCTTACATAATATATAATTGGTGGTGGACAAATTATGCATTTATCAGAAGAGCCTAATAAACAATTTTGCTATAAGTACCAAAAAATGTTGTCTCTATGGCCAGCTACAAAAATAATTCCAAAAGAGGACAGCAACATTATTTGTCTTCACATCTTTAAATGTGTTTAACATGCATTATCAAAGCCTCTTAAATGCATTATGGCTTTAAGAGCCCCCAAAAATGATGTAAGCACATAGACGTGAACAAAGACACTTACTCACAAGCAGTTACTACACTGTGCCCTACCTCTCATACATTTTGACATTACCTAAATAAAGTGTTAATGCTTATTGAAATAGAATGGAGTTCTATGGAGACTTTAGTTAAGTACACTGAGCTGCAGGGCAGATAAAGGACATGTTGATAAATGCAACTGGGAAATGTGGCTCAATAAAATATTTACTATACATATTATGCTGGAATTCATAACTAATGAATTGTCTTGAAAAATAACAATAGCTATTAATTAAATAGAAACGATCTTCAAAAAACAGTATAAGGAGCTAAATATAGTAGTAAATACAGAATAAATAATATAAATGTTAAGAAATAATCAATCAATAATAATCAATGTACCAGATTACAGCTGAGGTCAAATGTCTGTACCAGAATACAATCCCTCTAGGAACTATAAAGTCTCTAAATAGCAATGGTGCAAAGATATGCAGTGAGTAAAGTTCGATCAAACCTGACCACAGAAGATTATGGGAGTTTATGGCCTTTTTTATTTTGTTTCAATATTATTGATATAGGGACTCCTTTATTACATTTTTTTGTGTGAAAGTATCTGAAAATAGACATTTCTCATAAATCTCCCTTAGTTGTATGAAGGGGTGATGGTAATAGATATCAGAAGGGACCACACGCTATACAAACGCCACATACTGTGCAATGGTATCCACAGTAATTGTCAAGACGTAGACACTGTGCTGTACACTCTGCCAACCCACAAAATGGATAGGCCTCAATCTCATTATTTATTTAAAACACAAATAAGAGTAACGTAACGTGGTCTCGCAAGGAAAAAAGTTTATTTAAATGAAAGGGGTGGCAAAAAAAGTCTAGGAGGTTGTAGTTTGATGGGACTATTATTTTTTTAGATAGCACACAATATATGAGCCCAAGGGGCCATGTGGGCATTATACAAAGGTGGGTAAAGGTCGACAAGTGAGGCACTGCATCACCTGTCATAGACTTTGTACTGCAGAGCTTTGACTATATAAATGATTAGAATAATGCAAAGAAGATATTTATAATATAGTCTGTTTTTTTCATATACTTTATACAATCATAGCTCATACTGGAGTATGGCTATTCCTCACCTCTGCGCACGTCTCTGATATGGTGGACTATTGAATATAAAACAATGGAACTTTTTGCAGGGCATATCAAGTGTTCTTCATCAATGACCTTCATCTAATTTTATTGGAGAGTTGAAGCCTACATATTTTTTCCAATGCACCCTGCATTACTGAGAAACATTTAGATTTATAGTAGCCTTAGCCCTTTTTGTAATCACTAAAATACCAATGCAGACATTAACAATCCTGAGAGTAAGAACAAAGAAATACTATAGAGCTGGGGTAGCCAACTCCAGTCCTCGAGAGCTACCAACAGTTAATGTTTTGCAGGTCTCCTCACAGAATCACAAGTGAAGTAATTAGCTCCATCTGTGGATCTTTTAAAATATGTCAGTGAGTAATGAGTGCACCTATGCAGCAGCTAGGTTGTCTGGAAAATGTGAACTATTGGTAGCTCTCGAGGACTGGAGTTGGATACCACTGCTATAGAGAATATCTAATATAGGACCTGGCAGACACTATAAGTGGTAATATTGGTAATATTACTAGTTGTAAAGCTTCAGCATCTGTAAAATTGCTTCAGTACTGTAGTTAAGTTTTTGTTTTCTTTGTAGATATCAACTACATAGTCATTCTCAAGACTCATGTAGAGACTACTGTTTGTTTAAGTAGTAAACCGTGTATATATATCAGATGGATGTTTCAGATTGTTAAGAGAAAGTTATGTGTTTATGTGTATGATATGTACATATTTCATTGTCATTGTATATATACCATAGTATGAATTAGTGGAAAAAGAGTTTTGTTATGTTTAATCTTTCCAACAATATATTAAGCTGTGCCTGGTTATGTTTCTTACTGACCCATTTGTTAAGCTGAAAAAACTTTGGTTCCCTGTCACATTATAGGCACTGTTTCCAATAAAAGAATAGTACATTCAACTTTCTCACATGCATTTATTTATTGGTTTTCTGATCTCTAGCATAATCCCCACACTCCAAGCCTATTGCCCAGCCACTAACTGGTGTTGGGAACCTTGACCCACTGCTCTGAACAGACTTTTAACAGGATACCACAGGTGATGTTAATTAGCCAAACCATGATTCCATCAGATCCTTAGGAAAACCTGGACTAGGTCTAATCATTCCTGCTACAACTTTAAGTCCCGATCCTGTCGTTCCACATTCACTTCATGTGGAACTATACTGTCCCTGCCAGACAACATACAGTACAGAGTGCACACAGCAAGTTGGCTAAAAACTTACAATCCAACCAATTGCATCACTATGAATAAAACACATAGCAAACAACAATCGGGAGAAGGGCCACCAAGACTTCAGATGAGCCCAGATGTGTGGGTGGGGGGCTGGCATGGCGGTGTGACCAAAGGGGAAGACATTGCTATTCCACTTACCTACATTGGGCATCATGTGTGCGGCATAGGGGTCATGGTTGCACATCTCTTATAATCTGTGCTCTCACAGAGCCCTAGGTAATTCATACTCCCCCCACACCCCCTCCCGTCTACCATCACCTGTTCAGGAGGCCATTTTTGTGAAATAGTAGACATTATTGTGATGAGTATCCATTTATACCCTAATGACTGTCCATACTAGACAACAGGGACTTTAAAAGTTATATCCCTTTTACATCTAACTCCTGGGTTCGGAACAATAAACCTGAATTTAAAGCCATGTCACAGCGGCCTCGGTTACACCACAGTCTGGAACCAAGATACGGCTGAGGGCTGAGGCTTACCATTGCTGGAGCATGGAGATGGTATCATCTCCAAGCACCTTGAATACAGCTCTCTCTATGCATTGAAAAAACGGGTTGTATTCCAAGGTCTCGGGTTAACCCTTTCACATGGAGCTAAGGTGTAAAATGGGTTTAAGTTCACTTGTATTGACCTAATAGTCCTAAAGCATTTAGTAGGTCCAAACACCCATCATATTTTTCTGTGGTGTGGATACACTCTCTAAACAGTATTTGAAAAAAAAAAAAAAAAAACAGCATTGACACCGTACTCACGCTATCCTCCTCATCAAAGTGTAATTATAATGTGTCACTGATTTTGCAGCACAACAGAGTAGAGTAATATACAGTATATTGAAAATAGATAGAGATATGAAACAGATATGAAACAAAGATAAACAGGACAGAGCGAAGCATAAATGGATGCATTAGTGACCCATTAAAGGGCATTAGACCTCTTAATAATGACCTGTAAGAAAAATTACAGTTAAGCAGAATACAAATAAATGGAGGCAGGTCTTTAATTGCATTTCAGACACAGTTTAGAATGGTCAGGGCTTAAAGTGGTCCTGGAGTGGTGGTGAAACTAATTTCCCTCTGCCACCTAATTACCCCCCCTCCTCCCTATGAGTCAGTGCCAATGGTAGGGTTTTTGGCACCTCCATGCAAACTATAATGCTTCTGTTAGAATTACTGTGCAGGGCCAAGTGGAGGTTGAACTACTTCCACCTCACCATTACAGGGGGTGGAACTCGGTTCCACCCCATCCCCCACTTTAACCCCTGAGCATAAAACGACAGGACATGCAACAGGAAAAGAGTGGACAAACACAAGGCCACAGTAGATTACCTTGCTTGAGAGTTTACAATAATGAAAGAAGTATGGGTACTTATGTAGTATCTGGGCTGCCAATTTTGTGATTGTATGCCTTACCTTAAGGCATACAATCAGATGCGATGCGATGCGATTCGATGCAATTTTGCATAGGATTCAATGTTAAGAAGGTCCTGTTCATTTCCCCACTATCCAAGTGGGCATAGAGTTGATTTTATGTAGCGTGGCGAGCGCAGCGAGCCACTGAGCCCGAAGCGTGGCGAGCGAAGCGAGCCCCGCGAGGGGACGCATATTTCTTAAAAAGTATTCTGTGTCCCCTCGCGGGGCTCGCTACGCTCGCCTCGCTGCGCTCGCCACAGGTTTATATCCAACTCCATGCCCACTTGGATAGTGGGGAAAGGAAAAGGACCCCTTTTTCTCATTGAATTCTATGTTAAAATGGACTCAGACCATTTTAACATTGAATCCTATGGAAAAATCTTGATCATCGCATCGCATACGATTTGGTCGCATGCGATGCGATGCGATCCGATCCGATTTCTAAATCAGACGCCCAGATACTACATAAGTACCGAAGTATGAGATATGGTAGACCCAGTGGTCCATGTAGGAGAAATAAGTCAAGCCAGTAGCAGAGGCCTGGTTCCTGAAGGTGTCTATATGGTGTCAAGAACAAAATGTCGCAAAACCTACACATGTAAGGGACAAGGTGGTGTATGGCTGGTCATGGGGCCCTATTATTATTTTTATATATTAGAGCTCTAGTCAGGAGTGTTTTATAGGATCAAGATGGTAAATGAGCCTAGTAAGTACCACAGTTATGTAATAAAGCAATGTATGGGCCATGGTGGTGTGGCTATCATTCTAGTAGCGGTTATGCCTTTCTTGTGGGTCATTGTGGTTAATTACATTAGAAAGCCCTTTTAGTTAGAAGATCTTACCCAGAAATGTGTAGATGGAGAGTAATTGTGAGCTTCAGAAGCTATGTAGTAGTGTAGTGTAAATTCATTGGATCTGTCTGGTTACAATGTATGTGTCACTTTTGTGAACTCGAGTTGTTTACTTAGGCTAGGTTGGAGCTAAAGGAATGTTTTGGGAAACTGGATGGTCTAAGATAGTTTCTACTCATGGACAATAGTGAGAATGTCATTATTTATTTAGGCTGTGTTTCGAGCTCCTGCCTTGAAGAAGAGCTCGAGTGGAGCTTGAAACGTGTTGGCCCAGTACCTGCCATACACAGCTTTTGTGCAGTGACAACTCCCTGGACAAGCTTTGCAGCCACAAGCAGAGCATGGTCCAAACCATACTCTGCTATACTCACCTGTGGCTCAAACATCTCCAGATTGGTAGGATAACTTCTTGATAATATAAACATATGCTATACTGTATATCATGGCTGCCCATAAAATGACAAATCATTTTAAAACTTAATTTATGAAGTTTCAAAGCCCTTCATGCCCAAGGTACCTGAAGCAGCTTCTGATTCCATACTGTCCCAGCCAGATACTGAGATCTGTAGATGAAGGACTTTTAGCAGTACCTAGAATCTCCCTTAATTCATCTGGGGTCGAGCCTATTGTACTCACTTTACTGCAGTTTGAAAGACCCCCACTCTAGAATACTTCAACAACAGACTAAAGACTTTTGGATTCCTGGTCCCACAGGGATAACATCAGGTTTGTAGGCGGTCCAGTTGACCTGGAAGCAATCAGCTAAGCTCTTGGGACTCCCAGGATACATGGCTCCTCTCTCCTATAACTCCGCCTCCATGCTCAACTCCTTAGTTTTTTGTTGGTGCCTGCAGAAAGCAGGTGCTCCTCAGTAGGGGCTGCTGCCAGAAAGCCCAAGAAAGGTTTTATTTTTACTTTGTACTTGAACTACTTGGTCTGCCAGCACTGGAAGGCTTTCTGCCATTCACTGCTACAGCTGCATCACCCTCTGCTTGTACTGAGACGCCACACTGGCTGTGGCTTCATGATGTGCGTCTTTCAGCTGTGTTTTTTTACAGTGTGCTAGACCTGCAGGTGATCGCAACCCAAGGACTGCGTGGTAAGCAATCAGAGGCAGGTAAGGAGACTGTGGCTCACTTAAATTAGCGGTCTGCTGGCATTTGAGGGAGAACTGACACTGGCGCCAGCAGGCTGTTGTCAAACACCATATTCTAATTGCTCATGATTACCTGGGGATGGATGCCAGATTAGGTAGGGGCGCTGTGGCTGTAGCCCATCCCCCAGCACTGGGCCCAAACTTTCTGCAGTTTCCCACCCTAGCAGCTGAAAACAGCAGTGAGCGAGCAGCCATTAGAGCAGCTGCAGTATCCAAGGCTTTGAGGCTTCTTCTCCCTATAAAAACCTTATCTTAATAAAAGAACCAGGTTTTTACATAGCACTTATTCTACCTGCTAATGATACTACAGCTGAGCAGTTGATTGTGTGCTCATTACAGTGGTTATGTTTCTACCTGCTTTTGTGTGTGGTTGAGTGCTTGATATAAGACAGGTTCTGTTAGGGTTACCCCCTCAGCTATAGCATGTTTCACACACATTACTCATCAGTGTAACCGTGTGAGACAGGAGTTTTATTTGGCAGTGTCCAAGAAGCTGTTGTATGTTCCCCTATTCCCTCTGATCAGTGTGAATAATGGGAATCCTCCTCCAGTGGATGCACATGTTACATGTCTAGTGAATACATCTGCTTTACCTGTTGTGTCGGTTGCCTTCTTCAGACAAAACAGTAAAGAATTGTGTGAAATCTATTTTCTCACTAACTGGGCTAATAAATAAACCTACCATAGCATCTTCTTGGCCCGCAAAAGCATCAGAAGTCTGACAGGGATTTACACTGAATTTCCTTAGGTAAGGCTCTCTGTGAGAGTTTAAATCGCTGTCTGCGGGTCTGGGAGAAGGCACCAGCGGTGGCTGGCGTTGTCATGGCTGCCTGCAACAGGCACTCAACTAGACCACCAGGGCATAGAGCATAGGCCAGGTGTGTTCACCCATTTTTACAGGGCTCACAATACCAGGCGAGGAAAGACCAGCATAGGGCTGGTGTAGCAATATACTGGAGAATTCGTTACTGTGAATACCGATGGAGTTGGTTCAGGAACGATGATAGAACATTGATTGTTTGCTTTGAAACTGATGTGATGGGAATCACTGGATGATCTGTAGATCAGGAATAATGGTAAAACATTGATACTTCAGGAACGATGGTGCAACTACGACAACTCAGGAATTATGACAGAACATCGATACAGCTAGGTGGTACTGGCTGTAGTAAGTACCCGTCTCGGAGGCAGAGGATCACAGGAGCTGGAATACCTGGAGCTAGAAGCCAACACACTGAAGCAGAGATATACAGCTGTATCAGCAAGAGATAACTGAAGCACTAGCAATTTGAACTGAGTTTCCCATGATTCTTATACCCACTGGGAAGTGGGGATTGGCTGAGGCAGATAGACTGGAAACAGGTCTCACAGGAATGGCACAGGGGAAACAGGTGACTGGTCAATACATGGCAGCCCCCAAGTTTGGCTCTGGTGGGAAAGTCTGTTTGGAGATATACTTGGGGCCAGGAGCTATGATGGTGGCATAGGAAGCTGCAGGGAGTTTAGGATTATCGCCCAGCACGAGAGGAGAGACATGCTGCACAGCTGCAGATGCGGTGGTGCTGGATGGGCACAAGGGGATTGCCGCACTGTGTACAGGATGCCGACAGAACATGGCCCTGAAGTGCAGAGACAGTGTGGACAAGCAATTATATGGTAAGAATGTCTGTTTGATTACCCGCATCGTGACAAGCCACTTCTATGACCTTTCAGGCCCAACATTCTCAGTCAAGGACCTTGTCTGCATCCAGATCTGCAGTGCCTGTCTTTAACAGCATGGCATTTGAGTCTGCCATCCTGAAACATAACGGGCCCAAAAACCGGCGTCATCAAAAATATATTATAGCGTATGGGATACAGTGGCAAACGCAGGATTTTTAGAAGGGGGTTTCCAAATGTATTAACACTTCTCCCACTCTGCAGAGTAAGTACTGGAGGAGTGGTGAAAGTCCTGAAAATAGTTCTCTGATCCATTGCAATGTTTGAGGGCTCAGTTTCACACATACAGTAAATGTGCTAGGCATGTGCAGCAGCTCTGCTCTGTCCATTACACTGTATGATGTGGTGGCAGCTCCATTTATATACCAGTGCTATTGTCATAATTTAATGCACTTGCCAAATGGAGGGGGGTTTCCAGGCAACCAGAAACCCCCCTGTGTTTGCCTATGGGATACCTACTTATCCTGGTGTGCTTCAAGACATTATAATGCCAAACTTTTCAAGACTGCATGAATACTTGCATTTCTCCAAAGGGTATGATATCCTTGAAAAAGCTGCCCCTAGAGGCAGTGAAACGCGTTGGAAGCTGCTCCCTCTCACAGCCCCTCACTGCCATCGTTATTTTATATGCATCAGGATCCAACCAGCCGTCTCCAATCCCTATTGTTGGAATATAAATTGTCCGGGACATTGTCACCCTGCTTTTCCACATTCATCGTGATTCCTACCCAGGAGGAAATTTCATCTACCTCCACCCTTCAAAAGGAGAAAAACAGCTATCCTACATGGATACAAATCTCCCAAGGGATACACAGTGGTAAATATACCTTCATCTTGTGTGTATTATTGAATCCAGTGGAAAATAAACCCCCAACATCCCCAGTCCAAAAGGACTCTATTGTTCCATTCGGGACTGTACCCAGACGGCACAAATAGGAGCGGATCCTATTCATCCCTTTTTTTCAATTACATTGGCATACATTGAGGGCCTTTTGAGAGGTTTTATCCCCCCATATTTATGGTACCATTTTATTGTTTAAATGTGTATATGAATTATGTTTATTTTATATGTAATTAAATGATTTTTACTTTGATTATTTCTCATTGGTAAGCGCTACTTCATTTCTCCATTGTTTCCCCTCTTTTTTAGGGACCCACTCAGTCCCTTTAAGTAGCAGCTTTTTTGACACTCACCCCATATACAGCGCCCTCGGACCACCCTAGGGCAGTCCTTTTTGTTTCTTCCCATTTCTCCAAAGGGGTCTGGATTTGGGTCTAAGATTGGCCTCGCTCAAAGTTCATATTTCGGCCATTCCCATATGGAAAATTGTTTCTTTACCTGATATATATTTTCTTTCAAGGAGTAATATATATTCAGCCACCTTATTAGTTCCTCCAACAGCCCCAGTGGGATTTAACAGTGGTTTTGGTGCCTCTAGGGAAACATCCATTTGAAGCTTTACAAACAATGTATTTGAAATGGCTCACTGCAAAGACAGTCTTTTCACTTGCCATTGCATCAGCCAGACGTGTATCCGACCTTAATGCCCTTTTATGCCATCTTCCCTTTCTTATTTTTCACACGGACAGGGCTGTCCTCAGAACAAACCTTCCCAAGGTGGTTTCCAACTTCCATATGAACCAGGAAATCGTAGTTCCTGCTTTCAATTCTAGGGATTCATCTCCAATGAACTATTCCCTAAATGTGGTTCGAGCCTTAAAACTTTATGTGGGATGTACTGCTTCAATAAGAAAATCTGAAGCATCATTTGTCCTCTATGGATTTCACAAACGTGGTTGGCCAGCTAGCAAACAAACTTTGGCTGGCTGGATACGACTTAAGCAGGCTTACTAACAGACTACAGGTCCGATACCTGATTCTATATCTAAAAAATTCTACCAGGTCTGTTGGACCATCATGGGCGGCATGCCATGGGGCATCTGTGAAACAATTGTGCAAAGCGGCAATGTGGTCCTTTATCCACACATTCATTAGGTTTTTTTGCCTTTGATACGTCTACCTCCAAGGATGCTTTCTTTGGTTGCCAGATTCTTCTGGTATCTCGGGCAAGTTCCTTCCTGTGAGTACTGCTTTAAAACATCCACAATGTAGAACCATGAATCCCAAAGAAGAAAACGAGAGTTATGGTAGACTTACCTTTGTTAACTATATTTCTTCAAGGTTAATGGGACCCACAGGGTGCCCACCCTATTGTTAGCCTGAGGAATACTAGTGGTCTATTGATGTGTAACATACTCATCCTTGGTTATTAGTCTCTCTCACTATCTATCTGCAAATGTACTGGTATGTTATCATCTGTCTTCTTCCTCCTGCCTACTGGTTAATATCACTAAGGAGCTGAGCATGGAGGTGGGGTTGTAGGGGAGAGTAGCTGTGCATCCTGAGAGTCCCAAGAGCTTAAATGGTTGGTGCCTTGTCCACTGGATCGCCTATATCCCTGATGTTATCCCTGTTGGTCCCATGAACCTCAAAGAAAGAGAGTTAACAAAGGATTGTCTACTAAAACCCTCGTTTTCCTGTTAACTCAAACATTTCCATAATTCCGTAAAGTATAGTTTATAAAAAGCTTTTCTGTACTTTATTGTTCCTGTACTGTATTAAATTAATTCTATCTGTTAAGCGCATTAAGTCCTATTGGAGAAAGCAATATATAATAAAATTATTATTACTGTACAGATGGAGCTGGCCTTATCTATCCCCGGCGCTCGCCAGATCCCTTGCGCTGGTGGCGCCGGTGATAGAGACTGGGACGCGCGTGCGTCTCACGCGCACGCGCGTCCCAGAATTGCGGTGCCTGGGCAGCATCTTCCAGCCCATCTCTGCTTCGGAGGGGGGGGGGTGTCGGGGCGGCGAGGGGGACCAGTGGAGACGGCGGGGGAGGCATTGGGGATCCCCGCCGAGCTCCGTTGCCACGGGGCGCGCAGACGTCTCGTACGCGCACGCCCCCTAGCAGATGCCGACTGCCGGCGTGGATGGTGGTAGAAGCGCCATCCACAGCAAGGACAAGGCCGGCTTCATCTGTATATCCTACTGATTAAATTATTTTGCATGAATCTACTGCAATGTTTTATTGGGAGGATACCAGTGCACTTGTGTAATTTGTTCCACAAAAGATGCTTTTTATATGCTTTTTAAAAAAGTTTGTTTTATTTTGAATGAATTTCCCCTCCAAAAAACTTTTTTAGATATATCAGCTGAATATTTTATTATAGCTAAGCACCAAGAATTCATACCAATTTGTTTACCATATTGCCTATTTTTGGGTTACTGGTGTTCCATAGGTCTGACATCCAGGCTGAGTTTCGGTGGCGCTTTAGGGATATTATCTAATATATCATATATATCAAGGTACACCAGCATATCTCTTCACTTGTCTCAACAAGTGGTATAGGGTTCCGACAGTGGGGATCCCGATAGTCAGTATCCCATCATCGGGATCCCGACTGCCGGTGCCCTGACAGGCAATAGCCCCTGTGTGTCTTGATCCCCCTGTCAGAGCACCGGCAGTTGGGATACTGACTGTCGGGATCCCCACTGTTGGAACATCATCCAGCACCCCAATATCTGTGCCTCCAATCCACACTGATTACCTGCTCACATTCTCCGTAAGATTATTTTTGTAGAGCTGCACCCTGTTTATGTAATACCCCTATATCTATTTCTACATAAGTTGTTCTATCCTATTGCTAACCTTCTACACAGTTCACACAAAACTTCTATGTATTATTTTAGTACATTCAAACATCCCTTTGATCCTAGAACAGTATTGCAGTCTCACTGGATCATATAGCCCACAAAGGACCCTTTACCCTTGCATCCGGCTGGATCAATATGCAATTTGTGGTATTTTTAATAAATATTTAGAAGGTGGGTTCTCAAAGATCTCAAGGGCAGCACAAGCTCCAAAGTGGTTTCATTTAATTTCAAAGAATATAGGCAGTAAAGTACATTTATATGGAAAAAAAAACCTGAAGGCTTATTAAAAGTTTTATTTAGTTTGCTATGGTAGAATTAGAAACATTTGTCCAGAGCCAGATTAAGGTCTAAATGGGCCTGGAGCTGAAAATGATCAAGGGCCTATTATGCGCAATAATAGGGGTTGTGGCCAGCACCTAATAATGTGGGGGGCGTGACCAGTGTTCTGGTTGGGTGGTCTGCTCATGGGTGTGTCTCTATTTGTGCAAATACTTTCAACTAGTTATATATGCCTGGAAAAGGCAGGGGGCTTGCATAGGAAAAATGCAGGGAAATATATTGGCGCGTGCACTCCAAAGGTGCACCCGCAGGACGGCGATGTCCTAAGACACTTGCGGGGTGAGGCGGCACTCCAGTCATAAAAAAATACTGAAAGCCGAAACTTGATAGACAACATTTCAGCACCATTTATGTGGTCACCTAAGTTTACCACACCATGGGCCTTATTTTGGTTCATTCTTTCTGACAAAATCCTTCTTAGATGGACAAAACCAGGGCTATTTTTGTGCAGGCTCTAGCAGGAACTGTGGCCCTTATTCTAGTTCACTCTTTCTGACAAAATATTTGTTAGATGGACAAAACCATGTGCACTGCAGGTGAGGCAGGTGTTACTTGTGCAGAGATAATTAGATTTGGGTGGGGTTTTACACCTGCCTCACCTGCAGTGCACATGGTTTTGTCCATCTAACAAATATTTTGTCAGAAAGAGTGAACTAGAATAAGGGCCACAGTTCCTGCTGGAGCCTGCACAAAAATAGCCCTGGACAAAACCATGTGCACTGCAGGGGGGGCAGATGTAACATGTGCAGAGAGAATTAGATTTGGGTGAGTAATTTTGTTTCTGTGCAGGGAAAATACTGACTGCTTTATTTTTACACTGCAATATAGATCTCACTTTGAAGTAAACCCCACCCAAATCTAATTCTCTCTGCACATGTTACATCTGCCCCACCTGCAGTGCACATGGTTTTGCCCATCTAAGAAGGATTTTGTCAGAAAGAATGAACCAAAATAAGGCCCCATATACCCCTTACACAAATCATGCAACACAATAGTAACCCCTTATACTGTACTTGCCTCTTACACATTGTGCCACATGGAATGAGCCAAAATTCACACCGACTGAGCCAAAATTCACACTATGACACACGGTTTGAGTCAAAATTCATGTTATGCCACACAGATTAATGCAAAATTCACATTTTGCCACATGGATTGAGCCAAAATACACATTATTATACCTCCTTAAGAACCATTAGAACCCCTCCTTAAAAGTGTCTTGGGACACTGGACCTACAACTATACAAGCGGAGCACAGCGAACGCCGACATTCACCTGTCTGGAGCAGAGGTAGCTATACCTACAACGGCTGTGACACTTGATTCCCTGCAGCATCCGCCCCCAGCTGAGTGCGTGCGGTCGGCTCCCTGACGCAGTGAGCTGGTCTCGATACTGCGGTCAGGTTTGGGGAAATAACAGCGAATATACAAACTAAGGTACTCTGCTGCACTGTTTTGCCGGACTGTTCCCACATATATGGTATCGGAGGTTATACCCACAATAAGTGAGGCTTAAAGCGACAACAATACAGGTGCCTTTATATATTGAACTTCAAATCATTGACCGCTATTATCTCTCCATGGGCCAAATGTAATAGGGTGAGAGTTTCAGAAAGTGAGAGATTTTGGTAAAGTTTTCCCATTTTTTTTAAAGCAGCAATCAATTACACTGCAAGGCCAGGTTGATTTTTGCTATGTAATCGATTGCTGCTTTAAAGAACATGGGAAAACTCTCCCAAAATCTCTCACTTTCTGAAACTCTCACCCTATTAAATTTGGCCACATGCGTAGACATAAAGCTACAGATCAAGCGACTCTCTCATACTAAAAACGGGTCTGCCTGGACTGCTTCCACCTTTACAAATTAAATATAAAGTCCAGAAGTATTATATTCCCGTGGAAATGCTAATCTGAGAGGTTACTAATTAATTGGCTATTGGAGCATATGATCAATAGGGTCCATTGAAGTATACCACTAGCTGGCAGGAATTGGCAAAGTGGTACCGTCTCTTTTACACATTTGTATTAATTGTACTATTTAGGGATCTATACATTAATGTATATTATATACCATTTTTTATTAATGTTCTTTTGTGTGCAATATATTACAAATAAATAAGAATTTTATAGCAGTTAAATTCTGAGTGTTCCCAGCACTCTCTAGATACTGGTTTTCTTGTTTTTAACAATAGTAACCCCCTTATATTGTACTTGCCTCTTACACATTGTGTCACATGGAATGAGTCAAAATTCATGTTATGCCACACAGATTAAGGCAAAATTCACATTATTATACCAAACAGATTGAGCAATAATGAACAATAAACTTCATAAATAGGGGCATAATGCCTATTAAAAATGATGCTACATAAATGTTCATTGCCAGGGGTTCCATGCTCATTGCCAGGGGTTCCATGCTCATTGCCATGTGGGATTACATGCTCATTGCCAAGAGAGAATACATGCTTGCGGTAACTGGGGGGCAGCCGCCGCCGTGCAGAAATGACAGCCATTGACAGCCGGGTAGAGAGCAGGGGGCTGCCCGTCTGTATTCAGAGCACTGCATGTCCCGGCTATTTAAAATAATACCCCTTTCACACCAGAAAATGCAGGGATTTACCCGGGAATATGCCTAGTCCCTGCATTTTCTGGTGTGAGGGGGAGAGAAAACCACCCCTGCCCCCCTTTAAACAACCAGCTATATCTTTGAAACCAACTGACCCATTTACAGGTTGGCTTCGAATGATTTTGGTCCCGTGAAACTGGGCCGTTTGGTTCCAGAGAAATCTGTCAAACAACATGAACAGTCATGAAATTACATATCAGAAATTAAAAAAAATTGGTTTACCCGCAATGTCTCTAGAACCAATGAACCCATATGGACTTGTATCAGATTGAAGGCCCAGCGATTTGGGTTCGACTGAGATCAACCTCGAGCTTCTGTGATGCCAGAGGGGGAACTGGCAGCCGTTGGAATCGGGTGGATGTTGGAATTAGCGGGTCCCATGTTATCCTATGTGGAAAACGTTCCAGGTTTGCCTGGCGGTATCTCTGGTTCCCGGGGGGCTACCGACACAGGGCTGGGCTCATTGGAAAGCCCTGGCCCTCAGCTACAAAATGGGCCTATTTGGAGAATGGGCCTGGAGCTGTAGCTCCATCAGGCCCATTGTTAATCCGGCCCTGCATTTGTCCCACAATTTTTATCTTCATAAACTGACGATCCATAGCTGACAATACATCGGTCAAATGATATCCCCGCTGAGAAAAAGCTCAATCATCTCATCCAGTGCCATGATGGTTTCTGTTGGGTCATTGATGATGTGTCTGATGCGTAACATTTGTGAATACTGGAATCCTAGTCACAGCGGCAATGGGGGACAGCTATCATGCAACAATACAGAATTGCGATCGGTCTTCTTAATATGGAGTCCAGTCTCAATGTGGCCATTGATCAATTTAATCTTAACATCCAAGAAACATACTGGACGAAATGTCATAGGGTGCGTTTTTTTTTCGTTAGAAAAAAATCGCACCAAATCGCACCTTTAAAAATCAATTTTTTTGCCGCGAATTCGCATATGTAATGAGATGCAAATTTGCGGCAAAAAAGTGCGATATGGTGCGTTTTCGGGCGAATTTTAGTCATGAAAATGTGCTCATTTTCAGTCATGAAAATGTGCGCATTTTCAAACATGCGATTTTGTGTAAAAAAAAAAAAAAAGAAAAAAAAAACGGCGGGGGGTCCCCCCTCCTGAGCATAACCAGCCCCGGGCTGAAAGAGCCGGTCCTGGTTTCATAAAATCACAGAAACAAGCAAATCGGGGTTCTGTGTATTTTATAAAACCAGCACCAGGCTCAAGGGCTGGTCCTGGTTCCCAAAATACGGGGGACAAAATGAGTAGGGGTCCCCCGTATTTCAAGAACCAGCACCGGGCCCAACCAGCCAGCAGGGTAATGCCACAGCCGGGGGGAGACTTTTTATACAAGTCCCCCCGGCCAACGCATTCACCCCCTGACCGGTCAGCACGGGCAGGGGTCCTGGGGAAGTGGGGACCCCCCCAAAGAAGGGATTCCCCCCCCCCTCCTCCAGAACTTACCTGCCCATGCTGAAGCCCGGGGCTGTCCTGGATGCCCCTGAGCGGTGGGCATCAAGCTGATACTGGTGTAAAAAAATAGATGAAAAACTATTATCTTATACCGTGGAACTATGAGTCCCAACAAGCCTCCCCCGCATGCTGGGACTTGGAGAACCACAGGAGCTGACTTTCTCAGCTCCTGATTGGCCGCCTAGCAGCCAATAGAATCATTCTATGCAGAGGCGCGGAAGATGAAACATCTCTGCGCCTCTGACAGTCCGATGCGGGGAGCCGATGGAGATGCCGGCGTGTCACAGAAGGTGACAGAAGTCCAGGACTACGCCGGATCAAGACTTCAGACCCTTCCATGGACGAGCTGGGTGAGTAGGATTTCCTTCCACAGGTCCCCCATGGATTTCTTCGGACCCCTGACCGGACAACGACACGGACATCGACATGGAGAAGAATGTCGACATAGATCCGGACCAGGACAAGGCACCGGATCAAGACCCTGGGACCTACCTACGGGCTCAAGATAGGTAAGTATCAGTATGTATGGGCTTTGTATGTATTAAAGTTTTATTTTAAATGGGTGTCAGTGTGTTTATTTAACTATTTATTTTACTGTGGAACTACCTTTAATGCCCCGCATGCTGGGACTTGTGGTTCTCCAAGTCCCAGCATGCGGGGGAGGCTTGCTGGGACTCATAGTTCCACGGTATAAGATAATAGTTTTTCATCTATTTTTTTACACCAGTATCAGCTCGATGCCCACCGCCCAGGGGCATCGAGGACAGCCCCGGGCTTCAGCATGGGCAGGTAAGTTCTGGAGGGGGGGATCCCTTCTTTGGGGGGGTCACCACTTCCCCAGGACCCCTGCCCATGCTGACCGGTCAGGGGGTCAATGCTTTGGCCGGGGGGACTTGTATAAAAAGTCCCCCCCCCCCCGGCTGTGGCATTACCCTGCTGGCTGGTTGGGCCCGGTGCTGGTTCTTGAAATACGGGGGACCCCTACTCATTTTGTCCCCCGTATTTTGGGAACCAGGACCGGCCCTTGAGCCTGGTGCTGGTTTTATAAAATACACAGAACCCCGACTTGCTTGTTTCTGTGATTTTATGAAACCAGGACCGGCTCTTTCAGCTCGGGGCTGGTTATGCTCAGGAGGGGGGACCCCACGCATTTTTTTCCCGTTTTTTAATTTTAACCCTTTTTTTTTGGACAGAACCATGCACAGATCACAATGATCTGTGCATGGTTCTGTCAAACTCGCCAGCCAGAACCTGGTCTAATTTTTTTGTGATTTTTGGTAACCTTTACCAAAAATCGCACCCTATTACATGTGCGAGTTAGATGCTTTCCAATGGGAAAACATCTGGATGCGAATTGAAGTGTGACTAAAAATTACCACTTCAATATTTGCGATTTCGCGACAAAAAGTGTGATTTTTGCCGCAAATCGCACCCTATCAAATATGCGATTTTCAGGAAATGCCCGAAAACTGCATATTTTGCGGAAACCCCCCGCCCCCCCCCCCCCCCCCAAAAAAAAAATATCGCCTCCCATTACATTTCGCCCACTGTTTCCTTTCTGGTAACAAAACGTGAACTGCACCAGTACTTGTGTATTTTGGCGGCGCCCATCGCATCGCATACCATAACGCATACGATGGTATGCGATGCAACGCGATATCGTACGATAGTGCACGATGGCATACAATTTTCAAATTGTATGCCATTGTACATGGCATACAATGCCATACGATGCAATGCGATGCGATTAAACATTGTATAAGCACCCTAATAATTGCTTATACAATGTTAAGCACCCTAATGGGTGCTTACAATGTTAAATGCACCCCCACGCCACCCCCCCACTATAAACGTGAACCTGAAGCGTGGCGAGTGCCGGCGGTACACGTCCTACGACCTTTTCATACCCCCACTATCCACGTCGTCGAGTTGAGAATAGAATAGTGTGGCGAGCGCAGCGAGCCACCGAGCCCGAAGCGTGGCGATCGCAGCGAGCCCCGCGCGGGGAAGCAGATACCTGTGAAGCCCGCGAAGGGACGCGTTTACCTGTGAAGGTATCCGCGTCCCCTCGCGGGGCTTGTTGCGCTCGCTGCGCTCGCCACGCTTCGGGCTCGGTGGCTCGCTGCGCTCGCCACACTATTCTATTCTCAACTCCACGCCGACGTGGATAGTGGGGGTATGAAAAGGTCGTAGGACGCGTACCGCCGCCCCTCGCGGGCTCGCTGCGCTCGCCACGCTTCGGGTTCACGTTTATAGTGGGGGGGTGGCGTGGGGGTGCATTTAACATTGTAAGCACCCATTAGGGTGCTCAAAAGCACCCTTTAGGGTGCTTATACGATTTTTTATCGTATAGGGGGTCAAAATCGCATCGCATGCCATCGGGTACATGGCATGCGATGCGATGCGATCCGTTCATCGTACGATGGACATCGGGGGCGCCGCCAAAATACACAAGTACCACTGCACCTAATGCCTAGTGTCATTATGTCCAAGCAAGGTGTCAACCAACGTTTGCTCAGATCAAGACCATAGAAAAAGTAAATCACCAATAAAGCATACAAATAATTAAAGATGGCCGCCACTGTATAAGGGGGCAAAAATGTGGAAATATATAGATAGAAAATTATAGTAATATAATTATGTACTTAGCTGGTTGCCCTCATATGTAGACAGTGGCATAAGTTCGTTCCAGTTGCCCGGAGGCAAGATATATATTGGTGCCCCCACAAACACACACACACAAACACGCACCCCTATATAACCTTATATAAAATATATATATTTCTGTTTAGATAGATAGATAGATAGAGAACACATATATTTCAGAACTCAGCCACAGAAGCAATATCGTTGGCTTTTAAATAACTGATTTAAACTTCCAGGGAGAAGAGAGGTGCCCCCTTGGGAGCAGGAGCCCGGCGGCAGATGACTCCATTGCCTCCCAGAGTTCTGCCTCTGTATGTAGAACAATGTATACAGAGCAGCAGGGGGGAGTGTGGCACTACAATCACTGCATCAAACGGTTTAGAAGCTGCGCTGGGAGTGTCGCCCCCCCCCCACACTCCCCCCTTGCTGCTCTCTCTCTATCTAGAAGTTTTATGGATCGGCGGCACTCGCAAACAAAAAGACACCACGCATATTTACAAGCCAACGTTTCAGAGCCGAGTGGCCCTTTAATCAAGGTGCAAGTGTGAACCTTGATTCACACTTGCACCTTGATAAAGTGGCCACCTGGCTCTGAAACATTGGCTTGTAAATATGCCTGGTGTCTTTTTGTTTGCCAGTACCGCCGATCCATAAAACTTCTACATTGTGACAGTGACACTGTCAGCCTGGAGGGCACCACTTAATTCGTTTTACATAATGCATTCATCTGCCTGCTTGGAGTGCTGCCCCCACAGACTCTTATGCCCATAACTGGCAATGTGTCCTCAAAATAGAAAAGCACATTGAAATGAATAAGAGGTATAGTAGACTGTGCTAGATGACTTCTACTATACCTCTATTCCTTTCCTTGCCTGTTAGTACTATCTCCAGTGTCAGGGCACATTTTTGTAAGCTGGGGCCGAAAAGGAAATTGAAGAGTTGTAGCTAATAAATGGGCAAAATGATATGTCCTTGCAGTCATAGCTGAGCTCTATACAGACTTTAAGAATGGTGGGATCAGAATTTACAGCTGCAGCAAACAAATGCAACATATTGTTGGCTTTTTTAGTGTTATTTGTTTAGTTCCAGAATTTACATAATTGGAATGAAGCCGCTAAATATGAATGCATACCTTCCAACATTGAGGTTGAGGGAGGAGGGATGCCTTGCGAGCCTCCGGAGTGCGTTTGAAATTTTGTAGGCCTGGCCACGCGATAAGGAGACATGGCCTATTGCCGCGAGGCCACGCCCCATTTTTGCAACTGTGGGGGCATGGCTAGCGGCTCTGGTTAGCTGCTAGTTATGTCCCCAGCTCGTCCGTATCTATTCACAGGGGACAGGGGGGGTGGGGACTCCCAAGTGGGACACTGCATGGGAAGGCAGGTGATACGGGAACGTCCCAAAAATTGGTTCCTGCTAAAAATGGGACACTTGGGAAGTATGTGAATGTAAGCAGTGGTAGTGTTAATGAATAGAATACATCAGTACATTAAATCACCATGTTTTGTTTATTTACTATTTGTTTCCTTCCGTTTGTCATTTTATTTTAATTGATAGACTAAAGCTGCACTACCAAATATTACTAGCATGTTCCTACCCTAGTTGGAGCACATTTGGGCCACTATATAAAAAATATGGTGTCTTTTGATTTGTCATTACTCTGACCAATCCACAAACATTATAAAGTCTGAACTTTGTTATCTGGCTCATGGTTAAACAGAAGGAATACTGTAAGCAGCCCTTTCTGGGGTTATTTACTAAGAGTGGAGTTCTATTGAAAATGGGATGTTGCTATGGGCAATCAATCTTCTTAGAAGGTGCAAAATAAGTAGATTGGTTACTATCAGCAACATCCCATCTTCAATAGAACTCTCATCTTAGTAAATAAACCCCTATGTTTATTTTGCTGTAAAATGAGAGTTGTATTATATTCGTTTTCTCATACATCTACTTTTACTCAGCTCCCTGCAGACCTGTCCAAGATGCAACTTACTGATAACCCACACGGCCATGTCAATCACTTTCCCTCAAGTCAGTCCCGATGCAGCATTGTCAGCGACTCTGGAAGCAGCAGTTTGTCAGACATCTACCAGGTAACTTTGTGTGTGTGTATCTCATATTGGAGTAGAGTAGCATTACAGCTTGCTACATGATTCCACACCTTCTGTGAGATATTTTAACTAGGAACAAAGACCTTTAAATACATAACAACATATAAAGATTTAATGATAGCATCAAATAAATACATAAACAGTATGTCATTTTTAAAGCAATTTTGGAGAACCTGATAACTTCAAGGGCAACAAATGAGACCCTATAACCACCAAAAGGTCACACATTTCCATTATCAATGATAAGTTAAAACAAATAATTGAATCCAAGAATGGACACCCCACTCTCTCATTATACCCACTCAACCAAAGAACCCCATATGACATTTATACCCCTTTCAGACAGAAAAATCCCAAAAACCCAGGTATTTCCCGGATACAAAAACCCGGGTACAACTAGGCAGCAAGGGGCTGACCCCCTTTCACACAGGAGCAAAAACCCGGGTATTTCCCGTGTCGACCCCTTTCACACAGAAGCCGGATTTTTCCTGCAAAACTCTGTGTGTCATAAGAATAGGACAGTTTTTAAGGCACACAGAGATGAGGTCATCAAAAGTGGGTGGTGACTGCTCACTGCATTGCATTAACCATGGCATGACACAAGGATATGTTGTAAACAAGTGTTATTGTTTTTATATACTGGAAGGTACATGTTACCTCACATGGCTGTCAGTATATTTGCAATGTTTGAGTACACTGTGGCATCTTTGACTGTCCCAGTCATCTGCCGATATCCTCGTCCCCTCTCACTGCCAGCAGCTCTCACCTCTTGCTTCTACCAGTGGGCCATGCTATACTTTTTTCAGCTCCCTAATGACCTCAGAGGCCAGCTCCATTGCCATGCCCTCCCAGCCAATCAGAGAAGCCTATCCTCACAACCAATCAGCCAGCACCCCACCAGGAGAGCCAATCAGTGCCTAACAATGTGTAATAATCCCAAAAACCCGGGTCGTTTCCTTTCAGACAGCCGGCGACCCGGGTTTTTGGAATACAGACCCGGGAAAAACCCAGGTAAATACCTGGGTCGAAGTCCCGGAACTTTAGACCCGTGTTGACCCTTTCAGACAGAAGAAAAACCCGGGTCGACACGGCAAGAGCAGGGAAATTCCCGGGTCTTTTTTTCTGTCTGAAAGGGGTATAAGTATACAATTTACCCTAAACACTTCTGAAGCTGGCCAAACATCAGAAGGACCAGCTTCTGATCCGGATAATGTCACGATTTCCCCACCAGCTTCCCAGACACACGATAGATCTTATGTGTGACATTTCACATAAGATCTATTGTAAGATCTGCAACTCTCAGGATCCTGGTCGTTAGCCGCATCTTCAGATCTTATATGCAGCACATAAGATCACAGGATCTACGTCATGACCCACAGGACTGCGCATCGTACCTAAACACTTCACGATTTGAACAAAAACAACACACAATGCATAGCTCAACATGTCAAAATTGTGGGTTCGGGCCTGAAATCGATCTAATGTATGGCCAGCTTTAGTTTACTCCTTGCCGTAGGAAAGTTCCCTTAGCCTCCTCACTCACCTATTAAATAAAAGACTGTGACTTGGGATAAAGCAGAAATTTGCGCTGGGTCCGATTGGGCATAGAGCAGGAAAATGATCTGACAGGTAAAAGGCAGGAAGGAGTTGGGCGCCACGCGTGAAGATCCACTGAAACAAACTTTGCCCATCACGATATGGAAATGATAAGATTATTTTAGGAACTTATTTTCTCTTGTGTAAGCATTAAGAGCAACGTGTGACCTCTCATGCATAAAACAAATTATTTAGTTTTTTGAGATATATGCTTGGCCCCAGCACCAAAAAGGTTGTGAAGAAGTTGCCATGCTCAGTTTAAAACATTGCATTATTATGAAGAGTACATGATCATGCCATTTGTGGGCATGAGTAACATAGTTACATAGTAGTTAAGGCTGAATAAAGACATGCGTCCATCGAGTTCAACCTTGGTTAGCATGTATGATCTATAATTAGCTACATCCCTTACTATACATAATGTATTCTGATATATTTAAAGACAGATTATGATTATTGTTTGTACCCTGGATGTTTTTACCCAATAGACTGTTTGTCCAACCTTATTTTAAATGTATTTATTGTGTTTGCTGACACCACCTCTCCAGGAAGAGAGTTACACAATTTTACTGACCGTAAAGTTTTTTTCTTCTAAGGGAACAAAATCGTTCCTCTAATCTGAACCCATGCCCACATGTCCTAAAGTCCTTCCTTACAGTAAAAATTCCTTATATTGGCCCCTGATATATTTGTACATGTTAGCATGTCCCCCCTTAAACGTCTCTTCTCTAGAGTAAACAGTCCCAATTTGTTCAATCTGTCCTCGTAGCTTAAATTCTCCAACCTTTTATTAAATTTGTTGCCTTTCTTTGGACTTTTTCCAGTTATATGATGTTCTTTTTGTAGTGCTGGGACCAGAATTTTACTCCGTATTCTAGATGAGATCTAACCAATTCTTTGAAGAGTGGCATAATTACATTTGGGTCTTTAGTTTCCATGCCCCTCTTTATGCATGCTAGTATCCTGTTGGCCTTATTTGTTGCTACATGACACTGATAACTACACCACTGTTTGTTATCATTTTGATACTTTCACAGTTTTGATTTACCCAGCACCACCCCGCTTAAGTTATAACTAGCATATTGGTTATGTTTCCCAAGATGCATAACCTTGTATTTATCCACATTGAACCTCATTTTCCACTTTTTTGCCCACTCATCTAGTTTATTAAGATCGTTCTGAAGTGTGAAGACATCCTCGATTGTTGTAATTACTCTGCTCAGTTTCATTAATAAATATGTTAAATAAAGGGCCCTAGCACCGACCCCTGTGGCACTCCACTTAGTACTGGTATCATACTTGATACTGCACCGTCAATGCACTACTCCACTCTCTATTCTCTATTCTGCAGCCAATTTCCTACCCATATGCCCCGGGTCCCAAATCCTGCAGTTTATTTGTTTTTGGGTTTGCTGTGCAACAGCCAAGAGGGTAACAAGTAAACAGGTTAACAGTATACAATATAAACAATACAATCAGGTGTGAACATGCACAGTCATACATAAAGTTATGCCATGGGGACACAGTGTTAAATTATGTGCAGAGGGTTATGGCGTGACTAGACAGTGAGCGCCCATGAATCAATTATGTGTGTTTTGAATTGTTATTTGTACTAACTAGACCATTGTAATATCACTACATACCTACGTCATCCATATATGGACTATGGGCGCTGCAGGCTGCTGAGCTGACAGACGACTGAGGCAGCAGTGAGCGCATAGCTGGTCCCGCCCTGCACATATCTAATGAGCGGAGACCCAGTGCAGTGCATATTGAATGAGCGGGTCCCCGCCCCGTGCAGATGTAATGAGCGGGTCCCGCTCATTAAATATGCACGGGGCGGGGACCCACTCATTCAATATGCACTGCACTGGGTCTCCGCTCATTAGATATGCATGAATCGCGACCAGCTCAGCGCTCACTGCTGCCTGGGTCGCCTCTCAGCTCAGCAGCCTGTGGCGCCCATAGTCCATGGCCTCGCCCCTTCTTTGGGGGGGGGGGGAATTCTTTTGGGCAGGGGGGAGAAAAATCTCTAGCTACGCCAGTGCTCTAGTTATGTGAATTTAAAACACAGCGTTGTAGTGCAGGCAGTGATAAGAAAATAATAAGAAATAAGCTTAAGTGATGGTTTCAAGAGTCTTTTTAAAGTTGAAAGTTGTGCCCTTCATTTAATTTGGCATTTTACCATGGCTTCTCTGCTTTGTATAAAGACACCAATTCCTGAATACAGGCTGCTCTAGTTCCACTTGTCACTGCAGGCAATTACAGTAACTGTGCCCAGAAATAATAATTGGCTACTCGGCTTTACATAGAAACACAGGTTCCCCTAATATCACTTGTCCCTGCAGGCTTCCAAACAGTGTATTCTCCTTGATTCTGCCTATTTGTAGCTCATTATGGCCCTTATTCTGATTCACTCACAAAGGCATATTCCTTCTCAAATGGACAAAACCATGTGCACTGTAGGGTGGCAGATGTAACCTGTGCAGAGAGAATAAGATTTGGGTGGGGTTTTACTTCAAAGTGAGAACTATATTGCAGTGTAAAAAATAAAGCAGCCAGTATTTACCCTGCACAGAAACAAAATAATTTCTAATTCTCTCGGTACTTGCAGCCAGGGCCGGCTCTACCATTAGGCAGCTTTAGGCAGCTGCCTAGGGTGCCAGGATCTGGTCTACCTATCAAAATATCAAGGATGCTGATGAGGATCTTTGTTGTACTTAATGCAGGTGTCTGCTGTGGAACTTCTAAGACCTCACCTCCATACTTTCCCTTGAGGCATACTTCCCTACTTTGCTGCTGCCTCCTCCTCCTTGTGGATGGCAAAGGGTGGCCTCCAGAGAAAGCAGGGAATGTCCACTTTCCTAAGGGGCTGGGTGGTCCAATCAATACAAGAAAGCCCCTTGGCATTTGGAAATGTTAGGCAAATATGCCTTAAGGGGTTGGAAAGTGCGTATGGGTACAGAAAAACATACACATATTCTGATATATTGGGCCTCAGTACCTAGTGAGAAATCTAGCACTGTGTCTAGGGATGCCACTATCTGGGAACGGCACCAGAGATATTACCAGTGCACTAATTCAGACATGGCTATTTGGGTACAGAGCAAAGACTAGGGGTCCGGGTGTAATATAATATTGTGCCTAGTGGCCCACTGACTCTTTAATCTGCTCATGGACCTGTATAAAGAGTTTTAAGAAGTTCTGCTAGCAGACAGCCACCTATCAATGTGTTTGGTTTCTTACTCAACATTATCATCAATGTCATGGAAGGCATAGCTGTTAGTAAGAAGGGGGCTGACAGGATTGGAGGATATCACTTTTCATGTTTAAATTTTTTCAAAGCATTCAATGAAAGTAATAAATGTCAATTAAAATGCTTCAATTATAGGCAACAGAAAGTGAAATGGGAGATGTGGACCTCACAGGGTTGCCAGAAGCTCCTGTGGATTCTGAAGATGAAGAGGAGGAAGATGAAGACATTGACAGAACATCGGACACATTGTTGGGTCGAGATATTGTACGAGAATGCCTTGAGAAAGATCCTGCAGACCGAACAGATGATGACATTGGTACTATATAGAGATGATGTTCTGTTTAACTTGTTTTGCAAAGAACAAAATGCATGTTTTAGGAGAATGTTATATACCACTCATAGGGGGTTATTCAGGTTGATTCGCAGCCTTGCGAGTCCACCAAACCCCGCCCGGCGAACGACCGCCCCCCCCCCCCCCCCGCCGCCCCGTCAAAGTGCGGCTTCGCCCGAACAGCTGCGAATGGATGTTTTGCATAAACATCCATTCGCATCATGGCTCGGGTAACCACCCACATCTTTCGATGGTCACTGGCCATTGAATGATGCTTAGCGTGCACGCCTATAAAAGTGACTTTTCAGTCACTTACATTTGTGTGCATGCTGGCGTGGATATGGGCGGGCAGCTGACATCCGGTGATGTCAGCTACCCGCCCCCCACACCCGTGTCACTGCCTCATTACCATGAGAACGCCCAGCATTCTCATGGGAACGCCCATGGAACGCTGGGCATTCCCATATTGTAATGGGGCAGCCCGGCGCCCCCCGCCCATCTCCGCCCCCCCCACGCCGCCATGGGTGCGTGCACCCGGCGAACCGAAAGGTCACCATGGGTGCACGCACCATACAACCTGCACATGCGCAGATACCCACCTGCGCAGACGCGCAACATGAGATCTGAATAAGGTCCATAGATGGTTAACTACAAACTGGTAAACTTCAGGGAAGCGTCAAGACATAAGCCTGGTACACACTGGAGCGAAGGGCAATCGTTCTGAAATCCCCGCCAGCCTAGGTCCTCCGTATATTCTGGAGCGATGCTATTGAATGATGGAACAATCAGACTTTCATTAACATGCGCGTTTTCACTATGTTTTATGTGCAACGTATCAAACCTAGGACCGTCACATGCAACTGTGGGAGCACGCATATCACACATACACACTGAGCAATATGCACGATATGCCGGTCTGATCCATCCAACCAGACAGCATATTGCCCATTGTGTTCCCATCCTTAGGACACTAGGCTTTTGGACTTGAATTATACATTATTAATGCCAATGTCTAGTACACATTCATTGGTGCCCCATATGCAGTTATGTATGCGATGTATGAGATGTAGGATGGTTGGTATCAAGCCTCAGAGAGAGAGAGAAATGAGGAGCAGTGGGTCAAAGTAACCAATCAGCTCCTAGATGTTTTTTCTTAGAATGTATTATTTTAATTTGGTCTATGTCCAAAGCTGGCAGTAAAAACAGAAATCAGGACATGATGCATACAAAAAATACAAAGGTAAAAAGTCCCAAGGCGCAAACAACCGAATCTTCAGCCAAGTCCAAGAAAGAAGGGTCACCACTCAACCCTATGTAGATGCGACTGGTTTGGAAGGATGGACCGGGGGCGATGATTGGCTGTCCACACAGTTATCCAGTGATGTCAAGAGGATATGAAAACAGAAAAAATATATATATATGCGTCAGCATGAGTTCTGTGTGATGGGTAGAAATGGGGGTGCACTCAAAGGGTGGGTGGCTAGAGGCGTACCCTCACTCACGATTAAAAGAGCAGATATGTGCATATAAAGGTATCTTTACAGCCTATTCGGACTTCACCACTGGTGCAACTTCTAGGAGTATATGATGCGTACCCCTCACTCACGATTAAAAGGTGGGTATGTGCATATAAAGGTATCTTTACAACCTAATAAGGATTCACCCCAGGTGTAACTTCCGTGAGTATATGATGCGTACCCTACTCACAAATGAATGTGTAGTCATAAACGCATCAAGGTATCTTTTTTTGGTTGGTGAGGGGTTTTCTATTCCTGGCAATCAGTTCCTCCTGTCCACAGAGCATAGAAACCAAAAAAAGGAATGTACCTCTCTTAGTGTTGAGGAAGACAGGTTGTCCTGTCGAAACGCGTTGGCAGGAGAGGAGCTTGCTGTTTATTGCTGGGATCCACCACTTGTTCATGGATACTGATTGGGGTATAAGGCCAATACCCCAGTCACAAGGTACCGGACTATTCCATCTTGTGTATCCCAGTTTATGATTTGCATTTTTTTATGAATAAAACTATCAACATTAAGAGAGGTACATTCCTTTTTTTGGTTTCTATGCTCTGTGGACGGGAGGAACTGATTGCCAGGAATAGAAAACCCCTCACCAACCAAAAAAAGATACCTTGATGCGTTTATGACTACACATTCATTTGTGAGTAGGGTACGCATCGTATACTCACGGAAGTTACACCTGAGGTAAATCCTTATTAGGTTGTAAAGATACCTTTATATGCACATACCCACCTTTTAATCGTGAGTGAGGGGTACGCATCATATACTCCTAGAAGTTGCACCAGTGGTGAAGTCCGAATAGGCTGTAAAGATACCTTTATATGCACATATCTGCTCTTTTAATCGTGAGTGAGGGTACGCCTCTAGCCACCCACCCTTTGAGTGCACCCCCATTTCTACCCATCACACAGAACTCATGCTGACGCATATATATATTTTTTCTGTTTTCATATCCTCTTGACATCACTGGATAACTGTGTGGACAGCCAATCATCGCCCCCGGTCCATCCTTCCAGGACATGATGCATAGTTTAGCAACTGCTGAAAAAAAAGATAATAAAAACATGGCAATAATAAGTGGTTGTATGTATGTGTGTATCTATGTATACGTATGAGGGCTTATTATTCTACAAAATTATTCTACAAAACAATGGCCTTCATGATAACAAGGTTTTTTTCAACTTTATCTAGATACTTTCTAAGTTCCACCAAGATCATCTATATTGCTAATCAAGGCATCAGCTCTGTAGAATTGGGTTTATAATTTGCCATTGCATTGACATTAGCAAATATGCACTGCACTTATTGTACAACTATACACTTATACGACCATAACGCTAATATACATTTTTAGATTTATAGGTGGATGGATTATATGGATAATATTTCTCTATTTTACCTATTGTTATTGTGTAATGAAAGTAGCTATGATGTACTCAATAGATTATTTGTGTTATGCTGCAATTATCTTCTGCTTTTACAGAGCAACTAATGGCATTTATGCATCAACTGCCTGCCTTTGTCAACATGACTTTGTCTGTGAGAAGAAAGCTTTGCTCAGTGATGGTATTTGAAGTAGTGGAACAAGTTGGTGCTATTATTCTCTATGATGGTCAAGAAGTAAGTAATCACATAATAGCATGATATGATTTGATTAGAGAATAATGAACAATATTTTGATATAATGACCATGTACTGTAATACTGTACAGTCCAATTTCTACTCACAAATACTGAGCAGTCACATGGATAGCCATATTTTATATCTTATTTTACATGTAGGCCACAGCGCATAGTACAGAAACAGGGGGGTATTCAATCCTGGGTCACCACTGTGGATTTGTCCCGACAGCCGTGATCCTGGCCCGTTTTTATTTTGCTCGACATCATATCGCCAGGTGGGATTCAATGTCCCGCTTGGTGATCGCGAAAAGGGGGTGTGTCTGCTTAAACGTCCTTGGATGGTCGAGATTCGGCCAATGAATTCACCACCGTGATCGACAAAACGGGCCCGACAGCATTTAAAGTCGGCCCGTTCTGTTGAGCTGCCTCTTCCATGCTGTCAGGCAAGACAGTATTGAATAGATGCCCGCCGCTATTTCCCCCAATAGCGTCAGAGATTGAATACCCCCCTATGCATGGTTGGACCAATTAAGTACTAAAATAAATTGGATTACCATACATGCCGTTGTTTAGCCAGTCCCACACTGTATAGATTCCATAGCAATAACTGTAATTTCACCTGCTTTTATGATGTGGTAATTTAGTACCACAACCATGAGACACTAGTATGTCTTTGCAAGTTTTGCCACCATAAATAGGTAAAGCCTATTTTTTTTTTGGTATTCAATTCTATGTATAGACTAAAGGTCAGAAACTATTTTGGGAGTCAAATTTTTCTTTGTATGTGTTGTATATATTATTCCAGCCTTTCCCAGTGCTGGTGGATTGGGCCCATATCACAAAACGTCATTATGAACATTTATGTGTTCTCTATTTAGCTGGACTCCTGGTATGTCATTCTGAATGGCACCATTGAGATCACCCACTCCGACGGAAGGACTGAAAACCTCTGCATGGGAAATAGTTTTGGGATAAATCCATCTTTACATAAGCAATATATGAATGGTGTCATAAAAACAAAAGTGGATGACTGTCAGGTACGTTAGCGCCATAGCAGCTTGTTACCATTATTGTATTATCTTTATACTGTTAACTTACAAAATAACATTTACAAAAGTTGCACCTACTGATGCCAAAGACCGATTGTTATAAACATTATTAACAAAATACCAATGACAGCTTGGTTAACTGTCCGGCTTGCCGATAATACAAATAGCAGCAAATGCTGAAAGTTATTATTGTATATTACTTTAATCATCATTGTCTTCATTATTATTCTTGTAAAGTAGATTTATATGGCACTGTAGTTCTCTGCAGCACTGACCAATAGGGAAAACATAAATAAAACAGCAACAATACAAGGTAAAGAAATTAGATGCAGAAATGATAACAGCGCTGGAAGGGGTGTGCTACGAGAGAGCTTACATTCTAATTGGTAGAGGGCATAGTTGAAGCAAGAGAAATAATTTGAGATCTGTGAATATTTGGACATATGTGAGGGCACATTAGTGGACATATGTGAGGGCACATTAGTCGGGCACACTTCCTGACTTCCTGGCAGACTTTCCAGACAGGTTGGTTGCAGGAAAGTGGGCAGGTCGGTGGGCATGAGTGTGCCATTGTAATCCAACTACACCAGGGGTGGGCAATAAATGGCCCTCCTGCTGTTGATAAACTACACATCCCAGCATGCTTTGCATCAGTTTCAGCATGACCAAATATCAAAACTAAGGCAAAGCATGCTGGGATGTGTAGTTCATCAACAGCTGGGGGCCAGCCCTGCACTGCACAGTGCTAAGATTACCAGCATTTCAAGTAGGGGTGGGACCACATTAATGCAATTCAGAGAGCAATGCTGTAGACTGATCCAGCTGATTCAGACCTGTATAGGTCAAGTATGTACACATTATAATCCTATAATGCAAACATTGTGCGGAATCTGCTCTAAGGAACAGTAAGCAGACACACTGCTAATTACAAACAGAACTGCATATATTGCTCTATAAAGGCTTTAAGCAGTTGGACTGACAGCTTGAACCCTGTAGGGCCCATGTGCCCATTCTCAGATGCAATGTGTGTGTGTGTGTGTGTATGTGTGTGTGTGACCCTTTTGATACTTCTCAGATTGTAAATCCATTCTCTGTCAGCTTGTTACATTACACATCAGAGGCGGAACTAGCATTGGTGCAGCAGATGCATTGCACCAGGGCCCCTGAAGACTAAGGGGCCCATTGCTCCCCAAACCAGCAATTACTTATTGGGTTGGGGTAGAGGAGGGAACCTAAATTATATTTTTGCACCTGGGCCTGCCACACACAAGTTCCACCCCTGTTACACATAGTAGCATGTGGTCGAGGTTCCTTCACCTTTTAAAGTAGAATTTGTGTTTTTCTCTACTTAGACCTAAGGTACTGGAATTTCAGCTGTGTTCTTTGAGATGTTGCTGGTGGTTTTTACAAGACAAAGGGCCTTATTCTGGTTGAGGCAGTCCGTTCCGAATTCTTTCGGACGGTGACTTTTAGCTAACTGCGCATGCGTAAGCAACACAATGCGCATGTGCAACGCTGTGTCTCCGCAACTTGTTCTCAACAATACAGTCTACAAATGCCCACCGAACTCTCGGGAAAGATGGGCGTAATATGGGCATCATGTGGGCATGTATAAGGGTGCGGTTTTAAGGTGGGCAAAACTGGGCGTTAATGTGGTCATAGACGTGGGAGTGCACGAACTGTGGTAGGCGTGCATTCGAACCAGACACCGAGCGCAAGCGAACCAACACGGCAGAAATCTACTGTGAAAACAAGCAGCTTTCACTTCTCGGAAGGCAATGGTTCATGCGCTAGGTATTCGGATCGCCCAATTAGTTTGCCCGCACCTTAAATACTCGCAGCTGAGCACAATACAATCCAGTCCTCTGGTCATTACTGATTAAACTAATTAAACACTTTCCACAGGTTCAATTGGAACCACTAAGACAGGTAAAGGTGCAACAATGAACTAATAAAATTTAACATGATGTAAGGGTTAATCTGAATAGTTAAGTGTCAATTAGGAAGTAATTGATTACAAATATAAATAATATATATGTTAGGGGGTACCATAATTGGTGTGTAATATGGATGAAGCATGATTTCCGAATAGATTTGTGAGGTGCCAACTCGGTGCGTAGGGTCAGCTTCCCGCCCGTTCGGACGCAGTAGGACCGTGCTGAATCTTTGAGTTCCGACGGCGCACACGGGCGTGTGGATGCAGTCTGAAGACACTCCCTCTTCTTTGAAAGTCCGTCCGAACAGATGCGGGCGACATGTAGGCGTGTGTTCTTTGAAGGTCCGGCATGCGTTGCGTTCGGTCATTTCCGAACGAACGCGCGTCCGAAAGAGTGAACTAGAATAAGGTGTGAATGATAGAATATCTAATTTCTGAAGTCTTAAGATTCCATAGTGGTGTATGGTCCCTGGTTACCTTTTTGCTTGCTTGGTTGTTTCTGTGGACATACTGCATATTAGGGATGGCCATCGACCATGGATGTTTAGAAATCATTGATGGTTTATGGCTGATGTCGAATAGTTTTGACATCGATGGGGGAGAACCAGGTGGTTTCCCACCATCGATGTCAGGCTTAACTGAATAGTTTATTTTTTATTTTTTCATTAAGAGGCTGGGACACGGAGCATAGCTCCGTCTTGAACAAACGTGAAGCCCCGCCCCTGTGTTTTGATTGGCCCACAGGCCAATCTTTCAAACCAAATGGATGACCATCGATATGTAAAAACATCAATGTCATCCATTGCATACTTATACACCATCGATGGCCTGGTGCCCTTTTGCCATCGATGGCAACCATCGAAGACAAAGGCAACAATGGCCTACTGCATACTGCATTTATTGAGAGATTTACTTTGTTGGACTTTATGGTGGCTGTGCTCTTCCAGGTACAAAGTGTGCGGAGTGCGGTGTTGCAAATATAGGATGACAAAAATGATGTCAGCGGTTCTTGTTCACTCAAGTTGTAGGCTACTTATGTGTTATGTGGTTCTTTTTGGTTTAGAATTTGTAGTGGTAAATTGGTTCTTTTTTTCATTTATAGTTCTACTTTATTGGTGTTTATAGCATTTTAGAAGTTCTTTTTTTAGGTTTTAGTTGCACAATTTAAATTTGTAAGATTTATATCCTTTGTATTTCGGGTGCTCTGCTCCTGCAGTATATGCTGTACAGTCTTGTGAAATCGCTCTTACCTTCTGCTAAATTATGCCTGAGGTTTTAAAGTCTAGCCTGTAGTTTTTCTAAAAGAAAAAGATGATTGGTGAACTAGAGAAAATAAAATTTACCTAGTGTATAATAATAATAATAATAATAATAATAACAACCAGATTATATGCCAACCATGACAGTGTACTCTCATTGGTGACTGCATAGGATAAGCAGTGCCCTGGCACTGTCAGAGCAGCAGTAGCATTGTGTTAGTTGTTAATCATATCTCCCAGTGTTAGTTACTTACAACAAAGCATTTTAGTTGTATACTAACACTGGAACAAATGTGCAGTATGTAAATCCCAAAGCACTGTCCTGTAAACCTTAAGATTTACCAACACCAACACCAACAAAGTGAACAGAATGAACACATTGGAATAATTATTTTTGTTCTTTTCTTGAACTCCATGTAACTGGCATTGGGGTACAGGAACATTCATAAAGACTGATCAATAGCAGATAAAGTTTCTTTATTCGGGTAGCAGTCAATTTACCAACGGACGTTTCACCAGCTGTCGATATACTGACATGGTCAATATAGAGACATTCATTATGCTGACATGGTTAATTGATCGACATAGTCAAATGCAGACATTTAAGATGCCGACATGTCAACATGAGTTTTCAAGCAATTTTAGCCCCCAAAAAAGACTTGATCATACGTTATCATCCCAGTGGACCTGGAGGGGGAATATAATAGTTTACCGAGCACAGCGAGGCACCATGCCCGAAGCACGAAGAGCACAGTGAGCCAGGCAAGGGGACACGGTACACTTAGGCAGTGTCCATGCTGGCCTACATCAACAAAAAATCACAGATACACTGTCGGTCTGATGTCGGTCAATTGAACATGTTGGCACAATGAATGTCTTTATATTGACTTTGTCTGTATTTTGACTGTTGGACAATAGGTGTCGACATAATGACAGTCCATAAAACGTCCCTTGAGAAATCATACTGAACTCCTTTCTTCACTCCCTTTAGTGTTACACGTTACCGGTAACTCTTGTACTGTTTAGCTGGAGAAAACAGGAAGTTTTCTCAGATGGTGAATTGTCAGCAAATACACTTCATGTTTTACATGCATATTTTTAGGAAATGACAAATTAGCTGTTTTCTCAGTTGTGTTTTATCTCTGAAATGTTCTATTTTGTATTTTCGTAAAGAATTTAGAAGGAAATCATGGGCGATCTATTATTACGTGAATGGTCTCTTTTAAACTACATACGTCCTGCACTAGTACGTGGAGATATATTTATGTACTGTAGATTTCTTAAATGTCCTCATGTTTTTCTGGGACAGTTTGTATGCATAGCACAGCAAGACTACTGGAGGATATTGAACCATGTGGAGAAGAATACCCACAAAGTTAAAGTAAAAGGAGAGATTGTGATGGTTAATGAGCATCGGGAATTGGATCGTAGCGGCACCAGGAAAGGACACATTGTGATACAGGTAGGAAGGCAGCGTTGTGTATAAAATACACGCTGTACCAATGTTTATTCTTCATATTATATGTAATAGAAATGTTTCTAAATATGCATAGTGAGATATATATATATATCTAGATATATATATCTATATATATAGATATATATATATCTATATATATATATATATATATATATATATATATATATACATACATACTATATATGAGAAAGATAATACATAAGCCTATAATAGAGGCTAATACCAAATTTACATGCTTTATAAGTCATGCTTTATAAGTTTATTAGTTTTATAAGTTACCCCTGACTGACACATTTGTTAATATTTGACAAATATGACTCAAACAGAGATTCTACCATTATATATAAATAAAATAAAATGTTCCATAAATATTACGCCACTTGCAGTCTCTGAATGATTTCTCATTTTCACTCATAACCAATGTAACAATGGGGCAGATGTATTAAGCTTTAACAAGAGATAAATCCAAGGGTGATAAGGAGAGATAAACGTTCAGCCAATCACCTGCTAACTGCCATGTTACAGCCTGTGTTTGAAAAAAGTCAGTAAGGAGCTGATTGGCTGGACGTTTATCTCTCCTTATCACCCTTGCATTTATCTCTTGTTAAGGCTTAATACATCTGCCCCAATAGGTGCAGAGTGGTTACCCACCATTGATCTAGCTTATAAATGGATGATAAAGCTGCAATAAAACCTAGAGGCATCAGCAGATTGTAATTGATCCTCCCCCTCGCACCTGATTGAAAAAAATATTTATTTGAGATTTTGTAAGATTTGGGAGCATTGTGGCAAAAGGCTGCCTATAGCAAATGCTACCTATAGTCTGATGGGGCATCTATAAACGTATACATTTATTTATACCTCTGAAGCAGTGGCGGTTTTTACCTATGGGCTGCAGGGCTGCAGCCCCCCCCCCAGGTAAAATCGGCCACTGTAGTGCAGTCTGTGAGACTGCGCTAGCTTCATTGTGACTGGCAGTGACTTCCTATTGGAAGTCCGACCTGCCAGTCACCAAGGCAGTCCCATCGGGAGGTGTTCCCTCCCTCCGGGATGCCTTGCTATGGGCTGCCAAGCAAAATCCAAGATTGTGCATACGCAATACCTACATTAGTATTGCGCACGTGCCGGTCCCGGGGCCTGTCATCTGTGTTATACAGGCGCCAGAACCATGATTCCCTTCTATGGGTTGTTGCTGAAACAGCCCATGGAAGCTGGCCGCATGCGCAGTGCAGAGATTTGTACTGCGGGTACTTGTGTATTATCATGGCGCCCCCGATTTCCATCGCAGGGCATTGTACGATGAAAAATCGAGTCGCATCGCATGCGATGCGATGCGACGCGATTTCACTCGATTTTTAATTAAATGCCCCCCCAGACCCGATTTTTTATTGTATATCCACCCAGATGGGTAATAAATATGTAAAATGCCCCCACATTGTTAACGGCCCCCCACTATCAACGGCAACCCGAAGCGTGGCGAGCGCAGTGAGCCCGCGAGGGGCGCCGGTACGCATACTCCGACCTTTTCATACCCCCACTATCCACGTTGGCGTGGAGTTGATTTTATAAAGTGTGACGAGTGCAGCGTATACCTGTGAAGTAATGCGCGTCCCCTCGCTGTGCTCGCCACTTTTCGGGCTCGGTGGCTCGCTGCGTTTGCCACACTTTATAAAATCAACTCCATGCCGACGTGGATAGTGGGGGTCCTGCCCCTCGCGGTCACGCTACGCTCGCCACGCTTCGGGTTGGCGTTGATAGTGGGGGGGGGGGGGCGTTAACAATGTGGGGGCATTTTACATATTTATTACCCATCAGGGTGGGTATACAATTAAAAATCGGGTCTGGGGGTGCCATTTAAAATGGGACTCAATTGCAAATCGCATTGCATCACATGCCATTGTAATGATAAATTGATTTTAAAATTGTATACTCAGCCCGGAAAAAGGCTGAAATCAGGTCCATCGCATGCCATCGCATACCTTAATTAGTGGTATGCGATGCGATGGGCGCCGTGATAATACACAAGTACCGTACTGCGCATGCGCCGGTCCTGGTGCATGTCATCATAGCACAGGCAACGGAAACACTGCGGGGACCGGGAGAAGAGGAGGTGGCAGCAGGGGTGCCTGCATCGCAGGACCCCCGCGGCTGTGGCCAGAGGGAGCCCCCTCCCCCCAAAAGGTACGAGCTGCATTTACAAAAACATTTACAAAAAGTTACCATTGTGAAAAAGTCAACATATGCAAAAGCTTGGTATGGAAAAAAATTGACAAATGAAAAGGTTAAATGGTAACCTGAGCACGGGAACCCCCAATCAGACTTTTGTATGGCTCGCTTTGCTCACCATGCTTCCTTCTATTCCTAATTGATTGCATGGATTTGTGCATGCTTATGCTAAACATGCTGCTGAGGTGGTCATCTATTTTTGTCTGAGTTTGCCCTTACCTTCCAACTGTCCTGATTTAGGTGGGACAGGACCGCTGACCCACCTATTGGCAGCACTGGGCCAGTGATAACATTGGGCCTTATTTTGGTTCAATCTTTCTGACAAAATCCTTCTTAGATGGACAAAACCATGTGCACTGCAGGTGGGGCAGATGTAACTTGTGCAGAGGGAATTAGATTTTGGTGGGGTTTTACTTCAAAGTGAGATCTATTTTGCATTGTAAAAATAAAGCAGCCAGTATTTACCTTGCACAGAAACACAATAACTCAACCAAATCTAATTCTCTCTGCACATTTTACATCTGCCCCACCTGCAGTGCACATGGTTTTGTCCATCTAAGAAGGATTTTGTCAGAAAGAGTGAACCAAAATAAGGCCCATTACCAGCCACTTTATCACTTCACCAAGCTTAATAAATCTGCCCCTAGGCCCATGAGGCATGGACCAAGTGGCAGCACCTATTGCGGGCAGCAGCTGTCTGAGGCATGGCTGAGCGGTCGGCCATCCTCTTGATTTTTTGGGGGGTTAGATTAGTTTAGATTAGATTAGATTAGTTGGTACTTATGTATTATCTGGGCTCCCATGTTAAATGCACTCTATTTTTTCATACCCCTACTATCCAACTACGCATGGAGTTGATTTTATATAGTGTGGCGAGCGCAGCGAGCCACCGTGCCCGAAGCGTGGCGAGCGCACGCGGTCTCATAAGAAAAATGGGAGCCCAGATATTACATAAGTACCGATTAGTTTTTTTTTAAATAGTATGACTGCGGGAGCAGGGGACCCAGCGCGGCCAGTGGTAGCAGGGAACATAGCGCTGCTGTGGGAGGACAGGACCCTACACTGCTGTGGGAGGATGACACTGCTGTGGGAGCAGGGGACCTTTCACGTCTGTGAGAGTAAGAGACTCAACGATGATGAGGGAGGGGGTGCCCATTGCGGCCAGTGGTAGCAGGGGACCAGCGCTGCTGCGGGAGGAGGGGACTGCTGGAGCATGAGACCCAGCGTGGCTGCAGGAGCAGGGGACCTAGTGTATCTGCGGAAGTGAGGGGACTCGGTGTGGCTGTGGGAGCAGGGGACACAGCTCTGATGCAGAAGGAGGGGACCAGCATCTGCCTGAGGCTGCTTACATATTACCCTGCTCATCTGTTCACCTGGCAGGAGAGAAGACAAGGTATCTGGACTCATGATTGATTGACTTTAGGGTAGTGGTTCCCAAACTGTGTGCCGTGGCTCCCTGGGGTGCCTCGGGACACTTGCAGGGGTGCCACGGGTTGGTGGACCAGGACCAACTCAAATTATTTATGGTCAATTATTTATGGACAAAACCAGTGCTGGTGGCTGCCAATCATAAAATGTGTGCCCTTTATCACATAACTGAACCTAAGAAGCACATTTAAACACAATCTACTTAATTTTATATTTATTTTATTGGGCCTAGGGGTGCCGTGGATACTCTAGGGTGCCGTGATTTGAAAAAGATTGGGAACCCCTGCTTTAGGGCAACAGTTATAAGGTCGACCACTATTGGTCGACAGTCAAAAGGGCAACAGGGTCAAAAGGTCGACAGTCAGAATGTCGTCAGGTTGAAAAGGTCGATACACAAAAGGCCGACATGGCCAAAAAGTCGACATGAAAACGGTTGACATGCATTTTTAACAAAATTTTGAGCCATGTGCTGACAGGCGTGGAGGGAGAATATAATGGTATGGTGAGCGCAGTGAGGCACTGAGCCTGAAGTATGGCGAGCCATGTGAGGGGACGCGGTATACTTAGACAGTGTCTATGTTGACCTATGTCGACATAGACACCAACGACTTTTTGACTGTCAACCTTGTGACCCTGTCTACTTTTTCATTGTCGACCTTTGGACCCTGTCAAACTTTTGACTGTTGACCTTTGGATCCTGTCGATGTTTTCACTGTTGACCATTAGTGGTTGACCATATGACTGTAGACCTAGACATTGCAGATCTAATATACTATAACCGAAGACAAGCCTTGGGTAAACAGGCAGCAGGGTATTTGCCCCACCTATATCAATATTAGTAGAGGGTACAGGGTTATAACCCCCACTCACCTGGCTGGGAGGAGAGCATATAGAGGCTGTAGGAATACCCCCCCAGCTCACCTGTGAGAAGTTACCCCAGCACACAGAGGGTACAGGTATATTATCCCCACTCACCTGGGAGTTACCCCCAGCATACTAAGATTATTTCTCACCTGTCTGCATTCTGTGCTACCAGCAGGCAGGGGCGTAACTACCATAGGTGCAAGGGGTGCAGCTGCTATGGGGCCCAGAGCTGAAGGGGGCCCATCTTTGCTGTCAAACTAATATGTTTTGCATACATTTATCACCATCAGTTGCTATAAAGGGGGCCCTTACAAACTTTTGCTATGGGGCCTACGAATATCTAGTTACGCCTCTGCCAGCAGGGCCGGATTTCCCACTAGGCCCGTGAGGCACGGGCCTATGGGTGGCACCTGCTGGGGGCGGCAAGCAGTGGCATGATATTTTTTTGTCACTTTTTTTTTTAATGACTTTTGCGCTGCGCGGTAAGTGCCGCCCCCCTCCCCTAGCTCTGCCTGCAGTATCTGGGAAGTTGTGTACCGGCGCCGGGGATCAATTGCTGACCAGCGCCAGAAAGAGGCAGCCCTGTCATGTCAGTGACAGGAGCCTAGCACTTTCGGTGCAGGAGAACGAATGGTGCTGCTGAGCACCCGGCGCTGGGGAAAAGCAGCCAGTATAGTGCTTCCGGCGCTGAAAGGCCCCCTTCCCCACCCGTTTGCCTGACCTTTGTTGAGACAGGAGTGGGGACCCGTCGGCGGCCAGATAGGGACTCAGGAGCAGGCATCCCAGTGCGGTGTTGACTGTGGCTGCGGCAGCTAGATGGGGATTAGGCCCCGCCCCCGGTTTTGTGCTGCCAGGGATCGACTCGGGAACTGCAGCCCTGCGCTGCTGAAGGTATCGCTCTCTCTCTCTCTTGTTCGGGGGCGGCAAAAAAATGTGGTGCCTAGGGGCGCCATGGCACTGAAATATGGCCCTGGCTACCAGGTGTGTCATATTTATGCAGGATGGGGGCATATACAGTACGTCTGTTATCTTGCAATAATCCCACCCGCTAATGGTGCCAAAGTACAGAGGCACTGTGGGACCAAATCAGTAAGCGCCCACTGCACTTATCGGATACTGCAAAAGGAAGAGAAAGATGTCATGGGACATAGATCCAGGAGGACAGGTAAGGGTGCACCGTGGTGAAGACAGGACCCCAGCATCCCACAACACTACCCTGTACCTCTCACCCCCCAGCATTCCTCGGATCCAATCCAGACTAATGTGTGTGTGATATCATCACGCCACAGGTGGTAGGGGGGGCGTGCAGCCAAAGATGTCATGCCTAGGAGCGGCCTGACCCCTGAACCCCTGCTTGCAGTGATGGGGGCAGCTGGGAGACCTTGTGTGTAGATGTATAGATGATGTATTGACTTCTATTTGTGTGTTTGGCCATGTTATGTTGTTCAAATCTTGTTACTAACCTCCTATTTGCCTTTAGTAAATGTCCCTGTTTGTAGAACTGTCTAAACATGCAAGGGAATGCAAACACGAATCTTAGTAAATTTACCCCCAAGTTTTGTCTGCCATAGCATCTGAGAGAAAACCAGGGCACAAAAACATTAGCCCTTGTATGGACTGGTCCTGTACCCTGACTGCTGCCTGTGTACTTACTGTACTATACTTATTGTATAACACCAGGAATGACCTCAGCTGTGGTTACATTCTAACCTTTTCCTCCTGACAATGCCCTTATTCTGATTGATGCGGACTTTACAGCGTACTTACGGATCGCGTCTTTCTGACGTCTGCGCATGCGTGGAGAACGCTACGCGCATGTGCCACGCCTTGACTCGGTACCAGTTCGGCCAAATCCCGTCCAAAACTGTTCACCGCTATCAGTCGGGAAATAGGGGCGTATTATGGGCGTCATGCGGAATGACACATGGGCGTAGTTTCAAAGTGGGCAAAACGGGGCGGAAACATGGGCGGACACGGGGGAGTACACTTATGTTGGGGGGCGTACATTCGGAAACCACTACGAATGCACGCGATGAAAAAAGGGCAGAAATGTGCGGTGTCCACAAGTGTACTATTGCTTTGCGGACACCACTCGTTCATGCGGTTGGCGAACGTACGCCTAATGACTACAACCATTAACACCTGAACCCAATAGAATCTACTCCTTTACTCATTACTCACTAATAGGACGCTTGTCAGTGCTTTAATTGAAACCATTGCTGCTTCAAGGAACCCGTACTAAACACCCACATATGCTGTACTTGTCAGACACTTTCAAACTGCTAACAATGGACATGACAGAATATTAATACTAGCAATACACATGTGTATTTGACATGTACTCATGAAACCACACATTTTGGGTAAAGTAAACACATTTATTTATATTCATGTCACAGTCAATGGCAGTGTGATGCAATGACCATAAAATAATACATACAAACAATAAACAACATGGCAGGAATGCCGCAAAATAAATAATAATACAAAACAAATATAATTGCACACAGATGGACTCCAGCACCTCCTATGTGCCACTGCACATGCAGCCAGTGGGAAATGAGGAGGCTGCTGGCCCTTCTACAGCAGGGCAAGCTGCACCTGACCATTCAACAGCAGGGCACCCTACACCTGGCCCTTCTGCAGCAGGCCAACCTGCAGCTGGCTCATATGCACCATCAGCAGAATCATTTGGAACACAACCGGGGACTTCACAAGATAGTACCATGGCCATCACTTCAAGTACAGCTGACAGTAATGCCAGGCAAAAGAGGGCAACAGGGGAACCACAAAGGACATATGAAGCAAGGCCTCAGCTGGTTCCCCTCAGCACGTGATTGGACACAAGAAGCTGACACACACAGCACAATGGAAGATTTGGGAACACATAACGGCAGAGATTAATGCAGCCACAAGTTCATTTCCGACCACGTTTGGCCTTGGTAGGCTCCTTGGCCTGTGCAGCAGCTCTTCGGGGACGGCCAGATGCTGGGGCAGGTGGAGCAGATGATGTGGAGGGGTTGGCTGGTCTACCCCTCCTGCCAGCAGGGAGTGTTGCCGCTGGTAATGCACCAGAAACGGATGCCATTAGGATCCTGTTGCTGGTAACCAGCTCCACCATAAGCTCATTATGGTGGAGGAGGAGATCATTTTGGCGGGTGGCTTGCTCGGCCAGCACCTGAGCACTTGCAGCCATGGCCTGCATGCTCGCAGCCATGGACTGCTGGGTGCTGACCAAGCTCGCCAGGATCTCCTCGGTCCTACGCACCCGTTCTGATGCCAAGTCTCCCTGCTGGTTGATGTCCCCAAGCACCTCGGCCAAGGCGGCCAAATCGGCTTGGCCCGATGCCTGCTGCTGCACAGGCCTACCTCTGGGGCCAGGTGGCACGGACTCCTCCACCTCCTGAACAGAGTCGTCACCAAGCGGTGGGGTGTCTGTGGGCAAAGATAAACACAATTAGGAGACATTCTACGATAATTACTTGCACAAGTTTATGGCATGACCAATATTTACCTTCCAGAAAAGACGCAAACACTTCAGCTGGGGCCTCGCTATCCATAGTGCTCACCCCCCGGATCTCCTCAACTGATATGCAGCTCTCGGCCATCACCTCCAGGGGGGTGAGCTCTAGCCCTGATGGCATGGGGCCGGCCCCAGATGTCTGGCTGTGGTCCCACCGCTTGGTCAGCTTCCTCTTCAGGTTGGTTTTGAAGTCCTGCCACCTGCAATGTAAGTTGACATATTAATACATGTCACTCCCAATGTTAGCTGTTGCAGCCATTGCTCTGTGCTACATATTACAACATGTGATTATTGTCCCATATATAATTTTACATGCAACTATGATATCAACCGTTACAATACACATTCACAATCACCGTACTCTAACTCACAATGAAATTACATGGCAATAATGTATGTGTATTGTAACAACCTCACGGGCCATTTGCTAAATGCATCTAAGCATCAATTCAATCATTACTTGGCTATTACTGGCCACATGTATCACAAAACAACTTGCCTCTTCTTCACATGGTCCGTCTCACGAACTTGTGGCGCTACTTCATTAATCTCTGCCGTTATCTGTTCCCAAATCTTCCATCTGCGTGTGTGTGTCAGCCTCTCGGATGGACACTCTATCCAATCACGTGCTCGGGGAACCAGGATGGCCAGCTCCTGTGCTTCATATGCCTTATTTTTTTTGGGTGGTTCCGCTGTTGCACTGGCTCGCCCCTTGCCACGTCCCTGGCCACGCCCCCTGGCACCAGTCGCTGCACTTGAAGTGCTGGCCATGGTACTACCTTGTGAAGTCCCCTGTTGTGTTCCAAACAATTCTGCTGATGGTGGATATGAGCCCGCTGCAGGTTGGCCTGCTGCAGAAGGGCCAGGTGTAGGTTGCCCTGCTGTAGAATGGTCAGGTGCAGGTTCCCCTGCTGGAGAAGGGCCAGCAGCCTCCTCATTACCCACTGTCCGCATGTGCAGTGGCACATAGGTGGTGCTGGAGTCCATCTGGTCAAATAGTTGCTGCAGCACTGGGTCCACCTCTGGTTGGGTTCCAGACATGTTAGCAACAACATTGTCACCTTCTAATACACCTTTATATACTGTTTGTGTAATCTGTTTGGCGGACATCAGCGGCAGCTGCGTTCCGTGCGTGAGCGTACGTCGCTGGTTTTTCGCGCCGCATACGGTGGCGGAAATTCCATTGTGTAAAACCTGGCGAAAGTTCGACATGAAATACTGGTCACCAATGCTAACATTGCATCGAATCTTCTGATACACCTGTGACTATTGCTCAATACACATGCTATTTGCTAGCATGACATGACATTTCATTCATGACTACTGTGGTATTGTGGCGTTTTAGTGCAAGCTAAAAGTAGCCCATTCCCTTAGAGAATCCAGGCCACAAGTCATGCAATACTCATCTCTACTGTTATAGACCACACATGTGAGAGCCCTATAAATAATGTCTTCCTGCTAGAATCATTTGTCTTCAGATCTGGACTTGTCAGGGTCTAAGGTAAGCTCTTCCATGCTCCTTGTAGATATGATATCCATTAACAATGTAAGTGTATGAATGTATGCACTATTGCCTCACTGACTACAGATTGTTGGGCCAGCAAAGTGGTGTATTATTATTGCAACATGTCACATGTTCACTATTTCACTCACAGGGCTTAAACCTGTGTGGGTTCATCTATTGCAGGACAACATGTCCCAGCAATAGATGAAATGTGTCATAGTACATGATGTCTGCAAAAAATGCTGACACCTTTATCTGTGTGTTTTGGACGGTGTGTATTGAGTTCATATTATTGTGTCATCATTAGAGAGTCAAATGGATCTGCGGGATTTCATGGGGCGGCCATCTATTGTACGTATTGAAGGCTACAAATCTATTTGTAGTGGGATATGGCCATTATGTGCATAGGTGCATCAGTATTTATGTTCATTTCTTTATAGGTTGCAGAAGCTATTATGCGCTACATGGAGAGGAGGCTAAGGGCACTTGCGGCTCTCCCCACTCGTCGGCCAAGGAGGCCAGGACGTGCTAGAATCTATCGCACACGGGTGACTCTGTTTGCTATGCCCGATGATGAGGTACTTACTAGGTACCGGTTACCGCCACATGTCATTCTGGATCTGCTCACCTTAATTCAGAGCGATCTGGAACCTCTACACGGGATCACGACAGCAATTCCGCCTCACACACAGCTGCTGGCGGTGTTGCATTTCTGCGCCTCAGGATCATTCCAACAAGTAGTGGCAGTACTTGCTGGAATATCTCAGCCGGCCTTCTGCCGAATCCTGAGGCGTGTGACGTCGGCCATGTTCAGGCGCAAGGGGCACTTCATGGCCATGACATTTGCCACCGAGACCCTGCGCAGAAGCCAGCAGGCCTTCCATCAAATTGCTGGCTTCCCTAATGTGATAGGGGCTGTGGATGGCACCCATGTACCATTTGTGCCTCCATCTCGAAGTGAGAAGATATATAGGAACCGCAAATTGTTCCACTCACTGAACGTGATGGTGGTATGTGGCCCATCCATGGAGATTCTCGCCTTCAACTCGAAGTTTCCCGGAAGTGCCCATGACTCTCATGTCATCCGACAAACCGGGATATGGCATAGACTCCAAGAGCTGGAAGGCCGTGATGCGTGGGTTCTGGGTGACTCCGGTTACCCATGTACGCCCTGGCTACTTACGCCGTACAGCTACCCAGCACCGGGCCCACAGGAGGCATTCAATGTGGCGCATGTTGCCACCAGGCAAGTGGTGGAGCGCTCAATTGGCCTTTTAAAAGGTCGATTTAGAGTGCTCCACCGCACTGGTGGTGACTTACAATATGCGCCTGAAATGGTGTCGAGGATCGTGGGCCTGTGTATATTTTTCCACAACATTGCTGTGCGGCGTGAGATACCCTTTGATGAGTGGGAGGTACCATCTGAGCCGCAAGATCCGCCCATGCGCCCATCCCGCGCCCCTGAATGCCGGAGGGGATACCAGCTGCGGGACTCTGTGGCGCAAAGATACTTCAGGTACATGTTATTGAGTTGACAGAACACACCAATTAATGTACAAATCACCCCTTCAAATAAGTACAGTGTGTTAGTTGTCAGTGTTACAACACGAAAATTAGCCAGCCTGCCCTCCTAATGGCAAAGAAATAGGAGATATTTATCATATGTGCTTAGTTTGGGGGGAAGTTCAATATAGGTGCTAATTATTATACCTTGGACAAGGGATCTTATGTGTTTGTTATATCTTCATTATTGTAGTTGATACTATCCCTGATGACTGGTGAGTACATTGATTTATTCTATCATGTGTTGGGGATTATTTCCTGTGTTGATGTATGATTTGTTTGCATATATAGATATATATCTATATATGATGTTGGAATTTATTCACATGTTTCAACATTTCAAGGAGCATGCAGGCAGGCAGGCAGGCAGGCAGGCAGGCAGGCAGGGCTGGTGTATAATGCTGGTTTCAGGATACCTGCAAGTGTGTGTATGTGTCTTTTACACATAAATGTACGCATACACATAGATGCATAGAGTAATTAATGCTAACTACAGCTATGCGTTGCTAAGCTATAGCACGCGTTGCTTGGCGGAGCGCGGCCTTATTGGATTTGCTAAGGGCATACACACTGTGTTTTATATATATCAGATTTGTTCATTGCCATACATCAACACTACGGTTTTGAAGGCATGCGAATTTGTCACCATTTGTGTTGGCGCAGAGACGCTGTTAATGTCAAAATGAACAATAAAGTTATTATCACAAATAACTGTGATCAACCAATGCCACCACCTGATTGGTTGATAGATGCCATTGTCAACATGGCGGAGACACGAAGGGCAGAACCCTTCACGCATGAGGAGCTGCGAGTTCTTGTCTCCGTCATGGAGACAAGGCTGGGCCGTGCAGGGCCCTTTATAACCAACAGGCACAAGCGGAGGGCCTATGCTGCGGCAGGGCGCCGAATTTACGCCCGCACTCGGGTGCGGAGGTCCCTCGGGCAGCTGGAGAGGCGGTGGTCGGACCTCCGCAGGCGCCAGCCCCAGCTGCTTCACCAACTCAGGGGCGAAATAGCTGAGTGTGAGTATTTTAGCTATGAAATTTCGCACTTACAACATAGCATATATAAACAATAAAATGTGTCTCATGATAAGTGGGTGTCCATGGGTTTAAAAGTCCATAGACTGTTATGTGTGCTTCTTCCTGGTTAACATGCAGTCATGTGGCTTTTATATGTAATGGCATAGCATTGAGGATTCTGATGCATACAATGTGCCAGATGTAATATGTGTTAAACATTGATAAATGCCTGGGTTGTAATGTGTGAACAAATTACTACCAATCACATACTAATTTAAATGTCACTATTTGGAATCCATTAACAGTAAGGAGCTACTTTCCTGCATCGTTTGCCATCATTATCACCCTTCCATGTATGTCTTGTTTTGGATTAATAAATGTGCCCCAATGAGCCAACATTGACCATGATGTTTTTTTCTACCACACAGCACGAGCCCGAGCCCGACAGGCCCGTCAAGAGGCGGAGGCAGGCCTGGCCCAGGACGAGGGCCAACACCCCGAGGAGGACGTGCCGGCAAGGGTGGAGGAGGAGGAAGTTGGCCAGGAGCAAATGGTGGAGGAGGAGGTGGAGGAGGAGGAGTTGCGTGAGGAGGTGGAAGAGGAGTTTGTGGCGGAGGAGGAGGTGTTGGTGGCGGAGGAGGAGGAGGAGGAGGAGGAGGAGGAGGTGGTGGTGGTGGTGGAGGAGGAGGTGGAGGAGGAGTTGGAGGAGGAGGTGGAGGAGGAGTTGGAGGAGGAGGTGGAGGAGGAGTTGCAGGAGGAGGATGTTGTGCCCGAGGAGATGGCGGAGGAGGGGGCTGAGGAGGCCACAGTTGCCCCGGACACCTCCAATTCAGAGGGGGAGGAGGCGTGCCAGGCACCGGAGTCGGCGCAGATCGGTATGTTGACATAATGCATAATTCATGAAGTAGTTGTACTGGTATTTGTTTTTTAGCACTGGTGATTACAAATTTTGGGCCCATACTAATCATATAGACCCCAAAGTGGGTAGCTACAGATACAGGTACGGGTTAGATGGGGTGTCCAAGGCATCCCTTTCATCCAGGACACCTCTGAATTACACAGGTTTGTGGGATGGGTTGGAGGTCCATTTTGACTGCCACATAACCGTTGTAGTTAAACTGGATCCTGGAGTAAAGGGATGAGTGGATCATTTGTGGCTTAAATTCACCTGCTGCAAGCGTGGATTATGACCCATCAAATAGTGGAATCTATATTGTTGGTGAATGTTATTTATAAACTCTAGGATGTATGCTATAAATGGAGTATGGCCCGGCCTACCTTGGAATGGAGTCAGAAGTTGCCAGTGTCCCAGGAGCCTCCTCTACCTAAACACCCCCTGTACTTCAGTTTTTTTTTTGGCCGTCACAGAATTGTAGGTTGGTTTAGACAGAATTATGATTTTGAGGATGTGTACTGTGCATTCCTTACATTTGCATAACTCCCATGCCACGAACCATCACTGAACTTATAGACTGAGCAGATTGTGACAAGTTCTTATTGACGGAGCCCATGACCTGCTTGTCATTGGTTAGTCATGGGTGGGTTGTGACTGAGAAGAAACAATATGACTGTTATGTCTTCTGCAGAGTAAAGTGTATAGGCCAAAAAATACAGTATGTAGTAAATAACTTAGCATGTATGTATATATGTGTCATATCTATTTATCTATGTGTGTCTCTATCTCTCTACATCATGGGTCCTCAAAGTGCGGCCCTCCAGATGTTGTGAAACTACAAATCCCGCCATGCCTTGCCACAGTTTTAACACTTCCTTATAGCAAAACTGTGGCAAGGCATGCTGGGATTTGTAGTTTCCCAACATCTGGAGGGCCGCAGTTTGAGGACCCATGCTCTACATAGATATATATATATATATATATACACACATGTCACCTAGCATTTGTGCAATTTCTGTCGCAGTATGTGAAATGTATGCAAGAATAACATGACTAATTGTTGCCCCTTTGACATGCCCACAGATGACACCACACCGGCAGATGAGGGTGTGCATGGGGCCCTCCGGCGACTGGAGCACCATCTGCGGCTGGCGCAAGCAGACCTGCAGGACCTGAAGGACCTGCTTCTTTAATTTCTAATTTTATATTTTTTTCATTATGTTATTTGTCTCGTTAATAAAATTCTTTATGCAAGTTCACAGTTGTTGGTTTTATTTGCACTTTAAATAGTATATGTGTAGATTGTTTATAATCTTTTACACAGGGTGTAATACAAAGCATTGCACTTACATTGCTGTAAGGGTTAATGTGTGCAATGCATGTGTTAGGCATGCTTGTAAGGATATATTGGAATCTAATTGATTCCAATTCCAAATAAGCAGTTTTTTATGAGGATAGGTAATTGAATAAGTGGGTCATGTGATGTCTTGCAGAAGATACTTCATAGTGGGTTGTTTGGCGTAAATCCTCCGCTTACGTGCGGTAGCACCGCTTGGCTCCCGGTCGGATGCGGTATTCCCGAGCATACTCTGTAATACTCTGTAATACCGTGCCGAATCGGAGTGTTTCTCCCGCACACGCATGATTTGTATGTCGTCCGTAAACACGCCCTGTTCTTAAAGAGTGAGTCCGTCCGAATGCGGAGGACACGTGGGCGTTTCTACGGACGATGGCCGCATGCGGCAAAACACCGTGGCGTGCGGACCGCTCCGTAAGAATGCGGGAATTTCCGCACAGATCAGAATATGGGCCAATCTTTGGAATTGCATAATGCACTTGCACAGTATGCTCTGTCACCATCCGGTCAGTAATATGATATTACATTATTGAAAGCGCTTACTCTGTTGAAGGTAAATTTAAAGCTGCAGAAAGGCAGCCTAATAGGTCCTCACTAAAAATGTCCCAACAACTTAGTTTGCACAAATAGTTTCAATGGTGACAGTTAGTACAGTGGTGTAACGAAAACTTTTGCTCCCCCCCCCGCCGGGACAATTTCGCCGCCCCCCCCCCCGGACAATTTTGCCGCTGCCCCCCGTAAAAAGACCCCCCCGGGGAGCTGGCAGGGGGTCCGTGCGGCGCGGAGGTACCTGTATTCAGGGAGAGCCTGGAGGTCCCTGCGCCTACGGCGCTGAGTATGATGTTGCCGGCCGGGGTCCCTGCAGAGATAGCGCATTATTTCCACTTCACTGCAGGGACCCCGGCCGGCAACATCATACTCAGCACCGCAGGCACAGGGAGCTCCAGGCTCCCCCTGAATACAGGTACCTCCGTGCCGCACGGACCCCCCTGCCAGCTCCCCGCTGCACCCACAAGCAGTGGGGAGCTGGCAGAGAAAAAATAGCGCCCGCAGACCCCCGGCACCTCCCCGCCACCGCGGGGGCTGCGGCCTTGTAGTTACGCCACTGAGTTAGTAGTTTAGCCTAGGCTGAAAGCATCAAAAAATAAGAACATGACTGCTGTAATAAGCTGTGAAGCATAAATTAGCACTGATGTGTGGTATATTGTCATGCACCATTGAAATACTGGGGGTAATTAGGAAATGCATACGGGAGACTGGCGGCTGTGATGCTGACAGTCAGAAGGCTGTCAGCTGCATCCCAGTGAATAGGAACCTGACAGAGGCTGGAAAATGTATACTCATCCTCTCAAACTACCCCTCTGACCGTAGCCCTCCCTACCTGATGCCTTATGCTGGCCACACATCAGACCAACTTTCCTCCAACCATCCAACTAGTTGCTTGGATGGAATAAAAATATGGTACTGGATGGGAGCAAAGCACAATCAGAAATGTGCTCACAAACCCAGGAAAATGGACAAAAACGGTCAGTCAAATTGTTTAAATCAAACAGGTTCAACTACAGTACTGTGTCTGAGGGGCAGTTTTTGTCCTTTTCCCGATATTGGGACCAAATTTCTGAAGTAAATATTACATTTGCTGCTATCCAGTGACAGATTTTTATTCCATCCAATCAACTAGTTGGATGGTTGGAGGAAAGTTGGTCTGATGTGTGGCCAGCATAACTCTAATCCTCCCTGTTAGTGCCTAACCTTAACTCTCCCTACCCAGTGCCCGATCAAGACTGGTGAGGGCCCTGGGACAACGACTTTGTGGGGGCCTACAAAAGTAAATTTGCTGTCAAAGCCCCCCTCTCGTGCACCACCAGAGTTTCCCTGCAGCAACAGCCTGCTCACCCAGCCAGTGTCTGAGCGGCAGGCTGCTGCTTAACTTAATATTATTGGGCAGCTGAGCCGCTCGGCTGCTCTGTTCTGCTATATGGCGGCTCAGCTGTCACTCAGTACAAAGTCAGGTATTCAATGCAGGCGGCGAGGGGGTTAAACAGTGAGGATTGCAGAAAACCAGCGATCCTCGCTGTTTAACCACCTGCGCCGGCCGCTCGCTCGAGAATTCCCCAAAACAGCGATACCCGCGGCTAATGCAGAAAACTCGCTGTATTTAGCCGCGAGTCTCGCTGCTTCTGAAGCCGCTTACGCCAATTCCCCCTCGCTCAAAAAATGGAGCAAGGGGAAATTGGCGTATGAGTAGGCTGCTTTGAATACTGACAGGGTGAGTGGTGACAGCGAGCAGGAAGCTCTGCTCGCTGTCGCCGCTCGCCCACAGCATTGAATACCTGCCACTGACTGAATTTACAGTTACTGGAGAGCCTAAATATTTTTGACAGGAAATCATTGTATACCTGAAGCAGCTGCAGGTTATACAGGTAGCAGTCACAGCAGGGAAGAGACAGTGACCAGAGTGGGCACTGGGTGAACTGCCTGAAGAAGTTCCAGCTCTGAAGGTGGGGAACCCATATGGAGACTATCTTCCTTCCTGGAATGCCACCGATTCTGCTGCCTGCTATCCCTTCTGTGTTAACCTGCGCTTTCTCCTTTCCTTTTATTTTTGGAAAAATAAAAAATAGGTTTGAAGATCTGGGGCAGGATGCAAAGCGGGTTATCGCAATGGGAGTTTTAGCAGCAAAACCTGGCGATAATCCATAGAAGCCTATGGGCTTTTTATTGTAACCCCTGCTGCCCCGCACAGACCTCCACCACCCTGCACAAACCCCCGCCGCTCCCCACTCTCGCTGTGCTGCTTGGACCAGTGACCTACTTCCAGGTGCAGGGAGGAGGAGGCGGAGCCCTGCAGCAGCAGCCAGGGACAGCAGGAGGGAGGAGAGCTGCCGGGGACCCACTCACCCCATGCTGGCTGCTTCGCAAAGGTCAGATCTTATCGCAAGAGCTGCCCGTTGCTATACTAATCACATATGTTAGAGCATATGCAATTAGTATCATTGCGGTAGACAGCGGAGGGGGGGGGGGGGGGCGGTAAGGAGTGGCACATGTTAGTGCATCCCACCCCATGTTATGTTCTATTTTTTCCTGCCACTTTCCTCATGTCCACACAAAACGACAATCGTGTCTCATAATTGATGTTTTGAATTATTAGTAACAAGATTACATTTCTAATTACTTTCCTACCTTTTAACCTGTTTCATTATCTCTAAAGGTACATTGGAATCTATTATATGCAACAATACAAAAATAGCTAGCTAATCTGTCAGCTGTCTTCACTTCGTTTTACTGTACTGTCAGTGGTAGAAAAGGAGGGGGAGAGAGATAAATAAGCCAGATAAGAATGTACTGTTGTGCAATGCACAGTTACATTACAAATATTACGTATTGTTTATTTTTTATTTTAGGGAACACCAGAAAGACTCATCTCACACTTGATTGAAGAGCACTCGATTGTTGACCCTACATATATAGAGGATTTCCTTCTAACATACAGAACTTTCCTTTCAAGCCCATTAGAAGTTGGAGACAAACTTTTGGAATGGTTTCAGATAGATAGTCTTCGGGACAAGGTTATTGATTGATTCTACAGATTATTGCATTTTAACTTGCTGAGACAATATTTGCAATTAGGGACTCTTCATTTATGGAGACCTTTATGTTTATGCACAATTGCATTTTTATGTCTGCATTTTTTTTTTTATCTTAGGATGCATGCACCGTGAAAATTATATTACACAGTTGTACCTCCAGCAAAGTTACACAAGTCAATATTATTAACATTTTTGGGGGTATTCAATCTTTTGCTGATATTTCCTGACAGGGGAAATACAGTATTGTCACTCGCCTATTCAATGCTGTAGTTAACTACAGCAATGCTGCCGTTACAGACAGCACTGAAACCTGTCAGATCGGACATTTTTAAAAGTTGGATCTGTTTTGTCGGCAGCAGATTGTTGAATTCACAGCCGTTTTATGACCATTCACAGACATCGTTGCCAATTACAGGACTTTCCGACACTCGACTGTCGGTACATTGAATCATACTTGCCTACTTTTGAAAACTAGTTTCAGGGAGATTATAGTTGGTAGCAGAATGTTGCACAGGGCCCCATTGAGGGAGTGTGCCATGCTCCTCCCAAAGGGCGTGTCTAATCCCATATAATGTATGGAGAGAATGTGAAAAGATATTGTGAACTTGGCACCTAGAAGTGTGGGTGTGTACTGCTACATCTGAGAGGAATATTTTATAATGACTTATATACAAATGTAGGTGAGCCCCAAAGCAGTTAGTTAGTAAGAGCTACTATACTTGGTAAAGTGCTGGGAAATGGTGTTGATGATTCAATGTAAATGTATCTGTCTCTCATTCCTTTTTCCCCAAAAAATGTAACAGTGTAATGTGGTCTAGGTGAAATGAGGGAGATTTCTAGACTAATGAGGGAGAGAGGGAGATTTCTGCTATTTCAAGGAGTCTCCTGCAGAATGCAGGAGGGTAGGCATTTATGCATTGAATACCAACAGTCGAATTAGTGTCTGAAGCTGGCGAAACAGGCCGGGATTACGACTGTCAGGATGTTCCAACATTTGGAATTCTGGATTGAATACCCCCCTATAACTTCTGGACATGCAAAAGATGTATGCTCGCTACAAAGCAAATCTGAAGATACTTATAACACATCTGTAAGGGCCTTCATCATGTTTATACTGTACCTAAATTGCATGAGGATGTTACAGATATGTGTCTCCAGGTGCAATGACCTACAAATGCACGTACATGCAACACTAATGAGGCTTACATCTGCAATCTGCAGTATATGCGTGTCATCTGTCTTACATCAGGGGGATGTGGCAGATCCTTGCAACCAAAATCTGCACACTTCTCAGACTGATTCCTCTTTGTTTTCCAATAGCATCATTTTAAATGATAAACTTTCTAATAGTAGAAAGAACCCTCCATCTTATGCACAGTTGCCTACCTTCCTGCATTCTGCAGGAGACTCCCTGAAATAGCAGCAATCTCCCTCTCTCCCTCATTAGTCTAGCAATCTCCCTCATTTCACCTAGCCCACATTACACTGTTACATTTTTTGGGGAAAAGGGAATGAGAGATAGATACATTTACATTGAATCATCAGCACCATTTCCCAGCACTTTACCAAGTATAATAGCTCTTACTAACTGCTTTGGGGCTCATCTACATTTGGATATGTAATTTTAAAAGATTCCTCTCAAATCTGGCAGTACACACCCACGCTTCCAGATGCCTCTTTGACAATCTCTTTTTATATTCTATCCATATATGGAACTAGACACGCCCTTTATGTGGAGCATGACACGCCCCCTCAATGGGGCTCTGTGTAAAATTCTACTTCCAACTATAATCTCCCTGAAACTCATTTTCAAAAGTAGGCAAGTATGATCTTATGCATGCAAGAAATACAATTATTTGCACCAGCCCCTAACCACCCACAAATGATCTGTCTGTTCTAAGCATATTTACTTGTTTTTTCCCAGCACTGCATGCAGACACATTTGCTTTTACATTATCAAACTGAATCCACCATTTGGTTGTAAACCTTTGGTTGTAAGCTGCAAAACATTGTAATAACAATTTGGGCGCATGTACACTTTGCACACAGCTATGGCAACATGCACAGCAAATTAATGCACTTTTAACCTTGCCATAGTATAAAGTCTATGGGCCAGATGTATCAAGCTGCAAAAAGGGATAAAATGGAGACTGATAAACAACCAGCCAATCAGCTCCTACCTGCCATGTTACAGGCTGTGTTTGAAAAATAGAAAAAGGGAAGGGTGAAACCGCGCTTAACTAAAACATGCAACAGGTATTGGTAAAAAATATACGAATATTTAATATTATGAAATAAAATATAAAATTAAAGGATTACATATCCCATAAAAACATTGATACCACAACGAGTTATGTGTGAGATGGTATAGTCACCCACAATATGCTGCACAGTCCTGAGTCCGTTCCTAGAGTGCCTCTGTATTGATGTCCCAATAATGGCTTTGTTAGGAGAAAGGTAATCTCCAGTCCAGGGAGCTCCTTGTTGTTGATAGGTGCTCTACCTGGGGTTGTGTTGTAAGGGACCAGGGAGCGCCGGATGTTGGTTGGTGCCCTACCTGGTAATGGATGGTAATGTCCCAAATTACAGGCTGGTGGGATAGAATTCCCGAGGCTGGTTCGGTCACAGGGTTTGAATTGTATCTGCAGGTTGGCTGTGGGTGTCCTGGGTCTCTTTTACCGACACGTTTCGCTGTAGAAGCTTTATCACCTTGATAAAGCTTATACAGCGAAACGCGACTCAGGACTGTGCAGCATATTGTGGGTGACTATACCATCTCACACATAACGCATTGTGGTATCAATGTTTTTATGGGATATGTAATCCTTTAATTTTATATTTTATTTCATATTATTAAATATTCGTATATTTTTTACCAATACCTGTTGCATGTTTTAGTTAAGCGCGGTTTCACCCCTCCCTTTTTCTGTTACACGTTGTTTGGGACTGACATCCCAATTCCGAAACCGCTGCTTTAGCTTGACAACTCCTTCCAGGCGCACTCTAAGGCCACACTGGTGACCTAATCTTTTCTCTGTGTTTGAAAAATAACAGGTAGTTGATGATTGGCTAGCTGTTTATCACTCTCCACTTTATCACTTTGTGAAGCTTGATACATCTGACCCTAAATGAGTTCACTTCTGTCAATAGTACAGTGTAACTGAAAAAGCAGTTCTAATTTAGTCAGTTTGCATTAAAATGCAATGAATTAAGGGAATTATTTATTTGCTATGCAACATAGTGATGATATACAGCATAATGAACTGCAAATGATGTTCTTATGTACTGTCATAGGTAACCCGGGTTGTATTGCTTTGGGTGAACAATCATTTTAATGATTTTGAAGGGAATCCTGCTATGACCACATTTCTGGAGGAATTTGAAAAGAATCTTGAAAATATGGTAAGTTCTATGTACCTCTTTTGTCCTATGTAACTTCCACCGAACAGCCTTAATGCTTTAATATTAATAGTATCTAATGGGTAAATTTACTTAAGAATCTAAGAATTCTAGTAATGAGATTCTGGGCGGGTTTGTACTAACAGAAAAATGCGGTAAAACCCCCGTTTTCTGGGTTTTACCGCATTTTGAAATGTACTAAGACCCAGCCACCGTGTATTGGCTGGGCAGGGTATCATCACCTTTGGGTGGCTATACCCTATAGAAGCCTATGGGCTTCTTATCGCCGCCTGCCGCAGACCGCAGAAGCCGACCGAGTCGCATCCTCTATGAAAATCCTCCGCCCCCGAGCAACATGTCACAGCCGGAGGTCCTTCCAGCTGCAGGGGGAGGAGGAGGCGTCAGGGACAGCTGCTGAAGCCCAGGGATGTGACGGAGACCCCCTGCACACCACATCACAGGTATTGCGGGTGGCCTCCATCACCGCATTGCGATGCTAGTTGCATATGTTAGTACAAATGCAATAGCATTGTTGCGGTACACCGGCGAGGGGCGGCAATGTATTTTAATACATCCCGCTCCCACTGTCTATAATTTTCTATGATGTAATAGAGACATGATATATGGAATCATATTGGTTTCTATGGGCAAAATGACCTCTTTTCATTTTTAGAAGGTTTAGTAATTTTAAGTGTGCACAGTTTTGTGTATTTCATTTTTACATTTATAACATTCCTATTCAAGTGTTTTATACACTCAAGCCATGTGGTGACGGGGTGACATTTACTTCAACTTCAGTCCAATTGATAGGAAAGAGCAGACATGGACCTCTCTTTTCCAGGGCTGCCTCTCTGTGCATGTGTGACTGCTCTCTTGTTAGGTAAAGGCTGGATCTCCAGGCCTCACTCCACTGATACTTCAGATATAAAATACAGATTCTGCTCATGTGTCCTGCTTTGAAATTGGCTTGTTACTGTAGCTGGATTTTGCACTTTCCATTGATTGCTTCTAACCTTGACATGTTCGTTGGATTCTGCAATTGCCTCCTCATGAAACTCGATATTGACTCTGTTAGTGTAAGTGACCTTTCCTTGCCCACTGCTAGGCCTTCACCTTAGACCTGGGGTAGCCAACCCTAGTCCTCGAGAGCTACCAACAGTGCATGTTTTGCAGGTCTCCTCACAGAATCACAAGTGAGCTAATTAGCTCCTTCTGTGAATCTTTTAAAATGTGTCAGTGATTAATGAGTGCAGCTGTGCAGCAGCTAGGTTGTCTGGAAAATGTGAACTGTTGGTAGCTCTCGAGGGCTAGGGTTGGCTACCAATGCCTTAGACTAATAAGTGGATCTTGCCAGCTACCTGCCCTGACCTAGTCTTGTTTATGGTGATCAATCCTCTGAACTTTTCACTTAGTATTTTGAAAAGCATAAGGATTTATAATAGACAGCCTTCCCCTTTGTGATTTATTTGGAAACACACCACTAATCCTTTTGGATTAATATTTGGATTTTCTTGAACTGTGCCTCTCTTGTTTTGATCACTGGATCCTATGGAGTGCTTTCCTCTGACTGGATCATTGTGCAGACATACTCACCTTGATTCCACACTCTCATATGGACCTTTACGATCCAGTAGAGACTCTTGGGGCAGTATTCAATGAGAAAAGTTCTCCGTGTTTTGTGGAGAATTTGTACTTTTTTCGCCGTGGAGAGAGGTTTTTTTTCTCCAAAGGCGAGCCACCCTATTCAATGTGAAATATTCTCCGTCTTTCTTAGTGATTCTCGCCGTCTCTCTCCGTGAAGAAATTCTCCATCTTTTGATGGAGAGCAGGAATGTGAACTTTTAAACTAAAAGGGTGTTTTTTTTTATTTTGGTGTCAAAAAATCAGTTTTTTTTTTCTGTGGAGGGCCATGTTATTTTTATTCATGTGCCTATAGCACATGAATATATATTTAATTTTTAAAAAAATATTTTTTTACATTTTTTTTTTTTGTCTTTTTTTTACACAGTGCAGCCAGCAGGGGGCCGGAGCGCTCGAGCCGCTCATTAGATATTCATATATTCACTGCACCCGAAGCACGTTCGGGTACAGTGAATACTGGGTCCCCCGCTGGCTATAGGGGGGGCAGCCTGTGCTGCCTGGGTCCAGGGGAGCCCTGCTCCCCACCCCATATCCCCTGCTGCAGCCAAGAGAGACTTTAATCTCTCTTGGCTGCTACGTCCCCCGGCTCCCTGACAGCTCCCTGCCGCGGACGCTTGTCCGCTGCAGGGGTTAAGACTCGCCGCGAGTGGCGGCGAGTCTTAAAAACGTTGAATAGTGGGAGCAGGAGTGGCAGCGAGCCCTCCGGAACACGGAGAGTGCACGGCGAGCAAAAAAAAATGCTCGCCGTGCACGGAGAATTTTTCCATTGAATACTGCCCTTGGAATTTATTCAGAGGTATTTTTCAGTGTGCACTATGAACTTCCAGATACCTTTGTGCAATAAAACTAATATAAATATTGTGACAAGGATCACATATACTGGGTAAAATATCAAGCAGCATGCTTATTTATTGTCAGCAGTTAGGTCATTCACATGGGTAAACAGCAGTTCACAGCAGGTACAGTAACAGATTACAGTGTCATATTTTATGGTCTGACAAATAATACAGTCTAATGGCTCCAAATGTAACCCCAAACACCCAGTTTATCACCTGGCCAGCTTATCCAGCATCAGGAGCCCTTTACCTGTCTACAGACATCTTTCCTAAACTTGCCTAACCTGGTTTAACCAAAACCTGGACTGAGTCCATATTTAACTGGAGTTATATGCTTTAACCATGGTAAACCCAATATGCCTGCCTGCATATATATATATATATATATATATATATATATATATATATATATATATATATATATATATATATATATATATTCCATGTACTCTATTATGAAAAGCTTTTCTGTACTTAACTGTTTCTGTACTGTATTGTGTGTTAATTCTATATATTAAGCGCATTGTGTCCTGTTGGGGAAAGAGTGCTATTGAAATTTAAAAAATATATATTTTTATATATCTCAGGTTAGTTTGACAACTACTGTATATATACTGTATATTGTTCTAGTGGAAAAGCTGCTTGAAATAGTATGATGTGGTTCTAAGGAGTTTATGGAGGGGTATGCAATCTACTTTGAAATGAAACGAATAGTCGATGATTTTGTATGCTTGCATTTTGCATGACTCTACAGCCTCTTACCATGCTTATGCAAGGTATCATACAGGCTATATGCCTCCTGACTATATTTGGCCTTCCCTCTTCGACAGCTTCTATATAAACGCCAGCACCGCGTGGGGCGCTGCCATTTTTTGAGTTTGGAGGAGGTGGTTTCAATTTGGCTGGAAATGAAATGGAGTTTGGAGAACTTGGAGAGTGTGGCACAGTCCTCTTTTTGGAAACCAGAAGCAGTGGATGCCCGTTCTCAGGACCAGGGACAGCACTAGAAACACATTTTGTGCGGCTGCTTCTGCTTTCCAATAAAAGGACTGCACCACACTCTCCAAGTTATTTGCATTGTAATGGTGTTAATAAATAAATAAATAATGGTATAGAGGGGTCAATAATAGAAAGGGGATGCATACCTATTGTTTAACTACCGCTCCATATGAAAAGCCCAGATCCGCCCCTGAGCTGTATTCCTTGAAATCAATGTACTAAATTGAGCAAAAATATTGCATTATATGGATATGTGCATGCATATTAACTGCAAGCTATGGCCCACAGAACATGAAAGGACACCTCCGACTGTTAAACATTGCCTGTGCTGCAAAGGCTAAGTGGAGACAAATCACATTGCTTAAGCCATCTCGTGAGTCACCCTTATGCTTCACTTTTCTTGGAGGATGTGATAAAGGGTTTGGTATTTTTGTGGACTCTGTTGAAGCTTCAAGTAGAGCTGCAGAAGCTGGTTTGAAGCGTGGAGATCAGGTATGTAAGATAATTTAGTGATTTATATTACCTTTGTTGATTATCTTCCTTTGACTATAACACTGGGGGGCAGGGGTTCCCAATCTTTTTCTAATCACGGCACCCTAGAGTATCAGAATTTTTCCACGGCACCCCAAGGCCCCAAAAAATATATATAAAATTAAGTAGACTTTATATGTGTTTTTATATGTGTTTATATGTGATTCTTAGGTTCAATTATGTGGTAAAGGGCAGGATTTGCTTCTGATTGTACACATTTTATGATTGGCAGCCACCAGCACTGGTTTTGTCCAAAAATAATTGGTCATAAATAATTTGAATTGGTCCTGGATGACCAACCTGAGGCACCCCTGCAAGTGTCCCGAGGCACCCCATGGAGCCTAGGCGCACAGTTTGGGAACCACTGCTGTGGGGGATATCCAAATAGAACCAAAGAAACATTGGATGTGAAAAACTGATGTCTTTTGTGATTTTACTTTCAGGGCTCATTGGATAGTCCCCAGCAGCTCCCTGCTGGGCAATTACCCGTGATCACCAAACGTGGGTACTTGGATACCCCCTGTATTGTACTGAACAAATGACTTCTGATTGTAGGGCTCTATTTGCCAAATAAAACTCTAAGGGGGTAGTCAATCTCTTTTTCTGACTGTTGGAACATTTTCACAGTCGACAATAATGGTCAATTCAACCAAAACTATTCAATCTTCAAAAATGGATACCAGTGCTGGATGAAAAGAAAAATATATAAAATAGACAGTTTCTCAAAATGTAAACAATTTATTGACTGACATATACAGTATTTTATAACAATAACTATATTAAAAGATAAAATAAAATAAAGGGAGCAACTGGAAATCAATTAATATGTGTAAGTCCCGGGACTAGGGTTTTTTCCAATAATGCCTTGCAGCTATTTTAGTTACCAGTTGCTGACGGCCATCCACTGAGTCGGGTCCTATAGTGCTTTTTAGGAACAATGGCTGTAGTCCTAAAAATGGTTGGCACAAGTCCTTTTATGATAAATGACCTGGGTGTGAGGTCCAAGTGGCTTATAGGCAAAGCTCAATGTGTTTCCCTGGGTTGTTAGTATCCCAGATTCCGCAGAACCAGTTGCTGTGTAAAAGTTAAAATAAAGAGTTAAAATGAAAAAGAAGCATTACATGGACCCCCATCCTAAGCATAAACAGCCCTGGGCTCTTTGAGCTGGCTCTGGGTCTAAAAATACAAGAGGAAAAATACATAGGGTACCCACAACTCCCCACATCCCCCCACTTTTTAAGCTTTAAAGTTAAATATATATATTCTTAAAGTATACAAAATAATTTTGTTAAAGCCACCCTCTGCTTTAAAAGTGTGTGTGTGTGTGGGGGGGGGGGGGGGAGGTCATAAGGAATGGAGGGAGCCCCAGAGATATCAGTGTATCAGGCCCCAGGATCTCTGTTGCCGGCCCTAACGCAGGTGAGGAGACACTTCACTGCGGCTACGGGAGCAGGGACCCAGTGTTTGAGGAGACCCTTCACCTCGGCTACGGGAGCAGGGACCAAGCAGCTGAGGAGACTCTTCACTGCAGGTATGAGAGTAGGAGAGACCAGCACTGGTGATAACTAGACTTGCATCCTCTCCTCACCTCTTCCCCTGTCACCTCATCTCCTCTCTCTCCCATCACCACCCTCCATCACCTTGACCCTTGTCACCACACCCCCTCTCACCTTACCCCATCACATAAAGCCCTCTCTCTCCCTGTCATCTAAACCCCTCTCACCTCGCCCCCATCACCTCATGCCATCACCTCAACCTGTCACCTTACCCTTTTCACAATGCCCCATCACCTCACCCCCTCTCTCACCCTGTAACTTCACCCCCTTTTACTTCACCCCCTCTCACTTCACCCCCCCATCACTTCACCTTGTCACCACACCCCCTCTCCCCCTGCCACCATCATCTCACCCTATCCCCTCACCCCGCTCTCTGTCACCTTAACCTGTCACCTCACCCCCGTGACCATGTCACCTCTCTCCCTGTTACTTTACCCCCTCTCTTCCTCTCACCCCTCACCTCCACATCACATCACTCCTGTCACCTCACCCCCCTTTCTGTGTCACCTATCCCCCCTCACCTCGCCTCCCCCACTGTCATCTCATTTCCTTTCTCTCCTTATCACCTCACCCCATCTCACTGCACCTACTCTCACCATGCCCTGTCACCTCACCCTGTCACCTCACCCAATCTCCCCTGTGCTCTCTCTCGTCACCCCGTCTTTGTCACCCTCTGTTTTCCCTGCTGTCTTTCCTATTTTTCTCTCTCTCGCTGCTCTATCTCTCTCTCCTCTTTTCCCCTGCTCACTCTTCCCCGTTTCCTCTTTCTTCAAGCCTCTCTAACCTCTTTCTCACCACTCTCTATGGGCAAGATGTTTTAAGCATTGAAAAGTGATAAAATGGAGAGTGATAAACCACCAGCCAATCAGCTACTACATGTCATTTTTCAAACACAACCTGTGACATGGCAGTTAGGAGCTGATTGTCTGGTGGTCTATCACTCTCTATTTTATCACTTTTTAAGCTTTGTACATCTGGCCCTTTATCTCTATGCCCCTAGTCTCTCTTTCTCCTCTATCGCTTTACTCCCCACCTCTTCATGCTTCTTCTCTCTTTCCTCCGTCTCTACCAGTCTCCCCTCCCCCTCTCTCTACCTGGTTCTGTCTCTCTCTTCCTGACATCATCTCTCTCTCACACAAACCCATTTCTCTCTCTGATACACACTCTCTCATTCTCTCTCTTTCAGTGATACCCTCTCTCTCTGACACTCTCACTCCTGTCTTTCTCTTTCCCTATCCCTGACATTTTATCTTACTCCTACTCGCACCCCTCCCCCTCTCTTGCCCCTTCTCTCTCTCTCACCCCTTATATTCTCTCATTCCTTCTTCCATGAAGCCCTCTCACCTCCCAGAGCACACCTCTCTCCCTCTCCTTTTCAAACCTTTTCTCTTTTTCTGACTCCTCTCACTTTTTCTCTCTTCCTTCCCCGGCACTCTTTGCCTGTCACTCCACTCAATCTTTCTTCTTCTAGGCATTGTAATGATGATTGTGGGGGGCCCCTGCTATGGGGCCCACAAAGTTCTAGTTACGCCCCTGTGTCTATCGATGAAGGGCTGTGCTGACATTATCGGGGAGCTGTGATGTCTTTGGGGGCTGTGCTAAACACGGCAGTATACACATGTAGCCACGCTCATCTGTACCGCCAGCGTGACAAGACAGGGACACTTGAGCGTCTCACATGCTCACAAGTATTTTGCCACAAATGGGGCATGTGAGTGTCACATGCACGTGTGCCTCATTCTTGCCATGGCTTACCATTCGCCGTGAGAGCTGCATGAATGAGCGTGGCTCATCTGTAGCTTAGTGGCCCTCCGGCTTCTTTGAATTTTTTAACGTGGTCCACACTGTCTAAAAGGTTGAAGACCCTGTTCTAGAGTTTGTAGGGGCCGGTGGTTGGGGTTTAATGGGGATTGGTTTCTCCGAGTTATTGCACTTTTGAAGAATTGTATTTTTACTTGTAATGTATTATAAACCTATACACCCACACTGAGCGTTTCTGCTTCTAAAAACTGTATACATTATACTGTACATAAGATAGAAGTGTGAGCATGGCAGTGTGATCTGGGAAGAAAGCATAAATGTAAAAATCATCAAAAGCCTCTAAACATTTTGTGTCTTCTCTGCGATGATAATCTCCTCTTAACAAAATATTAATATGTCATTATGGGGTAGTACAGATAGCTTAGCATTAATGCCTCACAGCACTGAGGTCATGGGTTTCATTCCCACCATAACCATACCCGTGTGAGAGTTTGTATATTCTCTCCCTGGGTTTCCTGCGGGTACACCAGGTTCTTCCCACATTCCCAAACATACTGGTAAGTTAACTGGTTCCCACCAAAAATTAACCTTAGTGTGAATGTGTGTGCGTGTACATGTGGTAGGGAATATAGATTGTAAGCTCCACTGGGGCAATGATTGTTGTGAATGGACAAATATTCTCTGTAAAGCTCTCTGTAATACATTTGCGCTATATAAATAGCTGGTAATAAAAAAATTATGTGACTTTTCTTGATTTAAAGATCATGGAAGTTAACGGACAGAATTTTGAGAATATCACCTACACAAAAGCAATGGAAATCTTAACAAATAATACTCATCTGTCATTTACAGTGAAAACCAATATTTTTGGTAAGTATTTTTTAATTTCATTATATTTTATAAATTCATGATTTCAATGCAACATTGCGGAGTGGTGAGGCAAAGGTGCTGACTGCATATATTGTAATACAGGTTGAGTATCCCTTATCTGAAATGCTCGGTATCATAAGCATTTTGGTTAAGGGTTTTTGAATTTTTTTTCATACTTACCTGGTCCCCCAGCAGTGCCCCGATGGTTACCTGACATTCATGGTGTCCCCTGGCGTGTACATCGGCCTTCTGAATCCTCTTCAGCGGCATCTCTGGTCTCAGGGGTGCATTGCGCAAGAGCGAGGGTGTGCCGGTGACCGGGGATGCTGCTGCAGAGGATTCTGATGGCCGCCGAGGACACCGGGTGATGAGGTATGTATGAAAAAAGAGGGGGTAAACAACAAAAACAAATATTCTGAAAAACCGCGGTTTTCGGAATATTTTGGTTTTCAGAATATACAGATTAAGGAGACTCAACCTTTAGTAGCATTTACAGCTTAATGCTGTATGGGCAGTAGGACAACAATCTGTTTTTAAAATAATGATGTTGCCATGTTTGTTTGCTATCCCAGCTATCTTACAATGGGTAGGTGCATTGGCATTCAGATTTGTCCTCATACATCTTTACTGTAGTCATGCCAAAAAGCCCCTCTTGGCACAACAGATCCCGTAAGACTTTGCTAGCAATGGCCATCTCTTTTTTGCCAAAAATGCAGTGCAATGGGACTGGTAATGCGAGAAAACTTTACACAAAATATTCAGACGCTGATTTGTACCTAAATGAAGTCCAATTAATAAAAAAAACCTTTGTAAAGTAAGTATTAAGCCCTGTACACACGGTGCGATTCTAGCAAGAATCACCGGGTATATGGTCGCTGAGTGACCATATTCCTGTGCATACGGGGTGACTGTCACCTGGAGCATGCTTCCGCGATCAGCCCTGCTCGGCGGCCAGGGCTGGCAACAGGATTTTTGGGGCCTCATACACCGATATCTCTCTGGCTTTATTTATAGTTATCCCATAACTAGATATCAGCTGATGTGACTGCAGAAGCTTAAATTGTTTTCTAGTGAAATGCCCAAACAGCACTATTGAAGTACATTTCTTCTCCAATTGTTCTGTTCTTACAGTGTTTAAGGAATTGCTCAGCAGAACTGGAAAGGAGACAAAGAATGTCATACCTCATACCTCAAAAGTGGCAGAGAAAAAAAACAACAGACATTCCATTCCAAGTGTGCCTGGCGATATGGAACACATTTTTCCTCAGGAAAAGACAAATAAAAAAATTAAAGCTAACACCGTGTCTGGCGGTAGGAATAGGATCCAGAAGATTTTGGACAAAACACGCTTTAGTATATTACCAACTAAGCCATTCAAGTAGGTATATTATATTAACTTTATATAACTATTGATAGCTAAATAATACTAAAAACACCAGAAATATAAAGGGTAATAAACCATTTTCAAATACATTGTAGGGACATCCAATAATCTGATCCATTTCCGGACTATAAAAATGGCCTGGGGTAGCGATTATGGCTAATGGTCATTATCAGAGTATCGAATTAGAGGCCATTTTTATTGCCCGAAAAAAGGCCTCTCGATCACGCGATAACACATGGGAAGAGATCATCATTATTACTTTTTATTTATAAGGCGCAACAAGTGTTTTGCAGTGCTGTAAATAGGGCAAACATTAGAGCAATGCAGGGAACACAGAATACACATAACAGTAACTGAAAAACAAAACAGCTGTATTGTGTGCTAATAATTGTGCTGCTTATTGTTACCTGTGCTCTGAGATGTAGGGAAGCAGGGGAGGTTCCTGCATGCTACCAGGGGCAGGTTCTCATTGGTAGAGCTGAAAGAACACAAGTGAGAAGAGATGCAGCTATAGATGGTAGGTGCAGAACCGCCAACAGGGGGGTCTCGGGGTACCTGAGTCCCGGGCTCCGCCGCTCTGACAGAGGGTAGGGCCCGGGCTGCTCTATCCCAAGCACCTCCGGCCCTTCTACACAGCCGCACCCCTGACTTAGCCGCGGCCGTCTGCACCCACGCCCCCTCATTCATCCGCCATCCAGTGGTTATTATTTATGCAGCCTGGGCACCCAGCTCCGAGTTCATTGCGGGCATGCATCAGCAACCCTGTTATATCCTCCTGCTACTGCTCTCCTGACCGGACAACTCGGGGACTGTATTCCGGGACAGAGCAGAAGCACAGATGAAGCTGCCGGCATGAAATGAGAGCACTGGGCACCTCACACAGTGTTCTTCCATGATAATGGGCTACTGTGTGTCTGGGGCATCGCTGGATCACGGATGAAGCCATCATGTACTGTAAGCACAGTGTTATTCTGTGTAGGGGGGTACTATGCATATGGAACAGGACAGGAGCAGAGAATGGGAGACAGCCCCAGTGTGATGTGAGCTGAAATGGGAGCTACACTAGTGTTATAAAAGCATTTCTATCATGTGTTAAGTAATTATTTCAGTACAGTGCAGACTTCATGACCTGTGATCCCACCAGTCCAGCCTTTCCAGTCCTGCGCATCCCATGTCTTGCCTTCACAGTCCTTTGCACCCCAGGTCAATCCTCCCCTGCCCTTTGCATCCCAATTAAGGACCTGTCCAGCACTCTCTGCCCTGCATCTTTATGCCTCACCTATCCCCCCCCCCCCCCAACTGTGCCTCCACCCAAAGTATTTACAACTCCATCCACCTTTTATTTTATTTTAGGGGGGCCCTACCTACTTTGTCAATCCTGGGCCCCGCAAATTCTGGTGGCAGCCCTGGGTAGGTGAGTAAGAGAGCTGTAACTGATATGCAGGAAGAGGGATGTGAGAACAGTAGGGAAGAGGGCCCTTATCTAAAGTTTAGGGGGAGGAGGAGACAGACAGGCTACACGAGGAGCAGGCAAGTAGGCCTGAAGGCAAGAATTGAGCATGGCCAGGATATGAAGCGACAGGTTGGGAGAACAGCCTTGGTACCATCCAAACTGTTCCATAAAGGTTGTGTTGTACATACTATAAGATGCATCACTGCATTCAGATGGATTGCTATTGTCCATGAATGTATAATAAATACATACACATGTATTCAAAGATGAGTTTTGCAATCAATCATTAAATCTTCCCCAGCTGTTGTTCTTTTGCCATAGGCTATCATGCTTTAGGTTTAGCCAGTGGTTCCCAAGCTGTGTGCCTTGGTACCCTGGGGTGCCTTGGGACATTTGCATGGGTGCCTCGGGTAGTCCAGGAGAAATTCAAATTGGTCAGTATATTAAGTAAAACTATTGCTTGTGTCTTAAAATAAAATATGTGGACAAACAGAAGCTAATCCATCCCTCACCACATAATTTAAGGACATTTAAACACAATTTACATAATATAAAAAAAAAATGTCAACGTTTTTCAATAAGAAACATCTAGCTTTGGGGTGCCATGAATCAAATTCTGATACTCTAGTTGGGAACCACTAGGTTAAGTAACAGTGTTTTCAGTGTAGGAAAAAAATTACCATTATGGTGTAGAAAGGAAAATGCTTAATATAATGCTTAAAATGCTTAATATAGAAGCAATTTTTAATTATTTGTCATCGGTAATGATGGCCTCTGTTTCAGCTCATTATTATTGTTGCTCTGTACCAATAAGGAGAATACTAGAAAATTCGGTACATATGTAATATCTGGGCTCCCGTTTTTCTTATGAGACCGCGTCCCCTCGCGGGGCTCGCTGCGCTCGCCACGCTTCGGGCACGGTGGCTCGCTGCGCTCGCCACACTATATAAAATCAACTCCATGCGTAGTTGGATAGTAGGGGTATGAAAAAATGGGGTGCATTTAACATGGGAGTCCAGATAATACATAAGTACCGAAAATTCCACAATGCATTATAACAACAATATTATTGAATTATACATTGTGTGCAAAAAAATTCTACCACTTTTTGTAACCTGCTTAAACTCTAATTTTAGCGATGGCAGTGTTACACAGTCTCAAGATGACAGTATTGTTGGTACTAGACAGTCCAGACACAGTGTCGCTATCATGCCAATCCCGGGTACACTTTCTTCTAGCAGTCCTGACCTGTTACAGCCCACATCAAGCATGCTGGATTTTTCCAATCCTACAGGTAAATATTTATTTCATATACTTAAAATGTTTTACTATTAATTTATTATGTCAGTTCTTCATGCATTTTATTTTATATTTTACTACAGTTAACATATAGAAACTTAGAATATATCTATGTTATAAGGCATATTCTCATACAACGCAGCTGCAAAATGGAATCTATAGGATTTAAATACTCCATGGCCCCAAATTCCCCTCTGACTAAATGGTTTCCCTGATCTAACTATTATGAGCCCCAACTAACCTCACAACATTCATAACGCCCTTGGAATTTGATAGATATCTCTGTTCTTTCCTATTATATATATATATCTCTCTATGTCAAATGATTGATTGGTGTGATATGGCACTGCCCTCACCCTGTGTCCCTTTTAATTTTCTCACTTTCCTTTATTTATTTATTATTAATTATTTGAATTTAATTTTTCTCTTCTTCTGTCTGTTGTATGTGTTCCTTCAACTTAAGTGAACTTATATTAATGTTATGTGTCTTGTGCTCAGTGCAGATTGGATATCTATGCAATATTGTTCTCGTATAATTACTATTTTCTGCATATTTTGTAATGGAGAATTTCTCTAATAAAAATATTCAGTAAAAAAAAATATATGACAGCAGATAAGAACGACTCGACCATTGTGAACATACATATACACTAGGTTTCTTTTTTGGGGGATCCATTTGTATATTTTTGGATTGTGGAGGAAACTGGATTACCCAGAGGAAACCTATGCAAGCTTGGTGAGAATATACAAACGCCACATAGTAAGGGCTGTAGTGGGAATCAAACCCATGACCTCAGTGATGTAAATCAGTAATGCCAACCATTAACCCATCTGACCTGCCCTTTTAATATTATCGTAAAATTGAGTGTTGGGCATGTCATTTAATATCTCTTTATTTCTAATGTGATTAAGAACGCAATATCATTTTTTTAATTGTTTCTACAATATGTCTCTATTGTATCATATATGTAGCTAAGTCACATGGATCCAGACAACCAGAAATGTGAAAGGAGACAACAGTATTTGGCCAATCTGTCATCACCCCTAATTAACAGCTGCTACACTTAGGTCTTGGTCTTTGAGTATGTGCTGCTACAACTTGTATTTTCTGCCCCATAGTGCTGAGTAAAAAAAATAAGTCTAGTGTAGCAGTGACTCCAGATGGGGGGCTGCAGTACAGTTTAAAGTTCAAATAGAGGAGGCGCAGCAAATGCCACCAACTGCCGTTCCAACTGACTCACTGGCAGTTGGTGTGGCTCCCATATTTTAATTCGGAACTGTGCTGCAACCCCTCCTTTGGATCCGCCACTGGTCTGGTGTGCGACCGAGCCAAGTTACAATGCCATTGCTGACGTTTCATTGTAATGGCAACTGACCCTTTTGCTTCTAATAGGATCGTTCACTTAAATGCCAGACTATGACCCGGGAGCATTTAGTGAATTTATTGGGTTTATGTGCTGGAATAGTCCTTTCTCCCGAAGCAGTATGATGGGGACAGAATATATGCCTCATACCTAGCCCATATACTGCCCCAACATTCTCTCCACCAATCATGTGTGCCACAAACATATACGTTTGAGTAACAGTTTAAATAAATGTCAGAATGCCTTATTATATTAAATAACTGTTTTTGTAAGGTCTATTCTAATATACAATTTACAGCTTTGTTTATGTTTTTGTATGCTTTCAGCTGCTGGATTTTATTGTAAGTATGTTAATAACAGTAGTTTGAGTCTATGTTAATATTTAAAATCTGTCATAAAATTTTTACAAACACAGCCAAATGAATGTAATAGGACAAGGAATCACTAAATTTAATTTGCTAATGCCTTTAAATAAATAAATAATAATAATCAAGTAATACAGATGTGTCCACATACATCTAGTCTTTTTTGCAATGAATGGTCCTTCTAGTCCTGCCATTCTGTGGTGTGACTCAGTGTTGCTGAGAGCTGTTTAATGCAATTTTATCCATTAAAGTGCATCCTAATTGCTAAATAATGCCTATGCACTAGCAGCTCTTGCTGGTTAAAATTGTATGCTGCATGCCTATATTTTGTGTATGATTGCGGCTGTATCTGATTAAGCAATTACAGTATATGTTATGGAGGTTTCTGGAAAACCCATTTTGTAAATCAGATGCTTTTAAATGGAAAAAAGTAGCACAAAAAAGACGCTTGGCACTAACTAGTCACATGGCACTCATGCATTTTTATGTGTAGTTACATATTTGTAAGTAGAAATGTAGATGTAAAAAAAATGTTATATATATTTTTTACTGGTTGTGGAGTGTTTGTTGCTCCTCAGGAATAGTTTAGATCACAGGTTCTCAAAGTCGGTCATCAGGACCCCACACAGTGCATGTTTTGCAGGTCTCCTCATAAAATCAAGTGAAATAATTAGCTCCACCTTTGGATCTTTTAAAATGTGTCAGTCAGTAATGAGTGAACCTGTCAGGTGACCTGGAAAATGTGAACAGTGTGGGGTCCTGAGGACCGACTTTGAGAACCACTGGTTTAGATAAGTCCACTGAGGGACGCAGTCCCACAAACCTCTACCTATATTAACACAGATACAATGCTTATTTATATTTAAATGCAAGACAGAAGCAAAAGGTTCAGATTATATTTTGGGCCAGATTCTCTAAGCTTCAAAAGTGATAAAATGGAGAGTGATAAACAGCCAGCCAATCCGCTCCTGCCTGACATGTTTCAAACACAGTCTGTGACATGGCAGGTAGAAGCTGATTGGCTGACTGTTTATCACTCTCCATTTTAACACTTTTGAAGCTTTGCGAATCTGGCCCTATATCTTAATGATTTTCCTTGAGATAAAGCAGGGCTGTTGTTGATCTATGCATCCCAGCATGCCCTACAACAGTTTTAGCATGGTCAAAAAGCAACACTATAGCAGGGCATGCTGGGATGTGTAACAACAGCTGGAGGGCCAAATGTTTCTCATCTCTGAGCTAGAGATTTGTGATTGTAGCCACTGCCCAGCTGGAAGAGGTAACTGAGCTCAGACACTTGAGGTCCTTGCTGCCTTGGCCTTCTAGCTTCAGAACTCTGAGTCACTGGCCTCTAGGTCTAGGATCCCTATATATATATATATATATATATATGGAGCCCTGTTTGGCAGTCATTCAACCAAATGATGTATAGAAATGTAGAAAATCCCAGAACAAGTAAAGCGAAAGAGCCAAGTAAATTTTGAAAACCATTTAATTGTATTTAATTTGAGCATTGCCAAGATAAAAAAAGGTTAGAATTTTTCTGATAAAACACTGGAAACATTTGGGTCCCCTCAGGTGCAGCCATCTTGGCCCAGATGTACATGCATTTACCACAGACAATTGTTGCCTTGAGAACTATCATCACAATCAGTTAATGTAAAACAAATTGTATTTGGTACTGATATTTCATAAAAAAAACTGTCAAGATCTCATTACAATTGAATTCTCTTAACAATCCAATTAATTATTTATTGTGTAGGCTTCTGAAATGGAATTAAATATAGCAAAGATGTTTGTTCCTGTTGTCAATGAACCACTTTGTAAAACTTTGCAATGCGTTCGGATTGCAATACATTACATTATTTCTGCAGTCCATGGATATTGCTTGGATGTGTATTTACCTTTGCCATTGATTTTGTTTCTTCTTTGTCAGACATAAGGGGGTATCCAATTAGCTGCGATAATGTGATCTGTAATCGCAAGTAAAGTTATCACACCTATCGCTGTGTTAACCAGTGAAAAGAGCAGGTGAAAATACGTGAAAATACGTGAATCAAAAAAGTAACTTAGGATAACAGTATAGAAGTATATTAGAGGGCATATTAATACGATTTGGGGGACCTTAAATGTGTTAAATGGCTGCAATATGCATTTTTTTTTAAAAAACACTGAAGAAAAGATATAAAAAAACAAGCTTTTGTGTGTAAAATAAAAAATCTTATAAAATTTGGAGTACATAAAAATGAATTTTAATCTATATTTGTGTCAATTAAAGGTAAATTCAAAAACCTTACAAACACAACAGTTTACTCCCAGAGTCCCTCCTGCAAATTTTACACTTGTCCCACTCACCAATATACCTGTCCCATACTTTGTATCCCCATTTCCATCACTTTGCACTTTTTTACAACAAAACTGACATTTTATTACTGGCTAATTAAAAAAAATTGAATCTTCAAAGAGCCTAATTAGTCATTAAATGAGGTGGTGAAGGGGTACTGAACCAAGTCAGACATTCACAATGGGATGCAGTTATAATCCCGGCAGTCGGGATCCCGGCATTCAAAATCCCGACGGCCGGAATCCCGACCGCCAAAATCTCAACACTTTCTCCCTCTATGGGTGTCCACGACACCTATAGAGGGAGAATAAATTAGTGTGATGAGCGCAGCAAGTGCAACGAGCCCACAAGGCGGGCGATCCACGTCCCCCCTTGTCGGGATTTTGGCGGTTGGGATTCCGGCGTCGGGATTTTGAACGCTGGGATTCCGACTGCCGGGATTTAGTACCAATCCCTTCACAATAAACCCTATGGAGAAGTATTGCATGCGAGTAATTGGATAGCTGAGATAAAGTGAAAAGCTTTTTTTCCAGCGAAAACTGGTTGTTGCAGCTATTTGAATACCCCCTCATAGAATAAGAATGATGATTAGTAATGTAACATAGAAATGTGAATTGCCAGATAGTAGCTAATTAGTGCTTGATATGAACTAATGACTAGTGATTTAATGAACAAATAATACAATTAAAATAAGACCCCAATATTTATACGTACTGTAGATTTTTCTTTTTTCTTTTCCAGTCCCACTGAAATTAAATTGATTTATTTATTACTTTACAAAGAAAATTAAAGGAAATTCACTTTGTATATGGATATTTTTATTGGTTTATATTTTGATAAACAGTACTCTTAGAAATATGTTCATCTGATTTAAGACCATGTTTTCCTCATACATTTTCTGGTCCTAAAACTGCAGCCTTTTCATTCCTTTCTGAGCAAATGCACATTTATAGTATTATGTACTAGTGTCGTCAATGTAGTAATTCTTAAGGTCCCCATACACGCTGCGATTATCGCATGCGTTTTGGGCTATATATCATCGCATACGATTTGCATGCGATCGAGACCTAGGCCCCATATTCAGATCTGTTCACAGTACAAATTATGTGCAGCACATACTTTTTGGACTGTGCGATCGGATGCATCGCACCGCACAGCAAAAACGCACCGTACATGGGCACCTTTACTCATATTGTATCTATGACATTATCACGTTAAGTTTATCTATGTAACTGGTCCCTGTTTCTTAACTGTGTTTGGCAGACATCCCTGACCAAGTTATACGAGTCTTTAAAGCAGACCAGCAAAGTTGCTACATCATAATCAGCAAAGACACTACTGCAAAAGAAGTGGTGAGCCACGCACTGCATGAATTCAACTTTACCTGTTCCCCAGACACCTACTCTCTCTGTGAGGTTTCTGTTAGTCCAGAAGGAGTTATTAAACAGAGACGGCTTCCAGATCAGTTCTCAAAACTAGCTGACAGGATTCAGCTAAATGGGAGGTAATTCTGTCAAAGAAATATAAAAGTATTTTGTTGTTAGAATTGTTAATGACACGGATGTCAAATTATTTTGTTTAAAAATATATCAAACTTTTACTTATAGTCTCTTGCACAAACTGTGACTTTAATGTAACGGCAATTGAAAATGATGACAGTTGTCACTAGACCTTTCAGACGAGCCATTGTACAGTAGTGTAGTGGTGCATTATGAGATGTACATGTATAATCAAATCACAAAAATACACAGAGACTGCACTAACAATACAGTTATACAGGTGCCAAGTAACACGATTCCCAAGTTCATTTAATAATACACATGCAAATTAAAAAATATATATAAAACATTATGTATATAAACAGTGTAATTGTAAATAAAAATAAGTAACAATGCATAGGCAGTAGTTCTTTGATTAGGGCCAGGGAAAGAATAGTGAGGGGGCACTGGATATTCTTCACTGGATTTGCAGTGTTCTCCACACATCATTTAGCCTCATTCCCCAATTCCTTTCACAAGCCTCAAAAGACACCGGTACTTTCTTTGTCCAAGCTTTGATAAATATCCCTTTTAGTATTTGTTTGAATCAATATATGTATTTGTTGGCTATGAAAGCTTATAAAACACCTGACGCAGAGGGAGGGGTGGATGAACCTGTCATTTTTAGGCTGTGGTTGATATTGTTCTAGCTCTCAGTATGCAATATATATATATATATATATAAATCAAAGTACAGACCGTTATAATTTGAATAGAGGACACTCACCACATTTCTGAAGTTTTGAAAAAAGTTTAATACATCACCAAAGAGTTGACGTTTCGGACCTGAATTGGTCCTTTTCAAGACACACAGAGAAACAACCAAGCAGCATTGTAGAGGGTAGCATAATGAACTATGTCTTTGGTGCCCCCTTAAATGGTCCAAAAACCAACTCAGCTGGGTAAACCTATTAAAGTTGTCTCAAAAGCAACAAACTTATTCAGTGGATACCTATAAACGCATACCTGCAAGGCATCGCATGCATACATACAGCAGCACTGAACTCAGCGTGTAAGCCGGGCCGTGTGACGCAGATACCCAGATCTAGTATGGCTATGTGTTTAACTAAGCCGGAACCAAATCCAGTGAAGCAGAGAGAGATGTTCATCCACTATTTGTTTATTTTGTTCTTCAACAAATTGTCACAAGCAAGCAGCAAAAAGAAACGTCCCAACGCTTCTTACAAAGACTTCATCAGGGGCACAATATTTAAAATAAAAAAACGGTACTTATGTAATATCTGGGCTCCCGTTTTTGTTATGAGACCGCGTCCCCTCCTGCGCTCGCCACGCTTCGGGCACTATATAAAATCAACTCCATGCGTAGTTGGATAGTAGGGGTATGAAAAAATGGGGAGCCCAGATAATACATAAGTACCAAAAAAACTTTAGACTACTTTAGAAGAAAAGTCTATCACACCTTCCCTGTTTGAACTGATTATCAATACCAATAATGGAGATGGATATCTGCAGATCCAGCAGTGATATCAGCAAAATATGGTCTCTCTTTCTCTTTCAGGGAAGGCCAAAAGAATGCATTCTGAGTAAGACCAATGTGTTATGAGTAATGGTTCCCAGGAAGGAGTTATCAATCGAAAAATTATCCGCCATAGTCACTTTGAGAAAGGCATGCTTTAGTTTACAACAAATCAGCCAGCAAGAGAAGATTTCCCGTGGTGGGGTAAAGTCGACCCTGCAGAGATATGCCAAAACCAACAGTGTGCATGATCGCCCGCGACCTGGATAGCCTCCTAGTATCCTCGTATCCTCGTATCCTAGTATCGTATAGCCACACAACAAGAAGACAAATATATTAGAGTTAGTATTAGATGTGAAAGATTCTTAACAGCCCCACAGGACTGCGCTGCGCTCATGACATCACGAGAGAAGAGCATGTCAGTCATTACTGTCAAGCGCTGCCTGAAATTCGCAGGGTTAAAGGGGTATGTAGTAGCCCATAAAACATTGCTATGGCCAATTAACAAAAATAAAAGATTACTCTGGGCTAAAGTGCAAGGACTGGTCGTCTGAGCAATAGAAAAAGGTTCTTTTAATGGAAGAATCAAATTTTGAGCTGTTTGGGTTAAACAGGCGCAAGTTTGTCCATGGCATACCAGGTGTGAGCATGCTCCCAGCATGCATTGAGCCTACAGTGAAGCTTGGAGGAGGTTCTATCATTGTCTGGGGCTGTTTCGGAAATGGATCAGTTATCGGCCGTGGGTTCACCCTGCAGCACGATAATAACTCCAAACATACTTCACGTCTTTGCAAAAAATATAGAGTTCAAGCATGACAGGAGAAAACAGAACTCATTGGTTTGGGTGCACTCTTATTATTAATATTTAACTTTTATTGATACTGTTTAAAGGGTAAATATAGGGGCATAGAGTCCCTAATAAGACACAATATCAACACCACACAATTGGATACAGTGGCGTAGCTATGTTTTGGGCAACCCCCCCGCCGTTAGGGGTGGGGCGCCCCCTCCGTCGCCGCCCCGCCGAGCACCCCTACCCCGCTGCCCATGCAAACCCCCCTCAATCCCCCACAGCCTTACCTATCGCGCTGGTCCCGGTGGCTCCGTTCTTCTGCTGAGGACCACCAGAAAATGGCCGCCCCCATACAGCAGACCGTTTCAGAGAACTGTGTGCTATATGGGGGCAGCCATTTTGTGGTGGTCCTCAGCAGAAGAACGGAGCCGCCGGGACCAGCGCGATAGGTAAGTCTGCGGAGGATTGAGGGGGGTTTAACTATAGCACCGCAGCCCCCGGCGCCCTTACATGCACAGCGCCCCCCCGCGGTGGTGGGGGCTGCGGTGCTATAGTTACGCCCCTGATTGGATACACAATTGGATAATTAATATCAGTTCAATAGTTAAACGATATCTTTACTTGTAACCTCAGTATTGAGATTCCTAGATATCGGATAAAATATCCTTTAATAGACACACATATATAAATCACAAACAACAAATAATTTGACAAAAAACCCCACTTCATACAGAAAGGTATAATGTGTGACAGTTATCGCAGTAGTATTTTGTTCCTGTGTTCACAAGTCTGCAATATCAAAGTGTGATGGACTAGTTGTCCTCAATGTAATTAGCATCACTTTGTAGCACGTTTATGAACCAGCTTCATAACAACACCAGGGTCTATTAGTGTGATATTAGATATGTATCAAACCAGCAATCTGGAGAGCCAAAATTAGGAAGAAGAAAAAGAAAAGATCAGATTATCGTTTATCGATTATCGAAAACCACCCCCTCCCCCCTTTAAACAAGCAACTGACCCATTTACGTGTAGGCTTCAAATGATTTTGGTCCCGTGAAACTGGGCCATTTGGTTCCAGAGAAATCTGTCAAACAACATGAACAGCCATGAAATTACATTTCAGAAATGAAAAAAAAAAAAAATTGTTTCACCCGCAATATCTCTAGTACCAATGAACCCATATGGACCAGGTATCAGATTGAAGGCCCAGCGATTTGGGTTCGACTGAGATAAACCTCAAGCTTCTTTGATGCTGGAGGGGGAACTGGCAGCCGTTGAAACCGGGTGGAGGTCGGAATTAGCGGGTCCCATGTAATCCTATGGGGAAAACATTCCAAGTTTGCCTGGCGGTATCTCTGGTTCCCGGGGGGCTATGGATGCGTAGCTGGGCTCGTTGGAAAGCCCTGGCCTTCAGCCTATTGGAGAATGGGCCTATTTGGAGAGTGGGCCTGGAGCTGTAGCTCCATCAGACCCATTGTTAATCCGGCCCTGAATAGAGCTACTAGCATGTAGCTTTAGAAGGTCGGCTTTCCAGGTAGCTGGCCATGAGGAGAAAATAGGCTTCTACGTGGATGATATCATCCTATATGTGTTGGATATGCCGCACTCCCTTCCTGCTCTACTGGACTTAGGAAAGGATTTTGTTTTTTTCTCTGGTATTTTTATCAACTGGGAGAAATCAATCACTTCTACCCTCTAGTTAACCCCTCACCCTTAAAGTGGTGTACCCAATTTAACCCTTTGAGTGCCAACTGAATTTGTAAAAATAGGTGTGAAAATTGGCAAGCAAACATTCTTTATTCATCATAATGACCTGTAATGTGTACCTTTCTATAGGAAATCTTTTTTTACACATCATTCATTTTTAATAGATACAGATGGGGCAGGCTTCATCTTGGCTGGCAGATCGCCAGAACGTCCCCGCTGGCGATCTGCCAGCAGCATTCAAATTTCTCAATATCCTACTTATTATCTACCTTTAAATTTACCTCCCCACCCCTAACCCCAACTGAGTAAGCTTTGCCAGAGGTCCAGAGTTTGGCAGAAGCTTCCGCTCTGTCACCTTCTTAAGTAAATGTTAGTATGATTATTTATAAGATTGGATTATTTCCCAATCTTTTACTACTCTCATATGGGCCTCAAAACAGGCCAACATTGCTTTTAAAACACTATGTAGGATTGAATTTGAGGATGTGTTCGCATTGCCAAAAATGCATTTCTATTACCTGGCTGCTCAGTTATCTCAGTTAGGTGAATGGGTTACTCCTGGGGATTATGGGAACCTTCCCGTAGTCCTATTAGAAAAGGCAGGACATTTATTTAAGCCCAAAGGAGTTTCTCTTAATAATTACCTCATTCTCTTATTGTCCCCTCTATTGTTTTCAAGCCTTATGGGTAACTGTTAGGAAACCCTAACATAGACCCTTGCTCCCCTTTGTGGAACAATCTTAATTTCCCTGAACTCAACAAGTTAAAAGATGGTCCAAGAAGGTATTCATTTAGGGTGTTCACCATAGCACAATTAAATCATGACGGGACCCTTCACACCTTTGAATATCTATTCTACACATTTAACATTCCGCGTTATTATTTCTACCGATATCTGCAACTTTGGCATGCTCTATGTGCTGGAGGTATACTGCTCCTCAATTCTCGCCATCACCTGTTCATATCCTAGTATATAATATGCTCTACCAAAAAACAAGGTCTCTGTTCTTTACTAAACCCCCCTTTCCATCTCTGGCTCCAGGGTCAAAAGGTCGACCAGGTCAAAATGGCGACATGAAAAAGGTAGACACATAGAAAAGTCGACATGAGTTTTTCATGATTATTTTAACCAGCCTGTTCAGACTTCAAAATCAATGTCGGAATAAAGGGAGAATTTAATAGTGAGCCCGAAGCATGGGGAGCGAACCATTACACTAACTGGGGGTCAATGTCGACATTGACACAATAAAAGTCAACCATTGACATATGGCATGTTGACCTATTAGGGTAGACCTATTGACTATTGACCTATTGACTGTCTGACCACCCCTGTCTCCTATACCCTGCCATCATTAATACCTACACAACATTCATCAACTTCACGTGATAGCTCTTTGCTAATCTGGTCTTTATTCAAGATGCAGACATACCCAGGATTCAAAGTCATCGTCTCTGGCATTAGTCTTTAGAATTAGAATTTTTTAGAATTAGAATTTTTTACTTTCGGTAATCCGTGTAGTAAAATGGCTAAATAAATTGGTCACTATCTTCTACTAAAATTAATACATCTGAATTCACAAAGCTCTTTCAATTGATTTCCTCAGAAACATTTCTGTATCACTGACACTGCCTTCTTTGCACCCTCAAACCATTTAGAAAACTGTCACAACAGCTTTCATGTTGTTGCTACTGTATCTTTATGTTCTGCTCTTTGTCTTTAATAGATCATTTAACCCCAGTATTTATCATTTCTTATCTCTGCAGTCTAGGGGCCAGATGCAATAAGCTTCAAAAGTGTTATAATGGAGAGTGATACAAAAACCAACCAACCAACAAATCAGCCCCTGCCTGACATTTTTCAAACACAGCCTGTGACATGGCAGGTAGGAGTTGATTAGCTGGCTGTTTATCACTCTCCATTTTATCACTTTTGAAGCTTAGTGCACCTGGACCTGTGTGAGTGAAGAAACAGGCTTTACCAGTTATTTCATATGCGTTACCGTTTTTCTTCCAAATCATAATCTATAATCCAAGACAATGCATTTGAAACTAATAATTTCTTGTTTGGTCTGTAGATATTATTTAAAGAACAATATGGAAACGGAAACCTTGTGCTCAGATGAGGATGCTCAGGAACTATTTAGAGAGAGTGTTATATCTCTCCACCAGCTCAGCACTATTGAGGTTGCAGCACAGCTGTCCATTCGTGACTTTGAACTTTTCCGCAACATTGAGCCAACAGAATACATTGACGACCTCTTCAAGCTTGATTCTAAAATGGGTGCTTCTCATCTAAAACAGTTTGAGGAGGTGATAAATCAAGAGACTTTTTGGGTGGCTTCTGAGATCCTAAAAGAGTCAAACCAAATGAAAAGAATGAAAATTGTGAAGTATTTCATCAAAATTGCCCTCCATTGCAGGGAGTGCAAGAATTTTAACTCAATGTTTGCTATTATCAGGTACATTTTCTTGATAATAAAAATTAAATTAAAGTACAATACGAGAACAAAGAAACCCCCATTGTTACACTGTTAAATATTTGTACAATGCATAGTCTTACGGTGTAGTTGCCAACTCTTATTCACCTATGGATGATGCTGTTTTCCTCCACAAACCAGTGGGTGAGATTTAATAGGATGAGAGATTCAGAAAGTGAGAGATTTGGGAAGAAAGCTCCAGGTTTTTTTTTTTGCAGCAATCATTTACACTGCAAAATCAAACTGATTTTGCAGTATAAAGGATTGCTGCTTTAAAAAACTGGAGATTTCTTCCCAAATCTCGCACTTTCTGAATCTCTCATCCTCTTAAATCTCACCCCATGTGTCTTTGAAAATGTACTGCATACTCAAATTGCTGAATGCATTATCACAAAGGGAATATGTTGTGTGTTTGGCACTTTACAAATAACTCTATTATAATTTGTTGTTGTGTGTGCTAATCTTGTGAAAGGCAGTAACCTGTTCACTGTGTGGGTAGAGATATAAGTCATAGGATGACACGTCATCCATGTCTGGAGGGAAATAGAAACCAGCAGGAAACCACAGACTGAGAGTTAGATAGAGGAAGGAGCAGGTTTCCCTACTGCATAGTATCAGAATTATTCTCCTGTCCCACCAACACTGAATATTGTATTGTCAAATGCACTTCTATTTGACATGAAATAATGAAGTATATCTACATACTTCCTTTTTTTTATATTTAAATAGTAAGCCCAATTTTTATATGAATAACTCTATATGAATAACCAAGGAACTGTGCTTATTTGTTCTTGGGGTAACCAACTTATTTACTACCCTACATGAACATCTAATACTGCTTTCAGACAAAGGCTACCAAATAAATCGGCATTTACTGGCAATTACCCGGCATTTGAGTGCCAGGTTATTCGCTGCTGCTGCCTCCTTCACACAGGAGAGCAAACCAGAGATTTGCTCTATTACAGGTTTTCGCCTGTGTAAAAGGGTCGATCCGGATCTTGAACTCCGGGACTCCGACCTGGTCATTTGCAGAGTCAGAGACCCGGAGTTCAAAATCCAGATCGACCCTTTCACACAGAAAAAGGACTTGTGTATTTAATGAAATTCCTGAGTGGAACTGGTCGGTCAAGAATTTTATTTTCTGTGTGAAAGGGGTATAAGTAAGATTTATCTTCACAGCAGTTTAGGAATGGTCTTATTCTTCCAAATTCCACCAAAACCCTTTCTGCAATTACTAGAAACTTTTCTTTCTGTCTGGGAAAATAATTTCACTGTATTTGTGTGACTTATATGTTGAAACAGTCAGAGAGCGATAGCACCTTCTTAATAATGCCTGCTTAAAACACATATTAAAACCTTTTTAGTTAGGGTTGCGTTAAAAACCAAGTTATCCAAGAACAGTTGGCCAACGAAGATCTGGTGATTGAAGGAGGGATGAAGGTCAGGTGAAGGCCAAAATAGTTGATGAGCTTACCATGGTAGGAAGTATGTCGTGAAAAGGGAAGGATACCAAGGACAGAATCCTTTGGTGATTAGGAGGGGGAGTTGAGAAAAGGTATGCAGGGAAAACACAGAGATGGAATAATTGTATAGTAGGATGTGAACCATGAGTGTGCAGAGTCAATAAGTCTGATAAAATAAAAGATTTGCATGAAGAAGGTGTGGTCAACTCTGCCGAATGCTGTCTGGGATGACCCTTAGAAGAAATAACCCCTACATATACTGATGTGTCCACATACATTTATCCTCTATATGCTACATTGCACATTTTGTGTGAGTTTATAAGGAGAACTGTAGGAGAGAATACTTTTAAAACTAAGGAAGTCAGCAAAAAAGCTAGTTTTATTTCAGAATGGAGGAAATCCCATTGTGAGGGCATTTTTGGAGATAAAGGCCGAGATGTAATGAGAGAGACCATTTTAGGGGCCAGGGAAAAGTTGCACAAAGTCAGACGCTAACATTTTTTTTTACTTTTATCCAGAACTTGGCTAATGGAATAGTGTACATCTTTAGCACTCCAAATGTGAATCAAATCTGACTTCTGGTGATTATTTTAGAGCAGCAATGGTCCGATTACCATTTGTTATCTGCATGCAGATAATGTAGTCATGCTGTATATCGATTTAATCAGCTTGTGCCTCTGATTAGCATAGCAATGCACATAAGATAGGCAAAAATATAGTAGAAAATATATAGTACATGAGCTATTTGGACAGATCAAAGTATATTTTAAAAATGTGCTGCATTTGTGTAGTTATAAGTGATAGAGCATTTTTGTGTCCGAGTTACAATCTTGGCTCCTGTTACATTGGCCGAGTTGTATGTTTTAACATGGTGAAAACATAATGATCCGAAATAAGTTTCAGAGCTGAAAGCTTCAGACTTCTAGTGACTTTGGCCTAATATTGAGGCTGAAAATGTCTTTTGGAAATGAAAGTGTATTTGCAAAAAACTTACAATTATTTGTCTATTATCTTGTTAATTAAAGCCACCGAAATTATTTTACAGATGCCTCTGTTGCTGTTAACATTATATTACATATAATTATTGTATTTAAAAAAACTTTTTCACAGTGGCCTAAATCTTTCACCTGTGGCTAGACTGCGTGGTACTTGGGAAAAACTACCTAGCAAATATGAGAAGCTTCTTCAGGACCTTCAAGATCTTTTTGACCCTTCCAGAAACATGGCAAAATATCGCAACAGACTAAGCAGTCAGTGCATGCAGCCTCCAGTCATACCCCTCTTTCCAGTTGTCAAGAAAGACATTACATTTCTACATGAAGGTATGGTTATGCAAGAAGGGACAGCACTTTCACCAGAGTTATAACTAGACATTTTGGTACCCTGGAAGAGCATTGGTGCCACCCCATTTCAAATATGGACAGTGCATGTGTTAGTGGTGGATGCTGAAAAGGGGGGTTTGATCTCGTAGGAAGTGGCAAGGCCACAATATAGCACTGCTTGCAAAACCCTAGTTATAGCCCTTGCTTTCATTAGTATTGTAATGCCTAGATTGTAAAATCTTTGGACCAGGGCCCTCCTGCTCTCACAGCCCTCCTCCCTCCTGCTCTCACAGCCCTTCTCGTTCCTGCTCTCACAGCCCTTCTCCCTCCTGCTCTCACAGCCCTCCTCCCTCCTGCTCTCACAGCCCTCCTCCCTCCTGCTCTCACAGCCCTCTTCTCTCAAACTTCAATCACAGATCTCTCCTACTCAGTGACTGTCTACAGGCATCTCCTCTTGCTTGTAACTATTTATCTCTTCCAGCGACAGTAGAATTCCACTGATTCCTTTACTTCCTTGCATCTCAGCAGTATTGTGAAGAATTGTGTTGCTAATTGTTAACTGTTTTAGGTTTTCAGTTAATTTACTGTTAAGTTCTGTGTACTCTTTATTGTTCTGTGTGCTGCATGTACTGTGCTGCAAACCACTTGTGACGCCTTATAAATAAGGGTATGGGTCACTGGGTCGCCAAATTAAGGTCGACATGCATTGGGTTGTCCACTGAAGGTCGGTAGGGCTTAGGTCGATGCATGAAAATGGTCGACATGGCTAAGGTCGAAGGGGTCAGAAGGTCAGCACAAGCATTAGGTCAACAATGGAGAGGTCTACAGTCAAGGTCGACGTGAGTTTTCACTTTTTGTGTCCTGAATGTCGACACAGTCAATATGGACACCGAAAAAAGTGTACCACGTCCTCTGGCATGGCTCGCTGCGCTCACAACCACTACCTAACGACGCTGCACCATAAAGAAAATATAATAATAATGCTTGCATATTACTACATGTATGGATTGCTGCGTTAAACACCTGAGAGTCTTGGCAAGTAGATATTTGACTTTACATTACATTTTAGCATACTGCACTGAAACTGTCCCAAATTTGGCAGAACAATTTTAGTCTAGATTTTAGGGCTCTAGCCTTTAGCCCATCATCATGACTGTAACTGCATTGTTCCGATTTACCTGCCAGTGAGCGTGTACATCCCTTTGATTATGTTCTGCATAGAAATACAGGGTGAAATGTAATAGGATGAGAGATTCAGAAAGTGAGAGATTTGGGAAGAAATCTCCAGGTTTTTTTAAAGCGGCAATCATTTACACGGCAAAATCAAAGTGGTGTAAAAGTGATTGCCACTTTAAAAAAAACTGATGATTTCTTACCAAATCTCTCACTTTCTGAATCTCTCATCCTATAAAATTTCCCCCACAGAGGTAAATGGGTGCCCTGGGCTTCTCATTCTGATCATGGCAATTAAATCATGACGGTTTCCAATTGCTAGCTACGTGTAATGGAGGCATGCGCTCTGAAGAATGCTCTCTTACCCAATCCTTGCAATCACAGTGGTGGGAAGTAAGCACATGTCATGAGGGTGTTTCAGTGGCATACAGCAACAAGTGGGCCAGACTTTTTAACAGGCCTCAAAACCAGGGTTGCAGACTTTTGTTATTTCCTCTCTGGGAGAAGCCCGGAGAGGAGACTTTCAGCAAGAGTTCGGGGGGCGGGACTTGGGTGTGACATCATTAAGCCCCGCCCCATGCTGGAAAATGACCCGGTTCGCCTATTTCCACGAAGTGTGCGGGGCTAAATGATGCAATTATGCCACTTTAGCCCCGCCTCCTCCTGGAGATCGGCAAATCAGGTTATCTAAACACTGCGGTTAGGGGGGGAGGAAGCCGCAAACAGGGGGGGGGAAGGGGGATATTCGTGACCCTGCTCAAAACTTTATTATTTTTTTGTAACTTTTTCATTCCGACCTTGCATGATCCACCTCATAATCAGGCCCTTAATCGTATGTAATGTAGTAGGAACTATAAAAGCCTAAGATGTCCTGGTAGCAAATTGCTCTGAAGAGCCTTAGCAACATAGGCTGTCCTACTAGTTAATAAATGAACAACCAATCAGAGACTGTGACTTATTTAAAAAATTAGACATGATGAAACAGTGGGTGAGATTTAATAGGATGAGAGATTCAGAAAGTGAGAGATTTGGTAAGAAATCTCCATTTTTTTTAAAAGCGGCAATCATTTACACTGCAACACCAGTTTAATTCTTCTCAAATCTCTCACTTTCTGAATCTCTCATCCTATTAAATCTCACCCAGTGTCTTCGAACTTCTGTATAATCTAGGTTCATGCATCTCTTATACAGTAATCATTTAGGTTTTATTAATTCATTTCTCTTTAATAATAATAATTCCGCATTCTTGCAGGGAATGATACCAAAGTAGATGGGTTGGTAAATTTTGAGAAGTTACGTATGATTGCAAAAGAAATCCGCCACGTGATCCGCATGGCTTCTGCTAACATTGACCCGGCTGTAATGTTCCGGCAAAGGTATTTCCTTCCTAAAGTATATCATTTGTACAGTATCAACCATGTGCATCAGGTTTTCTGACATGGGAATCCGAAGTGTTTAACGAAGGTTAGAGCTAAAACACACATTTGCTAATATATGATTTTATAAGTATAGTGCGTGTTTTAGCTCAGCAACACATCTGTTTAGATTGATTTTTTTTTTCTTAATTTAAAATTGTTGAAAAATGACTAATTTCTGTATCTTGATTTCTTGATATGTAATTTTAATTTGGTAATTGCTGTATTTAACCCCTTCACGACATTTGACGTATATATACGTCATGGCCGGGAAGTACTTCCCGACCGTTGACGTATATATACGTCATGGCTTAAAACTGTCACTGCGTCTAGAGACGCAGTGACAGAGGGACGATGTCTGCTGTCCCTGACAGCAGACATGTCCGTGCATGCCCAGGGGGGGCTGCGATGCCGCCCCCCCGTCGGCGATCGCTGTGATTGGCTGTTCAGTGTGAACAGCCATTCACAGCGTTTTTCTGTGTCACCGGCGAATAACGTTCGCCGGTGACACGGGATCGGAGGTGATTGGTGCTGTAAAGTACAGCACCAATCACCGCGGGGTGTAAGGGTGACACTGGTGTCACCCCACCTCACCCCGCCCGCCCCCAAAGGCCGTGATTGGTCCGTCGGACCGACGGACCAATCACAGCCATGGAGGGGGGTTTAAACTAACGGTGACTGCACTGCAGACGCCATTCCGGTCTGGAATAGCGTGCAGTGCGGTCACCGTGCCCTGCTGCTGCCTATACTGACCAGAACCCATCGAAAATACTTACCTGATCATTGATTATTCTTGTGACATTCTTGTGACATCTTGTGACATCCTGTGACATCTTGTGCTGCTGCGAGTTATAGAGAGAGAGTTAGAGAGAGATAGAGAGAGATAGAGAGAGATAGAGAGAGATAGAGAGGCCTAGTGCTATATTTTGTGCTGCTGCAGTGTGATAGAGCTATAGCTAGAGAGATAGAGAGAGATAGAGAGAGATAGAGAGAGAGATAGAGAGAGAGATAGTGACAGATTGTGCTATATATTTTTTATATAACTGAAAGAGATATAGAGAGATAGAGAGAGATAGAGAGAGATAGAGAGGCCTAGTGCTATATTTTGTGCTGCTGCAGTGTGATAGAGCTATAGATAGATAGAGAGAGATAGAGAGAGAGAGATAGAGAGATAGTGACAGATAGTGCTATATATTTTTTATATAACTGACTGCTGCCCCCCCTTTTGTGCTGATCAGTATAATTTAACTGATCAGCAACTTTTTGGGGGCGCAGGTTTTTTTTTATATATAGATATACCTGTCAGTGCTGCTGCTGCAGTGTCATAGAGTGATAGATAGTGAGAGATAGAGAGATAGAGAGAGATAGTGATAGAGAGTGCTAAATTTTGTGTCTGCTGCCCTCGCCTTTTGTGCTGATCACTATATCTGAGGTGATCAGCAACTTTTTGGGGGTACAGAGGTTTTTTTTTTTATATATACCTGCTGCCCCTCACTGGTAATCAGTGTCGCATCACTGATCACCTTTTTTTATTTTTTGTGAGTGCTGTGGGGTCTTTTTTTTACACACACTGTGATTTTGTGTGTGTCCTGTGGCCACTGTGCACTGATCAGTGACGTACATCACTGATCAGCTTTTTCGGCACAGGGTTGATCTATTTTTTTTTTTTTTTGATCAAATTCTGTTGCCTTTGAGCGCTGTTCAGTGACAGACGTTACTGACCAACATCTGTGCTCAATTTTTGGCGCAGGACCTTTTTTTTTTTAACCCCTTCCATTTATTTATTTTTTTAACCCCTTCCATTTATTTATTTTTTTAACCCCTTCCATTTTTTTTTTTTTTAACCCCTTCCATTTTTTTTTTTAACCCCTTCCATTTTTTTTTTTTTGAACCCTTCAATTTTTTTTTTTTTTGTATTTTTTTTTTTCTGCACTACATACACACTACACACTACATACCCCCCGGGTTGAAATAAAGTTTGTACCCCCCCCTACACTATACACGTGTTGAAACATTTCACTACCAGTAACACAAAAATATAAATGGCATCCCAAATGTCCTCCCAAATGTCCTCCCAAATGTCCTCCCAAATGTCCTCCCAGTCATCCAGGAGAATGTATTCGGTGGAGGAGGCATATGCCATGCTTGCCTCTGACTCTGACACAGGCAGTGAGGCAAGCGGGGAATTTGAAGGATTTGTCTTAAGCTCCTCTTCCTCCTCTGATGATGAGGGACCCCCTCAAAGACGCCCCCGTAGAGCAGCTGAGACCCCCCCCCCAATAATTAATCTCGTATGGACCCCACCACCAGACAATTTTGAGCCCCAGGTTCCTGAGTTTTTGGCCATCCCAGGAATCCAATTTGATTCAACAGGTCTCAGAGAAATTGACTTTTTCAAATTATTTTTCTCTGATGATTTTATAAATTTAATGGTGGACCAAACTAATTTATATGCCCAGCAGTTTATTGCTCAAAACCCCACGTCATCATTTGCTAGGTGGACCCCTGTAGATGCAGTAGAGATGATGACGTTTTGGGGTCTGGTGTTACATATGGGCATAGTAAAAAAACCACAAATTAGGCAATATTGGAGTACAGATGTTCTGTACAGCACCCCATTTCACCGTATGGCCATGCCCCGGGCTCGTTTTGAGGCAATCCATAAATTTATACATTACACCGATAATGCACAGTGCCCACCCAGAGATGATCCCACCTTTGACAGGCTATTCAAAGTCAGGCCGGTCATTGATCATTTCAGTGCCAAATTTGCAGAGCTATACATCCCTGATAAATGTATTAGTATCGACGAGTCCCTTATACATTTTAAAGGAAGGGTTAAATTCCGCCAGTACCTTCCCAGTAAGAGGGCAAGGTATGGCATAAAAATGTATAAGCTGTGTGAAAGCACCACAGGGTACACCCAGAAGTTTAGGGTATATGAAGGGAAGGATTCAAGAATTGAACCACCAGAATGCCCCCCCTCCCTCGTAGGTGTTAGTGGAAAAATTGTCTGGGATTTAATGCACCCCTTCCTGGATAAGGGTTATCACCTGTATGTGGATAACTTTTACACCAGCATCCCCCTGTTTAAGGCCCTTGGTTCAAGAGGTACAGCAGCTTGCGGTACTGTGCGCAAGAACCAAAGAGGCCTCCCCAAAACGCACATTGCCCAAGTAATGAGAAGGGGTGAAAGCAGGGGAATATGCACCGAAAATATGTTGTTGGTCAAATATAAGGACAAGAGGGATGTCCTTATACTGACAACAATTCATGGAGACAGTACCACCTCCATCCCTGTACGAGGTACCAGTACCCACACCTCCAAACCAAATTGTATCCTAGATTACAATAAGTACATGGGCGGAGTGGATCTTTCAGATCAGGTACTAAAGCCGTACAGTGCCCTGCGGAAAACAAATATCTGGTACAAGAAGCTGGCCGTGTATATCATCCAGATGGCACTGTATAACGCTTACGTGCTATTCCGTTCTACCGGCCAGAGGGGGACATTTATGCACTTTCAAGAGGAAGTCATAAAGAGCCTAACATTTGGGAATCAGCAGGCAGAGGGCCCCAGTACTTCTAGTACTGGCCCCCGTATTGTACCAGGGCAGCATTTTCCCAACGAAATCCCCTCCACTGCAAGAAAGGGCAGGACACAAAAAAGGTGCAAAGTTTGTTATAAAAAGGGAATAAGAAAGGAAACTATTTTCCACTGTGAAACTTGCCCCGACAAACCCGGCCTATGTATAAAGGAGTGTTTCAAAATATACCACACATCTATGGATTATTAGGTTCATCATTTCACCGTGCTTCGGGGGTCTTGCTAATGCCACATAGCACCCACCATTCATTCCACCAGAATCTGAGCTGCAAAATCCAAAAATCACTCCTTCCCTTCTGAGTCCTGCCATGCACCCAACTGGTATTTTTTGGTCACATGTGAGGCATTGCCGTACTCTGGAGAAATTGGGGCACAGATTTTGGGGTGCTTTGTCTCCTTCATTCCTTGTGAAAATGAAAAATTTTGAGCCAGAAGTACATTTTTGTGTAAAAAAATGTATTTTTTTCATTTTCACTGCCCAGTTGTACCAAAATTGATGAAACCCCTGGGGGTTTGAAATGTACACTATACCCCTAGATGAATTCCCTGAGGGGTGTAGTTTGCAAAATGGGGTCACTTGTGGGGGGGTTCCACTGTATTGGTAATGCAACATAGCACCCACCATTCATTCCACCAAAATCTGTGCTCCAAAATCCAAAAATCACTCCTTCCCTTCTGAGTCCTGCCATGCACCCAACTGGTATTTTTTGGTCACATGTGAGGCATTGCCGTACTCTGGAGAAATTGGGGCACAGATTTTGGGGTGCTTTGTCTCCTTCATTCCTTGTGAAAATGAAAAATTTTGAGCCAGAAGTACATTTTTGTGTAAAAAAATGTATTTTTTTCATTTTCACTGCCCAGTTGTACCAAAATTGATGAAACCCCTGGGGGTTTGAAATGTACACTATACCCCTAGATGAATTCCCTGAGGGGTGTAGTTTGCAAAATGGGGTCACTTGTGGGGGGGTTCCACTGTATTGGTAATGCAACATAGCACCCACCATTCATTCCACCAAAATCTGTGCTCCAAAATCCAAAAATCACTCCTTCCCTTCTGAGTCCTGCCATGCACCCAACTGGTATTTTTTGGTCACATGTGAGGCATTGCCGTACTCTGGAGAAATTGGGGCACAGATTTTGGGGTGCTTTGTCTCCTTCATTCCTTGTGAAAATGAAAAATTTTGAGCCATAACTGCATGTTTGTGTAAAAAAATGTAATTTTCCATTTTCACATCCCAGTTATACCAAAATTGGTGAAACCCCTGGGGGTTTGAAATGTACACTATACCCCTAGATGAATTCCCTGAGGGGTGTAGTTTGCAAAATGGGGTCACTTGTGGGGGGGTTCCACTGTATTGGTGCTTGGGGGGTCTTGCTAATGCGACATAGCACCCACCAAAATTCCACCAGAATCTGAGCTGCAAAATCCAAAAATCACTCCTTCCCTTCTAAGTCCTGCCATGCACCCAACTGGTATTTTTTGGTCACATGTGAGGCATTGCCGTACTCGGGAGAAATTGGGGCACAGATTTTGGGGTGCTTTGTCTCCTTCATTCCTTGTGAAAATGAAAAATTTTGAGCCAGAACTGCATGTTTGTGTAAAAAAATGTAATTTTCCATTTTCACATCCCAGTTGTACCAAAATTGGTGAAACCCCTGGGGGTTTGAAATGTACACTATACCCCTAGATGAATTCCCTGAGGGGTGTACTTTGCAAAATGGGGTGACTTGTGGGGGGGTTCCACTGTATTGGTGCTTTGGGAGTCTTGCTAATGCAACATAGCACCCACCATTCATTCCACCAAAATCTTTGCTGCAAAATCCAAAAATCACTCCTTCCCTTCTGAGTCCTGCCATGCACCCAACTGGTATTTTTTGGTCACATGTGAGGCATTGCCGTACTCGGGAGAAATTGGGGCACAGATTTTGGGGTGCTTTGTCTCCTTCATTCCTTGTGGAAATGAAAAATTTTGAGCCATAACTGCATGTTTGTGTAAAAAAATGTAATTTTCCATTTTCACATCCCAGTTATACCAAAATTGGTGAAACCCCTGGGGGTTTGAAATGTACACTATACCCCTAGATGAATTCCCTGAGGGGTGTACTTTGCAAAATGGGGTGACTTGTGGGGGGGTTCCACTGTATTGGTGCTTGGGGGGTCTTGCTAATGCGACATAGCACCCACCAAAATTCCACCAGAATCTGAGCTGCAAAATCCAAAAATCACTCCTTCCCTTCTAAGTCCTGCCATGCACCCAACTGGTATTTTTTGGTCACATGTGAGGCATTGCCGTACTCGGGAGAAATTGGGGCACAGATTTTGGGGTGCTTTGTCTCCTTCATTCCTTGTGGAAATGAAAAATTTTGAGCCAGAACTGCATGTTTGTGTAAAAAAAATGTAATTTTCCATTTTCACATCCCAGTTGTACCAAAATTGGTGAAACCCCTGGGGGTTTGAAATGTACACTATACCCCTAGATGAATTCCCTGAGGGGTGTACTTTGCAAAATGGGGTGACTTGTGGGGGGGTTCCACTGTATTGGTGCTTTGGGAGTCTTGCTAATGCAACATAGCACCCACCATTCATTCCACCAAAATCTTTGCTGCAAAATCCAAAAATCACTCCTTCCCTTCTGAGTCCTGCCATGCACCCAACTGGTATTTTTTGGTCACATGTGAGGCATTGCCGTACTCGGGAGAAATTGGGGCACAGATTTTGGGGTGCTTTGTCTCCTTCATTCCTTGTGGAAATGAAAAATTTTGAGCCAGAACTGCATGTTTGTGTAAAAAAATGTAATTTTCCATTTTCACATCCCAGTTATACCAAAATTGGTGAAACCCCTGGGGGTTTGAAATGTACACTATACCCCTAGATGAATTCCCTGAGGGGTGTACTTTGCAAAATGGGGTGACTTGTGGGGGGGTTCCACTGTATTGGTGCTTGGGGGGTCTTGCTAATGCGACATAGCACCCACCAAAATTCCACCAGAATCTGAGCTGCAAAATCCAAAAATCACTCCTTCCCTTCTAAGTCCTGCCATGCACCCAACTGGTATTTTTTGGTCACATGTGAGGCATTGCCGTACTCGGGAGAAATTGGGGCACAGATTTTGGGGTGCTTTGTCTCCTTCATTCCTTGTGGAAATGAAAAATTTTGAGCCAGAACTGCATGTTTGTGTAAAAAAAATGTAATTTTCCATTTTCACATCCCAGTTGTACCAAAATTGGTGAAACCCCTGGGGGTTTGAAATGTACACTATACCCCTAGATGAATTCCCTGAGGGGTGTACTTTGCAAAATGGGGTGACTTGTGGGGGGGTTCCACTGTATTGGTGCTTTGGGAGTCTTGCTAATGCAACATAGCACCCACCATTCATTCCACCAAAATCTTTGCTGCAAAATCCAAAAATCACTCCTTCCCTTCTGAGTCCTGCCATGCACCCAACTGGTATTTTTTGGTCACATGTGAGGCATTGCCGTACTCGGGAGAAATTGGGGCACAGATTTTGGGGTGCTTTGTCTCCTTCATTCCTTGTGGAAATGAAAAATTTTGAGCCAGAACTGCATGTTTGTGTAAAAAAATGTAATTTTCCATTTTCACATCCCAGTTGTACCAAAATTGGTGAAACCCCTGGGGGTTTGAAATGTACACTATACCCCTAGATGAATTCCCTGAGGGGTGTACTTTGCAAAATGGGGTGACTTGTGGGGGGGTTCCACTGTATTGGTGCAACATAGCACCCACCATTCATTCCACCAAAATCTGTGCTGCAAAATCCAAAAATCACTCCTTCCCTTCTGAGTCCTGCCATGCACCCAACTGGTATTTTTTGGTCACATGTGAGGCATTGCCATACTCGGGAGAAATTGGGGCACAGATTTTGGGGTGCTTTGTCTCCTTCATTCCTTGTGAAAATGAAAAATTTTGAGCCAGAACTGCATGTTTGTGTAAAAAAATTTAATTTTTCATTTTCACATCCCAGTTGTACCAAAATTGGTGAAACCCCTGGGGGTTTGAAATGTACACTATACCCCTAGATGAATTCCCTGAGGGGTGTAGATTGCAAAATGGGGTGACTTGTGGGGGAGGTTCCTAACTTTTAGCACTTATGGTGCCTAGAAACCTACATGGTGCCTAAAAAAAAATCTCATAAAAAGGAGGCTCCAAAATCAAGTAGGTGCTCCTTCTATTATGAAGCCTGTGGTTTGGTCAACGTGCACACTAGGGCCACATATAGGATATTTTTGAAAACAAAAGAATTGGGGGAATCAATTTTTAGTCACATTTCTCTAGTAAAATCTACTGTATTCGTTAGAAAAATGTATTAAAATTGAAACTCTGCAAAAAAAAAGAAATTTTGAAATTTCACCTACACTTTGTTTTAATTACTGTGAAACACCTAAAGGGTTAACAAACTTCCAAAATGCTGTTTTGAATACTGTGAGGGGTGCAGTTTTTGAAATGGCATCATTTATGGGGGTGTCTCACATACAAGTCCCTCAAAGTCACATCAGAACTGAACTGGTCCCTAAAAAAATCAGTGTTTGAAATTTTCATGAAAATTTGAGAATTTGCTATTCATATTGTAAGCCTCCTAGTGTCCAAAAAAATTAAAAGGAAGTTGAAATAATGATGGAAACATAAAGTAGACATATGGTCTATGTTAGTTATTAACTATTTTGAGTGGTATGATTATTTGTCTCACAAGCAGAAAATTGAACATTTTGCATATTGCTAAATTTTCCATTTTTTCACGATATTTTGGTATTTTTCACAAAAAAACACAGACTGTATCGACCCAAATTTACCACTAACTTGAAGTACAATGTGTCACGAGAAAACAATCTCAAAATCACTGGGATAAGTAAAAGCAAAAAAAAGTTATCCCCACTTAAGTGAGACATGTCAGATTTGAAAAAAAGGGCTCTGTCATGAAGGCACAAACTGGCTCTGTCATGAAGGGGTTAAGACAGTGTAAAACAGATAAAAAAATGTACACAGTTAATTCCCCCAATAAAGGGCTTCCTCCTCCGGGATAGCGCCAGCCTGGGATGAAGCCCGGTGCTGTCCTCGGTGTCCTAGGGTGGTGGGCACCAGCAAGCCTCCCCCACATGCAGGGACCACAAGTCCCAGCATGCGTGGCATTAAAGGGCCCGCTGGTACTTGTAGTTCTACAACAAAACCAATAGTGAAGTAAAACACACATAAGAAAAATGCAGTTTTTTTAATTATTATTATTTATGATTTTTTTTTTTTTACCCTGAGATGCCTGCACGGATCTGACTGATCCGTTCAGGCTTCAAAACTCGGCTACGGATCATTCGTATTTACTGGTGAATTGGTATTCAAATTCACCAGTAGGAACAATAGGAAATTGGCCGATGACATAGAACACTATGGCCACATATGCCCATGTTCTATTGATGCATTCGTATACAGACTATTGCGGCTGATAGTAAATCATCCAATGTGGCGTTCCCGGCTGTATAACAGTTTGTTACCCCTTAGAGTCGCATTTACACTTGCTGTATATTCAATTCTGCATTGCCCAGATATCAATAACATGCCATCACAGAAGCTTGCCTATGTGAGAATGCCCAAGTGCTGCCCAGATATGTCTCCTCAATCACAAGAGGAGTTGTTAATAATATGCACCCAATCCCACATTTCCTGAACACGCGTCACAGTATTCAGCCAAGGTATAAATAGTGCAGTACTGTAGTTGCGCTGTTACGGTGAAATTGTGCATCTCTTAGCAGTATAGTCTGCTTACAGTCTCACACCTTTAAGTGAATGTACATGATTACTAGTCTGGGGCCGCAGAGTATTTCCTAATCCTCTTTAAATCCAAAGATAGTCATGTTTAAATAAAGCCGGATAATGTTTAAGCAGTTATGGGATTAGTGGATTGGAAAGCCAAAGCTCTGCGTTTAGTATTCTTTCACTAATTTACTGTAAGGTCCATTTTAATACCTCATGCATATTACTTTCCAGCAGGATCCAACAGGCAAATAGGACTGAAAACCGCACAGCCGAGTAATAGATTTACAAAAGCAGATTCCTCAGCCACAGATACACTTGTATAAATCCTGTATTTTAAACCCTGAAATTCAATGAATTCCGCACCACACCATTCACAATACTGTAGCTTCAACACCTCCAGTCTCACTGATACAGTATTTCACTGGGTGTGGTATACAGTAGGAGCCCGACAGTCGGGATCCCAACAGTCATTAGCACAAACTCAGACCGGACTCAGACAGCTGGGGGAGAGCAACAAAGCCCCTTGCAGGCATAGTTGCTCACTACACTCACCACCTATTCTATTCTCCCTCTATGGGGGCCGTGGACCCCCACAAGGGAAAATAGCCGGTGGCCATCGGGATCCCGAGTGTCTGGGTTTTAACAGTCAGGATCTCAACGTCGGGATAATGACTGTCGGGAAAATGACTGTCGGGACCCCATCCGGCGCCCATTCCACTCTATACACCACAACATCCCAACAGATCTTCACTGCATACTTTTATTGCCCCTGACACTGTTTTCCACCGCTAACAATTGGTGGTTTCATCAAAGACTTTTTATTTATAATCATTGTGAAATTCTTAATATTTACAGTTACTGGACCATGGACATCTTCATATTTTATTCTTTTTTTTTAACCTTGGTTGTTGAGCCTACGATGTCCAGGGTATCCTGCTGTCTGCCTATGTCTAGTGCCTTTATCCTGATTACTGCCTCTTTTCACCATATCCCAAACCATATCTTCTCTTTTAGCTCTCCAATGTATGTCAAACCCATGCTGGCCAACTATGGGTCTAATTCTGCTTCGGTTATCATTTTTGCATTGTCATCTCTGACTGTGGCCACGGTTAAATGTAACTGCAGTTTAAGAGGTCGCAAATGCGGACTAATGCATGCACGCATGCGCAGATTTGCTATCATTCCCAATTTCAGCACTTTTGTGTTCATTGCTGAATCTGGGCCTATAAGGGAAAAGTATATCATAAGATAATTTCTAATACAATACAAACATTTACTTTAACACACAAGTTTTGTTCAACAGACTCATTACTAGACTAGTTACCCTTTTCTGTTCTCTTATAATATTACAAAGTGAATTCTTTAGGGTCACAAATAAATGACAGTCTTCCTCAGCATGCCGTAATGGTCGTGTGGTGATGGTCACCAATAAGATTTATTTGCAGTTATTACCAGTCTGGACCATTTGTGGGAGTTAACAGGGCAGTGTTGGTAGAAACGTGAGTTTGTATCAACCAGTCAGTACGAGTCTGTGACTTGGGGGGTATTTTGGTTCATTCGCTCAGATGTAAATTCGCATCCTTGCGAGTGACCCAGATGCCCGCTTACAAATCGTGGTAAGCCGGCCCATCAGTCACAAGGCACGTACGTTAGCATGTTTTACATAAACATCCATTCGAATGGATGGTCGGTGACCATCGAAAGATGTGGAAGGTGCACGCATATGTAAGGTTGCTCTGAGCAACCTTACATAAGCGTGTATGCTCAGGGGAGCATTGGGTGGGCAGCTAAGCCCCAGTGATGTCAGCTGCACACCCCCCGCATGTCCATCATGGCTCCATTAGCATGAGAGGGCCCAGCGATCTCATGGGAACTCCATGAAACATGAAATGCTGGGCATTCCCATATGTCCCATGTCCCATGACACCCCCCCTGCCCTCCGTTCACAAGCATGGCCAGTTTGGTCACCATGGACGCACGCACCAAGCACATGTGCAATGCAGAAACACCTGCCCCGTGCAAACGGTTACGGGCCTGCGAACGGACCAGAGTAATGTCCTTGATTTTTTTTTTTATGCGGTGACAGTGGCTCTGGTGCCTCACTTATGCAGCATGACCATAGGGCTGCTCAGAACTTTCAAAATTGACTTACCTGTGATGAATGCTGCAAATTTGCTTGGATTTGCATAGTAGACAGTGGGTTTCTCAATACGAATCCAGGCAACATTTCTATATTTTCATTGTATACGAATTTGCAGCTAAATCAGTCAATTAAAAATTTGGTTTCAAAATATGTTCTATCACCAAGAAAGGCAACAATAGAAAATCTCTCTTCTCTGCAGTACAGAGAGTAGGTCAACGAGCGACTGGATGGTTGTTATTTCAGTTAATTGCTACATTATCCTAATGGGATATTATGATATCTTGGAACGCTACTTTTGCCAATTCTTATGTGGGATTTGTTGATATGACCTATTGGTTTATGTAGGCACCAGAGGAATGTGCAGTGGAGATAAGGCCACACTGTGATCCTTAACCTGGCTTGAAGGTTTTTTAGAAACAGTTGTTACAGCAGTATATTTACAGTGGTATTGTAGATACACAGTGATGGTGATATTAGCAGTATGGCAGGTAATATAGAGGTATTGGAAGTCTTCTTAAATGTGCTAAGTGCAGCCAGGCAGCATCATGGCACTTAACACAGTGGAGTATGCGGGGTCACGCATGCACAGCGAGGTCACTGCATTGAGAAGGAGAAACACTGTATAAAGACAGTATAGAATGTAGAAAACTCTAGTGTATTTTCAAACTGATCTTGTTATGCTGTGTAATTCTATGATAACTTTTAGTCTCTGCTACAGTTTAATAACGTACAGTCCCAGTCCTATAGAATGAGGGCAATCGTACAGGATGCCTGTGGGTTGGATTACAGTTTGGCTAAATAGCCTGTGTCTAGGTGGTTACTACTATGTTTAAGATGTTCTTCCATGTGCATATTACCACGCATCCTGCTCCTATTATTTGTTAGCATTGATTGTTATTGTTACTGTTCTCATTTGTAGATTGTTTGTTCTGGATTCAAATTTTTAAGTTACAGCGGAGGCGCAGCTGGGCAGGAAAGCATTGCTCTTCAGAGGCCACAATGGTGCAAGATACTTGCTGGTTACACTCTCGTTCACATGGCAAATTGTCTCTGCCCACAAGGGCAAACTGGGCTTCTTTGGTGTAGGGCTCAGAAGTTCTAAGCCAATTTAGGGGAGTAAGGCTTCTGTAGAGTAGGTTGCTTAGATTTGCCCTTATTTGTTACTATTGTTTATGGCTATAGCTGGGAGTTGTAATGTTTTCTTGTGACCTAATAATGCACTCATTGCAATGTGTATTTTTTTTATTGTATGTTTAGGCAGGTGTTCTGAACTCATTCTGGAATTATCTAAGCCTAGCCATGGATATCTTATCACCTGCACTGTGACTGTGTTGGGGAATCACTGATCTAAAGGTTTAGATGTTGCCTAAACTGGGGTCTTAAAGAATTCTTAAATCCATTGTGATAGGCAGCTTTTGTAGCTCTGCTCAAAAAATGGAACCAAGCAGACATTGCACTTTTAAAGGTGACAAAGGATTGAGGGGCGAGTATAAAGGGTGATGCCTTTTGATAACACAACCTTTGTTCTAAAGCCAAGTAAAGTGGCATAACTCAATAGATATTAGACTAAGACTCCTTAGTTTCAATATGTCCTGTCTAAACATAAATGATATATACATTTGACAGATCTGTTTTCTGCAAAGTATTCACGCATGACTCTAATACTATTTATTCTGCTTTGGTGACTTTCAATGCATTCAAACCCTATGTCTTATGTCACTGTGTAGCACATTCAGTACAGTTTTGTGCCATAATTCATCATCATCATCATCATCATCATCATCATCATCATCCCTTTTCTGGCTTTCTTGTTTCCTGTCACTTTTTTGTCTAATTCATAATTTTTTTCTTGTGCTTTTCTGTCCAAACACATGCTTCAATGTCTGTGGCTCTTGCTTGCAGGAAGAAGAGGTGGAGAAGTCTAGGGTAAGTTTTAAAATAAATGAGAGCTTCAATTTATATATGAGTTTTCTACCTATATAAAATATATTTAAATAAAAATCTTATAGTTTCTAATTTTAGCAGTGTGGACTCAAAAATATGAAAAAAAATATACAATTTTAATAATTCTTCTGTAAACAAAAATGTGTAAAATCAGAAGCATAACAGAACAATTAGAACTTGGATCTCTTACCAGAAATTGGTTAATAGTGGGTGCATCCATACACACTGTCAACCTTGTTAAATTGGCTTCAAAATAATTTACATCGATAACATGTTTCTAGGAAAACCCAACAAAAGTTATATACTCAGTTGTAGTAGTGTCTGCAACTGTTGTCACAGTTGCTAGTGAATCTTTTTGTTAATGCTGCATGGGCGAGCATCCTATTGAGAGGCACACTGGCAGTAGCTCAAATTCACAAAAGTGCATACAAAGACGCATTACTAGCAGGCCATTGGCTGCACAGAATATCCAAGGGACCATGGCCACTGGTGCCAGTGTGACACGCGACATGTCCTAGTCTTTTTTTGCCTTCCCTCCCAGTTACCACCAAGAAATACCCAGCAAAATTGCATCACTGTACATTTTGGACACACACACAGAATTAAAACATTGGATGCTTGCTTCTGTGTCCCCTTATGGCCTTATTCAGAGGTGTATGCACTGCTGATCTCAGAAGTATTGTATGGAACCTTTACTACTCACATATGGACATATACTGTTTATAACGAGGGTGGTGACAGAAATGTGTCTAATTGCAGTAAAAAAGATAGTCAGTATTAGGGTCGGTTCAGTGAAAGTTGTGGGTGCACAGACCCTTGACTACTCGCATGGGAAGCTGTATTTGGACAGAGAAGCTGCACCTGTAATATGGCTGGTACAAGTTTTGAGGGTGCAAATTATGGTGTGCGCACAATGGGCCTTCAGCTTTGATCGTTAATCAATGAATTCTCAAATTGAGCTATTATCGAATGACTGTGCATGCCTAATGTGCAAGTGCGAGTCTGATTAGTGACAGAAAATACATAAAGATTGTAACATCAAAACAAAAGGAGCTTGACTGACATGAAGCCGGCCATTTTCTGGGAGTGTCTGAAAAAAACATAGGCATGCCTAGGTGTTTTCAGGGAGGGACTGTGATGTCAGCCATGACCACTTCCACCCTGTCACAGTCGCAGATTAGTGATAGTCAGAGCTACTCACAGTTGCACATAAAGCAAAAACCTTTTGATGGTTTAAGATTTACATATGGATTTGTGAGATGGCTATTAGTGATCCCTTCATAATTCATTCACAAATTTTCAAGGGGGGGAGGGATCTTTCTTGCTGGGTGGAGAATTCTCATTGCAGTCCATTGCGAATTCTCACATTAGCGATCTATGCTGAACTAGGCCCAATAATCGATATTACTGAGTGTGCCGATACGGACAGTGAGCATTTCTGCCCTTGCACGATCCGATGTGTGGATGTACATAAGGGGAGGACTTTGTATGGGCATTTGCAGCTGCTTGGTGCAGGCAGGTGGTGCTGGCCAGGAGACATGCCCACTTTTCCTGATGGCAGGAATGCCACCCAACCATTCCAGGAGAGTAGGCAATTATTTTGTTAACCTACCATAATATTTTATAGAGTATTTCCTTAAATAAATAACCATTTAGTGCTATAGCATTCCCCTATTTTCCCAGTCCCATGTCCTTACCAATATATAGATATATTGTTATTCTGCATCATTGTGCTTTGCTTTTCAGATCTTGTTAGACAATGTCTCCATAGACTATATACAGATAAGATGGTTATGTGCACGTTTGGATGTATACAGAATGTATACAGATAGAATATGAGCACGTTCCACGTTTGGGATTGAATACAATGGCCTTACATAGAAGGATCACATACTGTATGTTAAACTCAGGGCCGGAGCTACCATTAGGCAACCTTAGGCATTTGCCTAGGGCGGTGCCAAATGGAGGGCGGCACCGCACGCTGCCGATGAATACTATAATTCCATTGCTATGTACCTTTCTCTCCCACACATCCGCCCCCTCTGATTATCCCTCCCAGCAACAGAATAGTAGTCACTCGATTCGCCGGTATTCACATGCCGCCGCTGCACCATCCATTTTCTCCAGACCATCCCCCCTCTGCCCCATACCCTGTTACTTTAACTTGTACAGCGGCAGGAGGCGTCGCGCCGGTCATAACGCTGTCATTGACCGGCGCTTTCCTGTCTCCTCCTGTTGCTGCTGATGCCGCCGAGGAGTAATAGAGCTGAGCCCGGTGCCCAGCAGGTGGCTGTGAGACTTGTCTTCCGTCATCGCTGGGCGAGCGCAGAGAAGCCGCCTGCATCCCGGCCGTGGACTATCCAGTCAACTTATACATCCCGTGGTGAGTCCTCTCATTCCTGGCACCCACTGTGAACATCCGACCAACTATATGTGATAATGTGCACATGCCGGCTGACTTGGACATTTAGATAGTTATTAATATGTATGTCAAGGTTGGTGCGGGGCGGGGGGGCGGGGGGGGGGAGATATTAGTGTACCGAGCCCCAATAGTTCTGTTGCCATCCCTGCCCACATTTCAGCTGACCTCAGAATAATCCCCCACCCACATGTTGCTTGCCACCTGTCTCACCACTGGGTGCAAGCAGGCCCTGGAGCTGCTAGAGGATGGGGATGTCACTTTCACCTGGGGTAGAAAGGGCTTCCCCAAATACCAGCTGATCCATCCCCCTTTAAAGCCAGCCCTAACTGGAATCAGCAACATGTAGTACAATCCCATATTAGCCTATGCAAGCCATAACCATATAGAATGGTATACCTACGATATCCAGGATGCTCACAGTCAAAAGACCGATCCCAGCATCCCGATGTGAAAAAATGGTACTTATGTATTATCTGGGCTCCCATGTTAAATGCACCCCATTTTTTCATACCCCTACTATCCAACTACGCATGGAGTTGATTTTATATAGTGTGACGAGCGCAGCGAGCCACCGTGCCCGAAGCGTGGCGAGCGCAGCGAGCCCCGCGAGGGGACACGGTCTCATAAGAAAAACGGGAGCCCAGATATTACATAAGTACCGAAAAAATCTCTACAGGGGCTTGGTATGTACCATAATCCTATCCCCCTACCCCCGTACCCTAACCATCCCTTGCAGCAACCTAACCATCCCACCCACAGCCTGACCCTAACCCTCCATTCTAGTTCATAAACTTAACCCCTGTACCCCACCACCTAAAGCGTACCACCTGCCCCACAGCATACTGTACCTCCACCTTCTAATTGCCAAACCCACTCTCCCTGCAGTCTAACCATATCCCCCTCCCACAGCCTATCTGTAGTCCCCCCACTAGTGCCTTAATCTAACCCCCTTTCCTGGCCCGCCCGCTACTGCTCCCCAAATTGTCAGCAACAGGGATGATGGCTGCATGGAATTTATTCACGCAGGCATATATATAAATGATACGCAGATACACACCTCCCCCTAGTCATAACTCCTAACAGTAACACCATGATGGTAAATCAACCCTAATATCCTATCCCTAATACTTTAACCCAATCCACCAAACTTACTTTCTGAGATGCCATATCCTCAAAAACTGAGGGGATCGCTATTTTGACAGGGAGGGGGGGGGGGTGTTGCGCTGACAATTTGCCTAGGGTGCCAAGAAACCTTGCACCGGCCCTGGTTAAACTGCTCGCATTACCTTAGCATATGCAATCCTTAAGCAATGCAAATGCAGGAGGAGGTGCATACCGCCCCCTGCCTGCACTTGCAATCACATCAAACTGTAATGCGATCACAGTTTAAGAGGAAAATATCGACCAATGGTCACGGTGTCCCTCAGAAACTGCAGCCTAAGTCTAACCTTACTCAGGTTGCCTGTCCTGTCCAGGCTTGCATGGCCAATGAACCTGCAGTTCCTGGGGCAGTTTTTGGCTGGGCCACCCCCGGTCATACTGGTGGACACTTTTGCCGGTCAATCACTGTTCTGCACCGTGATAATTACAGGACCCATGCAGGAGAATATTATTGGGCTTAATGCACTTAGAATCCACCGTATTAGTTCAAAATAAAGTCTCTATGGAGAAAAGTCTCTATGGAGACTAATGGAATTTCATAGTTTTGTAGGATTTGCCGATTTTGTCTTACAGTTTCAATTATCTTTCCACTAACACATGATTCCACTGTATTTAATTTGTGAATTAATGGAGAGAGGAATCTCAAATAGTGAAATACTGTTTAATTCATGTGTAAAAAGACATTGTAAGACCACCAAATAAAACTTACCAAGACTAAGAAGAGAAGCGCACAGGACTTTAGGGGGTGCAGAATTCACATATCCAAGAGCCACATATACAGCTCCAGAGCCCTCCTGGGAATGGAACCTGGTTAATTGTGCACAGCTTCTATTCACTGCAGACAGAGGGACTGGGGGCATACCAGCAGCTCACAGAGTGCTGGCCATGCCCCCATAGTGATTGAAGTGGGAGGCATTACTGTGAAGCCACGTTCCCCCTTTTCTGAGGTCATGCCCCTTTTCGGGGCATCTGAGAATCTTCTGAGGAAACCGTTGCGGCTGTATATATGGAGATATGCATAAAGATGAAGGATTCTCATCACCGTTATTATTCTTGACCCTTTACCAAATGATGGCATCCTCCCTCCTCACTTCTGAGCTAGTCAGCAAGTGAAACCAAAGAAAGTATGTCGTACGGTGTTAGAGCAGCTGGTAAACTAGTCTGTCAGCTACCACAAATAGTGGAGAAATGCAAATCTTCAAAATTTACCAAATAGAAAACACACTTCTGTGCACTAGATAGCATATACACCGTACTGTATATTTCAAATATATTTGTTTTTTAAACAATATCACAATTATTGGACCATAAAAAATATTTTTGGAATACAACCAACAACAAAAACATATAAATCAAAAATAAACAAAAATAAAGATAAATAAATCTGAAAATGTTTAAATTTAAATAAAGAAAAAAATATAATAAGAGAAAAAATAAAAATAAAATAAAGATGCAATCAGCAAAAATCATTAAACAGATATAAACCTCTGGGGGTTCATTTAAAACGATAGCATGCCAGGCACGTTAGAAAAAGTCCATGGATGATGCTGTGTTTAATAATAACTGTTCACCGAATAAGTTAATGGAAGCTTCTTTTCATATGCTCACAATGTTAATGACTACACAGTGGTTGGTGTATCAGAAGCTGAATAAATTGTATAAACAGTCTGTGTAATTGGACAGAAAAGTCGCTGTTTTAATTTCAAAACACACAGTGGGGCTTTTTGCATTATCGGCACATACCCATATTTGTTTTACATCTCAGGGACTGGCTCCAGATCCCAATACTCTCACTGGGAATCCGTGCAGTGGGCTCTTATGTAGGGTACACACAGAATGATTAGGGCTCAATCCCATCAATCTGGATCCAATTCCAACCGATTGTATGTAGATTGGGCATGTTTTTGCATGTTTAGATCCAATTCCGATCTGATTACAATCCGATGCGCGTCCCCGTTGTCATTTGGTCATTTTACAGATCCTACCTGCTGCAGGTAGGATCTGTAAAAGATCCATTGAACTGGATACAGACTCAGATCGGATTGGGATCAGATCGGATGCAGATTGTTAGCAGATCGTGTGCTCCAACAGATCGTGCGACCATCACACAATCTGCTAACGATCTACTAACAATCAGGATCATTCTGGTGTGTACCAGGCATTACACTTGTCCGCTGGCAGCCGGTGCTGCGCTGGCTGGTTAGTTGTAAGGATGTAATCACAATCAATGTGGCAGCAGTATTACCTCAGCGGGCGGGCAGCGGCAGGCAGGCTCAACACTGTGTCACAACACCTGCAATTTCACGCATTTCACTGCTCACAGGGCGGATTTTTCAAAATAAGGCAGAGAAACCACTCCACTGACCGCGAGTGATTGGGACTCACACCGCTACACCATCAAGTGCCTCATATGTCATACCATCAAGGGGTTCTAAGATATCAGGCATAGCCTTCAACACTAGCACAGAAGTCTCAGACATCTCCCGACCATTACCCAGCTAAAGCCTAGAGGGCTTACACCATTTTTGCTCAGTCGGGAACTTTATTACATCTGTTATCCGGCTAGCCGGTTGTAGACACTAAGGACATCTGGAGCTGTAAGTTCCACATCAGAAGCATGTGTGCCTTAACCCTTTGAGTGCCAACATCTCTGAGAGTTGTTCAAAATATCCTCTAAAAATGCCAGTGTCGCTCACATTTGTTATATAAATTCAAATAAAAAATGTTTACAATACAAAACACAATACAGGTCATTACGATGAATAAAAAAGTTAACTTGGCACTCAAAGGGTTAAGGGGAGGTCGAGCATAGCGACTGGTCCTTATCTACTTATATTGATTCTGGACTCTTTTTTTTTCCACTAGAGTTTATTATATTCTGCATACCAGCATTATTATTCATGAAAGTGGTCAGTTGAGATATTACATCTATACGGTGATATTTGTATAAACTATAGTACTTAGAATATGTTGTAAAATTTTATGTGAAATATTAAAACATTTGTATTTTAGTGCACTCTCTAATTTAGTTATTGTTAAATTAAACAGTTATTACTATCTGAGAATGTTCAGAGGTGTGTATCAGCGTGTGCCTTTTAATCGACAAAGTCAGTGTTGCAAGTAAGGGGGTACTATGTGGTACGGAGTACCTGTAAGAAATATGTTGCAGGTACGCAGTACCACTTACCCCCTGACCCACTTTCAATTCTATTTTTATTTTAAGTCTAAATATAATGCATCCGCAGCACGCCCACCCAGCGTTATGATTGGTGCTGTATGCAGCTACCGGTTACTGCTGATTTAGCCTGTCACACTGACAGGCATCAGCGGCGCCGGCAGCATGAAGAGCAGGCTCCACAATTGTAAGCACAAGCTGCCCGGCTCTCCCCCAAGCAAGAGCCAACCCACCCCCAGCCATTCCCTGTTTCTCATTCCCTGTCTCCTGATGCCACGCCACTATTGTCATTTTGTCACTCCTCTAGCTTTGTGTGACTACGCCCCCCTCATGACACATGGCCACGCCCATTTTTGGTGGAGGCTATCAGTACCACCAAGAAAAAAATTCTACTTGCACCACTGGACAAAGTTAAGTGTGCCAGTTTGCATCAAGCATAATGCGGCTCATTAGCACACAGCAGCATAGTGATGAAGCTTGGGAGTAGGTGCTGATCGGGTGGCTTATCAAGGATCATCATCCACGGAAACAATAATTTTTACAGTTGTTTTGTTTATGGAGCATTCGCCATCCAGTGGTTAAACTGTGTATTGCATGATGTGAATGAACTGGCATACCATACGATACAACATGCCATGCTGTGACTCGGAGGTTTGAATGGTGCATTATAGGCAAAAATGTAAGGGGACACATCTGTACATTTGTGCGCAAGGTAGTTAACCAGAAGCAAGGGTGCTGAGCAGGGGGCTGTGGTTGCTTGTTAGGGGTCTAGAGAAGCATAATTGTGCCCTCAAGATGACATCCCCTTCAGCAGCCCACACTTTCTACAAATTGACCAGATATACACATACAAATACAGATAAATCACCCCTCATCTAAGCAGCTTAAATTGATTGCTGCAACTAGTGTGCCTGTGGTCATGGGCACACACCTATGATTCATGGGATTATCATACCTCCCAACTTTTGACCTGAACAAATAGGGACACTCGCGCGGCGAAGCCGCACGAGCGTCCGAAAAAGGGGGCGGGGCGTATGCAAATGAGGGTGCGGCTTATGCTAATTAGCCGCGACCTCATTTTCATACGAGAATAGACGCTGTGCGCATGCGCACAGCGTCTATTCTACTAGATTGGGGGGTCTCCCAACTGCCACCCCCCGCAGCGGGACAATGCCTGCCGCGGGTGGGACAGCGGGACAGGACCCGAAAATCGGGACTGTCCCTCTAAAATCGTGACAGTTGGGAGGTATGGGATTATTATTATTATTATTATTACCAGTTATTTATATAGAGCACACATATTCCGCAGCACTTTACAAAGAATATTTGAACATTCACATCAGTCCCTGCCCCAGTGGAGCTTGCAATCTATATTCCCTACCACATGTACACAGATATTCTAGGGTTAATTTTGTTGGGAGCCAATTAGCCTAGCAGTATGTTTTTGGAATGTGGGCTGGAACTGGAGTACCCGGAGGAAACTCGCAGAAGCCCGGGGAAAATATACAAGCTAAGGCCATGTGGGAATTGAACCCATGGCATTAGTGCTGTGAGGCAGTAATGCTAACCATTACACCAACCGTGTTGCCTGAGTGTGTACGCTCTTGGATTGCATGGGTGTGTGCGCTCCTATGAACGGGTCACATGCGGCCATGACAAGTGCCCACAATCCACCTGTTCGCTTGTCATAGGAGAAACATATATACCACTTAGGCTGTGTCGGACCTGCAATTAATGTGTATTAATAGTTAAAGGCTAGGCACACGCTATTATGATATGTAGCCAGCTGATGCGGCGGGCGATGAGACCCTGGACCCGCAAGTGAGTAAACACTTGTACAATGCAGGGAAGGACAGCTCAATGAACGATGCCATGCTGCTATGTAAATGCAAAATTGCAGTGCAATGTAGGCGCACAGTGGGATCAATAGTCATCAATTAACGGGCCATGTATGTTAATGTCTTGTTTGTCAGGTGATTATTTTAACATTGTTTATTTGCATTAAAAGTTAAGTTTTGTATAAGATAATACTACAAGTGTTCTCCAAAAAGAGAGAGTACTTTATTCTTGATCACATTACCTTACTCTCTATGGAGCACCTCCACATGAGTGATTGAGACGTCTGTATCGTAACTACAGGTATTATACTGTGGATTCCTTATATAATCTGAGATAATCAGCTATGACGCTGGGCATCAGGCAGGTTCTTGGCTGTTTCTCAGCCTCTTTCTTCTCAGTCAGTAAAGTGGTCATAAATGTTTGTTTTAGAAAATTACAAGAGTTAACTTCCTGCGGTTTGTGGTTAATTCACTTGGAGACATCTGTCGGGAGTACCTCTACTTCAAACTAGCAGGTTTAATAAATAATAGAGACAAGAGCATGACTCACAGAGAAAAGATGATCCTGCTAAAGGGGGAATTCTTAGAGGTGCTTATAAAGATAACGGCAACCCAGGATATTGTGCAGTGTGAAAGCACCCAGTTGAAATAAGCTGGGTTGAGTGAGCCATTTCAATTTAAGTCACGAGCATGGTTGAACAGGGGTTTAACTTGTCTTGCAGTGCAGTGTGAATGGGTAAGCCTGGTCAATGCAGCATGGCACCCATTTACACCATATGAAGAGCATCACCAACCCACCAATAAGCCTGATTGGGCCACCAGTCAGATTGGTCTCAGCCATTTGGGATGTGCCATGTACAAAATCCTGGGTGTGACCAGGAATAGTGGTGTATGAGGAGTATAAATTGCACTTTCTCTTACACTGAATTTTTTCTACCGACTTTCCTTATAAACTGTTGACTTTTCAGAATAATAAGACAATATAAATTTGCGGTACAAGATAATTCAGCTATAAATTATTCTGTTCTCCATATCTTTTGAATTGTACAAACTTCTATTTGCCATTTATTTGTGGAACAATTTGTTTTATTTAATCATATTTAAAGTTTACTACAGTAGGTAACTAACTTAAAACAAGACATACTGTACAGTAAATGATGCCTTAATAAGTACTATACTGTGCCAATTATAGAGTGCATCTACACTGTGTCATCTATAACTTTTAAACAAAATATAAACATCAATATTGTAAATACCTTTAGCTAGAGTCTTATATCCCCCAGCCTGGGGTACTGGCTCACACAGACACAGCCCTGGTAGGGTTTCCTCTGATGTCTGCTACACAGGATCCATCAGGATAAAATCTCCTCCATTGAGAAACTGTTCTCTTTTATATACCTGCCTGTCAAATACCCCCTGTTGCCACAAAGTCTACTCGGGGGGTAGGTTCAGATATCCCAATGCTATATCAGCCAGTTTCTTCTCGGCCCTTTGGCTAAGATCAAGTGTAGTATCTGATTTTATCAGTGGGTGTGGACTGGCCCCTGGCAAAAGAATAGAGAAAGTCTTAACCTAGTAACTGCTCAAATGGGCAGAGGTTATGGGACCCCTCATGCCTGGGAGCATTGAAAAATCTTGCTGAGTACCTTCATCCTGCCGGGGGGGTGTGGGGAGCTGACAGCCCTCCCCCCACTTGTAGGGAGAGGAGAAACATCGGGCCTAGTAGGTGGCTCTCTTTATGGGATTTATAGCCCCTGAAAGATGAGACAGCGAAAAGCCCGGTCTAGTATCCATTCCCAAGGAGCGGGGAAACGCTGGAACTGAGTAGATTGCTCCCATTCCAGAGGTTCATAGCCTCTGATGGTGAGTCAGCGAAAAGCCCAGCTTAGTACTTTAACCTTCGGATGTGAGAAACACCGGGAACACGTAGATTGCTCTTCCTAGGGGGCCTCAAACCTCAAGGAAGTCAATGGAAAAGCCCGGTGGAGTATCCATTCCCATGTCAGGGGTTTGAAAACACCCGAGGTAGGAACAGAGAAACACTTTGTTGAACGTTGATTGGCCGGCTGCTTAGAGCCAGAGGTGTAGCGCGCTTCCTGGTCAGAGGTGCCTTAGCGTTCACTGGTTTCCCCACCAGCACATTTTTGGCACTAGTACTGCGCACTTACCTTTAAGTTAGCAAAGGGTTAAATCCTTACTCAATGTATTACAGCCCCACCCCGGCCTTCTGGCTGGGGTCTCTTTAATTATTTATTGATTAATTATTATATAATTATTTCTCTTCAGCCCGCTCACATTTGTCACTTTTTCACATTTTCCGTTTTTTGTTAGTTTGGTCACATTTTTTGGGCTGTGTGTGCGACCCTTATGGGCTACCCACTCCCCACGTAACAAAGCTCTCTCCTTCAGGGGAAAGCTGCGGTCCCTGAGGGCGACCCTGAGCCACAAGGCAGAGGGAGGCCTACGAGGGTCTCTCCAAGCTTCGGCGAGGAGGACCAACCCATCCTAACCCTTCTGGGGGTTCAGGGAAGAGTATCTTTCCGAGCTTCAGTGAGGAGGACCCACCAATCCCTATTTTCCCCTCTTGCACCAAGTAAATAAAAAAAATGCTTTGTCAGTCAGTACAGTGCAGTACAGATCCACTGTACCTCCTCTGAGAGGTCTAACCTATTATCTACGAGTTAACCGCATCGCGGGTGCGGCCATGGCAGAGACGACTAATCCCCCCACTGATTCAATTGATTGTACACAGAGCCAGCTATTGGCTACTGTGTAAAGGATGGGAGGGCGGATAGGCGTGCCAGGGCAGCCTGGGATGCGTCAGAGCCAAGGGAAGAAGCAGTGTCTGCTGGTCTCTCTTCCTCTATCCTGCTTCAGCTTCTCCATTATGCGTGTGACGTCAAAACACGCTAGAGAGGTGCTGGGGAAGCACCACAAATATTTTGCCAGGTGGGAGCAAAATTTATGGTTGCGCCACTGTATCAAGTACTTTATACACTGTATTAATACATTGTATTTATTGAATATTGTTTTGCAATAGCATAGATATTTAGTGAGATTTTTATCAATCATCTGACTATCAAACCATTATTAAACCATTTCTATTTTATTTTTATTTTATTACCAGTCATTTATATAATGCTCACAGAGAATATTTCACCATTCACATCCTGCTATGCCCTAGTGGAGCTTGTAGTCTACATCCACTACCACATGTACACACAAAGCTATACATTATGGCTAATTTTATGTTTTCCCATTAACCCTTACTGTATGTGTTTAGAATGTTGGAGGAAACCAGCAAATCCCAGAACCTCAGTTAGGGCATTGGTGTGAGTTGCACACTAAAACATCATTGCTCTTCTACAGCAATGCTAACAATTACCCCAGCTGTACTTAACTGACACTTTCACCACGAGGTACTATAGGCATATCTTTTGTTTTAAAACTTCTCCTTATAATGGTTGTAAATTACCTTAACCACCTATCATTTCCACGGTTATCTTACAGATCACTGAGTCAAGGAAGCACAAACTCAAATATGCTAGATGTTCAAGTTGGAGCTCACAAAAAACGGTCAAGACGGAGTTCCCTTCTCAATGCCAAGAAGTTGTATGAGGATGCTCAAATGGCCAGGAAGGTGAAGCAATATCTCTCCAATTTGATTGTGGAAACAGATGAAGAGAAGTTCCAAGTCATGTCAGTGCAGTGTGAGCCTACCTACAGCACTTGTGAGTATGTATGACTAAGAAATTGATGTCTTCTTCTGATCGGTGACAGTGTTGAATTCAACTTCGAGAACCGAGTTTAGAAGCTTTGCTGTAAGATGAAAGTTTATAGGGCTTATCAGTAGCACATGCAGGGGGGTTTCTGAGTACCCAGAACTCCCCAGGAATCTGAGGGCCCTAATCTGAAAGCAGAGGGTCCCCTCTTTCCATGGGTACAAGAATTTTAAAAATCAGCCCTGGGGAACCGGGGATATCTGACTTCAAAGCAGTGGTCCCCATCCAAGCCTGTTAATTGCTCTCCCCAGTCAGATATTTCAGTTTCTGTCTGATGTAGAGTTTTCTGAGGGTATATTCCAAAAGCTGGGACTCTCTCCCTTTGAGGGACACTAGAAGCTGGTCTCTACTTTGCCCAGAACCAACGATATCAGCCTTCAAGCAGCTGGTTACTGCTCCAGCTCCACACACCTGGTATGTAGTTTTATATAATCGTTGGCAGATTTCTCTGCTCCCTGAAATCTGATACCCTAGTCCCCTAGTACCATTTGGTAGGTGGGAGTCTCAAATTTTTAATTCCATTAAAAGCTAAGAAATCTAGTTCCGGGAAATGGAGATATCTGCAGTCAAGCAAGCTGTCCTCCCACCAGAAAATTATGAATAATAAGCCCACTCCACTATACAACCCTCCTCTGCGTATTAAACATCCTCTACCACCCTGGAAGTTATGTATCAGGACCCCTTCATTCAGCCCAATGCCCCCTTCTCCCACCTCATCTCCCGCCATCTGTGCAGTAAAGGGGTAATTAGTGGAAATTACTGATCCAGGGCCTACACGGGCGGTTGATATAATACCCCCTACCACCCGCAGGACATCAAAGCTTCCGCTCATAGCACCCCCCAGACCTACTGCTGGAGGATAGGTAGAGGCCCCAATATATTGCTATGCCCAGGGGTCTACACTGCTGTTATGTGTATGTATATATATATATATATATATATATATATATATCACCTTCTTAGTGCGGCACTCACTTCTCAAGAAGACTCATACAACAGGAGCTTCACATCAACGTTTCGGAGCTTTTAATCATACTCTGTCATCGGGATACAAAAAACATATGAACATACACACAACTTATACATACCCGAACCCCAGTGCACGAGGACGCCAAGGACGCACTGCCCGCTGCGGTACCGTGTCTCTGCGTCATCACTCAGTGCTGGAAACCATGGCAACCTATAGCATACGGCGCACTGGTGATACGCAGGATACTGACGGTTCCTGTCGCTGGCCAAGTCGCCTAGGCAACCAACAACCAATATATACATAACATTAAAACAGAAATGGAAGTATCACAAAATATAACGATTGCATCATATGCTAATATTATACACACAGAAACACAGTGGTAAACATGGAATGCATATTGTTCTATATCAACGACCTTGTAACATTAAATCTTATAGATATGCCGAAATACCATATGTTACAATCCGGATACTATCTTAGCAGTATGTAACAGAGACATTAATATCAAACAGTTACTGTTATAAGAAACAATGTAACCCGTGCGGCTCATTGAGGCCTCCGGGGGACAAAGTGCCTAATCGCTGTATCCAGCAGGCTTCACTCCTTAGTAACTTTAGTGCTCGATATCCTCTTCTTAAAGTGACAGGCACATGATCAATAATAATGGTTTTGAGTGATGACACACTATGTTTGGCTTCAAAAAAGTGATGGGCAAGGGGCTGATCACTGCTACCCTTATCATAAGCAGCCTTGATCGCAGACCTATGCCCGGCTAATCTCTCTCTTAATGTTCGCTCAGTCTTTCCCACATTGCTGAGCGAACAAGGGCAAGTAAGCATGTACACTATGAACTTAGTAGTGCATGACACCCTATGTTGAATCTCAAACCTCTTGCCTGATCTAGTATGCACAAATGTGGGTCCAGTCGACATGGAACGAGACGCGGTGCAATCTAGGCACCTATAACATCCTTTGCGGGGTCTCAAAAATTGTTCACTAGTTTGCTGGACCAACGAAGTCACATCTGTTTTTACAATCAGGTCCCTGATATTTCTACCTCTGGAGTAACAGCTCAAGCTAGTTCCCTCCAGACCTAAATTGGTGTCAGAGGTTACCATAGGCCATAACCCTTTGCTTCTTGAATTAATCACCGAGCTAGCTGTATTGAAATGGTTTACCCACGGGAACCTATTCTTACTCTTGTCTTTCTTGCTATATTGAAGCAGGCGTCCTCTTTCCTGCTGCATAGCCTTCCCTTTTGCTTTCAATAACAATGGCCTCTGGTAACCTCTTGCCAAAAATTTCTCTAGCATGGTGTCAATAGCTTTCTCTGCCAGTTCATAACTACTGCATATCCTCCTTGCTCTAACAAACTGCGAATAAGGCAATCCAAATTTTTGATTTTTAGGATGGAAGCTACTTGCATTTAAAATCGAATTCCGATCAGTTTGCTTGGTGAATACATTTGTGGAGACCTTACCACCACACACAGTCACCTGAAGTTAATTTAACAGGGCTGTCACGGGAATTCTCACTCAATATGACTTCATCAAAATCTTTCTGTTCACCACGCCAGATCAAGAATAAATCATCGATGTATCTGGCATAGAACAGAATTCTACCAGATACATCTATTTTTGAGAAAAATAAATCCCTTTCGACTTGCAGCATATACGTGTTGGCGTACGATGGGGCGAAATTTGTCCCCATCGCACAACCTGACGTCTGTATGAAAAATTTACTGTCATAAAGAAAATAGTTATGAGTTAATACTGTTTCCAGTAAACTCAATGTCTGGTCCCTCGTATAGACAATTATATTGTATTAATCTTTTCACAGCCAGCAAACCCTGATCGTTAGGTATTATGGTGTAGAGACTGGTGACATCCAGGCTGCACAGCAAGCACCCAGCCGGAATGACACCAATCTCTAAAAGCCTCTTCAAGAATGCCGTGGTATCTAGCAAAAAACCTTCTGTAGCTTTAATACACGGCTGTAAAATGGCATCGATATAGGTAGACACATTTTGGTACAGGGAGCCGCGGGCTGCAATTATCGGTCTGCCAGGCGGTGGATTCAAGCCCTTGTTTATTTTGGGCAGCGTATAAATTAACGGCACCACCGGTGCTCGTGGACACAGAGCTTTAGCCAAGTCACTACCAATAGTACCGTCGGCCACGGCCTCCCGTAACATGCCCTCAAGTTCAGCTTTAAATGTGTCTGTGGGATCACTACCCAAAGCACGGTACACACTAGTATCAGATAATTGCCTTACAATTTCTGTTTTGTAGTCAGACAAGTCCTGTAGAACGATCGCCCCGCCCTTGTCGGCGGGACGAATGGTCACATCATGGTATGAACCCAAATCTATTAACGCCATAGATTCTTCCTTACTCAAATTGCTGTATTGACCTTTTTTAACATCCTCAGGAATATCTTGTGCAATCAAAGTTTGAACAGTTTGATTGTGGCATTATTCGATAAGGGTTCAAACACTGACCTCGGTTGTAACAATTTCAATTGTACCTGAATCTCAGACACATTATTTACATTATCAATACCATTTTTATTGAAGTATTCTTTGAGTTTTAACTGTCTAGACAACTTACATTTTCCAATTTCCCATTTAGTTTCATCACATCTAACAGTGGGAACAAAAGAAAGGCCCTTATTCAGGACACTTAGTTCATGCTCAGTCAAAACGTGTTTGGATAGATTACATACTAGGTTCTCAAGGGGGGTCGTCCCCTGCTTCTTGCTCTGCCTTTGGTGTTGGCCCCCTCGGTGCGTCCAATAGTGCCGGTTTCTGTGCGTGTCCGCACTCCTAAAGGGATCGGTACAGGGCGACGTCTCACATTATCTGTGATATTGTCCGAGTCACTAGTAGTCAGCCCTTCCATAGATGAATCTGTCGCCCCCCCATAGGCTTAAAGGCGCGTGTTCTATTCCTATGACCTCGCTGATACTGGACTTGTTGGTTAGAGCCACCAGTCAGCCAATGGTAAACGTGGTTCTGTTCATAGTCAAGTTTTACGCGTTCCATTTTACGCTTCTTAAAGTGGACCAAATCTGGACACCTGTGAGTGAGCTGTAGTATTGTGGGCTGTAGTATTGAATTTTGCTGCAAGCCAGAGAGGACTTTTTAAAAAATGGTAGCAGTGGACCATGTCCTGCATGGTATATTGCAGTCAGACACATAACACTGTCCAGAGGGAGGTAAGCAGAGCGACCCACCCACCCCTTAGCATGGTAGCTACCTAGGCTTCCATCATTCCACCAACTTCTCTTTATGGCATGGACATTTTGCAGACTGAGGGAGGTGAGATAGGTAAAGTAAAGAGCTAGGAGGAGAGACTATGCGCTTCACTACAAGAGAAGTAAGGATGGTAGCAGCTGGTCCCTAGGGTTACCCAAAGTCCTTATTTGCAAGCATATACAATAAACATTGAAGTGGGTCAACACTTGGAATACATTATATCTAAATTTGATTAGGATACAGTATTCTAAAACTTTTATTATATCAGAGTTACACTGCTCCTTTTATATATATATATATATATATATATATATATATATATATATATATATATATATATATATAAATGTAATAACAGGTATACACTACGAATATCAAGCAAAGTCATTGTATAGATGATGGAAACCGGTTATAATGTAAAAAATAAGTCACAGTTGTCCTGAAAAGATTAAAGGACTGTGTTGCAGACTGCAAGTGGGTTACAACTTACTTGGAGTAAGCATCAGTTTGTGCTGGTGAAAAACAAATGTTTCAAAAATATAGAGGAAGAGCATTCTGAATACTTGATAGGAATATTTTGGAATGTAGTAGGTGGGAACTTGTGTTCTAGGGGTTGGCATCCTGTAGCCCCTAGGTTCACAAAACGTTCTTTGCCCTTTGCTGGTCTCTGTGCGTCTTCCGGTCTGTATGAATTCCGGGGTCTGTTATCTCACAAGGTACTGGTGTAATTCCATGTACCATGGCTCTTCTGGCTGCTCAACTCTGCCAGCTGGAGAGGTGTCTTAGATGGTGATGGGAGGGGAATGTTTATTCCTGGATACCAAGTAGCATGCACATGCATTCCTAAAATGGTACACATGCTGGCTTCCTGTCAGGTAGGATGTGAATATAAAGAGATACCATCTGAAGAAGGTAGGGGTAATGTGTGTGTGTGTGTGGGGGGGGGGGTAGGGTTAGCAGCAGGTAGGGAGGGTTAGGGTTATGGGGGCAGGGGTAGAAGGTACGTTTACTCATCAAACCCCTGTTCTGCTGGATGTTGCAGTTGTCAAGATGGTAATTTGGCTGGTTGCACATGCTTGCCATAAAACAGTATCATTACAAATATGCAGAAACTGTAAATGCTTTACTATATGTTGTATATTGGTACAAGCGTCCCATTTCACCAGACCCTAGCGCTTATGGCACTTATCATTTGTTAATATATAGCCCTACTATTATATGTCACTAATACTATTAGGGGAAAAAAAGCATACAGACTCACCAGTCCCCTCCAAACAAAGGGCCAAATATATGGAGACGTAACAAGTGATGAAGTGGAGGGTGATCAAGAGTGATAAAGGACCAGCCAATCAGCTCCTAACTGTCATGGTACAGACTGGGTTTCTTTATCACCCTTAATACATTTGGCCCAGTGTGTTGTACATTACAATAGCGGGCCTGTTTGTGACAGTTTGTAATCTATAGGTGTTTGAGGACTGAAGGTGCCCATACACGGTGCGATTGCGATGCGCGCTATGCAAAGCCATCCTCAAAGCGCTCAACACTCACCACCGGGCCATACACACTGGGCGGCTTTGAGCTGAAAGCCGCTCAAACATGCTGTTTTGAGAGACTTTCAGCTCAAAGTCGCCCAGTGTGTATGAGCCTATAGTCTGAAATCTATTATGGTCCCACAGACTGGGAGATCATTCCATTATTTTTCCTGTAATTTGCAACATGTTAAAAAATGTATTTTTTTTTTTTTTTAAAGAGAACTCAGGTTTCACATCAACAATACATACCTTTACACCCACACTGATGTTCTTTTAAGATTGTGGTTTTTATTAATGTAAAATCATTATAAATCATTATTATCATTAAAGATTTCTTCAGTTATTAGTGCAGCTCTCCCCTCTGGGCAGCTTTTCACTTTCTCTCTGTTTCTTTTTATTGAGTTTTTAGTTATTTCTTGCTTTTCACCTTAAATAAATTCATTTACACGTGGCAGTGCACGGATTCTGGTAGGTTGTGCTATTTGTCCTCTATTTTTTTTTCCACTTGTGCAAATATTTAAAATATTATGTTTTTTTTTCCCAGTGACCAAACATGTAAGTGATAAAAGATGTGCAAAATTTGATGTGTCTCCAGTCCTTGTGAGGTCGGCAAGCCAAGCAACAAAATCTCACACACATCAACACAACAGAATGAGCCAAGTTCTGCAAGTTCCTGCAGTAAACCTATATTCCGGCCGCAAAAAAGGACCTACCAAGGAAAATATGCCATGCAGTAAGGATCACCTGATCACCTTGCACTTGAGGATATATGAAATCTAGTGTGACTAGATTATACAAATATACAGTATCTAGAAAATGATTGTATGTTTGATGTGTATGTAACCAAGTGTCCCATTTTTCTTTTCACTTAACTAGCAAAAAAAGGATCTTTTTTATAGCCGCAGTTAAAATATTTTTCTGTTATAGTTATCAAAAATATATCACCTAGGCAGCTATGTTATGCTTATCGTCTCCTCTTTGGTGACTGGCAGTAGAAAGCACAGGCTTTCTGCATAGCTAGCCTGGTGCAGCAACATATATTTAGTTTGCTTTAAGTGTATGCTTTGTAATATTTCATTTGTAAAAGTTGGAAAGTTGCATATATATATGCTGATATAATAGGATCCCATAATATCTAAATGAACTTTCGGTACTTGTTTCCTAGCACGGCGCCCATGATTTTGATCTTACAGCATCTTATATATCTCAGCGATTTTTAATTGTACAAGAACCCAGATGGGTGCTTACAATGTTAAATGCACCCCCATTGTGAACGCCACCCCCACTATCAACGCCAACCCGAAGCGTGGTGAGCGTAGCAAGCCCGTGAGGGGCGGCGGTTTGCGTCCTCCGACCTTTTCATAATCCCACTATCCACGTCGGCGTGGAGTTGATTTTAGATAGTGTGGCGAGCGCAGCACACCACCGAGCCCGAAGCGTGGCGAGCGCAGCGAGCCCCGCAAGGGGACGCGGATGACTTAACATGTATTCCGCGTCCCCTCACCACGCCTCAGGCTCGGAGGCACGCTGCGCTCGCCACACTATCTAAAAATCAACTCCACGCCGACGTGGATAGTGGGGGTATGAAAAGGTCGGAGGACGCGTACCACCGCCCCTCGCGGGCTCGGCGTTGATAGTGTGGGTTGTGTGGACAATGGGGGTGCATTTAACAATGTAAGCACCCATCAGGGTTGTACAATTAAAAATCGCATCACATGCCATTTGGTGGCATGCGATGCTGTGCGATATTTAATTGTACTATCCGGCTCATTTCCCCGATTATCGCATCGCATACCATCGCATACCTTATGTAATGGTATGCGATGGGCGCCGTGCTAGGAAACAAGTACCGAACTTTCTAATACCCATTTCACACCTCACAAATAATATGGGTCCAGCAACCGGCACAGGGGCAAATGCAGGATTTGTAAAGGGATTCCCAGATGGAATAAATAATGTTTCTGGGTACTCGGAAACCCCCCTGGGTGCGCTACTGCGGCAGTCCAACCTAGGTAAAAAAAGGGTTCTACCCGTGTCAGACCCGGTTCGCTGGGCAGTGTGAATGGGTAACCCTGGATGAGTGACCCAGTTCGAATTCACAGCAGCGTCACCTTAGTGCTGCCTTCGCCCCCATATGACGCACCACCACTCCTTCCCGCCACATTGATGATGTCACTGACCCACCAATAAACCTGGTCGCTGTGAGCTCTAGTTAGCACAAATGCCGGGTCGCTCCCAGGACAGAATCCCGCCAGAGATCCGGCATTTATGATGTGAAAGCAGCATAAGTTTCATGTAATATTATTATTGCTTGAAGAAGTATTTTAATTATATATCTTATGTCTTGTACCATTGTCTTTTTCTTTTTAGCTTATCCCCTTCTATCATCCAATAAAGCTGATAAATTATCGGACTCTAGCCAGAGTGAGATCTCCTCACAGTCAAGTATAGTCAGCAACAACTCAGTGGATTCCATGTCCATGGCTGCGCAGGATGAGAGGTGTTTGCCTCAGTCTAATGAGGATTCCTTGGTTATATTGGAAAAAAGCATTTCACACATACCAGTCACTGAGTATAATCCGCTGTGTAGCAGGTAAATAATTTCAGATGTATTAATAATTGACTAAATTGTTGGAGAAGAAGAATACCACCATCAAAAAGACAGGAATGTAGAAGATATTAAGAATATAGCAAATGTAGAAATGTAGCAAAATATCCAAAAAGAAACCATGTTAGCATGGAAGAAAATGCACTGTAAAATATAGAACATCTAATCCCAAATTACAATAATAGTGGGACATAAATGTGCAAGCGCAGACACAAAACAATCATCGCTTCCCTCTGCGAATGTGCGGGGGAGAAAAGAAACCAGAATAACCCCCATAGTTTCATAACTAAACAATAGGAATAATGTTCATTGCGAGGAATGGTCAAACTGGATCTTTACTAGTGCAATTGATGGGATATATTTGGGTTATCAAAAACAATATACACACAAAAGAAACACTACGTTCTACATATGTTTGGTACATAAAAAGGTATGGTTAGGTTTACAGTAAATGTACAACAACAAAGATTGGGCTACGTATTAGCAAACATCTGAGCATCTCTAATGCTGCCCACATATGGTGAGATGTGTGTGAGGTGCGATTTGAGCCATACAATTTGTGATATACTATTTGGACTGTATACTGGTGATGATTTGAACTACATGCAGGGCTGGCGCCACCACTAGGCAGCTCTAGGCATTTGCCTAGGGCGCCAGCCACTGGAGGGCGGCACTTGGGATGGAGCAGGTGTACCCCCCCCACCCTGGAGCCAGGTGAGGTGAGCGGCAGCAGCAGCGCCCGCACCCCACCCCCACCGTAGAGTGGGTGAGCAGTGGCGCTGATCAGTAATCCCCGGCGGCACTATGCAGGAACTCTTCCGGCCTGTGATTTTCAGCGGGGGATGGTAGGGCTGGCAGCAGCCTTGGGAGTGGTGAGGAGGTGTTCCCTTCATGTGACATGGCTCCAGGGAGCAGATGAGGACCAGGCCGGCCGGAGGCGGTGAGTGAGATGTATGGGAGCCAAGCCTAGCTCACAGGGAGGGAGTGGCCCTGGAGCACCAAGGAGCGGCGGCTGTGCAGGGATCCCCCGTGGAGTGACCCGGCGGCGCATTACCCCTCGAGCGGGTGATAGGGGGGGGGCCTCCCCCCTTCTGCCTGGGGCACTAAAATGACTACCACCAGCCCTGACTACATGAGATGTGATCTACACCCAATTTTTTACTACACTACAATAGATCATACATGGGAACTAGTTTAAAAATACCTGCCTGCACATGCCTTGCGATAAGGACTACAGGGGAGCGAACATCGCAAGGCAAAGTAAACATGTGCCATTTGAAATAGAAGCATTGTGATTGGAACTAAAAAGTTCAAATCGCACCGTGTGTGGGCACCTTAAAGTTTTTCTTTGTTATAAGAAACCAAAAAAACGCCACAATAACTAATATTATATAATAATAAAAATGTTTTATTAAACTTTGAAAAGAGATACATTGGAGAGATAAAGTATGGTACAGGTTGAGTATCCCTGGCTTATCCAAAATGCTCGGGACCAGATGAATTTTGGATAACAGATTATTCCGTATGTCAGAATATTTTTATATTTCAATGATGTATCTTGAGGTATCTTGCATTTATGTTGTACGAGCACATCTAACATGAAATACACACAAATATATTTTATTTGTGTATAAAACAAGATTTCAAAACATAAAACAAAGTTTGTGTACTATCTTTGCCACTGACTTTGAATGCTAAGCAATCATTTTCTTGTACATATTTAGTACCAGTTACATATCATGTCCGCAGTAGTACTGTTACAGATGTCCCCAGTAGTGTTTTTAACTTTCTGCAATGTATGGTTTTCGGAATAGTTGGGATAACGGATATTTGAATAAAGGATACTCATCTTGTACCAACAATTCTACTTCTAAGTGTTTTTTTTACAGGCTGTGCTAGAAAAATCAAAAGCTGATTCCACTTCTCCACTTTATCGCTCTCCAAAGGTTGATAAATCTTCCCCTTAATGGCTATGGTTTTTTTTTTTTTTTCAAATTCAATTTTTATTGAGAAACACAATTGTCCCCAGAGGGACCATCTCCATTATTTTTATGAGAACGGAGGGGAGGGAGGGGGGAACATAAAAGAAAGAAGGGAGGGAGATTGGGGGCGGGGAGGATGTCGCTTACATTTGCCATATGATTACAGTTGACAATCACTGTTGTTTACAATGCTGATATCATAAGGAAAGAAGACAAAAATCTATACATCAGTAACATGCCCAAAACAACACATAAGTAAGAGCATCAGCCTAAATCTGTAACATCTAGTAGCTCCGATGTTAAATTAGATCTGCCATAATCGTCACAGAAGAGGGACCAGTTAAACCATTTAATATGAATAGAGTTAGGGGAGCTCGAGTATTTGGCCCCCGTGGTCTCGAATGTAAAGTGCTTGTGGACCTTTTTAAGGATAGCGTCCATGGTGGGGGTCTTGTCGGATTTCCAAAGTTTCGCTATCGCTGCCTTTGTGGCCACGAAGATCTGACCCGCTACGTATCTATCGGCTGCCGTCAAAGTGCATGGGAATACGTGTAGAAGAGCCACGGCGGCGTCAGGTACTATGTTGTGTTTAACAATGATACTCAGGGTCTGAAATACCTTCACCCAGAGTGGCTGGATAGCGGGGCAGCTCCAAAACACATGGTATATATTGCCCACCTGTCCGCAATTCCTCCAGCAAAGGTTCGAGACTGAGGGCCAAATCTTATGGAGCCTCTCCGGGGTGAAGTAGGCTCTATGTATGAGCTTAAAGAACATCTCCGCGTGATGTAGACACCTGGAGAGCTTAAAGCAAGTTTTAAAGATACTGTCCCAGTCCTCCTCACCGAGGGGCCTGGCCAGGTCAGTTTCCCAGTTGGTTTGGAAAGGTGCTTTATGTCTAATTTGGGTAGAAAGGAGGTAGGAGTACCACTTGGAGATTCCTCCTTTGTGGGAGGGGGATTTAATTATTAATTCAATGTCAGGGGGGAGCTTTGTTGCTAATCTGGGGGACTGGGAATGAGTCTGGAGCCAACTTCTCAGCTGCAGATAGATGAAGAAATCCTGTCTCGGAATGTTGAAGCTGTCCTGTAGATCCCTAAAGCTTCTTAAGAGCCCGTCTTTAAACAGTCCCTCTAGAGTTGTTAACCCCCTATCTATCCATCTATTAAGGTAAGGGACCGGAATCATTGCACCGAGGGATTTAAGGGAGAGGAACGGGGCCGGGAGTGGCAGATTGTCTAGCCTGCTTAAATGTCTGTGCCATACCTCCAGAGACACTTGGATAGATTTGCAATTAGTCCCGTGTGTACGTGCGATCCCCTTGGGGAGCCAGAGCATATCCGACAGCTGGGCCGGAGTTGTATAGAAGCTTTCTATTTGTACCCAGGGTTTTTGATTTGAAACAGAGAGCCAGTCTCTCAGTTGATTCAGGACACACGCCTCTGCATAGAGGTCCAGGTCTGGGTAAGCCACTCCACCGCTCCCCTTGGGCAAAATCAACCATTTTTTAGCTATTTTGGGTTTGGACCCTCTCCAAATATATTTAGATAGGATTTGATTGAACTTTTGTAAGGTGGCCCTGGGGGGGAGTCTAGGAATCGCTCGGAAGAGGTACATTAATTTTGGCAGGAGGACCATCTTAGCGGCCGCTGTCCTGCCCAGCCAGGAGACATCTTGTAACATCCACTCATTGGTTAGGTCTGAGAAGGCTTTAAGTAATGGTTTATAATTAGCGTCAACTAGGTGGGTCCCTGACGCAAGCTGTATGCCAAGATATTTTATAGATGAAGTCTGCCAAGCGTACTTGTAGGTTTCCTTCAATTTGGTGACCGTTTCTGGGGCAATATTTATGGGCAGGGCTTCCGTTTTACCGGTATTAAGCTTATAGTAGGAGACTTTTGAGTATTCAGAGAGGGCTTTGTGTAGGGCCGGAAGGGAATTGATTGGGTCTAGAATGCACAGAAGAACATCATCAGCAAATAGATTAATTTTATGAGATATATTACCTATTGTTGGGCCTATAATGAGATTGTCCCTTCTGATGCGCTCTGCTAGGGGTTCTATAGCCAGGGCATAAATCAGGGGGGAGAGGGGGCACCCCTGGCGTGTGCCATTAGATATCTTAAAACTGGAAGAGGTGCACCCGTTCGTGAAGACTCTAGCGGAGGGGTGAGAGTACAGGGCCAGAATGGAGTCGAGGATCCAACCATTAAATCCAAATTTCTCTAGTGTCATTCGCATGAAGCCCCAGTGGAGCCTATCAAAGGCCTTCTCCGCATCTAAGGAGAGGACTAAGAGGGGGGCCTTTTCTGCAGCACAAAATTCGATAATATCAATAACTCTTCTGGTATTATCAGGGGCCTGTCTATTTAGGACGAAGCCTACCTGGTCGTTCTTTATCAAAGAGGGGAGCAAGGGGCCTATCCGATTAGCTACCAGTTTGGCGTATAGCTTCAAGTCGGTATTAAGTAAAGCTATGGGCCTGTAGTTTTGTGTTGAAGAAGGCGATTTGCCAGGCTTGGCTATCGTCACAATGCGGGACTCCAGCATTTCGGGGGGGAATTGTTTAGCTTTCGAGGCTTCGTCAAAAACACTAACCAGTACAGGGGCTAATTGGTCCCTAAACGTCTTGTAGAAGTTTGAGGGGAATCCATCGGGGCCTGGGGCCTTATCGGCTGGGAGAGCGTCAATTGCCCTCTGGACTTCCGTCAAGGTCCAGGGGGCGTTTAGGGACATGCAAACCTCGGGGGTCAAGGAAGGCAAGAGGATGTCATCTAGGAACCTCCTTATACCTTCAAGGGTCGGCTGGGGGGTCTCGGAGTCGTCACCTAGGTTGTACAGTTTAGAATAGTATGATGAAAAGACATCCGCTATTTCTTTCGGGTCGAACACCTTTGCACCTTTATCAGTGTGAATCATGCGGATCTTTTCCTTCGCCCGTCTACCCCTCAGCCTCCTCGCTAGCATTTTCCCAGCCCTGTTGCCTAAGAGGTAATATTTCTGGTTGAGCCTAGCGATATTGCGGTGGACTATATCAAGGTATGGGCTATTAACTCTATCTCTTGCCTCCTTTAGGGATTTCAAGGTAGCGCTATCAGAAGGGTCTGCTTTATGGGCTGCCTCTAATGCCGCTAGGTTCGCCTCTGCGCTTGCTTGCGTCTGTCTGCTCTCCCTTTTGATTTTGGAGGCAATTTTAATTGCCGACCCCCGCACCACTGCTTTTAGGGCGCACCAATGAGTGAATGTAGATGTGTCCTTCGGGGAGTTGAGAGACAAATACTGGGAAAGGGACTCATGTATCTCCTGCCGGGACTCCAGTATAGTTAAGCTATGGGTCCCCAATCTCCAGGGGCCTGGGCAGGTGACTCTCTCGTTAATGGCCCACCTCAAAAAAAGTGGGGAGTGATCTGACCAAGACCTGGGGAGAATCTTTACCTCACTGAAGGTGCCAATGGACCATTTGTCTGAGAGTGCTAGGTCAATTCTGGAGTACGATCTGTGCGGGTTGGAATAGAACGTGTAGTCCCTAGTCGTCGGGTTTTTAATCCTCCATAGATCGTACACATCGTATTCCGCCAATACGGCCTGTAGACCTTTAGATGGGGAGGGGGGGCGAGACCTGACAGAGGAATGCGGGTTTGAGTTATCTGAGGAGGGATCTGGCGTGAGGTTGAAATCCCCCAAGATTATTAAGGCCCCCTTTGCTAGCTGATGGACTTTGTCTAGCAGTTTCCTACAGAAAGAGATCTGCTTGCTATTTGGAGCGTAGGACGAAACTATTGTAACTTCCCTGTTGTCTAGTAATCCGGTCAGGATAAGAAACCTGCCCTCTGGGTCTGCATATTGAGAGGTGAGAGAGAAGTCACAATTCTGGGAGAAAAGAATCGCCACCCCCGCTTTCTTGGTGGGGCCGTTGGCCGTATAGCAGGCCGGGAAGAATCTATCATGAAAGAGAGGCGGGGCTGAGGATATGAAATGCGTTTCCTGAACTGCAACTATATGGGCCTTGTGTTTTCGGAAAAAGTTCAGGGCTATTTTCCTTTTGTTGTGGGAGTTGAGGCCATTGGCGTTTATAGATAAAAAGTTAACCATATTTGTCTAAAGGGGGATACGCTTGGCGTGATAGTTGATGTAGAGTATGTGGGTTGAAAGGGCAAACAGTATTGCGACAAGGTGGTGGGTTAAAAAGGGGGGCGGAAAAAAACAAAAAAAGGGAAGGGGAGTACGAACCCCCTGCCAGGGGGGGAATAGGGTGCCAAACCATGGCACACCTTGGTTACGCAAGGGGGGTAGTGGTCTATTGGGCGGAGAGACCACAGAAACAGATATACAACTATTGTGAACCAAACTACTATTAAAGCTAGCCTGACTGAACCTGGAGCAATCAAACAAACAAGCCCCTGACCTAAAAACTGTTAGGCTAAAGAACAATTAAATTTGACAATATACAGCGTATAGATAAACTCACCCGTGGCGCAAGGTCCCAGACCAGCACCCAAGGGGAGCACTCCCTGGGAGATGCGCAAGGAGGCCGGGCATCCTGTAGGGGTCGGGCCCAAGGAGACCCAACTTGCTGCATAGATATAGCCCCAAGGGACACCCGGTCACCAAAAAGAAACAAAAAGAAACAGAGAGAAGAGAAAACTAGAATTAGAGTCCAACAAGGAACCGTGAGTACGTCAGTCCATTAGGGCTCTCTGCAGAGGTATGTCCGAGGGAGCACTCGTCCACCAATGGGAAAGAGTCCAGTTTTAGCAGTAGTCACTTTAGGCATCTACTACCCATAATTTAGAGTACCTTGTAGCGCTTCCAGAGGGCGCTGAGACGTAGGGCCCGCGCGCCTGTAGAGGGAGGGTAGATCATTGGTCCCCGTCCGGGGCAGACCAGACCCGCTGGAGCCCACCCTCGGAACGGGGAGATGAAGTGGTGTTGCTATGCTGAATGTTGGAGAGGAATCGCATCCCTTCTTCCACTGTGGAGAGGACCACCGTTGAGCCGCCTCTGTTGAGTAGAAGCTTTGTAGGGAAGCCCCATCTATAGGGAATGCCTTCCTTGCGAAGAGCCGTTGTCACGGGGTAGAAGGAGCGTCTTTTGGCTAGTGTAGCTTGGGAGAGATCTCCGAATAACTGTAGAGACCCCAGCGTGTTAGCTGAATCCTCGGAGGGTCTTGCGGCTTTTAATATTGCCTCTTTTATATGATAAAAGTGGACTCTCATAAGCACGTCGCGGGAGGCCTCAGCTGGGGCTCCTTTACCTTTAGGGAGCCTGTGGATCCGATCTAGTAGTAAGTCCGCTCTAGAGCAGTTTGGGAGGAGCTTTTGGAAGACCTCGGTGATATAATCGTTCAGGCTACTGTTTGACACTGAATCTGGAATACCACGGACTCTGATATTATTACGGCGGGATCTGTCCTCCATGTCGGCGATCTTATCGCGAAGGGCGGAGACTTCTGCCTGGAGAGCTTCATGAGAAGAGATCAGTTCATTATGGGAAGTGGCAAATTCCCCCATTTTGGTTTCGACGTGGTCAGTACGGCCGCCTAGGTCGTCTATAGATCTCTGGCATGCCTGTAGGGTGGATTTGAAATCTTCAGAGACCTCTTTTTTAAATTGAGTGAGGAGGAGTTTCATAGACCCAACCGTAAGGGCTTGACCGTTATCCAGAGCCGCTACATCTGATGAGTGGTGCTCATGTGGCGGGGGTGCCTGGGGGGGATGGGGCGAGACTGCAGGGGATAAAGTGTGGGGGGGGGTCCCCGGCATCCTTATGCTTCTTAGCACTCACGGGGGGAAGTTTGAAGAAGTCCACTTGTGATAGTGACCTAGGCGCCTTATTCTTTTTGTTAGGCATATTAGGGGTAGAGCGGGGACTCTTGGCGACAAATTTACAAGATCGGGCTCCAACAAGCTTTGTGACGTAGAAGGCAGGTAAATAGGTGATAGTTCACATATCTCGTACGGTTAACTCTGAGTCAGGGCCTCTCCGCCAGTGTAAAGGCCTTTAGACCAGCATGTTGTGACAGGGTACCGCAGTACACTCACTAGGACCAGAGGTAACGCTTCCTGGGGATCGCCCAGAGGAGAGTGGGGCAGAGTCTACGGGCCAAACGGCCCAGGTCCAGGGCTTCACGAGGGGCGTTAGATGCAGGATAATGGTGGTGGTGGCGGGGAGGGGGATCCCAGAAGTGGCCGGAGAATTGTGGTATGGGGCAATAGGAGAGTAGCCCGGTCTTATTATGTAGTAGATCCACTGAAGGGAGGCTACCCAGAAGGGACTTGCACACTGGGTTATGCCTGGCAGACAGTTTAACACAGCTGTGCTGTGTCACAGACTGATGTACTGCCTGCTTATCTGTAGCTTCGAGAGAGGGGGGGTATAGTGTGCGTGGGCAGTGGGGCACACTTTTATCTGGGGTGGGCAGGGGTGTAGGGGTTGGTCTCCCCGCCAGCCGTTTTACTCACTGTGGCGGCAGCAGGAGCAGCAGCGTCCCGGGGCAGCCTGATCCAAGATGGCCGCCGTCACATCCAGAGCTGGGGGGCGCTCGCTGTTCCCGGCTCCCCTCCCGTCCACCGGGTCCCTCTGGTAGGTCAGCTGAGGTGGGGGAGGTAGGGGCACTCCACCGCCGTCTCCCCCGCACGCATCCGCCCCTCCTTCAGCCTCCGGTTGTCGTTTTCGTCCGCGACGAGGTCCTGGAGCTCCGTCGCGGGCGCGGGGATGTACTCGGGGCCGCGGCTTCAGGGCAGGCGAGGGCCGCAATCCGCAGGATGGGATTTCTCCCCTCCCCGACTCCGCGGCGCCCACGCCTCCACGCCGGGCAGTAGCCGAGGGTCTGCTGGGCTCTGTCAGCCGGGCTGGTGCCGGTAATTCTCGGTGAAACAGGGTTTTTTAGGGCCAACTGCGGGAGCGCTCACAGAAACGCGTCTCACTCCCTGTAACGCCAGACCACCAATGGCTATGGTTTTAATGTTTGATATGAACCACTTTAAAATAGTCTATTTTGGTAAGTCCCTACCATTTGCACAACTGGACACTAAAATGTTCTCCACTCGGTATGAAAGGATACATGCATTTCTATTCTGCAAATGGATTTTCATTTTCCAGCAGCTTAAAGCTCACCATATTTCCAGTTGCGTTTGGTGGAAAAGTGCATATCACTTGTGATTGAAGTCAAAACTGGCAAAACCGGGGAGTATTTTAGAAGCTTAAAAAGTAAAAGTGGAGCTTAATCAGAAAGGTGGTTTAAAATGGAGGGAGTTCAACTTTATATATTTAGAATGAAAATGAATTTTAGCTAATTGATCCCTGGGGGCAAAATTCTATTTCCCTAACAGTCAGCATTTTGGGGGATTTTGTTTCACCTGCCTTCACGCAGGTGAAATAAAATCCCCAATAAACCATTTATCCACTGTTTTGATTGCAAACATGCATTGGGCTGGGAACTTTCACACAAAATTTTTTTATTATTTTGCACTGTTAAAATTGATTTACCGCCAAAAATGTTGTGGTAAACTCACATTTTAAGTACATGAAAATTAATGTTTAAAATGTAATTCCCCCTATCTCTGTTGTACTGTGTGTGATTTTTGGAGCATAAAGTGTTCTAGATGGGACTACTTTATGTGCAAATCTACAAATCTAATACTGCTTTCACATTGCCTAAACTTTTAAGACCTGGTATTTTGAAACTGTATTTAAAATGGGTCTGAGCCACTAAACCCCTTTCACATTGCAGGTGAAAGCTGGTATATTACCGTTTTAAACCCCTTTCACACCGCACATAAATACCGGGTCTCAAGCAGGTTTGCAGTGTGAAAGCAAGGAGGAGAACAGGACAGACAGTAGCTATAAGACAGCGCAGTGCATATTTAATGAGTGGGACCCGCTCATTACATATGCACATATTTAAAAGAGTGGGACCCGCACATGTAATGACGGGTCCCACTCATTACATATGCACATATGTATTGAGCGGGTTCCGCCCATTAAATATTCACTGCGCTGATAACCAGCTCAATGCTCACTGCTGCCTGAGTCTTATATACTGGTTCAGAGCCATTCACACTGCATAAAAAACGTCTCTGAACCGTGTAGGACTCTACTTTTACCCATTTGCAAGTACCGGTAAATGCAAACTGGCGCTTTCACACTGCAGCTCTAACCGTTTTAAAAGGCTAAAAAAAACGGCAATATACCGGTTAAGAGCTGCAGTGTGAAAGGGGTATACAGTAAGTGTAAGGGTAAAGTGCAGGTTAATTTTTTACATTGTATTGTAACATCTAGTTATAATAAAATATCTTTGTATCTGTCTTATAGTTGCCTGCACACCAGATATCCTACAAACACAAATGTTGCCACTTGTGCTAGCAGTGAAGCAGTATCTCATGACCACACTATTGTAGATTATATGGACAGCGGCTGCGGCAGTTGGACTTCATGTTCCAGCAGTTCCCATGATAATTTCCAAGCTTTCCAAAGCCAAAAGGGATTGGACATTTTAAGCACTTATCGCCATATGCAAATGGATTGCCTAATTGATGAAGCTGAATCGAGTGACTGTTGTACAGAAGAGATGTATGGTGTAGATTGTAAAAGGAATTCTAAAGACAGCTTGGCACTTAACCAATCACATAATAACTGGACATCATTAAGTTCTGTGTCAGATTCCGATGAGGCAAACTATGGAACAATTAAGCGTAGAATAATGGATTTTACAGCGGAGAAAATAGATCTTTCGGACAAAGAATTATCTGAAGTGCTCTACAAAACCATCACATCTACTTCTATTAAAGGTTTAAAAGGTAAGAAAGACTGGTAACTGTTCATTTTAATATGCATCTGTTATGAAAACAGTTATAATAGTTTGTGATGGTTCCTGCACATCCGTGAAAGAAAGGTTCTAAGACACATTTTAATCAAATAAGAATTACTTTATTAAAATCTCTATATAGTATAAAGCAACTGACTTTAAAGGTGATAGTAGCAGGATAGCAAATTAAAAGGACATAACGTTTGACATAGACATCATGTAGCATATAAAAATGAGGAGTCTAGATCCTCCGATGATGATTAGTGCCATAAAAAAGTCCTTAAATTAACTCAGTAATTTGGAGAGGTAGTACACTCTTATGCTCACCCAAGGAATTTAGTTCATATCAGGGGAGAACCCCTCTGGTGCTATATTCACTCTTTTTATTTTAAAGTTCTGTTTTTCCACATGATGCCTTTAGAAGTTAGGCTTGCTTACTTCTTGTGGCTGGTGACTTTTTTTTTATTTTTTTAGGGTGGGTGACAAGGTGGATGGAGCACAGTTTTTGTTTTACACTTCAGATTTTAGCTATCATTTTGTACCTCAAAGCGGATGGGTTTCTATGGGAAAACTGGTTGCAGCTTGTCCAGTGCTACACTCTTTTCACTGCATGATACATCTGTCCCCATTTTCTGTCAAACCAGTTGCATTGAAACTTACAAAGAGAAAGTGTAGGGACAAAAACTTGAGGGTAAGGAGCACATATTTATCCAACAGAAAAGGAAAGTGCATCAGAAATGGAAAGTTCCCATCAATTCTTACAAGAATGTACCATACCTGGCTTGTTTGACCATAGTATCCACATCATCCCCTCTGCAGGTTTGAACTCACTTTCATTGTTTTCTCCTGAATTCTCAAAATTTTTTGATGACCCTCTCCAGGCAACCGCTGGAGAAACTAAACTTGCCAATTGATGCCAGGGGCCTTGAATATACCATGTAATTTAGAGAGATCATGGGAGATACAGAATGAAGCATGGCTGTACAGAAACCCCTTTCTAAAGGTGTTAAGTGAAGATAAAATAGATTTATTACCCTAAATCAGGCATTCCCAACCATGGTCCTCAAGGCACACCAACAGTGCAGGTTTTGTAGATATCCAGGCTTGAGCACAGGTGACTTAATTAGTATCTGAGGGATTCTGATTAAACCATCTGTGCTGAAGCCTGGATGTCACTAAAACCTGCACTGTTGGTGTGCCTTGAGGACCGTGGTTGGGAATGCCTGCCCTAAATGTGCACTCCAATTGGATTGAAGGAGTTCATGGATAGATATATTTCTATTGATTATTGTCAAACAGGACATTGAAGGAGAGACAAAAGCCACAATGGCCAATTTCCTCTTCAGTTTCTCATGCTATAGGACCAATTCAGGTGGGAGGTGTTCAAGCTACTTTAATGCCTCTAGAACAGAGTCCTCGAGATCTACCAACAGTCCACATTTTCCAAATCCCCTAGCTGGTGCACAGCTGTAGCCATTACTGTCAAATTCCAACTATAGATCCTGAAAAACAAGAACTGTTGGTAAATCTTGAAGACAGGTTTGGCCACCCCTGCTCTTGAATGTCAATGAACTTAAGAAATGTAACTATGTCTATTGTGCTAGTCAAAATAATTTCTTGACATAATTTCCACTTAGAAAACAAAATCACTTTGCTGGAAACACCGCAGCTTCATTAAGTGAAGTCAGTCTGGGAATTGGCTTCTTCATATTACACTAATAAAACATTACGAGTTTAGCTAAGTGTTTTATTTTCTTTGTAAATTTCAAATAATCTGTAAATTAGAAAATTGTTAACTGTTGCATCAAATTTATTCATGTTCCATGTGTGATTACACAGACCACTGACTGGTCAAGGAGCATCAAGTTCCCATTGTTAGAATACACTTGGAAACCAGTGTTGGTTCACCCATCATTTCAGGCCAGTGCATCAGGAAACAACCAATGTTCAATTAAATAAACATTGTTAAAATGTTTATGTAGATATAGCACAAGCTCCAAGGTTTGGTTTCCTACTGTGTTGGACATGCAGTAGTTAAGTAAAAAACAAGTCCTTCCATTAACTGGGAGACTTGAGAACTTTCTGATCCTGGCTTAACTAAGTATAAGCCATGTGTGGGAAACACCAGAAGTCCTTTCATTATGGGGGAAATTTACTAAAGGAAATTTGTAAAATTTATTTGTATCCAGAAATACACTTATTTTTGACATTTACTATCCCGAAAATACAGCAATTCGTATTGATAGCACATCAATACGAATTGCCGCATTTTTGGGATAGTAAATGTCAAAAATAAGTGTATTTCTGGATACAAATACACTTATTTTTTTACAAATTTCCTTTAGTAAATTTCCCCCTATGTGTCTATATCTTAGTGCTGTTCGAAGAATACAGAGAGGTCGCCTAGAATTTTTTCCCGATGCACAAATCCATTTTGTGGGTTTATATCCCCTAGCAGAACATACGAATAGTACACTAGGTAGTAGTATAACTTAACACCTAATGGGCTGTGGTTTAATACTACAGTTCCAATATACTAGGTTTTTGAACTACATTTTACCTGACTTTTCAACACATTTGTTTGTCGAGTTCTTTGTCTGCAAGGCATTCTCGATCCCCAGATGACAAGACCCTGCTCTGCTTTGACTTATCATGGGGCTTACCGCTGTTTCAGGCCCATTCATCTGTCTCTCCCCTGAATAGACATGGTCTTCTTGGTGCATGGCTTCTGGCTGTTAATTTCTTTATATGATCACAGGCCTCCAGGGTCACAGTGAAGGAAGGATTCCTTTACTCCATCATAAACAATCTTTAACTGTTATAAGGAATATGTGCAAATTTGCTGTTCCCTGGTGGTCAAGTAATTGAACAACAGGTGATGCCTTCCTGAAGCTTTCCCCACCAACATTAGTGTCTGCTACTACTTTCTGATCTCTGCTTCAGGGTCTGTAGACAAGTCTTTTGTATAACAGCACACACCTTTCACTAATCCATCTGCTGCATTGTATTGCTGCTGTGATCTGGTATGATATGTAGCTACCTAGGGGTTTGCTGGATCTTCTATATCACAATGGATCATGTCCTGTTCTGAGTGCTATAGCATTGATTGGAGCTATTCCCTTGGTATTAACAGTACTGTATTGTTCACTCTGCCTCCTTGTTTGCTACTGTGCCTGAGAGTAACAAACTTGGATCCCACAACCTTGTTGGATGCTCTAAGACCCACCAATCCTTGTCTTCTGAAAAGCTCCCATTTACCCTATCTTCACTTGTTGTTTCTGATGGAGATTTGGAAGATGGGGACTTATTATACCAATTTACTAAAGCAGATATTGCTACATTACTCTGTACTAGATTCCTGGTCACAAGATTCCAGCAATCCTAGAGATGCTATATATAATATTAGAGAGCCTTATATTCAGGGAAGGTAAGGAACCAATTGTTGCAGATGGCCAATCCTTTATTATCTACATGTTGTAAAAGCTGAACTAGATTACAATCTTAAAATGTAATCATAATACATGCAGGGGTTGGCTGTAAGCACAGCCCAATGATTAAACAGCTCATATACAAATGCAATATACGGTAGCAATTACCAGGACACATTGTCAGAGTATAGCTTCAACCTTAAAGACAGTGTGGGCCACATTAAATAATTCAACAAAGCCCGAGAACCACTAAGCTACAGATGGGGCCACGCTCATTCATTCAGCTCTCGCAGCCAATGGTAAACCGCAGCAAGAATGAGGCACACGTGCATGTGACAATCACATGCCCCCTTCACAGCAATAGACACGTGAGTGTGTGAGACGCTCACGTGTCCCTGTCTCGGCGTGCTGGTGGTACAGATGAGCGTGGCTCCATGTGTATACTGAGGTATTTAGCACAGCCCCCATAAACATCACAGCTCCCCCATAATGACAGCAAAGCCCTTCATCGTTTGACACAGGGGCATAACTAGAACTTTGTGAGCCCCATAGCAAACAGGGAGAGAGAGGGTGTCCGTGAAAGAGAGAGAATGAGAGTGAGTGTCAGAGAGAAATGGGTTGGTGTGAGAGAGAGACATGGTCAGGGAGGGAGGGAGGGAGAGAGAGACTGTCAGAGAGGGAGGAAGAAAGAGAAGAAGCATGAAGAAGAGGTGGGGAGTAGAGCGATAGAGGAGAAAGAGAGACTAGGGGCATAGAAATAAAGAGAGTGGTGAGACAAAATGGGAGTTAGAGAGGGTTGATAGAAATAGTGCACAGGGGGAAGAGAGAGCAGGGGAAAGAGAGGAGAGAGATAGAGCAGAGAAAGAAAAAAAATTGGAAAGATAGCAGGGAAGACAGAGGGTGACAAAGTAAAAAAACAAACTGGTAACTACACTGCTGATGAAATTTCCCATGTGGTCACTAGATCTACAACCTTAAAGTCGACATACGCATCCATCCTAGTTGGCATAGAGTGAGAATCTAATAGTGTGCCGAGCACAGCGACGCACCGTGCCTAAAACATGGATACGGTGTCCATGTCGACCTAAGTCGACAGATAAAAAAAAACGTATGGCAACCCTTTTCGTGTCGACCTTATGACCATGTCGACCTATTTCCTGTGTCGACCTAAGTTCTGTCGACCTTATGACCTATACCCGACATTTCAATGCCTGTATAACAATCTTAAAATCACGTCTCTGCTGTATTCTGCTCCATGAGGGTAGTAGTCCACCTTAATTCATCACCAGTATATATATTATCATGTGAACATTTAAGATTCGCAGTAGATTTTTTTAGTAGATATTGTGGGTTTAAAAATCTTAGCAGGTTTTGCAGCATTTCAATAAACTCCAAACCACAATCTACACATATTATTTTTGCCCCCATTAAAAGAATAAAAGTAACAGATTTAAGCCGGGCACATATACTGGAGTGATGTCGGGCTGATTTGCTATTTCGTAATGAAAAATTGCCTACATTGCTCAGTGAGTATGCTCAATATGATGCATGCTCCAGCGGTCACATGACCATGTCAGAATTGATGTGTTGCACATCAAACCTAGTAATATCACTATCAATTTGGTGGGTTTCATGCAGTGTGTACAGCAAATCAGACAACAACAACATGCTGGACCAATTTGAAACCACCTTCATGCCACTTCCTGGAATGGAGTGGAATGAGGATTGTTCTAGTGCAGGGCTGGGCAACACCGGTCCTCCAGATATTAATGAACTACACATCCCAGGATGCTTTGCATTCGTTTTGCTATGTGGCCATGCTGAGGGCCGGTGTTGCCCAGCCCTGTTCTAGTGAGTAAAGGAGCAACAATAAACAGCATGCAATAATAAAATGACACTCATTTCTCATTCCCCAAGAAATGTAACAAACTACAGTCTACTCTTTACTCTGATTTAGCATCTCGCATTATTTCTATGGTTTATTTTCGGAACCCTTCTCTATATAAACGAGGTACAAGACAGGGTTGTCCCTTATTTTCCATTTTGTTCCCCTTTGGCATTGGAGCCCCTAGCTAGAAGGCTTAGAATGTCTCACCTTTACAAAGGGATATTAATTAAACAGTTTGACATGCGCATCTCGCTATTTGCAGATGACATGCTTTTATTTCTGTACAATCCCCAGTATTCTATACCAATAGTGATACATATAATACAGAATTTTAGTAGCTTTTGGGCTACAAGGTCAACATCACTGGTGACCCTCCTATGTTACCAGACGAGCATCATCTCAACAATATTAAAATGAAACGCATTCAGATTACATGCCTAGGGATTTGGATTCCAATTCACCCAGATAATTTATTTTAAACAAATTTTAAACCGGCCAGACGTGTCGAGTCTCTAGAGAACTGGTGTGCTCTCCCTTTGTCCCTACTAGGAAGGGCAGAAGCAGTTAACAGTAATATTTCACAAATTGACTTACATCTTACAAATATTGGCTATTAAAATAACATTGAAAGATATTACCGCAATCTTGAAAGCGCGCACCGAATTCATTTGGTGACCAAAAAAGCCAAATTGAAATTTGCCAAATTGAAATTGCCTAAAATCAAGGAAGGAATTGGATTCCCTAATTTGCTCTACTACTTTATATACCCGAATCTCAAAACGCAATTTTATTGGCTATCCAGCAGTCACAGGTTTTGGAGCCAAAGCATGTGATAGCGGATAGCCAATAAGATATCGTTTTGAGATCCGGGAAATCCAGATCCGCACATCACTACTTATAATTCCTTGTGGTTTATTAACAAAAAAATTGAATATTGACCCCCGTAAATCGGAATGGACTCCAATCTGTGGCAACCCCTGTTCAAACTTGGAATAGCGAACCTGATATTCAACTGCATGAAAACAAAAGGGTTAAGATTAGCAACACAGGTTTTTGATCCAGGTGGCTGTATGTTAGCTTTCCAGGTTCTCTATGGGAAATTTGGATTGCCCACTAACCACTACCTTTTGACATTTGCACTGTTTCTTATATGTGTAGAAATTGTTATTCCCAAAAATACCAATATATATATTTTTTGAAAAATGCCGCCATATAACGTTTGGTCAGACAGTCTGCAATTAGCTGAATTGTTCTGCTGTAATTAAGACAGTTGGAATGTATGCATTTGTAAAAACAAACAAAAGGCCTAAACAGCATTAGGCCTTTAAGCCTAGGTTGGTAGTTGGAAAATGGTTAAAGTATAGCATTTATAAGGGACCACTAACTGTTTATATTTGAAGATTTACTTTTCAAATATGTGCAAAACCAAATATTGTGCAAGTGAGCAACAGGTGTAATGTAACTATTTACAACTCCTTTACAATTACATCCATCAAGTGAGGAGTGTATGTATTTATTCCTTCATTGCTTAAGGTCCTGTAATTTCCAAATATCTGAATTTGAATCCATGTTTGACAGTGTAGTAAGCTATAATTACTCTTGCTTATGTGTATCACAGAAACTGTACATGCACCGGCCCAAGGGGAGCAAGAAGTGCCAGAGGAGGGGAAGGAGACAGGCCCATCACAACATGGTCCTGTGCAGTCAGAGAATGCAGACTCATCAGGGATGGAAAGGCCACTGAAAAAGACCCAGAAGACTGCTGATGTTGCTGAAGGTAAATATATGTGCACTTTATTATTCTCTTAATTCCTTTTAAAAGTTTGCAACAAATCCTAGCCACCAACGATCCCCCATTCAGCCAAGAGCACCTGTGATATTATATTGCTAAATAACTACTACTATGTTTATAAGTATTTTCTTTTTCGCCTACAGTTTTGGAGGTCGACATACCACCCCCATCTCTTCAGCATTCATCAGTAAGCCACCCTCCAGGTGCACCACTGAGTGGAGCCCAATATCCTGAGAAGGACAGCATTTAAATATTTGTTATAATTGAAAAAAATGTAAATAAATATTTATTTGTTCACATGTGGCTGCTTTGTTATAATTATTAAATCTGAAGGAAATGTTTGTTATGCAGGGTCAGTACAGTATACATATACCAATGAGGCTGATAGAGGGAACATAATGCAATAGCACATAGTGTATATTTCCCTTTTTATTTTATATACTATAAAGCCAATAATTCTAGTCATATTAATGTCACAAAGCCACAACTAGGGTGAGATTTAATAGGATGAGATATTCAGAAAGTGAGAGATTTGGGAAGAAATCTCCCGTTTTTTTAAAGCGGCAATCATTTACACTGATTTTGCAGTGTAAATGATTGTCACTTTAAAAAAACTGGAGATTTCTTCCCAAATCTCTCACTTTCTGAATATCTCATCCTATTAAATCTCACCCCTAGTGTTTTATATATTAATACATTCATATTAGTGGTTAATGAGGGTTCATTTAGTGTTAAATGTTAAGTCAAGTGTTAAAAAATGTATTAAGTCAAGCAGCAAAATATTCCACAATTACAGCATAAATTCACAAAAATACAATATGCAGTAACAAAGTTATATATAAAAAAAATACACAATATTAAATCAGAACGGATAAACTTATATTTATAGAAAATTATTATGGGGAAAAAGAAAAAGAAACGAACACAGACAGACAGAAAGATGAGGGAACAGGGACACAAAGACAAGGTGTATGCCTCAGATTCGTGAAAAAAAATATATAAATAGAACATTGAAATAAAAAATAAAAAACATTTCACGTAGCACTGTCTTGGGGAAGGGATAGCAGCACAGACATGTCATCTGGTTATGGCATAGGAGGGAAAGACCCTGCCTTTCTCTGTACTCACTCCATTTGAGCTATTTGATGTAGCAGAGGAGGAGTATTTCCAGTCAGCCATCTCAAAAAGAAAATGTTAATGAACTTTGTTAACAATATTATGTATGTATAGAGGGTGATTTCCAGAGCTGTCCGATAGCAGCCTTAGTAGTGACCAGGATATGTCCCAGAATATAATGGTCTCCCTGAAGGAGTCATGAATTGCGGTGGAACAACGCCACGACAGGATCGGCAAGCACATTTATTCCTAAAACATCACCTGAGTTAAAATATTTCAGCCCACAGCGGACGCAACATCGGACATTCCCAAAATATATGAAGAATAGAGCCAATACAGCCAGAGTCTCTCCAACAGAATTTAGAAACAGAAGGCCATATTCTGTGTTGCTGCTGAGGGGTGAAGTATGCCCTATGACAGATTATAGAACATTTCGGAATGGTTAAAACATTTAGATAGTTTAAAAGATGAGATAGCATCCCATTCCTCCTCAGAGACCTCCAGATTTTCCAGTCTTAAATTTGCTAATCTGATAATTGTACCATCTTGATATCCCACCTTTGTGCACTAGGGAGGCAATCTGGAAACAATTATTTAAGAAAAATAAAGGTACAACTCTGTCCACCACCACCACCACCACATAACAGGTTAGGACTGAACTTGCCTAATATATATGTTTATACACAGTTCATCGATTACAGGTATGAATCATAGCAGTTGTGTGCATTGGTATACATCTGAATACAGGGGGTGATTCTAGTTGGTTTGCAAAATGGACAAAACCATGTGCACTGCAGGTGGGGCAGATGTATCATGTGCAGAGAGAGTTACATTTGGGTGGTGTGTGTTCGAACGGAAATCTAAACTGCAGTGAAAAAATAAAGCTGCCAATATTTACTCTGCACTGAAACAATAACTCACCCAAATGTAACTCTCTGCACATGATACATCTGCCCCACCTGCAGTGCACATGGTTTTGTCCATTAACCACTTCGGTGGTATGCCCGGAAATGCCACAGCCGGGCTGTCCCGGAAAATTTCCAGGCATACCACGATACAGTAGGTGCACGCCAAAGGTGCCTCCAGCTGTATACCATTGGCGCACTACCTCCCCCCCCCCCCCCCCCCTGTCGCTTCCCCCACATGCTCACCTCCAGCAAGTCCTGACTCTGTCACTCCCCACCCCAGCAATCGCCACTGCCATTCACAGAAGTGAGCATGCGCACTGGGATGTTCAGGAGCACTCGGGAGTTCAGTGGAAATATTAAGCAAGCCACAGTCAACCACCCAACTCTATATTAGCTCCTTGCTCTTCTGGTGAATACTTTGCAGTAAAGGACATAATGTAAGATTGCTTTGCGGGTGTCGGTGAGAAATTCTGGTTCTTGCTATTTGTAGCAGCTTTAGACAACTGTAACCTCTACTAAAGTGATGAGGACTGTCTATAAGTCAGCACACTCCTACAGAGGTGCATCAGGCTTAAATACCCACGAGTTTCTCCTGATGTAGATTACATTATGGTTATCAGTTTACATGAAGGGGAAATTGGGAAAATGGAGTATAACCGCACCTGTATGTATGTGGAATCAGTAGTGTGTAGGAAATCAGGGCCGGTGCAAGGCTTCTCAGCACCCTAGGCAAAACTTCAACCTACTCCCCCCCCCACAATTTCTTTTACAGCATGTGGTCATCCAAAACTTCAACCTACTCCCCCTCCCAACCCCCCCCCCCCCCCCCCCGGGAAGGTGGCCAAGTCCCCTGGTATTCCTGGAGGTCCTCTGCAGCCTCCCCTTTGCCACCCACAACAGAGTACAAGGAGGAGGGGGCAGCAATGTAGGAAGTATGACTCAAGGGAAAGTATAGAGGTGAGGTCTTAGAGGTTCCACAGCCACCACCTCCATTAAGTACAACTAGGATCCTCATAGACATCCTTGATTTTTTGATTTGCAGACTTGGTGGCGCCCCCCAGATCCCGGCGCCCAAGGCAGCTGCCTAAAGCTGCCTAGTGGTAGAGCCGGCCCTGTAGGAACTGTGAAAACTGACTAAGACCTTGAAAAGCAAGGTATGTGAGTCCCCGAGAACTTTTTGTTTTTTTTGGTCAATTAGTTCCTAGTTGTGGGACAGTCAGTGGTGCACCCCAGAGTTCGAATAGCAATATGTTTACTTGCCAAGAGAGGAGGAGAAAAAAGAAAACTCTGGGTGGGGGCACCCTTACATCACAGTTACTTGTGGATGTTTCGGATATGAAGTAAAATAACAAAACTTTATTAGGTATGCTCTAAAATAAATGTTCCTTTTATTAAGTTCTAATAACAATGTGCATTAAGCGCCGCAAAAATATTTGAGGCAATATTTTTGCCACTTGAGGAGGAGAGAGACAGGTTTTTAGTTTATGATATGTGATCCTCATTTATCCTATAATTTCACCATGGTATTGGTTTTGGTATAGCAGGATTTAAATCATTGGACCATTTTTCTTTGGGAGCTCCCCAAAGCAGACTGGTTAGGTCCTAAGGTAACCACTGGCTGAGTCCAGTGGAACTCTCTATTTCGATTGCTTCTATTGTGCATAGATTTATAACCACCCCAATACTGGAAACATACTTTTGTATTCTCGCAAACTGTGGTGTGCCAATGCCCCCTTGTGAGCTCAAACAAAAATTACAACATAAAAGATTATAACTGTTATTTGGTGAGGTGAGATTACAGGTTTTTAGAAAAACGGTCCAATGATTTAAATCCTGCTATACCTATACCAAAACCATGGTGAAATTATAGGATAAATGAGGATCACATATCAAACTAAAACAGGCTTGCCGACTTTCAAAAAATCCTCTCCGGGAGAAGCCTGGAGAGGAATCTTGCATTACGAGTTTTGGGGGTGGGGCTTAACTGTGATGTCATTAAGCACCGCCCCCATTACGGCAAATAGCCGAAATAACTGATATCCATGGAGGGGGGGCTAAAATGACACGATTGTGCCGTTTTAGCTCCGCCCCCTCCCCTGAGACCCGCGGATTGCGGCATATAAATGCTGCGATCGGGGGGCTCAGTGGGGGTCCCCCTGATTCCGGGAGGGTTGCCCACTCTTCCGGGGGCCGGGAGGAAGGACCCGATTTTCGGGAGACTCCCGCAAATTCCGGGAGGGTCGGCAACCCTGAACTAAAAACCTGTCTCTCTCCTCCTCAAGTGGCAAAAATATTGCCTCATATCCAGAAATATTTTTGCGGCGCTTAATGCAGATTTTTATTATAACTTAATAAAAGGAACATACCATACAAACATACCTAATAAAGTTTTGTTATTTTACTTCGTATCAGGAACATCCACAAGTAACTGTGATGTAAGGGTGCCCCCACCCAGAGTTTTCTTTTTTCTCCTCCTCTCTTGGCAAGTAAACATTATGGTTATCAGGTACGCTTTCTGGCAGCATGACAGTGACAGCTTTTTCTAGCTCTTTGCTACCTAGTAAGAAACAAAATTCTACCTCCCAGGTTATGCAATATCATGAACGGAGTAAAATGTGCATTTTTGTTATTATAGAAAAATTTGGCCACGGGTCCCAATCAATGTTCCCTCTAATGTTACGATGGCTGTGTGCGGTAAAAGATTTTGGCTGTGCTACTTTGTAAGGAATTTTTTTTTCTGCGTCACATATATAACTGGAAAATGACGTTCAGCATTTGTGTTAACTTTACTTCAATATGATATTAAACACGCTCATTGAGTTGTGCGCGCGCACGCACGCACAGCTTAGATGGAACACTGGTCCCAATATTGTGTGTACATACTGAACATGTGGGTGATCTGCATGTTCAAGACTCAAAGCTCTCTTCCCCGGGCCACCCGCTGCTGCTCCCCAGGGCCTGCTGCTGGAGCTATCCTCCCAGTGCCGCTCACTTTTACAGGGCCTGCTGCCGGAGCTCTCCTGCTCCCCAGACCACTGCTGCCGGAGTTCTCCTCCCTGGGCCACCTGCTGCTATCGGAGCTCTGCTCCCAGAGATCTCCTGCTCCCCGGGTCACCCGCCGCTGCTGTCTGAGCTCTCCTCCTTGGGTCACCCACTGCTGCTGCTGGAGCTTTCCTTCTGCACGTAACCCCCGCTGTTGCTCCTGGGTGTCTGCTGTCGGAGCACTTTTGCTCCTCGGTGCCACCCGCTATCAGTGCTCTACTGCTCCCCAGCGCTGGCTGCTGATGCTATTACAAGAGAGCACGGGCTGCCAGCGCTGGGAAGCATGAGAGCACGCCTTTGCAGAACCATAGAGGCCGGTGCTAGAACGAGACCTGCCTTCTCTGCTCACATTCCCTGCTCACCTCGCCTCCTCTTATCGTGCCATCACCTCACCTCCTCTTGACCCACCCAGTCAACTTGCCCACACCTCCTCACCCCCCTCTCTTACCTCTCCCCCCACCCCTTCTTTCCTCTTTTTCACTCTTTCCATGTTCCCTTTTCTTTTTGTCTCTCCTGTGCGCTCTCTCTCTTTTTTCCCCTCGCAAATACTCACTATACCAAGTATTCCACCTTCTTTTGAGCACCAGGGACTCCTTTTTTGTGTGGCTGCGTCCCCTGGGACACCTGCACACCGTGTTATGTGTATCGTGAGCAGAGGGATCTGTGTTTCTCCCTCAGTTGTGATGCGGCCGCAGAGGAGAGCGAAACTTACAGCCGAATCACATCAGTCGGGAACTGCCGCCGGGGCGAACTGAAGACCGCAAGGAGCAGGATGCCACCGCCCCCTCCCCTGCTGTACCAGAATAAGAGGGGAAAGAGGAGGAACCAACCCTCCGACTATCCCTCGCTGCTGGCTATGGTGATGAAATGTCCGCCAAGAGGGGAGCATGAGTGTGAAATGCGCTGCGCTCTCCTCCTTTCCCAGTCTGACGGCTTCTGCAGCTGCAGCAGTGAACTGAAGCTTATTTAAGTGGCCCATTGGGGGGCATTGTGTGAGGGACACTACTGGAGGCATCGTACAGTATGTATAAGCAGGAATAACGGTGTGTGGCATATGTACTGGGCATTATTGATGGTACTTTTACCATAGATAGGGGAGAATTAAATGGTTTTCCGCCATCGATGATACAGAGTTTTTAGTTTTTATTTTCACCCACGTGTTAGGACACAAAACATGGTATTGCCCCCCCGGCACCTGTGAAACCACACCCCCAGACCCTGATTGGCCTGCAATTCACTTATCAATTAAGTAGGTGTAACCATACCTCCCAACTTTGAACAATCCACGAATGGGACGCCCGTGCGATCGTAGAAGGGGTGTGGTTTTGTGGAATTGTTCATGATTGCAAATCAACGTCCTCATTTTTCACCACTGGGGGGGGGGGCATGGCCAGCATTCTGAGATCCTGGCCATGCCCCCTGTCTCTCCATCTCCTGTGAATAGGTGCTGTGCGCACTGCTGTGACAGGGGGGTTACCATCTGCCGTGGGGCACTGTTGGACCTGGGCGGGACAGTTACCAAAAATCGTGACTGTCCAGCAGAAATAGACAGTTGGGTGAAACCATCAATGGTTTCCTTACATATGGTTTTAAGCCATCAAAGTTATCCATCAATGGGTAAGCAACCAACAGCCATACCTACCCCGTAACACAGGTAACCCACCCCTCCTCCCCTTCCCTTAGTGCAGCGATGGCTAACATTGACACTCCAGCTGTTGTTGAACGACACGTCCCAGCATGCCCTGCTAGTTTTACTATTTGACCCTGCTAAAACCAATGCAGGGCATGCTGGGATCTGTAGTTCAGCGTGAGTGTCAAGGTTAGCCATTACTGCCTAGCTCTAACCTTCCCTATACAGCAGCCACTGTGAGCTATGTTGATGTTACGGTGCCAGTCTCACTAGTGTTGGGAGTCTGACTGCCAGCCAGGACCCATACATATTAACTGCTGGACGAAATATTTATACAAACCACTTAATATAGCCACCATTCATTTACCTGCATGCCCTACCCGCCAACCTATTGGTTATTATTGGTGTGGCGGCCGGCTACTGCCCCTCCTTGACGCCAGCTGTGTGCCTGCCCTGCCCCTATCCTGTATCCATACACCATATATTACACAGCTGCGTCACCGCCAGTCATCCCACATGTCCGCATTTTCTTATTGGCTGCCTCTCTGTATACTCTGCTGATTGGCTGACGTCGCCCTGGCGTGAGCTTGTTTCTTACACAGTCACCATCAGCTTGATACGAGCCCTTGAATTTGCTGCGTCCACGGATATGAGCGCACGGATTCCACTGTACATCGCGGATCGGCGCCCTCACTCCCTCGCATACTGTAACGGACAATAACTACCGACACAGGCGAATCGTCAGCTCCGCACCAGGAACCACAGAAACATTTTACCACAGCAGGTAAGCGAGACGCGCTTTGCTCGCAGGGATTTGTAGTCCGCCGCCATTTCCGCCAGTACGACAGTCGATGAGACTGGGCGCAGTTATACACCTAGAAACTACAATTCCCGGCGAGCATTGCGAGGCGTGGCGCAATGACGTTGTTGGGAGAGGATGTTGTTGTGTGTCGGGTGATGATGGGCGGGGTACGGGCATTGTTGATGAATGGGGGTTGACAGCTTGCAGGCAGGTAGTTATATGTGTATGGCTGCTTGTCTGGGCGACCCCTTTCATTCATTATTGGTTATTATTGAGCACCTTTCTTCCGCAGGGTAGAGAGGCTGCAGCTTCCGGGCACCGTCATGAAGATCAAGGATGCAAAGAAACCATGTGAGTTTTAAGTCTACTCCCTAGTACATGTGTCATCTGTACAGTGTGATGTATTACCAAAGTCTTATGTTTGTATTCTGCTTATAAATCTTTGCCACAGAACAGTTGTGTATAATGAATGCTTGGCTATAAGGTACAACAATTAACTACTGTATTAAAATTGATGCACAATAAAATAAAAAAAAATCCATGTAAATTAGTGTTACTCAAATCTTACAGGAATTCTAACCGTGCATGTTCTCCATATCTGCAGAAGCACAGGTTGCGGATAATGTCTATTATCCAGAGGTTTGGTGAATTGTTTTACTTGTAGTTCTTTGAAGAAAATCTGGGAAACATGTTTCCATTTCTTGGAGTGTTTTTTTTTTTATCCTGTGTATGTTACAAAATCAGTATATGTTAGTCCGATATGGAATCCTCGACTGCCATAATCCCAACAGGGGGGCAAGCGCAACACAGCCCCTTGCGGGCTTGCCACACTGCGTGCCGTTGCCTCGCTATGCTTGGCACACTAAGAGGGAGAATATGTAGGGATTGTAGCGGTCAGTATTTTGACCGCTGGGATTCTGACCGTATCCCATATATGTAAGTACAGGCAATGTAGAGCTGTGCAAAGAGGTGATGCTAGGCTTCTCACTTAGGGGACTGTTTATCATGGATTGCTTATTCAATGCGATGTTACTGCCTAAAGGTGCATTGCAATCGTGTCGTGTTCATGCAGTAATCGGCTCCTACAAGGACACAGGCTCTTATTCTGATTCACTCGCAAAGGCAAATTCCTTCTCAAATGGACAAAACCATGTGCACTGCAGATGTAACGTGCAGAGAGAGTTAGATTGGGTGCCGGAGGGGGTCCCGACACTCGGGATCCCGACTGTCAAAACACTGACAGCCGGTTTCCCTACGGCTGTCTGCTATTTTCCCTCGTGGGGGTCCACGACCCCCATAGTGGGAGAATAGAATAGGTGGCTCGCATAGCGAGCCACTGTGCCTGCAGTATGGCGAGCACAGCAAACCCGCAAGGGACTTTGTTGTGCTCGCCATGCTGTCTGGGTCCGGCCAGTCGGGATAATGACTGTCAGGATCCCGACTGTCGGACCCCTATACCACACCCGTTACATTTGGGTGTTATTTTGTTTCTGTGCAGGGAAAATACTGTCTGCTTTATTTTTACACTGCAATATAGATCTCACTTTGAAGTAAAACCTCACCCAAATGTAACTCTCTCTGTGCACATGTTACATCTGCCGCACCTGCAGTGCACATGGTTTTGTCCATTTGAAAAGGAATTTGCTTTTGCGATTGAATCAGAATAATGGCCACAAAGCATGGACAGCCCGAACACACTGCGCAGTGGCCACTTCCAGTGCAGGGTTCCTGGGGACCCTGCCAGAACTACATTCCCAATCTGTAACCCATAGGCTACGAAGGCCTATTTCAGACATTTCTTTTTAACACTTGGAATTGGCCTACTGCAAATGCGCACTGTGACTCTGGGGTATATTCAATGCCCCATGGTGAGCAGTGCCTATTGCTCGGCATCACAGCTGCAGGCCAGTATTCAACTCACCCCCCTACACTCGCTGTTTCCACCTCACTAGGTTGACTCTGATCAGATAATATATGTAGTATCTATATTATTTATATAGTAGCCAAGTCTTCATTTTGTTTGAAACATTGGGGTTAATTTATAACAGTGCACAGTGAATTGCGCTATACTAATCAGCTCACTGCTAACTCCGACTATTGCTTGGAGGGGTGTAGGCAGAAATCTGACAAAACTAGGGTGGTGAAAACTGCATTAGGGTGGATCTTAAGTTGGAAAATGCAGGTAACTTGCAACTAAACACCTGTGAGTACGGCATTCTCTGACTTCTAGTAGCAGCATGCTGATTAGAATAGCGCCAGGAGCTCCCTCCCACTGCGACTCACAGTGGTGAGAATTGAATCGACCCCATAGTTACAACAAAACTGGTACGGTTTGTGTCCTATTTGTTCTGTTGAATGTAATCAGTATCTAAGGTATATTTTGTTATGCAGGATATAATTGATTGCACTCACAGCCTCTGTGGCAGATTCAGTTAGCTTCAGGGTTTACTGCACATGCCAATCTTTTTTTATTTTTGTGTGTGTGTACATAGTAGGACATCACTGCATTTGTCATTTTTCACTTTACTTTCTGGTTTGTGGCTTCTTTGGTACAGGGATCAATTGCACAAGACTGGCAGTGATAATATTCAGATATAGGGGTACTTGTTTCCTAGCACGGCCACAACGATTTCTATCGTGGTGGTCATGTCGGAAAAAATCGAGTCGGTCGCGTCGGGTGCATACCAAAACGCACACGACGCGACCGACGCGATGTACCTGATTTCTCCATAGGCTTCAATGTTAAAATAATTTAACATTGAAGCCTATGGAGAAATCGGGTTCCATCGTGTCCATAGGGTTCAATGTTAAATTATTTTAACATTGAAACTGAGTCCATTTAACATAGGAAAAAATGGGAAAAGGGCCAATATGGGCCATTTCTCATTGGGTATGGCCCCGGCATGTGTGTAAAAAATAATGGCCCCCCATTGTGGCCGCCACCCCCACGATTGACGCGAACCCGAAGCGTGGCGAGCGGCGGCGGTGCGCGTCCTCCAACCTTTTCATTCCCCTACTATTCACGTCGGCGTGGAGTTGAGAATAGATTAGTGTGGCGAGCGCAGCGAGGGGACGCGGATACCTGTCAAGGCCGCGAGGGACGCCCCTCGCCGGCTTGACAGGTATCCGCGTCCCCTCGCAGGGCTCGCCACGCTTCGGGCTCGCTGCACTCGCCACACTAATCTATTCTCAACTCCACGCCGATGTGGATAGTAGGGGAATTAAAAGGTCGGAGGACGCGGGCTCGCTGTGCTCGCCACGCTTCAGGTTTGTGTCAATCGTGGGGGTGGCGGCCACAATGGTGGGCCATTATTTTTTACACACATGACGGGGCCATAGAAATGGCCCATATTGGGCCTTTTCCCATTTTTTCCTATGTTAAATGGACTCAGTTTCAATGTTAAAATATTTTAACATTGAAGCCTATGGACAAATCGGGTCCATCGCATAGGCTTCAATGTTAAATATTTTAACATTGAAGCCTATGGAGAAATCGGGGGAATCGCGTCGGGCGCGCATAGGCTTCAATGTTAAAATATTTTAACATTGAAGCCTATGGGGAAATCGTGGGCATCGCGTCGGTCGCGTCGTGTGCCTTCTTAAGGCACACGACCGACGCGATGTACCCGAGTTGTGCTTTTTTCAAAGGAAATCGCGGGCATCGTGTGCCTTAAAGTTAAGACACACGATGCCCGCGATTGTGGCCGTGCTAGGAAACAAGTACCGATATAGGTTTTGTAGAACCCCCTCTATGGATTAATCACTAGAATTTATTCTTAGGATCCAGGGGTGTGCTACCACAGACAAATTAATGAGATACTTGAAAAAAAGAGAAAAAGTTGAGTGTGGTGCAATTAAAGAAAAAGACACCTAAAAAATTAAGTTTTATTCAAAATAACTTTTAAAACTGCGAAATATATAAAAAAAAAAAACACATAACATTCTACACAAGTGAATAAAGTGCGTGTTTAAAAAAGCACGTGTGACGTCTCTATGTGCTTTTATTATTCCTCCTTTTGTTGTACTGAAAACTAAGCCTCTTTATCCAAAGAGAATGAAATAATACACCGGGGGTATATCAAATTATTAGAGGAAATCAGGGGAAAGAAGATATATTCTTCCTCGATATAATTATTTCCTATGCAGAAATGCTGGCCCTAGGATTATTCATTTCAGATTGGCAATACCGTTATTTACAAGAGCCTTCCGGCAATATATTATATATAGAATGTTTGTGTAAATAACTCCTGTGTTGTGTTTTTATATCACTTTTAGTGTTCATTCTAGCACCCGCTATCTTTGAAAACCCATGAAGTTCCTGCTCCCTGCCTGGGGTGTCGCTGTCTGCTGGGCTGTTTCTAGCAAAGGTCTGGTTTGCATATCAGTGCTGATATACAGGCCACACTATGCTAGAAGCACTACAGCAGACAGCGACACCCCAGGCAGGGAAGAGGAACTGCATGGGTTTTCAAAGATAGCGGATGCTAGAATGAACACTAACTTTATATTCACACATTGCATATAATTGGGTTGCTATCCAAATGGACATTTGGATAGCAACCCAATTATATGCAATGTGTGAACATAATAAGAATGTCATTGAATACTGTAGCATGAACATTTCCTCCTCTGGAATCGAAGCACCCCAAGTAGGGAAGAGGAACTGCTAGGGTTTTGAAATATGCAGGGTGCTACAATGAACACTAAGTAAACAGAACCCCTTGAACATTGTTGTCTCACTGCTATGCTCTGCCTTTAGCTTCTTTTCTGAGCTGTTATTGTTCCCAAAAATGTTCCCTTCACAATGACTACACATGATATTATTATATATTGTGCGTGCTGACAGAGGAGCGGGGTACTGTGTTCGCCCCTCCAACACCCTGTGCAGGACATGCCCCTTTAGCCAACCTGGCTCCATAACCCAGACGTGAACCCCAGCTTGGACCCAGGTCCTGTGTCCAGGGTCCGAGTGGGGTTTAAGCTGGGAGTTTTATCTGAAAGCGGTATTTGACAGCTTATAAATATATCCTCCAAATAACAGGACAAAACATTGAGTCATTTACTGCACCAAATACAATGATGAAGCCATGGTTCAATAGTTCAGAGACCTTTGCGACTATAAATAATTATTTGCTTATTGTCTTGCTTTTATATGACATGACATAATATTTTATACACTGCATGCTCTTGTGCAATTCATAATTAGAATGCAAAACTACTTCATTGTGTAATTTAGGGAAATTTTTAAATGCCATGAATGTCACAAGATAACTTAGAGAAGTGTCACAACGAACCCCTTCCTCTTTACTTGTTTCAATGGGGAAATATTATTTCTTCTTCTTACTTCATGGCAGCCATACAATGGGTTCATCCCTTTCTCCCCTTACAATTAGACAGGTAGTTTTTCCCTAGGACACGCCCCCTTCTTCCACCAGTACATAGCCAGCACCTTCCCCCATAACTCCAGTCTTTTTCCTGTCTCCTAGACAGATAGACAGTGTAGTACAGGTTTTATTTTATTTTATTTCTTACCTACTGGTAGGCGTTACGCTGCCAGTCCTGGGCAGCGTTGGGGTGGCGGTGCCTTTCCCATTAGGAGGTCTGGCCGGCGGCATGTACCTCGCTTGCGTGTACTGGTAAGCGGAGGGAGCCGGAGGTTTTCTCCTACTTAAATCCCCGCCGGCAGATAGAAGCGTCTGTGCGGCGCGTGCTGGGCTCCCGGTGTGCGGGTCATCAGGCGTTCAGGCGCGCTGCTCTGACCCAAACACGCTGTCCCCGCGCAGTACTGTGACGCAACCTTGCGGTCCACGGGGCAGGAAGTCAGGCGGGCGTGCCTTCCAAGCGTCGGGATGACGCGCACGCTGCCTGACGCTGCCGTAAGGCGGAAGTAGCCTTCTTAATGCGCCTGGTCGGTGTTACAGGCGCTTCCTCGTGCTAGCTGTGCTGTTTGCAAGCCCTGTGGTACCAGAGAAATGGAGGAGGAAGCCTCTCAAAAACTTTCTACGTTGCTGCCCAGGTAGGTCCTCTCAGAGGACTGAGTTTTTATATATGGGACTAAGAAGAAATTGGCCAAGAAGAAACATGTTAGAAAGACATGTATTGGTTGTGATAAGATTTTCACTGGAGAGAATTCCTTGTGCCGCAGCTGTGACAAGGGAGCTGATACCAGTATTGGGACTGTTTCCCAGATTAGTGAGCTTATGGCCTGGATGAAAGATAACTTTGTCTCCAAGAAAGAATATCATGGGAAGAGGTCCAGGTCACAGACCAGTCTGGATGTAGAATGTGATTTGCCTGCGGCTGCGGATATTGATGATGATGATGAGGATGATGGGGATGACGGCACAGAAGCCGGTGAACTAGTGGAAGAGGAACGGTCCTTTAATTTAGAGCTAGTGGAGGTGGTTCTTAAAGAACTGTATAAAACACTAAACTATAAACAACCAGTGAGAACCGAGTATGACGCTCTGTTTGAGGACAGGTCGAGAAAGGGGAGGTGTTTTCCCGTGCACAAGGTGGTTAAGGAGATCCTAATTAAGGAGTGGTCCAATGCGGACAAACGGATTGGGCCTGTGAAAAGGACAGAGAAGATGTACCCCATAGAGGATGCAGAATTTCTAAAGTGGTGTAGTATCCCCAAAATTGATGCTGCAGTGTCCAAAGTCACCACCAAAACTACGATTCCTCTTGAGGACAGGGCATCTCTTAAGGATGCTATGGAGAAGCGTATGGAGAGCGCTTTAAAAAGGCTGCACATCTCTAGCGCCACATCTATCAAATCAGGAGTGGCTATTGCCTCCTTGGCTAGAGCCCTTAGGATATGGTGCGCCTCTTTACAAGAGGACCTACAAGAACGGGTGGCTAGAGAGCAAATGATCAGCAGTCTGGCACAAATCCAACTTACCGTTGATTATATATGTGAGGCATCCCTAGACGTGCTGGATTACTCAGCGAAGGCGTTGACCTCTGGAGTGGTGGCAAGGAGAGCCCTGTGGCTCAAGTCTTGGGCAGCAGACACCCACTCTAAAAATAAACTGGCAACCCTGCCGTTCGAAGGGGAATTCCTTTTCGGCAGCAAACTCGACCAGATGATAGAGAGGATGTCGGGTGGGAAGTCAGTGAGACTCCCCCAAGATAAAAGGGGAAGAGGTTTCAATTATTTCCCCAGACAAAGCTTCAGACAAGCCAGGGCCTATAGGCCCGGGAGGCCTTTTCGGGAGAGATATACCTCAGGTATTTCCAGAGCCTTCTTTCGGCAGACTGTCAAAAGAGGGGATAAGAAACAGTGACAAGTTGTGTCCCGTGGACAATTTACAGGTGGCCGGAAGATTGCTGCAGTTTGCCCACATGTGGGAACAAACGGTACAAGACACCTGGGTTCTAGAAGTGGTGTCCATGGGATATCGCCTAGAGTTCATTTCAAAACCCAGAAGGGAAAAATTTTTAGTTTCAAGGATTCCAATTTTAAGGGCGGAGCAGGAAGCATTGGCCCTGAGCATAAGAGATCTGGCGGATTCGGGGGCCGTGGAGCCGGTCCCAGAGGCGGAGCAGGGCCTAGGGTTCTACTCCCGTTTGTTCGTGGTAACAAAAAGTTCTGGAGGTTTCAGAACAATCTTGGATCTAAGAGATCTAAACGCCAGAATCTGGAAACGCAAGTTCCACATGGAAACAGCCAAGACTATCCTTATGGGTCTGAGAAGGGAAGACTACATGGTCTCTATAGACCTAAGAGACGCTTATTTCCATGTCCCTATCTATATACCAGACAGAAAATTTCTCAGGTTCTGCGTCAAAGGAAAACATCTTCAGTTTACCTGCCTTCCCTTTGGTCTCACATCCTCACCGAGGGTATTTACAAAAGTACTCGTAGTCATGATAGAGTGCTTAAGGAGGAAGAACATAGAAATATGGGCTTATTTGGACGATCTACTTATCTCAGCAAAGTCAAAAGCAGAAGCCGTCCGAGATACAGAAATAGTAGTCCAGTTCCTACAAGATCACGGATGGCTGATCAATTGGAACAAGAGCCATCTGTGTCCTACACAGACCATCCAATACCTAGGCGTCATCGTGGACACAGTACGGTTCGAGGTCACCCTGTCCGGCCAGAGATGCGAGAAGATTCAAGAGCTGGTAGAGGTAATCCAAAGGAATCGGAAGGTTCCGCTGAGACTAGTAATAAGTCTCTTAGGGATGATGTCTTCAACAGTGGAGGTGGTACCATGGGCCAGGTGGCATATGAGGTCACTACAGTGGCATCTCCTACCCTATACCAGAAGCCAAGTTTCTCTGGTACGCTACATCACACTCCCTCAATCAGTGGTGTCGTCACTTCAGTGGTGGCAAAGCAGGTACATGGCGGTCAGAAGAATGTCTCTTTCAAGCCCACAGTATGTAGTGCTGACAACAGACGCAAGCGTCACAGGATGGGGAGCGCATTGCTCAGGCAAAACTACCCAGGGTATCTGGTCCGTCCAAGAATCGGATCTATCATCCAACCACAGGGAGCTTCGAGCAGTTTTCATGGCCATGAAGTTCTTCTCAGGCGAAATAGGAAAATCCCACCTAAGAGTCTTCTCAGACAATGTAGCGACAGTCGCTTATATCAACAAGCAAGGGGGGACAAGGAGTCGCCCACTGCTAGAAGAGATCCGGTTGATCATGGGCTGGGCAGAGAAACATCTCCGATCCATCTCGGCATTACACGTGCCAGGGGAAGAAAATCAGCTGGCAGACTTCCTAAGCAGGACTCAAATTCTGCCGGGAGAATGGGAGCTGAAGGACTCAGTCTTCAGACAAATCGTTCGCAGATTCGGCCAGCCACAAATAGATCTGATGGCGACGCCAGAGAATACGAAGGTTCAACGATTCTTCTCCAGAAACCCGGCACGAGGATCGGAAGGCGTGGACGCCCTGTCCCAAAGATGGCAGTTCTCCCTGGTATACATCTTCCCACCCTTCCCACTCATACACAAAGTGCTGTGGAAGATCAGGTCGGAGAGAGTTCGGGCGATAGTTATTCTCCCATATTGGCCCAGGAGGGCCTGGTTCCCAATGGCAGAGGGCATGGCGGTGGCAGAGCCATGGTTTCTTCCAGTGTCACAGGATCTTCTGATGCAGGGCCCAGTAATGTGCCAGGACCCACAGAAACTTCATTTAGCGGCATGGAATTTGAAAGGAAGCAACTGACAGATAAAGGCCTGTCAGCAGTTGTAGTAGACATGCTGCTTCAAGCAAGGAAGAAAGTTTCCTCTGATATATATTATAGAATCTGGAGGATCTTCGCGGGATGGTCTGAACATAGATTTCCTTTTCCCAAGGCTAGACTGGCGCATGTTCTACAGTTCCTCTGTGAAGGGTTTAATAAGGGCCTATCCATAGCAACTCTGAAGGTACAAGTTTCAGCCCTTAGTGTTCTACTGGATAAGAAGTTAGCAGACCAAGGACTGATAAAAAGATTTTTTCAAGCAGCCAGAAGAATCCGTCCAAGGGTTAGACCAGTGATTCCTCAGTGGGACCTCAATCTGGTACTAAACGGTCTCATGGCAAACCCATTTGAACCATGTGAGAGAGCTGGGCTAAAATTTCTTACGTGGAAGGTAGCGTTTATGGTCGCTATTACGTCGGCAAGACGTGTAGGGGAGTTACATGCGTTACTATGTTGTGAACCCTACCTCAAGTTATTTCCGGACAAAGTAGTCCTAAGAACCAAACCTTCATTTTTTTCCGAAGGTAGTCTCATCTTTTCATATGAGTCAAGATATTGTTTTGCCTTGTTTTTTTCCAAATCCAACCACTAGAAGAGAAAAAGATCTTCATACACTGGATATGGTGAGAATAATCAAAATTTATTTGGATCGTACAGCAAGCTTCAGGAAAACGAGATCGTTGTTTGTGATTCCACAAGGAGCAAAGAAAGGATTTGCACCTTCAAAACAAACTATCTCAAGGTGGCTCAAAGAAGTTATTTGTTTCACCTACAAGAAAGTTGGCCGACAAGTTCCAGAAGGTATAAAGGCACACTCGGCTAGGGCAATGGCAACTTCCTGGGCAAGAGAGGCTAACGTCTCGGTCAAAGACATATGCCAAGCTGCGACATGGTCGTCCATACATACCTTTGCAAAACATTATGCATTGGATGTAGCTGAAGAATCTTTTGGGAGCAGAGTTCTACATCAGGCCTTGATTTAAGGTATTGTAGCCCACCCTACTGCTTTGGTATATCCCATTGTATGGCTGCCATGAAGTAAGAAGAAGAAAGTTACGGATTATACTTACGATAATTCCTTTTCTTCGGAGTACTTCATGGCAGCCTGTATTATCATCCCCCCCGTGTTTGTGTTTTTCCCTAGGATCGGTGGCGGAGACGAGTCAAAAGACTGGAGTCATGGGGGAAGGTGCTGGCTATGTACTGGTGGAAGAAGGGGGCGTGTCCTAGGGAAAAACTACCTGTCTAATTGTAAGGGGAGAAAGGGATGAACCCATTGTATGGCTGCCATGAAGTACTCCGAAGAAAAGGAATTATCGTAAGTATAATCCGTAACTTTCTCATATTTTACTAATCTGTTTTAATATTTGAATTTGGTTATTTTATGTAATCCTTGTGTGGTGTAAAGGTGACCACTGCTACGATTTATACTCATGGGGGCCTACACACAGGGAGATGTGGCTGAGTGTTGCTAGATTGCTCAGCAAGATAGTTTAGCATACAGCGATGTGTGCTGAGCGATCAGTCAGGGCCAGTGTTCTTCACTGGTCCTGCACGCTGTAGGGGCATTTTTCTAGTCAGGATTGTTTTAAGCCACATAGTAATTTGCTTTATCAGAGTACTGATAAGTTGGTATGCTATTTGTCTTTTACATATCAGCATGGTGTTGTGACTCCATTTTGCTGTCTGTCAGGCTAATTAATCCTCTGATTTCTCAGCCAGAGATCCAAAGAGTCTGAAAAATCAGTAGAATTGTATGTTACTTGAGACTCCTTGGATCACTGGTTTATATACCTGAGTTATCCTCAGGCAGCTAGGCCTCTCCTGTCCCACCCAGCTGCATCTACCACCAGCAGGCTGCACTCCTAGATCCCTCATCTACATTCAGATATCAAAAGGGGTCACATGGCTGGCAGCTTGGGCACTGTCGGGTCCTGGAGCTTCTGAAACTTATGGTGTGTACACATGGTTAGATTCCTTTGCTTTTCGACTACTATACAATCTTTGCTAACTCTGTACTATCTACATACAATTCTTGCTATCTACATTCGATTTGCACTATATAGTCAATGCTGCCCTGTCTATCTGGGTTTCAATTTGTGCTGTCCCGTGAGCGCGCATCGGGATCGCAAGGTAAAAAACCTGTACGATCTGCATGCGTCTTTGACTATATAGTCAAAATCTCATGCTGGATTGTACCGTGTGTACACAGCATAACAGATGAATTCCGCAGAACACAGTTAGACTCAGAGGAGCTTGTTTTAAATATGCATGTCTGGAAAGAACCTCTTGTAAAGGTGCCCATACACTAGTACGATTTAACTTCAGATCTGGCTGGTTGAAACAAAAACATGGTTATGGATGAGTGACAGTTTGTCAGTTTTCCAGCATTTCCTAGCAAATGGTCAACTGTCATTTGCTCTCATCCATAACCATGTTTTTGTTCCAACCAGCCAGATCTGAAGATAAATCTGCGTGTATATGGCCACCTTAAGTATGGCGAGGGGTCACCCATGGCACCAGGAGGGGCAGTTCTGGAAAGCAGCAGCAGGGACCTGATGGGAAACAGTGGATTATTCAATAAGTAAGCATCCACTGCCTCCCTGTCGCATTAGCAGTCAATTTACTTGTTTTGTGCCTCTGCAATGCTACTGTGCATGTGCAGTCTGCTGCCCACACAGGTATTATCCATTCTGTAGTAACTTGCTGGTTTCTCTGATGGGGTCCCAGAGCAAAATAGTTTGAGAATCCCTGTTGTAGAGGAAACTGATGGTTTTAGCTATTTATTAGAACTGTAAAATATTTTCCACCAAATGTTGTGGTTTTTACCTAATCTTTTAAGTACTTAACATTATTTACATACCACAGTTACTTCGTGGGCATATGTGCACTTGTAGGTTGTTTTTGTAATTTTGGGTTTTCTGTGAGACCTTTATCTAAAAATACTGTTTCTGTCACATGAACTGAACATCACACATGTGGCTGCAATCCTAATTTACGGGTGAGGGAGGCCACTGTATTCATTTGGGACATTCAAAGCAGCAGATATTTTAAGACACTAGAAGATTGTCTTTCCAATCTGGCTGGTTGTAATTTTGTTCCCAAAAATTCCAGATTTTCATTCCAACCAGCCAGATTGGAAAGATAATCTTCAAGTGTGTATGGGCCTTTACAAAGACAATTCCTTTGACTTCATGCTTAGTTTGTGCATTGACATGCACTGTCAGGTGTGAGGACTTACTGTATATAAACAAATGTGTGCCTTTCCACATCATGTCCAATCAATTGACTTTACCTGTAGGTGGACTCCAATTAAGCTGTAGGAACATCAAGGACAATCAGTGGAAACCAGAAGCACCTCAGCTCGTTTTTTAGCTTTATGGCAAAGGCTGTGACTACTTATGTACATGTGACTTTTTTTTCTTGGGGTTTTTATTTTTTAATAATTTAAATAAATCTCCCAGAAACTTTTTTCACATTGTCATTATGGGGTATATTGTGTGTAGACTTTTGAGGGGGGGGGGGGGGGGGGGGGGGGGGTAGACGACCTTTGATGGGTCGACCCAATGACCCACACCCTCACGCCTGTGGTAGAAATTAGTTTACAGCACGTTTAACCTGCATTACCTACTTCTCTCAATTCAAGATTCAACACGCTGACATAACATTTGTTAAACACAATAAAATGCTAATAATCTACAATACATAATGTATTCATTTATGTATATGTTATTAACCAGATCATATACATAAGAGGCTGAGCATAGTTAAGTTTGCAGTGGCAAGTAACATTTGGTGTAAGAAACAAAAGTCTTAACATTTATAAATGTGGATTTTATTTCCTTAGCTTTCCCTTGGTTTGGAATGGACATTGGTGGAACCTTAGTGAAGCTGTCTTACTTTGAACCCATTGACATCACAGCAGAGGAAGAGCAGGAGGAAGTAGAAAGCTTGAAGAGTATCCGTAAATATCTGACTTCCAATGTAGCCTATGGTTCCACGGGCATTAGGGATGTCCATTTGGAGTTGAAAGACTTAACTCTCTTTGGCCGAAGAGGAAACTTGCACTTCATTCGATTTCCAACCCACGACCTACCAAGATTCATTCACATGGCCAGGGATAAAAATTTCTCAACCATACACACAGTCCTGTGTGCCACAGGCGGGGGTGCATATAAATTTGAGGAAGAGTTTAGAACGGTAGGTCATTCTCTTTTACATGACGTGAAAGAAAAGCATATTGTAGTATTTAATATGTGCTCCACCAAAATGTCTAGACTTTACTTACCTGTTATTATAGCATTTAACTGCTGCTACTTTCACAAATGGCTTTCTTGCATGTTTCAAGAAGCATCAGCACAAACTGACTTTTTTTGTTTATTTCGATGTAGATTGGAAACCTACAGCTACACAAAGTGGATGAACTGGATTCTCTTGTCAAAGGCTTGTTGTACATCGATTCTCTTAGTTTTAATGGACAAGCTGAGTGCTACTATTTTGAAAACGCTTCACACCCTGAGCAGTGCCAGAAAATTCCCTTTAATCTGGATGACCCTTATCCCTTGTTAGTTGTAAACATTGGTTCTGGAGTCAGCATTCTCGCAGTCCATTCCAAGGACAGTTATAAAAGAGTCTGTGGTACAAGGTATTGAGCATTTAACTTCTGATTAGCGATAAAATAAGATTGTTCATAATAACTACACCGATACGATTAAGTGAGAAAGTTATAGAACTTACAAGACTAGTGAACAAATAAGTTAATCGTGTTCCAATTCTGCCTTCGCAGTCTCGGTGGTGGAACCTTTCTCGGTCTCTGCAGTTTACTGACCGGATGTGAAAGTTTTGACGAGGCTCTGGAAATGGCATCTTCTGGCGACAGCACCAATGCAGATAAACTAGTACGGGACATATATGGAGGCGACTATGAGAGATTTGGTCTTCCTGGGTGGGCGGTAGCATCAAGGTAACTTAAAGGGAATCTCTTCTGTGATCATCATGTTTTATTTTTTATTTGTAACAGGTTTGTTGAAAAAGCAGTCTTAATAGAAAAAACGGTACTTGTTTCCTAGCACGGCGCCCGTCGGGGTTGATCACATGCCTTAAGTTAAGGTACTTAAGTAATGCGATGGACACGATTTTCTGTCAATTACCAGCTTTAATTGCCGGTAAAGAGAAAATTGCGTTGATCGCGTCCATCGCGTGCCATTATAATGGCACGCGATGCGATCAACGCGATTTTCTCTCAGAGAACAATGTAAAATGAGTTTTAAAGTTGAAATCTCATTGATCGGGTCGATCGCATGCCATTATAATGGCATGCAACGCGATCAACGCGAGTTTACATACGGGAACAATGGAAATGGGCCAATATGGCCAATTTCTCATTGTATATGCCCTCTCATGGGTATTAAGTATGCTTAATGGCCCCCCATTGTTAACGCCACCCCACTATTGATGCCAACCCGAAGCGCGGCGGTACGTGTCCTCCGACCCTTTCATACCCCCACTATCCACATCGGCGTGGAGTTGATTTTATAAAGTGTGGTGAGCGGACGCGTATACCTGTGAAGTTATGCGCGTCCCCTCGCGGGGCTCGCCACGCTTCGGTCACTTTATAATATCAACTCCACGTCGACGTGGATAGTGGGGGTATGAAAAGGTCGGAGGACGCGTACCGCGGGCTCGCTGCGCTCGCCACGCTTCGGGTTGGCATCAATAGTGGGGTCACGTTAACAATGTAGGTCCATTTCACCCATGAGGGGGGGTTTGCAATGAAAATGGGGGGTTTGGGGGCTTTTTACATTAAAATCAATGTAGAATTGGGTCTCAGGGACCATTTTACATTGATTCCAATGCAAAAATCGCGTCCATCGCATGCGATGCGATCGACGCAATTTTTGCGGCCGCAATCAATACAATTTAAATCGGTGGTGCCATGCTAGGAAACAAGTACCGAAAAAACTAGATCCTTGATTATTAATACTGTGAAAACTTGCTATGTATTATAAAAACATTGTTTAAACATCTTTTTAATGCTGTATTATATGAATTATTTTACATCCTCAACAATTAAATGAAGGGGCGATCATTTACAGGACAAAACAGTGCCTTGTAAATGGTCGCCCATTAAAAAAAAAAAAAAAAACCCTCAGAGTTCGTTCAGCATCCCGCACGGCCACTGAACTCCGGAGGCTATTACATCTGGCCCTACATTTGAAAATATATAGATCGACTAATAACATTGGAGGTTTAAACCAGCTAGCTCGGGTTTGTAACCAACCTGAAATGGTATCTGGACTGATCATAGATCACTGACTCATGATAGACAGTCATATGTTCGACCGGGTCAAAAGGGTGCATTTTTTTACTATATCTTCAGCCGACATGTGCTGGTATTTTATGCCCTGCTAGCCACTAGGGCATGGAGGGAGAATAAAATAGTGTGCCGAGCGCAGTGAGCCCGAGGAGCCGCGGTACAATTAGACAGTGTCCATGTCGACATAGACTTCCTAAAAACATAAAAAATCATGTTGACCTTTTTGATGTCGACCTTTTGACCCTGTCGACCATTCATGTTCGACCATATGATTGTAGACCTGGACACTGTAGAGGTTTTATACCATAACCCCTGAAATACTATTTTGATTATGGACTGTTTCTGATAGCATTCCGTAGGTTGGCTTTCATTTTGTAAGTGGCTGTACAGATCAGGGTGTAAGTTATTATTTGTAGCACATTACCCCATTTGAATAAATGAGACCCATGGCTTTATGCAACCATGTTTTCCTGTTTGATAGATAGAGATATATCTATATATAATATAATTCGAGATCTCTCTTGGTTTTTTCCCCCTTAGTTTTGGCAACATGATCTATAAAGATAAGCGGGAATCGGTTAGTAAAGAAGATCTGGCTCGTGCTACATTGGTAACAATAACCAATAACATTGGCTCAATAGCACGAATGTGTGCTGTCAACGAGGTAAGATCTAGTTTTAGAAAAGGGAAAGAAAATGAGAATGCTTTATTTGTGAACCGGTATTCTGATTTCACAGTCCTCAATTACTTTTGTAAGGGTACTTTGGAAATCTGTTAATATGTGTAACATTCACATGGAGGTAGAAAAGTACATTATAACGTATTTGTGTTCTGTAGAACTGTTTTAAATGATGCTTTTGAACACATTCTGCAGTATGTTTATTGTATTACATTGATCTGAATATGCTGATTCTGTCACATGAACTGAACCTAATACACAATAGGGACATGGCATTCAGGATCATCAGTGCAAACTTGCTTTCCTTCAGCGCATGTGTAGCTCAAGGGGAACACCAGATAGTAAAGCTATTCAAATGTAACATTTTTGGGTGTAATAAAAAGTGTTTCCTCAGAACACTTGTATGTGTGCGTACTTCTTCTATGCATGGAGGCAGGCAGCAGTGAAGCTAGTCCTGGAGTTATATGGCCAGATCTGATCAGACTTGGCCACCAACAGTTTTGGTAGAGTTGCAGGATCATCGGCGTGGGCAACCATAGGCGCAAAGGACGACTATCCAAATTCTTACGTCCTTCGGCTTCTTTATAGTGCTGCCTTGTTACATATGGATCAAGCAGCATTGTACAGGGCTATGAAGGCTGTAAGAGATGTATACAGATCAAGAAGAAAGTATTTGAAGAATAAAATATTTGCTTTAGAAGTGTAGTGCATTATTATTATTATTATTATTATTATTATTATTATTATTATTATATAAGGACAAGTTAAATATGTTGTTTTTACTATAGTACTGAAATGAAGGGTAATGTGCATTCACTTTGTTCACATTACACACTTTTTCAAAGTACTTCTAATGAAAAAATGACTACATTTGCAGAAAATAGTATATCCGGCTTTGTCCGAAAGCACAAAATTACATTTACAGTTACCCTATTTAGTCAAACTTTGTATTGTACCTTTACGTTTAGTGCATAAGAGTTAGTTTGTTCCTATTCTCTGGCTGTTTTCTACAAATGTACACCGTGTCTTACAAACCACACTTCTAAATAGCATGTCAATGTTTTTCCCAACAGTTTTGGGGTGGACAGACCTTCCAAAGCATTTATCCTAAGCTGCCACTATATAAAATTATTGTATTAAGAATGCAGAACTTTGACTAAATTGTACTTCAGGTTTATGTAACAATTGTTGGAATTCTGCACAGCATGAGGTAATTACTGTGGTAACCCTGCAGAGCCAGGAGATACTGGGTCTAACATCATCCAGATTAGCACTCTGTATTAAAGAAGGAAACATTTGAACCTCTTTTAGGGTTATTTACTTAAAATGTGTTACTTTTTAATATGGGGTACACACCTGGATGACGGACCAATCAATTTTGGTAAGCACACTCGCACTTACGAATCGGCCGCACAGTATGTTTTGCCAGAAGAACCATTGCCCATTCATTGTGTCATTTTCAGTGGTTCCTGCAGGCAACATAACGTGTGATAGTTTGTTTGTGTGTAGACAGTATAAAATTATAAGTGTATCTGTGAAAATAATTTTTCAGATTTACTGTGTGCACACAATCATGCAGTTGGTGCTACAAACTAAATATCGTTTATCTGCTGTATTAACAATCTATATCTGCTTGTTTCTACCCAGCATAATAGTTGAAATTTCACTTATAAAATAGAAAATGTAGAAAAGGTGACTTAAACCCTAAAATCCTTGGGTTTTGTCTCTTTAATTCCCCATTATGTAGAGAGAGAGAGTGCATAATTACTAACCAAATAAAGAATACTTTTGCCATATCTCTGAGATTAAGTAGAATAATGAAAAATATTTCTATTTTGTGTCTTTGTAAACCTAATTATATTTAAAATTGTACCAAATAAATGCCTTCTGTTTGTATTAGTTTAGTTATTTTGGTTTTACCATCACCAAACAAATGTTTGTGATGAAGTCAGTCTACCCATTCTTTGTCCTGTTGTACTGTAAATTTATGGCTTGTTGTTTTTATCTTCCAGAAAATAAACAGAGTTATTTTTGTTGGCAATTTTCTCCGTGTGAATACCCTTTCTATGAAGTTGCTTGCATATGCCTTGGATTACTGGTCAAATGGTCAGTTGAAAGCACTTTTTCTGGAACATGAGGTGGGTAATACATTTTTATTGCACCTGTACACTAACACATAACTTTTGTATATGCTTTAATAGTAGTTTTCACACAAATGAAAAGAAGGTTTACATAAGTAATTCTCAATCTAAACATTTGGTACTTCCTCATCTTTACGGCCACCGCTATGCCAGTTACATTTAGCCGCTATTCTGAAAGCAATTGCTGAGGACTGGCCACCTGTCTCCGACAACTAAAGGTACTTTCACACCACCCTCCTGTGTCCACGCCACAATCTATTATCTTTAGTAAAGTTGTGGCGAGTGAAGTGGAGCGAGCCACCGAGCCTGAAGCGTGGCGAGCGAAGCGAGCCCACGAAGGGGCAATGATGCTTAGCAGCAGTACGTAAGCGGTGGCCGCAAAGATGAGAAAGTACCAAACTTTTACTATCCCCAACATGTCATCTTTTGAGGTTTTCTGTCTGGAAACAGCTAGAATAATTACTGACCTAGCAATAGATTTACTCACCCGTACATTATTAAAGAATTCCACAAAGCATGAACTTGGTGGTACTTGAAAACTGGAATATGAACCATTGCTGAATATGATCACTGAGGTTTAAATTATTTCAATATTGCAGTTTACACAGCTTGAAAATGGACATAGAAAAAATTGCATATAACTATGGAAGTCCCTTTTAACTAATGCTATTGATATTGTTTCCCATATTTTTTTATTTTATTTTTTGTTGCTATTTTTACATCTGCACTTCAGTAGTATTAAAATGTATAGCCTCAGCCATGTAGGCTGAACTTATTGTATTCACCAGAACACTTTTCAGATCTATATGCCTCGGCTGAAGGCAAAGACATAGTGTTCTAGAATAAACTATAGGCAAAAGCTGGCCAAACCAGAAAAGCTGCAGACCATTGGCGTAATTCAGATCTGATATCAGGACAAATTTGTTCTCAGAATGGGCAAAACCATGTGCACTGCAAAAGATGTAACATGTGCAGAGAGCGTTAGATTTGAGTGAGGTGTGTTCAAACTGAAATCTAAATTGCAGTGAAAAAATAAAGCAGACAATATTTACCTTTTTACAGAAAAACTTACCTGCGCAGAAACAAAATATCACCCAAATCGATCTCTCTGCACATGTGATATCAGCCCCACCTGCAGTGCACATGGTTTTGCCCATTCGGAGAACAAATTTGTCCTGTGATCAGGCCTAAATTAGGCTCCATGTTTGGGCCTGGAACCTTGAGCATAATGTTGTTCTCTACTACCCCCTTTTACACCAGAGCCTCGACCCGGGTTATTGCTGCTCCACTTTGGGTTGGGGCTGCCGCTTGGTGTAAATGGGGCCAAACAAATATCCTGTTACCTGGGTATCTAACACTGCAAATGATCAGGCTTGGACACGGGGCATACCCGGAGTCCAGGACCATGCAAATGGGTGAAAAGGGGACAACTGCCGGGTCGCATCTTGGTTGGGGCGGAGTCCAAAACCTGGGTGCGACATGACCATTTTGGTGTAAAAGTGGTATAAGTAGACTGTTCCACCAGCTGAAACAACTCTTGAATAGTGCATAGCTAAGCAAAGCTGTAGTTGTAGTAGTTTTATCAATTTTGAACAGGTGTGATTATTTATTACTACAATTTACATGTAAAACAATAACTGAACTTGCTAGTAAAAAAACACTTTCATTTAGATTTTTTTCTTTTAATATATAAAGAACGTGGAGGAAGATAGTTGTGTAACTTGATATCTGATCATATGAATGATCTCCATTCAACCACCATGAAATAAATAGTATTGGTTATTTTATATAGCAAAAGCAGGTAACACAGCAAGAGACGATTCAATTGTTTTCACATGTGACTACCACTAGGTGGCGCCAAATTGAAAATGTACATTGTTGTTTCATTTGGGCACCTATTTGGACAACCACGAGAGGGATTTCTACTGTCGCTAGAGTCAGCAAGAAGAAATGTGTGATTACTCTGTGGTTTAGGTGCCTAAATGTAAGTTTGGTTGCACTAAACAGGATTTCATACGGAATTAGTCACTATTTGCAGCTAAACCACAGCTAGTTATTTGGGAGTTCAAAAAGTAATGGGCACCCAATCAGAGGATCAATTAAATTGCTCTGATGTGTGTGTGCCCCCCCCCAAAAAACATTTGAATAATTCCTTTATTGTCTCTATGGGGGATATACTGTAACTACCATCCCTATGCATTTAATTCACACAAGGATAATAAAACTGACACTGCTGAAAGAAATATTTACCGTGTTCTGCTTTAATTAAATACTAATCATGAAAAATGTTGCTTTAATACTTGTTTCTTATAGTGGTATGATCAGTTACATACCGTCAGCATGATCAGTTCAAAATTGTCCCATAGCTTTTTTGTAGAAGAAGGGTCTTAGTTTTATTTGCTTCTTGTGTGCTCTTTCTAACGTGTTACCTGTTGGGGGCTAATCCTTGTATTTTACTTTTCCAGGGCTATTTTGGTGCAGTCGGTGCTCTTTTAGGATTGCCCAATTTCTCCTGAACTGCTCTGTATTTTCATGGTTTGTGGAAATGTTTTCCTTTTTGAGAAATTAATCCTGTTTTTAATCAGAACACTTCAATGGAGAACAATACGCAACTATGATTCATTTTTCTCTGTAAAAATGTCAGAGACCAATTCCGTAGCTATTGGTGTCGGGGAGACCACCAGGCCAAGGATGTTGTACAGTTCCTGTCTCCCAGCAGTAAATTACTCTCCATATAGAGCCAGTATTCTACATTAAAGAGGCTACTTGCAGCTAATTTGTCATCCATCTCCATTTGATGTTGTATTATAGATGCTGTTAGTTTATTTGAACCAAAGGTGTATGCTCTCCTTTTATGACAAATTCACAGACATTCCTTCTGTATGGTGGAAAGTCAGGTTCTTGGCTCCTCATCTTAAACCTGGGCACCTCTATGTATTATTGCATCAATGTTTGTGAAGTGTTTTTTTGTTTGTAAATATAGTGTTCGTAGAGTCTTTCTAATACATCAAACAAGGACATGTAAACTGCAATGGAATTTTTGTTGCCTTAATGTCTTACTTATTGACCAACCTCCTATTTCATGGTAGCTGACACTGCTTCAAAACCATCCATTCTGTACTATTTCAGTCTGCAACTGACTTACACAAAGCCATTACTGGAGAAGTGGTTGTAATTGCTTGTATTCCATGGGAACTAAAATTGTGACTACATCTGTTCATTTGAGTTCACTATTACATGTGATGTGTCATTATTCTATATTTGTTGAGCATTTGGAATGGTGAAGAGATGCCAGTAGGCATACTTTCTGCCTTACTGCACCGTGCGAAGCCATTGTACATATAAATATAATCCATACACTAAGCATCAGTTTACGAATATATTTTTCTTTTGGTTTTTATTGCCGAATATTCAACGGGAAGAGTGTATAAAGTACATAAAGCGTTAACCCTAACTCCAATACTTTAATCAGCACCATGGAGTTCTGGTGTAACCTCGATACATCCACCTGTAATACCTGTTGCCTTATTATATGCTTGAAAGTATAGAGGCTGTTCTTTCCTCCAACTACTGGTTAAAATGTCGATTTTTTTTCTTTTTTGATTTTTTTTTTTTTTGGGGGGTTTCTTTTTCTTTTTTATAGTGAATGGAAGAAGGGCAACAATGTGTTGTTATCATATATGTGCTATCCTCCCATGCTACTCCGCATGGCGTGTAAAAAGGAATAGTTAATATTTCAAGCAGAAGTATGTGAATTAATATGCAATATGTTGTGTAAGTTTAAAAATGTGTTAAACTGAATATGTGCCATACAGAGCAAGTATTTGCACTTCCGGTGCATTATGGATAGAGGGAATTTGACTGGCACAAATTATTTGCTGCTAACAAATTTACTGTGAATCCAAAGATGCATGTAAACTGGTACCTGTACAAATGCTTCTATACCATTTCCATGTATTTAATAATGGATTACATAGAATGTAACTATGGTTATACTCCTAAGCAGTGTGTGTACAGTTGGATTATTCTCTTGCCACAAATTATTTGCTGGCGCTACTGTGACTAATCCTGCACCAGTGCAAACCACTGTTTTCTAGGATCCCTGCACTGATCCAGTGGCATATATGTATGTATTGTACCATGATCACAAATGTCAGTGTCTGTGTACAAAGTAGACATGGACTTTCAGAAGTACCAGCTAATGGAAAACCACAGGCTGACCTGGGCTCAAGCTGAGTTATTATAAGAATTGTGAAATTGTTCTTGTTCATTTAATACCCATCTCATTGGTGGTAGGTATTGAGGCAGTTCTTAAATCTAGCTGAAATTGCTTTGAAAGTTAAATTCAGTTAACAATGGTGTGAAAACAAGCTGAACGACACTAAAATATTGTCTATGTGAATTCCATATAACAAGATTGTTAGATTCTTAAATCATACTGAAAAGCTTCATATCGGTTTCATGTTTTTCAGTCATTTTCTGTTGTGTGCAAATATTTGTATGCAGTTTGCTTAAATGGACTGTTTGCTGGTAGTCAACACACACCTGCACACTATGTAATACCTGTGAAATGTTCTGTGTGGTTGTCTCGTAATACTGTTGGGATGAATTATCCCAGTTTGAACAGCTACTTGAATATCATTCCTTTTGCAACGTCATTAAAGCACAGATTACAGACTTTTTGCCTGCTTTCAATTTCATTTCTGTAATAAATGACAAATGTTTATGGCTAGCTGTTCAAATGAATAAATCATTTTCAAAATATAAATCTTCAATTTTATTATATTTATTTTTTTAGTCTTGCTTGGCATGCTAACCTGGTATTTACTTTTCTGATAATTCACTCTGTGCCACATTATATTATTTTCAGTGTTTTAAAACACTACTTTTTTTATTGAAGAGCTGATTTGTTAAAATTTGTGTGATGCACTGAATACGTATGTGTTTTTTTTTTTTTTTAATGTTTCTTGACATTTGTCTCATGCTTACTGAGCAAAGCAGTGTTTGACTATTCGCTACAAGCAATAGAGCGTTTAAAATCGAGACCATTTTACAGAGATTCAACACTTTCAATTGAAAAGTGACAAGTGTACAGTATGTAAATTAGAGCTAGCGGTTAAACAATTTTAATTGTTACATTTGTAGATTTCAGTCATACAGAGGCTCACTTGCAATTTTTTTTTTTTTATTTCCCCCCACCTAAAATGACATGAGGAATGGCTATATTCCTTGTGTGGTGGTATCTGTGTACAAAATGCTTTCTTACAGTTTTCCCAGAAAACTCAGACGCCTGGCACTACAGAGTTACAAGGCTCTTGTGCATCTTATATTATAAGAGACTTGCAGCGCAGGATAAATGTAGATGTAATAGCAGCCACCTGATTCACTAGGTGTGTGATTTAAAAAAAAATATATATATATATATTTTGTATATATATTTTTTTTTCACCAAGTAAAATGAATATACATTTGTGACCATGTTTGCCAATATTTAAATTTGACTGGTTTTACCTTACCAATTTAGCACTTCTGTATTTACGGTTTACGCTCTCTATGCTGGTATGCCATTTTACTTTGTATATATGTTTTTGAAAATATGGTACATGGCTCAATACAGTTTACATTTTCAATATTCTTTGCATAACAGACAGAAGTAGCTGCATAATATATTCTACAATTTCCATTCTCTACTTTCATTTAACAGTCCAGAGTTACCTCCTAGTTGCCACTAGTTTTTCAAATAGAATACTGCTGCTTTTTTTTTTTTAAATGCCATTTTGACATGATCTAAATGTCAAATAATTCCATATAATTTAATTTTTAACTTTTTTACATTGTGTTTTTAATCTTTGTGGTGACTAATTTTGTCTTTCATCTCACACCATTTGAAGTTGCCCCATAAAAAGATTTCTTGTTTACTTGTGTTCAATGTTCTGTGCTATATCATGATTCTGGAAATGATCCTCCTGTAAAGACTTTGTAATGTGCTCCATACAATGATTATAGTAAATTATGCCATAATATATTTGTCAATTTTCTTCTTTCGTTAATTGCAATTTTTCATGTTTATCTAATGTACAGACTTTTAGTAATTTGAAGTAATGTAATGTTTTTAGGGCTAACCTATGCTAATGATTCTTTTATATAAAACAATAAGAGCATATTGCATGGGTGGCTTTTTTTTTTTTTTTGTCTTGAAATTGCCTTTAAATAAAAAAAATTGAAAAAAAACCTTTTTGAATTATTGGATTTTCTTTTTTGTGGCGTTAGAGGGTAGGTAAATATAAGGGTATTTGAGATTTGTGTCTGCCATATGCAGAAGAAACCATGTAAGTCCATAATGTACATTTTGGTATGTGCTAGATTTAAGTTAACCTTACCAATGAGCTGTGATGTCCTTTTGAGTTAATGCAGTGGTACCCAAACTTTTTCAGTCCAAGGCACCCTTTGGGTCTCCATGACTTTTTAAAGGCACCCTTAAGCCAATACAATAATACAACACTATACCAGCCAGTACATCCCGCCGTTCATCAGATATGTACTGGCATATGTGACAAGCAACACAAAGCATCCGCAGCAAAGCCCCACCAGTACATTAAAAACCCAGAAAACTGATTATTTTTTGTGTTACCTGCCTGACCCCTTCCATGTATAAATCACCTATTATAGCATGCACCCCCACCCCTATACCTCCCTACTATGCAGCAACTATCAAGGTCATGCACCAAGAACCCCCTTCCCCCCTTACATACCAGTTTGACCCTTGTATAAATCACCTCCCACAGCCCTGTAGGTCGCTATTATACAGCACCTCACTTGTACCAGATTGCTTGCCAGTAGGGCTGGTGCTAGGGTGATTGGTGCCTCCTGCAAACTTTACATTTGTGCCCTCTCCTCATACTTTACAAAGGGACAGTGCACACCCAAAAAAGTGTTTTTAAAATAATAATAGAGTTGTGTAACGCCAACACCAGATACTGACAGTAATAGCTCTGCATAGTGCCCACACCAGTTGCCTACAGTAGCAGCACTGGGTAAAGCCCACACCAGTTGCCGACAGGAGTTACGCTGCATAACACCGGCACAAGTTGCCGACAGGAATAGCGCTGCGTAACGCCCAGACCAGTTGCCAACAGTTGTAGTAGTGCTGCGCAACAGCTACACCAGTTGCCGACCATAGTAGCGCTGCTTAACACCCAGACCAGTTTACTTACCTTCTCACACTTTATTTACCTTTAAAATATGGCTGGCAGTTCATCTTCTCCTTCCATCAGCCCTGATCCCATATAGCTCTGCCCCTTTCCTTCCATGTAGCTCCGCTTACTTTTCAGGCCCTGCCATTGCTGCCACTCTTGCAGTTAAAGGGGGTTCATCTTCTCCTTCCATCAGCCCTGATCCCATATAGCTCTGCCCCTTTCCTTCCATGTAGCTCCGCCTACTTTTCAGGCCCTGCCATTGCTGCCACTCTTGCAGTTAAAGGGGGTTCGGATATAGGAGGGAGTTTTCTGCTGCTGGCGCTGCTACCTATCAGGGACACTGACAGGCAGGGGCAGCCAGAGTGGACAGCAGTGGGGACGCAGAGCCCTGCCTCCTTGCCCTGCATCCGTCCGGCATCCGCACTGCTCCTCCCCCTCGGCGGCAGCCTTCTCCTGGCGCTGACTACCCGCTCAGGCAAATTGCAGGCAACAAATAAATTACATACGGCAGCCAGGCTGCCTCTCAAGGGAGACTGGCCGAGGCACCCCTGTCACAGCGCTGCAGCTCCCCAGGGAACCTGAAGTCAGACAAAATGGTTTAAATGACATCTGCAATATCTGGAAAGGTGATCATGTTGTTATCAAGTATATTCTTTTTCACATAAATTATGTCATCACTGTAGTTGAGTAAAAAAAGAGAAACTGAAAGTATACTTGTAAAATTGGTATATATTATTTTATTAAAGTGCAGAATTTAATAGCAGCACATTCCCCCATGGCAGTGAGCAAGAACCCCTTAGCAATGAGCATGTAGGTAAGCGGCATTTACTGTATGTATCAAATATGTAATGGGCATCATGGTGTGAGGTATAATATGTGATGGGCATTACGGTGTGTGGCATAATGTGTAATGGGCATCATGGTGTGAGGTATAATATGTGATGGGCATTACGGTGTGTGGCATAATGTGTAATGGGCATCATGGTGTGAGGTATAATATGTGATGGGCATAATGTGTAATGGGCATTATGGTGTTTAAGGTGTAATTAATATTACATGGACTCTAGCTGGTGCTGTGTGTCTAAGGGGCACTACTGTGTGGTGTAATGGGAATTGGTTCTAATATGTTGTTATGCCCTAAATGTTTGATGCGCGCATCCAGCTCACACTGTTCCTAATATTGCTTAACAGTTGATACTCCACCCACAATGAGGGGCTCTAAAATCAAATAATAAAAATAATTAGCACCGGACCGGCACTGAGCCCACCGCTCTCTCTGCCCGGCTGTCACAACTTTACATTGTATGCTGCTCAGGCTGGCAGCTGTCAACCTGGAGCTGCTGCATTTCACTCCATCTTGGAACTGAGCAATTCACTCCTTGGCAACAAGCATGTATTTCTCTCCTCCCCCTGGCAATGAGCATGAAGCCCCCTAGCAATGAGCATCTACAGTTGGAGCTCCTATCAACTTTGTTCCTTAGGTCGTGGCTCACAATGGCTAGCCCTGGCTAGCCTATTGTTCTCAGCAGCAATACAATACAGGTTGAGTATCCGGTATCCGGACATCCCTTATCCGAATTATTCCAAAAACCACGGTTTTTGGAATCATTCTATTTTTTTTTTTTTTTTTAAACCCCCCTAACCCTCTTTTCATACTTACCAAGTCCCCGGGCGTCCACAGCAGGCCTCCGGCATCTTCTCCAGGGTCTCCAGCGGTCCCAGGAATGCATTGCGCGAGTGTGCGCGCGCGCCGGTGACGTCACCGGTGCGCGCGCACACTCGCGCAATGCATTCCTGGGACCGCTGGAGACCAGGAGAAGATGCCGGAGGCCTGCTGTGGACGCCCGGGGACTGCGCGGACGCCGAGAGACCACCGGACACCATCAGGGGACAGGTAAGTATGGCTACAAAAAAATATTCCAAAAACCGGAAAATTCCCCTATCCGAAATGCTCGCGGTCCCGAGCATTTCGGATATGGGATACTCAACTTGTACATAGAACAATACAGTAGGGCAGTGGTTCCCAAAGTTTTTGGAATCACGTCACCCTAGAGCATCAAAATATTTTCAAGGCACCCCTAGGCCAAATATTTCTTATCGAGAAATTCAGAAAAAAAATATTAAATTAAGTGCATTGGGTTTATATGTCACAGTTATCTGGTGAGGGACAGGATTGGCTTCTGTTTGTCCATATATATTATGATTGGCAGCCACTAGCACTGGTTTTGCCTGGTACATTGGCCATAAATCATATGAATTGATCTTGGTCCACCAACCCAAGGCACCCCTGCAAGTGTCCTGAGGCACCCCAGGGTGCCTAGGCACACAGTTTGGGAACCACTGCAGTAGGGGATTAGCATAGTAAACCTATTACTCACTTAATCCAATTAACAGGCTAAATGAGGAGGGCTCCATCTGTAGGTACGCGGCACTTATGTGTCAAATATGTAATGGGCACTACTGTTTGTTATGTAGTATGTAATGGACATCATGATGTGTGGCACAATGTATAATGAGCATTACGGTGTGTGGTATAATGTGTAATACCACGCGCCCATTTTGTGATGCCATGCCTCCTTTCCATGAGACCGTGCTCCCTTTTTGCTGCACAGGTTTGCCACACAATGGTCCCACCTACGTGAGTAATTGAGTCTGGGACCACCCAGATGGGAGGGGTTATCAACATTAAATAGCCGTTAAAAATAAATATAAAAACATTGGGAAAAATTGCAAAAATCTCCAGTTTTTTGCACCCATTGTTTCTTTGGGGATAATTGAATACTGGTCACACTCTTCTCCCACTAAATTTGCAGCTTTTAGAGGCAGGGCCCTCACTACCCTCATTTGCAATATTACCTAATATTTGTAAGTACCTATTTTACATATGCTAAATTTGCCTATTAATTTGGAAGATTGCAGTGGCACCTTTAAAAATAAGTAACTAATAATAAATATAACACTGAAAGAAATTGTCATAAAAGTTATGCAGTAAACATAAGGCAACAGCTACATGCAATGTGGTTTTACTTAATTTAATCTCTCACCTTTTTATATATATAAAAATATATATTTTATAGGTTTGTGTGTTTGTGTGTGTGTGTGTGAGATATATATATATATATATATATATATATATATATATATATATATATATATATATATATATATATATATATATATATAGCATACTTGGGTAGATGTGGCACTCACGTCACTGGTACAATAAACGACACGTAGTCATAATACTTGATCAACGTTTCGGTAATTTATTTTACCGTCTTCAGGATATGACATACAGTAAATACACTCACCTTATATAACATGAACACCCCGTGCAAACACCACGCTGGAAGCCGCGCGCCACACTCGCCGTCAGGACCTGAGGGCGGGGGCAACGTGCGGTGCGCCAGGACGCACAGCAGCGTCTCCTAGCAACCAGCCACCAAGACGTACGGAGACAAGGGACGCCAGACGGTATCCCTAGCAACCGTCAGTCAATACATAACAATATAATAAAATATAATACACAGAAAGACATATAAGTATCAAAAATACAAAATCACAATATCAAAATACAGTAATATCATGGCAATATAATTAAGAAACAACACATACTCATGATTGCAGGAGAAGAAGATATAGAATAATGTATAATAATACAAAAACATTCTACTGATTATAGTATCAAAAAACCATAATAGGGAATCTTTATAAAAATCATTATAAGAAACATGATAGTGATAAATACTCATTTAGCCCTTTGGGGCTAATGGTATTAAGATGGTGAATCCAGTAGCTCTCTCGTTTGAGCAAAGCTAAGTTGCGATCCCCCCCCACGTCTTAGTGGGGCTACCCAGTCGATCATTCGGTACTTTAAGCTAGACAATGAGTGTTTAAGCAGTGCAAAATGTCTAGCGACAGGTTGTTCGCTGACACCACTGAGTATAGCAGCTTTAATTGCAGACCTATGTGCAGCCATACGGTCCTTAAACCTACATTGCGTCTTGCCAATGTAGGATAAGCCGCATGGGCACAAGATCTGATAGACAGTATAGGTAGAATTACAGTCTAAAGAATACTTAATACGATACGGTTTTCCAGTGTGTGGGTGGGGAAATACATCACCACTAATCATAAATTTGCAGGTGGCACATTGGCATTTAATGCACCCCAGTTTTCTTCTCAAAAAGGATTTGACGGGTTCCTTACCCATCCCTGTTACATCAGCTTTAACTAGTAGATCGCGTAAATTGCTATTTCTCTTAAAACAGGGCATAATGGCATGGTTCTGTAACCCCAATGTTTTATCGGTCTGTATCATCGGCCAAGATTTTTTGATAATGCTGGTAATTTGTTCAGATTGGCAATTAAATTTAGAAACAAACGGTAATTTATTAACCAAAGCTTTTTTGGGATATTGCTTCAATAGATCCGCTCTAGATAATGCCAGGGCTTTTATTTTATTTTTTAATAGGGACGTTCTGTCGTAGCCCCTTACACAGAATTTATCAATCAATAAATCTATTTGGGCGCATGACACAGCCGGGTCACTATTTATACGACAGATGCGCACCATCTGTGAATAAGGTAACCCCAATTTAAGTTTATCAGGATGACAACTTGTCTTGTGAAGAAACGTGTTCCTGTCAGTTAATTTAGTGAACACAGATGTAGAGATAATACCACCAGTACACGTTACAGATACATCAAGGTAGCTTATCTGTGATTGGCTCATAGTAGCAGTAAGTTTGACTGTACTATCAGAAGCATTGTGACGATCCAGTACATCAAGAAAGGCTTATTTAGAGCCCGTCCAGATTAAAAACAGGTCGTCAATGAAACGTGAATAAAACAAAATGGATGAGCCAATAACAGAGTCAGAAAAAAAGATATCATGTTCAATGCCAAACATAAAACAATTAGCGTAGCTGGGGGCCACAGAACTGCCCATGGCACACCCAGCTACCTGTAGGTAAAATAACCCGTCAAATAAAAAATAATTTTTAGTCAACACAAATGTCAACAGTTGCAACAAAAATTCAATGAACGCAGCTGTCAATTCTGAGTTAGACACCAAGATTCTCCGCACAGCCTGGATACCGAGGGTGTGGGGTATGATGGTATATAGGCTTGTGACATCGCTCACAAGCCACGCCCCCTCAGGTATAACACCCACGGTACCCAGTTTGTTAAGGAACATAGTGGTGTCCAACAAGAAGAATTGATTCTGCTGTATAAGTGGCTGCAAAATAGTGTCTAGTAAGACCGATGAAGGCTGTAGTAGCGACCCTCGCGCCGATATAATCGGGCGTCCAGGAGGGGGAATAATACCCTTATGCACCTTGGGGAGGGTGTACATAAGTGGTATTACAGGGAACTCGGGTACCAAAACATCAAATAAATCATCATTTATAATACCACTATCCTTGCTGTAAATAAGGAATTCAAGCAATTCACGTTTAAATGCTGAAGTAGGGTCACATTTTAATGGTATATAAGTAGACATATCACTCAACTGACGCATGATTTCGGCTTTATAGGCAGGTAAGTCTTGCAAAACAATGGCACCGCCTTTGTCGGCGGGCCGTATGACCAAGTTCTCATTGTTAGTCAAAAGCCTCAATGCATTACTTTCATGTTCGTTGAGATTAGAAAACATTTTTTCTTTCTTCTTAATCACCTGTTTAACCCCTAGATCTATCATGCGCCCAAAAGTTTTAATGGACGCATTTAAAGAACCAGGGTCAAAAGTAGATCGTTTCTTAAATTGTTTTAGAGCAGGTGGAATAGTCGGAATGACTGCAGTAGTAGAATCAGTCGACACAGTCGGTGTTTTATTGTTGTAATATTCCTTTAAGCGCAATTGGCGCATCAGTCTGTATTCCTCTATCTGCCAGTCTAAGTCTTTAGCTGGTTTCGAAGGAACAAAGGAAAGACCTTTGTTTAGCAGGCTGATTTCTGATGTCGAGAGTTCATATGAAGAAAAATTGAAGATTAGATCTTCTGGGGTAGCGGTGGTTTTTGACCCCTGCCCCTGCCTCTTCCTTTGTCCCCCCCGTCTGGTGCGTCTCTCTGACCAGTTGGATTTTTTCTGGTGACTCGTGGGGGCAGATCTAAAGGGACACGTCGATTTCTATTGTATTTCTTAGTAGGATTGTCAGACCCGCTTGCTGAGCTAAACTGCTCAGAGGAGGATTCTGCCTCAAAGCGGTCACGATTATATCTGGCACGATTAGGTCGATTAGATCGATTGAAATTGCGACGACCATCTTGATTACCGCTTCTAAATTTAATTGCCAATCTGAACAAATTACCAGCATTATCAAAAAATCTTGGCCGATGATACAGACCGATAAAACATTGGGGTTACAGAACCATGCCATTATGCCCTGTTTTAAGAGAAATAGCAATTTACGCGATCTACTAGTTAAAGCTGATGTAACAGGGATGGGTAAGGAACCCGTCAAATCCTTTTTGAGAAGAAAACTGGGGTGCATTAAATGCCAATGTGCCACCTGCAAATTTATGATTAGTGGTGATGTATTTCCCCACCCACACACTGGAAAACCGTATCGTATTAAGTATTCTTTAGACTGTAATTCTACCTATACTGTCTATCAGATCTTGTGCCCATGCGGCTTATCCTACATTGGCAAGACGCAATGTAGGTTTAAGGACCGTATGGCTGCACATAGGTCTGCAATTAAAGCTGCTATACTCAGTGGTGTCAGCGAACAACCTGTCGCTAGACATTTTGCACTGCTTAAACACTCATTGTCTAGCTTAAAGTACCGAATGATCGACTGGGTAGCCCCACTAAGACGTGGGGGGGATCGCAACTTAGCTTTGCTCAAACGAGAGAGCTACTGGATTCACCATCTTAATACCATTAGCCCCAAAGGGCTAAATGAGTATTTATCACTATCATGTTTCTTATAATGATTTTTATAAAGATTCCCTATTATGGTTTTTTGATACTATAATCAGTAGAATGTTTTTGTATTATTATACATTATTCTATATCTTCTTCTCCTGCAATCATGAGTATGTGTTGTTTCTTAATTATATTGCCATGATATTACTGTATTTTGATATTGTGATTTTGTATTTTTGATACTTATATGTCTTTCTGTGTATTATATTTTATTATATTGTTATGTATTGACTGACGGTTGCTAGGGATACCGTCTGGCGTCCCTTGTCTCCGTACGTCTTGGTGGCTGGTTGCTAGGAGACGCTGCTGTGCGTCCTGGCGCACCGCACGTTGCCCCCGCCCTCAGGTCCTGACGGCGAGTGTGGCGCGCGGCTTCCAGCGTGGTGTTTGCACGGGGTGTTCATGTTATATAAGGTGAGTGTATTTACTGTATGTCATATCCTGAAGACGGTAAAATAAATTACCGAAACGTTGATCAAGTATTATGACTACGTGTCGTTTATTGTACCAGTGACGTGAGTGCCACATCTACCCAAGTATGCTGTATTGAACCTGCCCTCACCAGGTTGGTTTATTGGAGGCACCCGCCCAAGTACTCCTGGTTACCTGAGTGCCGGACTACCACCAATTGTATATATATATATATATATATATATATATATATATATATATATATATATATATATATATATATATATATATATATATATATATATATATATATATATATACAAATTCTGTTCAGCCCGGCACTCCTTGTATAAATGCAACGTCCAGGGTGCCCTCCGGATAAATTGATATGGTTCTTTAGCCAGGATGCAGACAGCGGCACTCTTCTGGGGTTTTAAAGTGCTTTATTTAGTGCTCCAACGTTTCGGGGTTCGAGCCCCCGTCTTCAAGGAGAAGACCACTGTTGTTTTTCTCCTTGAAGACGGGGGCTCGAACCCCGAAACGTTGGAGCACTAAATAAAGCACTTTAAAACCCCAGAAGAGTGCCGCTGTCTGCATCCTGGCTAAAGAACCATATATATATATATATATAATATAATTATACTCACTGATAATTCCTTTTCTTCCTAGAGATCCCATGGCAGCTATAACACTGGGATATTCCCCTTCTGGATTAGACAGGGTTTTTTTTTTTTCCTGGGACCGCCCACCTTGGGTACAACAGTCCCCTCCTCCCCTGAAGTTTTCGAGTGTCTCCATAGCAACGGTCCCTTTAAAAAAAAACACAATACACAAGGGAGGGAACCAATGGCTGCCATGGGATCTCTAGGAATAAAAGGAATTATCGGTGAGTATAATTCGCATCTTTCTTCTACGATCCCCATGGCAGTCATAACACTGGGACATACCCAATCATAGAAAAAAAATGGGAGGGAACCATAATAGCTGCAAGTAAAACTTTAATTTACTGAGAGGACAATTAACCTGACAGTGCTTAAAGCAGAACATGATTCCCAAAGTGGGCAGATGATACATCAAGAGCATAATGATTAGAAAAAGTATGAACTTATGACCATGTTGCCACCTGGCAAATCTCTGTCACTGAAGCTTTAGGCTTAGCCCAGGAAGTGGAAACTGCCCAAGTAGAATGTGCCTTTACTATAGGGGGAGCCACCTTTCCTTCTTGCTTTTAAACCAGTAAGATCGTTACAAAGAGGTGTTTCGTATTCCTACAAGTACTAGTTCTTTCCAGATATATGGATATATTCCTTACTAGGTCCAGCATGTGCCACACTTTTTGTTCCTCATTCTATGGTTTTGGATAGGTGCTTGGCAACATAATCTCCTGATTGAGATGGAAGGCAGAAACTACCTTCAGTAAGAAATCTGGGTGCGTTCTTAGTACCACCCTGTCAGGAAAACCATCAAAGATGGTTCCTCTATCCAAAGGGCTTGTAATTTGCTTATCTTTGTGGCTGAAGTCATTGCCACAAGGAAAACCACCTTTCACGTAAGCAACCTGAGAGGGATATCTACAAGTGGTTCAAAGGGATGTTTTGACGGGACAATCAGTTAAAGATTCAGATCCCATGGTGATACAAGGGACTTCAAAGGTGGATGCATCCTTTTCATAGCTCTCCCAAATATCTTGATTTAGTTTTTCCTGTGCCAACTATCTACCAACAGAACACTCGGAGCCGCAATGTGTGTCTGTATGGTAGCTGTTGGCCCTCCCAGCTCAAAACCCTCGCAAAGGAACTGCAGTACTTTTGCTGTGGAAAGATCAGAAAGGTTCTCTGTAAACTGGCCCCAAGAAATGAATTTAGTATGCTAATAAGGACACATCCTTCCTGGGTCTGAGCAACATATCAGTGACTTGATGAGATAAGTCATGGTGTTTCAGAATCTGCCACTCAATCTCCACGCTTTTAGACAGAATGTATCCGTATCTATGTTGTTTTTCCAAGTGTTAAAAATTGACCAGCAAATGTTTGGTTAATGTGTGTGTGTATTGCAGTTGCAAATTGAGCATTGCATGGGTTAGTATTGTGAACAGGTGAAAGTATTTTCGCTATGATGAGTGTGGAGTGTGAATGCGGACCGGTAAAGCTGGCTGGGTTGCTAGGCGTAAAACCTGATTTTTTTCCAAATGTTTTTGAGGCCCGAACGCTCGCTCAGTCTTCAGCACTTTTGGTCACCACCCATGTATATGCTCCGGATGCCGCCCAATTTTGTAACCACGCCCTTCAATACGCCCACATTACTCCCACACTGGCTGACCATGCTCGAAGGGGAATTTCTGTTCACTGCGTATCATGCGAGCATGGTGGCCAGACCATGTACATGCGCGTAACATACGGTAACCATGCGCAGTAGGCAAACAACGCTCTCCGAGCGAAGTTGTATCGGAGCGTGTCAATCTGAATAAGGGCCATAATCTTTTCTGGTAGCGTCATCCGTTCCCTGCTCCTTGTACCTCCTTGATGATTTATGTGGGATACCACAGTCCAGTTGTTGGACATTATCATCAAATGGTAGTTCTAAATCCTTACCTCAAGACAACATATTGCCTACCTCACTGCCTGTAATGCTCTTATATTTGATGAGTTCTGACTTTCCATCCAAGACCAGGTTCCATGAACTGAGGCCCCAGACATATGAGCACCCCAACCTACCCGACTGGCATCTGTGGTTAATACCAGAAAGATCGGATTCTTCAGGCTGGAGAATTTCACTTGTAGATTGCTCGTCCACCATTCCAATGATTTTACCACCTTGGAACTTAACAATTAATTTGATGATTGTTGCCTCTGTCTCTTATAAACGGAAGCAGATGCCATTGCAGATCCCTCATGTTACATTGAGCCCAGGGAATTATGCGAATACAGAAAGCCAATATACCCAAGATCTGAAAGGCGAGTAACAGTGGAAACCTTTCCATCTGTAAAAGTAATTGCTCCAGACGCTGATACACATCTTTCCTGAGAGAGGGCAATGAAGAATCTCTTGGTGTTGCAAGCTCAGGGACTGGAAGCTTTGTTTTTAAGTAATTGACTCTTCTCTGTGTTGATGATCCAGCCATGTTGCTGCAAGTATGTTATCGTAAGATTGACATTCTGAAAGTCATCTTGGTATGGCCAGATCTGTACCTTGTTTCCTTAGCTCTGCAATTAAGGGAATTAATACTTTTCTAAGCACCCAAGTTGATGTCTTGAGGCAAAATGGAAGACATGTAAACTGGAAATGGAATTTCCTGTCCTCTGGGTTTATCTCCAAATGATATGTGTCTCTGATGTCTATAGACGCTAGATATTCTTCTTTTCTTATTCCAGCCACTATGGAACTTAAACTCTCCATCTGAAACCTTAACAGTTTTATGAAGGAATTCAATTTTCCTAGTCCTGAACCCGCCAGTGGCCTTTTCTACTAAAAATAGATTTGACGAATAGCCTCTCTTCTACTGCTCTTCTTGCACCAGTACTTTTCCCTTGCTTTTGCGTCAATATCGATTGCTTTTCCAATTCTTTCCTTGGCACCGTAACTCCATAAATTTGTCTTCGTAAGGATATTTTGAGAATTAGATTTTGTATCATTGTTGCACTATGTTTAACACCCATCTTTGATTGAATTATTTTACCTTTGCAAACAGAAGAAGTCTGGCCCCCACTTCGCCTGTCTGGACATAGTCATAATCGTGACCCTCTACGAAAGGAGTGGCAAAAGGACTGAGGGGAAGTATTAGGATTTCCTCTTCTATAGTATGGACGACCAGGACTATAACTTCTAACTTACTTATAGGACTGTCTAGATCAGGCATGTCCAACGTTGGCCCTCCAGATGTTTTGAAACTACACATCCCAGCATGCTTTGCAATAATTTTAGCATTCTCTAATAGCAAAACTGTGGCAAAGCATGCTGGGATGTGTAGTTTCACAACATCTGGAGGGCCAATGTTGGACATGCCTGGTCTAGATGAAGTAGGATAGGGAAAACTGTTTATTTTGTCCTGAGGTAAACGGACAGACTCTCCTTCTAATAACTTCTGGATCATGTTATCCAGTTTTGATCTGAACAAAAAGTTTCCCTCAAACCTTAGCATTGTCAACTTATTTTCAGCACTCCGGGGCTTGAGCCATAACATCCTCCTAACTGTCACTCCTGCTGCCATAGTTTTAGTGCCAAAAGACACTGCATCCAGGGAGGACTGACAGATATAGTCTATCGATTTTTGCATTATTTCCAAACTTCTTATGAAATATTGTTTAGAGATTCTCTATTCAATTTCCGTATGTAGGTTAGAAGCCCAAAGCCTCAGGGCCCTAGACACTGACGCTATAGCCACAGTAGACCCTAGTGCCACTGCTGATGCAGAATGTGCTTTAGGTAGTGAAATCTCCATCTTCCTGTCCATTGTATCCTTAAAGGCTGTGACATCTTCAACCAGTATCCTGGTCCTGGTAGTGACTTCTGCGACTGCTGCATCAACCTTAGGGATCAGGCACCAACTTAGAAACTCCTCATCTTTGATTGGATACATCTTATCAATCCTGTTACCGACTGCTATTCTTTTATTAAAATTAGACCATTCTTTGGAAATAATTTCCCTTACTACCTTATGGACCGGGAATTTTCTCCCCCTTTTGGATCTGTCCTCAAATGGGTCCTGCTCTTCCGAAGTAGCTGGTACTTGTAATTCATAGATTTGTAAGTATTCTTAAGACTCTCCACCAGATCCAGGTTAAAGGACCTAATTCTTGTAACTCGTCAGTGGAAACATCCTTTACACACTCCAGCTCCTCTGAGGATCGATCTCCTTCCTGACTGAAGCCTGCTTGGGACCTGGACATCTTGAACATCTGCATCTGCAGAAATTCCTCATCCAGTCCATAAGCCTTTTGAGCAAATCTGTTTGCGCCATCTTCTCTGTCTGCTAAAATTGCCATGTGTCTTCACATAATGGAGCAGATGTATTAAACCTGGCAAAGAGATAAAGTTGAGATCAAGTGGAAGAAGATAACGCACCAGCCAATCAACCCTAAACTGTCATATTTCAAACACAGCTGATTGGCTAGTGCATTATCTCCAGTTTATCTCTTCGCCAGGCTTAATACATCAGCCTCAGTGTCTTCTTTTGAGTAGAAGCAAAGGACTTGTCACATGCCATACAGGTATTAGATAAGAATTTTTTTCCTTGTTGTCCTCTTCTTATGAACCGGTGAAGAAGGCACACTCAAATAATATTAAACTGCACTAAGTATCTAGAAATTAAATTGTTATGCCTATAAAAACCAAGAGCTTAAGTCACAGGGGCATTATACAGCTGGTGGGGAGAAGGCAGGTCCATATTGCTGGGTACATAGGCTGCAAATGAAGTACAGACATTGTGCAACCTCTACAGACTTCAAATAGGCTTTTAACCATATCCATACTGCTGCAGCATTACTCAAGTTGCCAGGCGGAACATGCTGAGTTTCCCAATACTGGTGCACCCAGGTCGCCGAAGTAAAGGCGTGATTGCACATTTCCGACCCTTCTGTCTTCCACAGTGTGCAGCGTGCAGCTCCGGCTTCCAGAATCCACACATGTGCGGTGTTACAGCCCTGCTTTCCGCCACCACCAGCACAATTTAAAATTAGACATACACTAACTTGCGATACACGATATGTGGTATACATCATTATTTGATTATGTGGTTTTAATTATGTCAGGATGACGACTTGTAAGTTTAAAGAGATGATGGCCACTCATCGATCATCCATTAAGGCAGCATTGGCCGGTAAAAAAGTGGAATCGCCAGTGGCTATCCATTTTTCATGAGCAGAATCATCTGATGTGTCTCTGAAATATCAGATGATTGATCATATCCCTCCCACTCCTAGAGGTGGAGATAGGGCCCAAAAATGTTTACGTTTAGAAGCCTCATGGATATTCAAATTGGACATAGTTGTCCCTAGGGGCTTAAACGAGAGAATTATGTGGAATGTCCTCACAGGTACAGCTTTTCGGATGTATACTATAAACGGTACTTATGTAATATCTGGGCTCCCGTTTTTCTTATGAGACCGTGTCCCCTCGCGGGGCTCGCTGCGCTCACCACGCTTCGGGCACGGTGGCTCGCTGCGCTCGCCACACTATATAAAATCAACTCCAGCCGTAGTTGGATAGTAGGGGTATGAAAAAATGGGGTGCATTTAACATGGGAGCCCAGATAATACATAAGTACCCTATAAACATATGTTTCATGTATTGGATGGTAGATATATTAGTATCTTTCCATTGATTAATGGGTATTAAAGCTTCTGTATTTCCTTATGTTTATTTTTTGATTCAATAGTAGTTATAGTTTTGTCATAATAATTGCATACTATAGACGAAGTGTGTCCCTTAATGTAGAGAATTATATCAATATGATTGTACAATGAGAATCCTATACAAATTTAGTTCATACCTGTTGTTGGTTAATATATGGTGCAGTAAATTTTGTAATTATTAAAATAATTGTATTAATGGTGTACTGTATATATATTTATATGGAGACAAAAAAAGAATAACAGTATCCTATTGGCGCACAAAAGGGCAGCAGTAAGTACAGGGAAATGGAGGTCACCCAACCTTCAACATAGACAATTTATATACGATATATATACTGTATAAAAATATAGGGCTATATAGCCCTATATTTTAAGCTGTTTTTTTAAATAAATAAATGTGTTATTCCTATAAGTACTGATCTTTGCTTTTCCTTTGATCTATATACTGATATACTAAGGAAAAGCTGAATCGGAAGTGAGGCCCTTCTAAAGAAACCGAGATAGGTTTGAAAATACGCTGTGCTGTGTAAGTGGGGTATGTCCCCGTCTACATTTCTGTATTCACACTGGGTGAAGGTATATCCGTTTTCTGGGAAGGAAACACCCGTATGAGAGACCATATATTGTTTTTGAGGCGAATTGTGGTAAGAGAATGGGGGTTGTGTGTATGGGCGCTTAGGTGATAAAACAATTAGAAAAAATTATATGTAAAATACATACACAATATTGAAATCCACCTGTTTGACTCTGGGTCTAATTTTCAAGACCTCAACCTAGTGAGACACAAGCCAATGCAAAACAGAGTGCAATTCTGTTAGGCATAAATGACAATTTATTAGTCTCACAGGACACTTACAAACAAACAGGGTAAAATAGCATGTAACCACCGACTGTGGTAAAAAAGTTCCTCAGATACCGGGATATTACCATCCGCAACAGGTCCCAGATTGGATTTGGGGTGAGTGAGGGAGAGGGTGCCGGCTCCTCTATCCTCCACTGATGCTGTGCTTCTGGAAAAATACCTGGGTTCTAGGCAATACTGTCACCAGCCTGATGCATTTCGGACCCTCCAGTCCTTCGTCAGAGGCTTGGTGACTGGCTGTGAATAACCTCTCTTTATACCCCTTCCGCCATTTAGACTAATTAGATGCAGGTGCCGCCACCATTTCTCTCACTCACCCCAATCAAAGAGACATCTGTGGAGCGCATTCAACTAAGTAGATGACTTCCGGGATTCGGAAGCGGAGGCGAGTCGTGGAACGCACGCTGCGTTTCACTGAGAGGGAGAACATCTTAATTCCGGGATTCGGAACTTGAAACGAGGTTTGGAGCGCATCCTGCGTTCCACTTGACGTTCTGCAGCTATTCCTCTCATATTATTGAGATGGGATCTTCTGTTCTTCCTTCTAATGGATGTCCTTCATAATGATAATTTAATAACCTTATTCTGTGGGTCATTCATAATGTTCCACAGTGTCCTCAATTATAGCGGGTTATTTAAAATATCAAGGGGGTATATAAAAGAGAGATAAAATATGATTAAAATACAGGAATAAAAAATGTTACGATACAAGAATAAAAACTTTTCACAAAAAACATTTTAATTCAAAGTCACCATTTAACCCGTGTGGCACCAGTGTGATTAGCTTATGTATCCACCTCATTTCATTTTGGGATAACCTCTGGTCGATGTTTCTATTTCTCCAGTCTGGTGCTATGGTTTGTATTCCTACAAATGATTTTAGGTGACATTCTTTTGAATTATGTTTAATTTTAAAATGTGACGATACGGTATGCGTGGCTAGGCCTTTTCTGATATTATAGATATGCTCCGCCATACGCGTCTTTAATGGTCTGGTTGTTTTTCCTACATAAAAAAGACCGTAGTCACATTCTAAAATATAAATAATTTTTTTTGTGTTACAAGTTATAAAATCTCTAATCTTAAGTAAAATCATTACACTTAAAATCTTTTTGTTTACTAGGACCTTTTGTACTTCTGCACATTAAGCACATTCCACAACGGTGGATCCCTGGCTTCTCGTACTGACCCTTTTTTCTTCTATTAGTTTGCTTTGAACGAGTTTGTCTTTGAGGGATGGTGCTCGACGATAAATAAAACTTGGACGATCGGGTAAAACAGTTTTTAAAACCGGATCACTTTTTAAAATGTGCCAGTTTTTCTTAAAAACAGTCTCAATTTCTCTAGTCTATGCATTAAAATTTGACATAAAAGCCCATTCTATTGATTTGTTGTTTTTTTGGATACTTGTTTTCTCTTCCAATAAGGTTGATCTTTCCACCGCTTTTGCTTTATTTTCAGCTTCCTTTATTAGACCATTACTATACCCCTTTTGTCTGAAGCGTGAGGACATTTCAAAGGTTTGTTCCTCACAGATTTTTTCTTCAGTACAATTCCGTTTAACACGGATAAATTGACCATACGGAATTCCTTCCAGCCAACGTTTATGGTGTTGGCTGGTCTTTTCTATGTAGCTGTTGGAGTCCGTCGGTTTCATATGGGTTTTAGTATGGATAGCGTTTTCTTTAATATAAATATTTAAATCCAAAAAGACAATTTCAGATCGGCTAACATTGAATACTAATTTTATATTAGTATTTTATATTAAATTTTATATTATTTAGATTTTCACAGAAGGCTTCCTCTGTGCCACACCAGATAAATAAAATATCGTCAATGAACCTTTGCCACGACACCAGACCCGCCCCCAAGCTCTCACCTTGCCAAACCACCTGATCTTCCCAAAACGCCATATATAGGTTTGTCATAGCTGGGGCGAATCTGGTGCCCATGGCGGTTCCAATCAATTGCAGATAATAAGATCCGTTAAAATAGAAATAATTATTTAAAAGAATAAATGTAATACCCTTTCAAATAAATTTTTTCAACTGTGTATTGTAATCAGATTTTTATATAAAATATTTAACGGCTTTCAAACCCATTTCATGATCAATGATTGTGTATAGGGTAGACACATCTGCACTAACTAATGTGCAGCTGTCATCCCACTTGATATTTTCCATTTTGTTTAGGACATCTTTAGTGTCTCGTGAGCCTTAAAACCAAAAAGGCTCCTGGAGGACACTCGCTGGTAATAGTACCAGGATCTATATGATCAGAGTGTGAGTCTTTTTAAGGAATTTTACCTTTTAAACATATTCTCCTTTTTGCACAAGGTGAATTACACGTGCATAAATTTTTTTACACCACAAGGTGGCGTAGTTCACCTATCTATATTTCTTATGCACAAGCACCTATGAAAATTTCTTCAAAGTCACAAAATAATCACCTATAATAATACACCCTTCCTGCCACTTTCCCCATGTCTGGAATATTTCATTGAGACGTGCCGACAGGAGAGAAAGTAAAGGAAGGACATCGTCTGATTGAAAGACACCACTACATGAGAGCATTCATTTACTTGCTGGTACGCATATAAAAGTATCCAAGAAGGATTAATTAATTAATAGGATCGTTTAAAACACTGAAGGCGCAGAGGTCATACCACTTCTCCATACGTACTTTCTCGGTCCTACGGAAATTAGGACAACCTGACACACAGTCACAATTTCTGGAGTGTTTGTTTCACTTTATTATTTAAGTTTTTTATTGTAATCACCAATTCACGGTGTACATTGTGAATCACTGTAAATTACTGGTTAACACTTAGTAAGTGATAGCGCTGCAGGTGCACCACACACCCCATATATATATATATATCTATATAGATATATTGCTCTTGATAAAATTCTACGGATTGAAACGTTGAACTGAACATACCTGTGTCAGGTGTATATTCGATCTTCATAAATCCAAAGAGTGCCGCCACGGACGTGTATATGCATATGGAGCGTGAGTTTCATTAGGAGGGCACCCGGGTGATATTCTACATTTACTGGGAGCGCCGACATGGTCGACGTGCATATATATATATATATATATATATATATATATATATATATATATATATATATGCTGGAGGGGTTGGTGGCGCTCTCATTGTAGAAGAATCACTTAGAAACCGGCTAACACAGTGCCGCAAACAGACAGCATAGAACGGTGCTCAGCACCTAACAGTTGTTGGAGCGGTTACGCTTAACGCTAGGCCACGCCCTTACATGTTTCGTCACGAAAGACTTCGTCAGAGGGCTATATATATAGTAAATCTTGTCCCCGGCACTCTGTAGCCCCAAACTGGGGTATCTTGCCCTGGTGCCTTCCAGATGTGGTAGCTGCCACTGAATATCCTCATAAACACTGGCAGCACTCTTGGACCCATGAACCAAACTTAAAGCTGATGAATAAATTGTTTCACCTGCTTTAAGTTTGGTTCATGGGTCCCTGAGTGCCGCCAGCATTTATGAGGATATATATATCGGTACTCTTTACCTAGAAGGGCGCCCATCGCGGTGATCGCGGGCATCGCGGGCAGTACATTAACGGCCGTGACGCGATGCCCGCGATCACCGCGATTTCCCATAGGGGTCAATGTTAAATTTAGTGGTGACCGCGATTTTACATTCAGTGCTTCAATGGCCGCGATTTGGACATAGTAATCAATGTTAAATGGGCTACAGAGCCCAAATAGGCACAATTAACCCTTAAATGTCCCCCCAAATTTTTAACGCCACCCCACGATCCACGCCAACCCGAAGCATGGCGAGCGCAGCAAGCCCACGAGGGGCGGCGGTACGCGTCCTCCGACCTTTTCATGCCCTACTATCCACGTTGGCGTGGAGAATAGAATAGTGTGGCGAGCGCAGCGAGCCACCGAGGCCCGAAGCGTGGCGAGCGGACGCGGATACCTTCACAGTTATACGCGTCCCCTCGCGGGCTTCACAGGTGTCCGTGGCGAGCCCCGCGAGGGGACGCGGATACCTTCACAGTTATACGCGTCCCCTCACGGGCTTCACAGGTGTCCGTGGCGACGCTCGCCACGCTTCGGGCCTCGGTGGCTCGCTGCGCTCGCCACACTATTCTATTCTCAACTCCACGCCGACGTGGATAGTAGGGCATGAAAAGGTCGGAGGACGCGTACCGCCGCCGCTCGCCACGCTTCGGGTTGACGTGGATCGTGGGGTGGCGTTAAAAAATTGGGGGGACATTTAAGGGTTAATTGTGCCTATTTGGGCTCTGTAGCCCATTTAACATTGATTCCTATGTCCAAATCGCGGGCATTGAAGCATTTTACATTAAAATCACGGTCAATCAGCCTTTTTAACATTGTTCCCTATGGGAAAATCGTGCTCATCGCGGGCACCCGATTTTTATGTACCCGCGATGACCGCGATTTTTTACCCCCGACGCCCGCGATTCCAATCGCGGGCGCCGTTCTAGGGAAAGAGTACCTATATATCTTTATTCCTAACGATACTGCCCCCCCCCCCCCCTCCTACTGCACTATTAGAAGTTTTGCCTAAGCTGCCAACCCACCTTGCATGGGACATTATGGGGGAAATTTACTAAAGGAAATTTGTAAAAAAATAGGTGTATTTGTATCTAGAAATACACTTATTTTTGACATTTACTATTCCGAAAATACGGCAATTCGTATTCGTATTGATAGCACATCAATACGAATACGAATTGCCGTATTTTCGGGATAGTAAATGTCAAAAATAAGTGTATTTCTGGATACAAATACACCTATTTTTACACCTATTTTTTACAAATTTCCTTTAGTAAATTTCCCCCTATGTGTAAGTATCACTACAGGAGGCCTTATGCATTTGAGCAACACTACAGGGGAATAATCTTACCTGGGTCTATCCCAATAGTCCTGATAAATTTTCACGAGCCGTGGCTTATTGAGGATTTGATTCACATGCTGCAGCTGCAGTATTGTTTAAAGCAATGTGTCTTTTCCTACTGCCACAATCACTTGGCCTGATACATTTTAGACCGTTAGTCCTTCCTCAGAAGCCCACAGAAGTAGACAGGAGAAAAAAACCTACTGTATTGCTTTGGAACTGAAGCTGTACCTTGGTGTGTCTCCCCCCTATTAGTGTTTGGAACTTGGAAGGAAGACCATAGACGGTGTGGGTGATAGGTGTCCACAACGGATATTCCTTTATCACCTGTGGTTATTTCATGCTGTTTTATACATGTCAGATTGTGAGTGTAATGTGTAAATAAATCCCCTTTTTATCTGGAAGGGTTTGCACTATTTTCTTCCTCCTTATGTTTAAGGGAAGCGTTTTCGATCAACACCATCAGAATCGCAAGCCCATATTACAGGGGACTGGTAAGAATATATACATCTGGCTTGGTTTTATGTCACCAGAATTTGTTTTATAAAGAGATTTTCAGAAATCGTTGTGGGGAGGACTGGACTGAGCATTCCAGTATGAGTTTGGTAACAAGTTCATTATAGTGTAAGTGTCTAAATTACAATGTTTTTATGCAAATTTTAGGCGCTTGTCGACTGTGTATTCTGAATTTTGCTGTGTTTTTTGGGGGTCATTTGGTGAAGACCCTTTACATTAGTCTTAGCTGCTGGAGTATCCTGCGCAACAAGTTAATTTTTTTTTCCTTTTAGAGAAATGCCAGTTTTGATGGGTTGACCAATGGTTGCATTAAAGGGCACACCAACGATTCTGCAAATCATGCTATTATTTGAACAATTGTGCATTGATAATGTATGCAAGGTTGAATAGTGACAGAATTTCCTCAGTTTGACAGGAAGCCGGCGTTTGGAGGTGGCAACCTGAAATTTTCTGGAAGTGTTTTCAGGGTGGATGTCTGACATCAGTGCTGGCCTTGATCAGTCTGTCTCAGTTGAAGGTTAATGGAAGTCTCAGAGCTACAAAAGATTTTTTCAACTCTCTCGCAATTTAGCAAGGGGATTTTTTTTCTTTTGGTTTGGGCCCTAGCTATGTACTTGCAGTCACCTGCAACTTCTCAGCTTAACGACCCAGGCTGAATTAGGCCATTTGTCAAGTAATTTTGTATGCTATATAGATTAATTTTATACAGATAGTGCCATCACAGCATTCAGACAAAGTTAGCTAATAAAAAAGTATGAGGCTGACCAGTAAACAAGTTGTTTCAGCTAGACGCGTATAATGTAGGGATGTACACCAGCCACTTTTAGTGTTTCCTGAAATGTGTTTTGGGTCTGTATCTCTGGCAGTGTTTTGGATCTGGATCTGTTCCAAAACACCAACCAACCAACCTTAGTGTTTCGTGTTGTGGATCTGTATTTTTTTTAAAAACATAAAAAATCACTAAAATCACAGAATATGGTTTTTTTTCCTCCTACGCTATCATTAACCTCAATAACATTAATTTCCACTCAATTCCAGTCTATTCTGATCACCTCACCGCTCACTATGTTGTTTTTTAGGCCAAAAGATTGTGCCAATGTAGCTGGATAACTATGCTAAGTGACACAATTAGGCAGTACAAACACATGGCCTGCATGGCCACACATGGCCTGCAGGAATGGCACTGCAGTGGTAGACAGGATGGCAGTTTGTAAAACTAGACTCCAAAGAGAACATAATGCCCAAAAAAGGTGCAAGATGGAATTGTCCTTGGGCCCTCCCACACACCCTTATTTTGTGTAAATAAACATGCAAAAGGGTCTGCCACATGAATGTGGCTGAAATGATTGGTTTGTTTAGGCCCACACAAAATGATTGGTTTGTTTAGGCCCACACAAAAAAAAGAAGCAAATCATCTCTCCCTGTAAAAACTGACTCTAAAGATTTAAGATGTTGTCCTCATCCTCCAATTCCTCACCCACTTAAGTACATACATCCTCATCCTCACAGATTATCAATTCGTCCCTGCTGGAATCCAACATTATAGATCCCTCTTTAGTCTCTGGAGGCATTGCTGGTCTTCATTGAAGAATTGATCATTAATTTTGATGAACATCATCTTCTCCACATTTTGTGGAAGCAACCTCCTACGCCGCTTGCTGACCATGTACTCGGCTGCACAAAAAACTCTAGTACTGAAGGTGGGTCAACTCAGGTAAAATAGAGCCAGTTTGTAAAGGGCCTCCAAACTGCCTTTTTTCCTGCCAGTACAGGTAAAGACTGTCTGACATGTCTACTTGGATTCTGTAACCAAAGTAATCCTCCACTTTATTTCAATGGTGACAGCATCATATGCAGTGACAGTAGGCATGTCAGCAATCGCTGGCAGGTCCTTCAGTCCGGACCTGATGTCCAAACTCACTCCTGCCTGCCCTGCATCACCACCAGTGGGTCGGGTAGGAAATTTGAGCTGTTTCCTTGCAACCGCAGGTGTGGGAGAAAATGAAGGAGGAGCTGTTGCGGAGTCACGGTCCGCTTCAGATAACAATCTCCTGACCGCTGCAAACAGAGACATACATATGCTTTAAACTGAGAATTGAGTACGGTGGCCAGAATGTATTCCCCTGACTTTAATAGACTGACCACCCTTTCTATCTTGGCAAAGTGTATGAAGGGCTTCAACTACAAGAGCTACATACTTTGTGGAATCGCAACGCTTTAGCTCCTCCATAGCTCCTTCTTCACTTTCTCCAGCTGCTTCTGCAACAGCCTGATCAAATGAATGACCTGACTCCAGCTGGCAGTGTTGGAACTAACTTCACGTGTGGCAAATTCAAATGGCTGGAGAACCTTACACAACACAGAAATCGGTCTCCACTGCGCTTGACTCAGGTGCATCTCCGCTCCTTTGCCTATGTCGTAGGTGGCTGTATAAGCTAAAATGGTCTTTTGCTGCTCCTCAATCCTCAGAATGGCGAAAGTGTCTCTCAATTTTGTGGGCCAACACAAGCATCTACTGCACACCCCTGTCACTTTTAAAAAAAAAATTCTGCAACACCAAATTTATTGTGTAGGTAAAACATGGCAAATGTTGGAAATTGGCCATAAGTAATGCCCACACAATTTTACTGGCATTGTACGATACAACAAATCCCCAGGAGAGTCTAAGTGGTGTAAGCCACTGCGCAATTTCCCTCGATTTCTCGAAGAGATTGTCAGCGTTGTGCCTCTTACTGATACCAGTGATACACAGCGTAGCCTGCCTTGGAAGCAACTGGCGTTTCAGAGATGCTGCTGCTGTAGAAGGCGATGCATCTACCCAGTGGGCTGTCACATAGTCCTTAGTGTCACAAACCCCAGTAAACATCCCCATTTAAGACCGCTGTCTTTACCTTCCCGATGGTCCACACTGCGGTTAAGGTCTCTGGTTGGTGCTGCTGCCTGGCGCGATGTCCATTGCATGCCCGCGGGTAGTCAGAGTTGTACCTTGTCGCTGACATGCCGGCTCCGGGCGACATGGGCGCCGCCATGACACTTCTGCTCACCTGACCAGGTTGACCAATCTCGCTGACCATCAGCCTGACCCCTGACCTACACACCTGTGCAGTAATCAAGGTGTGTCTGTCCTTTCCCCAGCATTGATTGGTGCCACACCCGGCAGCCAATCACAGACAGGCAAGGCCTGAGCATTACCTCGTTGTCTTGTACAATTGCTTTACCTGCTCCAGAGTTCTCCTGCGTTCAGTGAAAGTTCCCAAGACTCCAGAATTCCAGGCTCCCCTGTGTCCTTGTCTCCAGCGTTTCTCCAAGCTGATATACTTACCTGGTTCATACCATCTCCAGATGACTCCTGCGATACCATCCCTGCAGTCGAGTATCAGGTGTCTCGCTGAGCACCTTGCTGGCTCCTAAGTCCGTTACCACTATCAGTGACAATCAACATCTTGTCCTGACCCTGTCGACAGTCCCCTTCAACACCTGGGTTGACTCACAGTTATTGTGCTCCATAGAGACTATTACACCTCTGTCCTATTCAGCCAATACACCTGAGTATACAGTACGTCAACATCCCCGTCGACATCCCAAGTCATCAGTCCTGCAGTTCCCAGACTGCTCATCCCTTACCCTGGTCTCTCAAGGCCATTCCAGGGTTCCGTATCCCTAGTCCCTGTCTGCATCCAGAGGACCAGGGCAGGGGGCCGCGACCTGCCTGTCAGACGCAGCTAAGTCCAAAGTCCCTTGCGGGACTCCCTGGTGAACACCGCTGGCAGGTTAGACTCTGCGCCCCTGTTCCTGGTCTCTGCCAACACTCTGGTACGTTGTGCTCTCGTCCCCTTGTGCATGTCATACATTAAACCCCCGGCATTCTGCTACACAGCGCCCTCCACTGGTCCACCACGGTCACAGCCGGGAACACAAAAAACCCCAGAGCTGACAGTTTGTACAAGACCGATGGACTCGGCTCAAGACCCCAGTGTGGGACCAGCGGTCATCCAGAATGTCACCGCCAGGATGGAGAACCAAGAAGCCACCCAGCAGCAGGTGATCAAGTTCCTCCAAGATGTGTGATTGGATACCTTGCAGCAATCCTTGTCGACATCTGTGTCAACTACTCAAAGGAACACTTCACCGCCGGCTTCCCCTTCCCGTCTCCAACTGCCGGTGCCCAGCAAATATGACTGTGATATGCAAAATATGCAAATATGAATTGTAGAGGATTTGTCAATCAGTGTCAGATACAGTTTGAACTTTTACCTCACAATTTCCCCACCGCCAGAATCAAGATAGCCTACATAATATCTTTACTGACTGGCTCCGCCCTCAATTGGGTATCCCCTCTGTGGGAGAAATCTGACCCCCTGCTGGCAGACTATGACAAATTCATTCAAACCTTTCGCCGCATATTTGATGCACCAGGACGCTCAGCTTCAGCATCCACAGATCTATTACGGATCAAGCAAGGGTCCCAATCCATGGGACAGTACGTGATCCACTTTCAAACACTAGCCTCTGAGCTACAGTGGAACAATGAAGCTCTGACAGCTGCATTCTGGCTAGGCATCTCAGATCGCATAAAAGATGAATTGGCAACTCGTGATCTCCCAGATGGTCTGTACCACTTGTCCACATGTCCGTGGTTAAGTCGACAGTGGGCACAACTGCATTTTTCAGGGCACTGTGGACACTTTTTCTGACATTTCTCTACATCCTGGGTATCGCCTGTGATTGTGAAGTGGAATCTAGATGGGATTTGGTACCGGGGACACAATACTTCCATCAATTGTCTAAATCCCACTCCTCTTATGGGAGACACCTGACACACGTCTAACACCAACAAAGCTATCAAGGCCGCAGTTATCCGCTTTGCCATAGGATTACCGCAGTCATACTTGTCCTCATCACAAATGACAGTCAATTGCTTAGTGAAAGACTTAGTGGTGTTACAACTTCCCCTCTGGGATGATAAAAGATTCCTAGCAGCAGTAGGCATAGTGCTGCAGGATCCTCCGGAGGAATCCCGGATAGAAGAGGAGTCAGTCATGCCGGTGACATGGCCTGTAGGGCTACCTCCAATTGACGAGGAGTGACTTGCTGGTGTGGTCTTCAGCAGGGCCAGATTTAGGGGTCAGGCCAACCCTAGGCACAACTTTTTTGGCCACCCCCCCATTAGACATGGGGCATGCCAGGGGTTACATGCACAGTGTCAAGGGGAAGTTACAATGGACACTTCACTGTGCGGTAAAGGAGACAGCCAGACAGAGCAGTGGGAAACTTGGCTATCTCCGCACAGGTCCATCCGACTGCGATGGGGCTATTTCAAATGACTCGCAAGCCAATCAGGCAGTGGTGGCTCCTGAATGTTGGTGGAGCTACATAAGGTTTATTTCATTTTAATAACAAATCCTGCTCAGTGCTGTCTCTGGACAGACTATGATTGGATATTTGGGGGTAATATTATGGGGGAGACAACGAACAAATAATACCTGCGGTGATCGTGACTACTACATGTGGCACTGAGGTATAAAAGTGTTTTTTCGTGACCACTGTTAAGGGTACTATAATACATACTGCAGGCATAGTTACTTTTACAATGGGTACAGGGAGATACAATTAGGGCCCAGGGCCCTTTCTTCTGGCTTAAGATAAAACCCATGACACTGTAGGGTCCCCACCATCAGGTCACTTCCAGGAGGGAAGGGGAGAAAGAAGGTCCCAGGCAGAGGAGGGGCGGACCAGCGGGGAAACAGGTACTCAGTTACATGCTACAGACCGTGCACAGCTGCTGGCCCCAGGAGAGCACCTCAAACGGGTATCTAGTGACACTTTAAGCAGACAAAAGGGGCCAAGGCCATCCTCCACAGGCAGTCAGTTAGCCAGGCAGTGAGCCTGGGGGTGAGGATGGGGAATCTGGAACATAACCACATTTCCGGCTTCTCACTGTATCAGGTCTTCTGTGTCCGGCACCTGTCAACAACTTTATTATACTCCCCACGTACACAGTAACCCCATTATAAAGGGAAGAGGAGAGGCTTGCACATGGAGCAGCGGCATCAGCACTGATAGCGTTGCTCATTCCGGATCCCGCAGCTTCATACTGCTTCCTCCCGCCACTCTGTTTCTCCACAGAAATAAAGTAAATCCTTGTTTGCAGCTGCAGAGTATGTCCCCCATCGCTGTATCGGCCCAATACTGCAGTCCCTGATGGTGGCACCGGCTGCCGCCCGTAATAGGTGCCACCCCGAGGCCCGTGCCTCACGGGCCTAGTGACACCCTTGGATATAACAGGATCAAGGGATTTAGGTGTCCCTGGGCTGCTTACGGTCCTAGCCACAGTTTCTGAACTAAACAGTGACTTATGAACTAACTTCAGGTGATCCATAAGCCTAGGTGGCACACAGCCTTTGCCCTGCTTATTGCAGCTTTATATTAGCTACATATGGCGAGACAATTGGTATCCGGACCTGGATAAAAATTATTCCAGACCAAACAGGTACATTTTTGGGACTTTTGTCCAGGCATGGCAACGGCCTTTTGCATCCCATAGACAACAACTGTCTCGCCTGGTGCCTCATTTAAGCACATCACAATCAGCAGCATCCTTCTCGTCAACATCAAGATCTTCCTCCTGGTGTACAACATTGACACCTTCAATCTCAAAATCAGGAACTGGACTGTGGGTTATCCTTCCAGCATATACAGAGGGCGTACAAATGGTGGAAGAAGCCACCTCTTTCCATACAGTGATGGGAAGGTCAGGCATCGCAACTACCAACACTCTTGGACTCTCGTGGGGATTTGTGATACCAAGTCTTTAGAAGGAACAGTTGTTTGCTGAGTTTTTAATGATGGGATTAGATCTTGTAAAGCTGAACCACTAGTCATGAACATAGGCCAGGGCCTTAGCCATTCCTTTGCCACTCCTTGTCGTAACTGGAATATTGGCAAGCTTATGTTTCTCCTTAAATGATTTACAGTTATTTTTTTTCTTCAAGTCAATGATCTTGGATTTTACATGTTCTCTATGATGACATTGGGCGTTGGCAGACGACGTTACTGGCATTTCATGTTCTATATCATAACAAGTGGCAGCAGCTTCAGCACTAGGAGGAAGTGGTTCTTGTTCTTTCACTATTTTATCCTCCAAACTTTGGTTCTCCATTATCTTTCTGGAGTATCACTGGACTGGACTTATGCATCAATATCACTGGACTGGACTTATGTAGCAGGATCAATGGACTTTGATGGCAGTATTACTGGACTTATGCAGCAGTACCAATGGACTTTAATATCAGTGTTACTAGCCTGGACCTATGCAGCAATATCACTGTACTGGACTTATGCAGCAATGTCACTGCACTGGACTTATGTAGCAGTATCACTGGACTGGACTTATTCAGCAATATCACTGCACTGGACTTATGCAGCAATATCACTTCACTGGACTTATGCAGCAAATATCACTGCACTGAACTTATGTAGCAGTATCACTCGACTGAACTTATGTAGCAGTATCACTGGACTGGACTTATGTAGCAGTATCACTAGACTTTAACGGCAGTATTATTCGACTTGTGCAGCAGTACTAATGGACTTTAATATCAGTGCCACTGCACTGGACTTACACAGCAATATCACTGCACTGGACTTATGCAGCAATATCACACTGGACTTATGCAGCAATATCACTGGACTTTAACGGCAATATTACTGGACTTATGTGGCAGTACCAATGGACTTTAATATCAGTGCCACTGGACTGGACTTATGCGGCAACATCACTGGACTTACGGACTTATGTAGCAGTGTCACTGGACTGGATTTATGTAGCAGTATCACTGCACTGGACTTATGCAGCAAGATCACTGTACAGCACTTATGCAGCAAGATCACTGGACTTAAACGTGCCAATGGACTGGACTTATGCAGCAATATCACTGGACTATACACACAGTATCACTGGATTGGACTATGCACACAGTATCACTGGACTGGACTATACAGCAGTATCACTGGCACTGGACTATACCACACTTTCACTGGACTAATACAGCAGATAGCACTATCACGGGACAAGACCACACTACTGGACAAAACAGCACTATCACTAGACTGGCAGGTGGGCAAGCAGGCAGGAGGCCAGGATGTGCGGCTTCTTCACTTTCCTAGACTGGAGTGAAGATGCTGTCCGGCCGCCCACCCCTTTTAAGAGTTCGGATCTTACGAGGACCGGAGACCCCTCTCCGAGTCTGTGCGGGAATTCCCTAACGGGCTTGGGGCACCAGTTCAGATTGGGGGTGTCCCGATGCTCCCAATCCAAACTCACGCATCCCTAATATAATTTAATATAAATGATTATATTATTGACTTTAAAAGATCTGTGAAATTCTGGTATTGTCAAATTATGCTTTTTACATGTTTCAGTTATGACTGTTTTAGTGACTCTTCCTAATATAATTTGGTCCATAAATCTTAGTACATGTTACATGTTTAAGAATTTATTGCTGAACAAATGCTGGCCTGTTTAACTCCAAATCAGTAAATCTGACATTTATTTTCTTGTGAGGCTGAATATGCCGAGGGACGACAGCTGCAAACGTGCGGATGAACCATGCAGAGCCAAAGGATATTCATGTTTTGCTTTCCCAGTGAGTGACCATCTTAACATTGTACTTAGTGATCCTTCTTGTGTGGCCTTGCTCTTTCTAAAGGACTGAGACCATTTTCCAGCAAAAACAATAAATACATTGGAAAAATATGAATTTTAAGTGATTTTATCCATATTAAGTAGGGGTGTGCCTCAGGCACTTTTTGTGTTTCGTCTTTTGGGTCTGTATCTCCAGCCATGTTTTGGATCTGGATCTGTTCCAAGACACCACCATTTTCATGTTTTGAGTTTTGGATCTGGATTGAAAAAACAAAACAGAAAAACGCTAAAATCGCTGAATTTGGGGTGTTTTTTTTATTTGCTACTATGCTATTATTAACCTCAATAACAGTAATTTCCACTCATTTCCAGTCTACCCTGAACACCTCACACCTCACAATGTTGTTTTTAGGCCAAAAGGTTGCACCGAGGTAGCTGGATGAATATGCTGACACAAGTAGGTGGCACAAACACATGACCCATCTAGGTGTGGCACTGCAATGGCAGACAGGATAGTATACATTTACAGGAAAGAAAAGACTGTCATTTTTTGTGGCGCACTAGGAATATTAAAGAAAAACAATTGTAAAATGTAACTTTTAATAGTATCTCATTTTAAAAGAACTGCGACATATAAAAAAACATTGACCATAGGAGGTACGTGAAAAAGTAGGAAACTTTTTTAAAAAAGGGGATATAATCCTCTTATGGTGAACCCCAATATACCTTCCCCTATATTGATCGGTTAAGGCGTCTTATATTATGTATCCGCTCTCCTGCAGAGGGCTGTATGGTATCACTGTTATGATCTATAATTTATTCACACAAGTCCTCTGGCAGTAAGTCACTTAATACCCACTATGTGAGACCATTCAATTTCGGGTAAGTGCTCTCATGAGGCAATAGAGATATCAGCGAGTGGTGCTACGTGTGAATCACACGCTATCTTAGTCAGCGTCAATTACCGTAAATTATTGTAATAAAATTACATATCCATCTCTGCTTTTATAAAAGAAATTACATCACAAATTGGATGTGTAACATTTTTCTTATATTATCAGTTTTACGTTTTCAACCACTCTCTTAGAGTCATTAGAGGGGAAAATGTGTGGAAGAAACAGTGGTACACCAATTCTCCTTTATTAAAGTCTGGACTTATACCGTTCGTCCCTAGCCCCAGTATTCTGGTGTGCTGGGCAGACTTTGTCTGGAGAGTTGTACAGATACAGGGGTATTAAATGTCTGCTCCCCAAGTATCCTTAATTAGGGCGTATCCACTGTTACCACACAAGTAGTATGAAATGCTGTTACCACATAATTTTTACTGACAGTGTTAATAAGTGTCAAGCATCGTAAAAGTACTGATAAGAGATTTTATTCATAGTTCATGCCACATAACGTTTTACTATTGCCGCATATGTATTGTATTTGCAGAAGTTAACCGTTCAAAATTGTTTTTCAATCAGAGAACACTTTCTCTTTATGTAGTGACCGTCTGTGTTATACTGCATGAGACCATGGTTTAACGGTAATGTTCGCGTCTCTTAGTTTGTCAATGCTGACAGTGTGAGACCGCTCGCTGCTAATCTGTGTGCGCACACGCCGGCATCTGAGGGGGAATCGAGGTCAGTGAGAATGACACTTCGATTCTTAAACCCTTTCCGATCCGTGTATTGCGTTGCTACACATTATAGTCAGGGTTGATCGCGCTCGGTGTCTGCACTTCCGTGCTCCGTACACCCTGCTTCTCTGAGTACGTGGTCAGGGTCTGACTCCACGTCTCTGGCTAAATGCCTCTCAATGCCTCTGTATCGCGGATACCATGCGCCCTCTAAACATTTACAAAATACATTTCAGTGGGGAAGGGATATTGGGAGATTACACACTCTGAGAGTGTCTGGTCGACGCGCGTGTCGCCTGTACCAGCTTCATCAGGACCAACCAGGTAGCAGCCCGGAAGCCCCTTAAATACCCACCCCTCCTGCATATTCATGAGTGCAGGTAAGGGTGTGTCATCATGTCTGTTAATTCTGGATTGGTTGTTACTTTTTCTCTCATAGGTTTGGGGAAATCACCCTATCTACTCTGTCGGCAGAATTAACCCCTGCCCAATTTTGTATGTGTTTGTAAGAAAACAATTAAGGGTCAAGCACTACTGTGGAGCAAAAAGAAAATGAAGGAAAAAAGAAAGAAAGAAGAGAATTTAATAATAGTATTGCACTCGTGTGATGTCCTTTCAATTATATGTATTTGATTTCCACTAAATCGTTTACATAGTAAAAGGCTAAATATCAGAAAAACGGGAAAGATTTCTTTAAATATTTTTAGATGTTTTAAATTTTATTTTAACTAAAAAAGAGAATTTTATTTTTAATTTTGCAGGAAGTGTTTCTCTTCACTGCACACCTGGGCTATATCTTGTGTTGTATTATTAATTGTCTTATCATGCGGTATACTTGCATAGGAACATAGTTGATGAGAAATGAAATCTACCATCTGCTTATATGTATTGTATAAATACCGCATTGCTGATGAAGGATAGATATTAATTCTGTATTTTAATAGATAGGTAGGACAGGCGGAAATCAAACTGGAGAAGTGGCTGCTTGATTTTTGATGTATACTCTATTTATGTACGGGAATTACCGCTTACAATTTATACTTAGTATCCTGGATCTATTACTTATGTACATTATTGGCAGCAGGGAATGACATATTAAGGATATTCATTGATGGATTTCTGATTGTATTCCAAGCTATTGTTATGTGAATAAAACAACACGTGAGGTGAATAAATTCATATAGTGAATAATTTATAGTTTATTCGTGATTAATTAATAATAAAGTGTTATGTGATATCATAATAGATTCACATATGTATGCATGAATATGCATCCATATGTGCATAGACACACGCACATATATATAATTCCATAAATAAATACTTCAATGAAGGACGGGGGAAAGGAGAAGGTGAAAACTGTGTAAGTGCAAAACGTAAATTTATAAAAACCGTGCTAAAATAGTGAATAACTAAAGGAGAAGGGAAAATGGACGGGACTGATGTTTAAATTATTACATTTTTGTATAGGTGAAAATACTAAGGGGTTAAAATAAATTGTGTCAAAACTAATATCGGATATCAGTTTTACTTGATCCTTCTAGTTGCCTGCTAGTGTTTCCTCTCTAATTTCGTAATCCTGGCTTAAATCACAGGAACACTGTATAATTATTTTCCTCGTTTAAACCATTTGGGGACATGGTATTCATGAGGAATATTAGACGTGTCTCCTGTTTCAGCAATTCCCTATCCCAGTCACCTCTCCGGATTCCCATCTCAACTTTTAGCATTCCAAAGGCTCTTAGGCCATTAGCCTTGCCCTGGTGATGTCGCATAAAGTGTTTGGCGACCGGAGTCAGAGTTTTGAACCTAGCTTGATCCTTCTGGGCATTTTTGATGCTGAGGAGATGCTCAGACAGTCTAACTCTCAGGGATCTTCTTGTTTTCCCTATGTAGTGTTTACCACAGGGGCACTCCAAATTGTAGATAACCCCTGTGGTGTCACATGATATGTATTTTTGTATTTTCCATACTTTTTGGAACCTATCTGTATAGGATTCAGTGGTGCACATGTAAGCGCATACTCTACACGTGCCACATCTATAAGAACCCTTTTTATGATGAATAGGTCTGGTCTCTTTCTCTAGGTGACTCTGGACTAGTATATCTCTGAGATTACTACTTCTCCACCAGCTAATGTCAATTTTGTCTCCTAAAATATCATCAAGATCTTTGTCTGTTTTTAAAATATGGATATGTTTGTTCAAGGCTTGTTGCACCTCCCGCCACTCCTTGCAGTAGGTGCCTATGAACCTCACTTTTCCTTTTGAGCTATTTTGTTCTTGGGCACGAGAAGTTGCTCTCTATTGCATTTGGCTGTCTCTTTTCTTGCTTTTAATAGGGCTCGATTGGGGGGGGGGGGGCTACGGCGGTGCGGGAGTGAGCGTGTCGGAGGAGTGAGCTCCCTGGGCAACATACATCCGTATTCCCATGCCGTCTATCTGATGAGCCCGGGACCGGCCAGCAAGCATAATTAGCGGCACAACACACATCACCCACCAGGCTACTAGCCATTACCTGCCGGATCTATTGATTTGTGGCGGATCAGTCGCTGCCCGTGGGAGCCGCTGCCGGGAACAGAGTACTTCTGTCCAGCGAGCAGTACAGCGTCCTACTCCTTCCCCCTTCCTGCCGCTCGAGCGACACGTGACCACACACCCGTCTGACGCATCTCCGGCGGTGAGAGAGCCTGGAGCGCGGCGTCTGGTGATTTTCCCGGCCGTGCAGCGTTTGGAGGAGAAGACGGTGAGAGCGTCTATCCTCCCCATCCCTGGCGGTCGCGGTGTATGTGACGCGGCATCGCCTGAACAACGTGGAGTACCAGAGGCTGAACTATTTGGGAGCAATCGCACCTGACGGACCCTGCTCTCTGCCTGCGGACACAGGAGTCCTATCAAGGTGGTAAGAGAGTACCCCTCTCTCTGAGTATACCGCGCCAGCACCCGCTGGGGGAAATAATTAAATAAACTTACCTGTCGGAACTGTGATCCTGGGTTTCAACCAGCCCTAGGTGGACACTACAATCGAGAGGGGCTGAGAGAGGGCCCCCCGTCCCTGGACAAAGTCTAACACCTACCGCTGTACTAACTTGGCTAAGCGGTGTTTCTATATAGCCATCCGTTTTTGTGCTGCCACAGACTGAATAGCAAATCTGCTCTAATAGACTTGCAGCAGCAAAGCAACAACTGCAGCTGGAATCACCATAAAGGATGATAGGAATCCCATGAAATCAGGACAGAGCAGTGTTGGTCTTCAGGATCTGAGAGAAGACAACAACCCCTTAATCAACAAACAAGCACCCTTATGCCTGAACACTGGTAACAAGCCGTGGCTCCATTAAGAACCTTAACATCAGATTGGTGCAGTATAACTTTTCATTTCTAACTTATTTATTGTGTTGTCTGGACTTACACTTGATCCGGCCCCATGTGTGCGAGTGAAGGCGCTGGATGTACAGTGGTTGTGATGGACTGTATTGAATAAAGTATTTAAGTGTTGGGACTGCACCACCACCCCCACAGCCCACGTCTGCAGCAGGATAAGGGCACAGGAAGAGTCAGTCCTTGACGGCCCAGATAGAATATAGAACAACTGAGCATCTGTATTGCAATTGTACTGCAATTGTACTGGACTGTTGAATATTGGGCATAAGCCACCTGCACAGTAAACAATTGGGGCCAGGAGTGAGTAAGGGCACCCTCCCGGCAGGTTCTGGGACACTAGGAGGAGAAGGGGTAAAAAATCTTTCTAGGATAAATTAACGTAATAAGTAATCCCAATACTACCTACCGTGAAAATGGGCAAAACAGGAACGACCTCGGCTGCGGCACGTTTGGAGAGGTATGCCCGAGCACAAGGGGGGAATACTTTACAAACCCCCACCTCAACCCCACACTCCACTCCCTCCAAAAGTAAAAGTCCCCCGCCGGCACCTGAAATTACCCTCCAGCAAGTACTGGAGGCAATTAACACCTCAGAGCAGCGGCTGTCCGAACAGATAAAGGGGGTCCAAGAGGAAATTGCTTCCATTAAAGGCGACCTTAAAATCACGACTGAAAGAATTACCGTAGCCGAGACTCGGATTTCGGCGCTCGAAGACGCCAATAATCAATGGGCCAGTAAGGTGAACACACTATCCCAACAAGTAACAGATATTAAATCCAAAATGTTAGACGTTGAGGGCCGATTAAGGAGAAACAATTTGAGATTCGTGGGCATACCGGAAAAAGAGGAAGGGTTGGATGCCCCTAAATTTATATTGGATTGGATGAGTGCAGAATTTGGGCGAGATGCATTCTCCAAGCAATTTGCGATAGAACGGGCACACAGAGTGCCATCCAGGCCATTCCCACCCGGGTCCCCTCCAAGGACATTGATAGTTAAAATTCTGAATTTTCAGGACAGAGACATGATTCTACGTCTAATACGCCACAAGGGGCAACTGGAATATAACGGGACTCGTGTTTCTGTATTCCCAGATTTTGCACTGGAAGTGCAGAAAGAAAGAGCAAGATTTGCTGAAGTGAAAAAACGTCTTAGAGAAAAAAATTTGAAGTACTCTATGGTGTTCCCCTCTAAACTTCGGGTGATACATAATGATGAGACACTATTTTTTCAAAATCCACTTGAAGCCGCTAAATGGCTAGATAAGCACACACCCGGGTCCAGACAGCTGGCAGAGGGATAGGCCATAAAATAGAATAATGGCTGAACCAGGGAGCTCCCCGCAAATTGGTGGCCAGTTACTTTTTGTTTTTTAAGCCCCCAAGGTATCGGGTAGAGCTCAGCTTTTGATTTCCTTTTTTTTTTTTTTCGTACGGGGGTGGGTGGGATTGGGGGATAAAGGTATGCCTAGGGATGGGAGGTATACAGGGAGGGGGGGGGGAATAATTGAGGGGGAGGGGGGAAATGTAGGTTATCATTTTGTTTGTTGTCTGTTTGTTTATGAGTTACAACTGATTGAAAGCGAGAAGCTGCTGCGTTGGTTTACTGGGTATAATCCATGGCCGACCCGCCTTGCGGAGGAGGGGGAAATTGGGGGGCACCCCCTAACGGATAAATGACTGTGAAGGTACTAACCTGGAATGTCCGGGGACTAAATGAAAAAATAAAACGGTCCTTAGTAATAAATCAACTGAGAAAATACGGACCAGACATCATTGCGCTCACTGAGACCCACCTGACAGGTGGGAAGCAGATGGCTCTGAAAAGACCATGGGTCGGATATGTATGCCATACCTCTTTCTCCTCCTCAGCAAGGGGGGTATCATTATTGATAAAAAAATCTTTGTCTTTTTCATGTAATAGGAGCTGGGTAGACCCAAACGGCTGTTATATTTTTATCGATTGTATTATTAACGCAGTACAGCTTATTATTTTGTCCATCTATATCCCTCCCCCTTTTTCTTTTAATATCCTGGTAAAAGCTACTGAGTTTATGGCAACAGCCCCCAAGGCCTCAGTTATATGTATGGGCGACTTTAATAATACGTTAGACCCCGATTTAGATAGGTGGAGTAGTGGTGGAAGGAGTAAACCTAGGAGTAATAAAGACTTCACAAACTTTGTAGAAAATATAGGCCTGGAAGACCCTTGGAGGTTGAGAAACCCCTCTTCCAGGCAATTCTCATGTTTTTCTGCCTCCCATCAGGCATTTTCTAGAATTGACCTGATTCTAGTCTCCAAAGGTCTCACCCCCCAAGTCCGGAAAATAGAGTACAAACCCAGAGGAATATCGGATCACTCGCCGGTATACATGGAAATATCTCTGGACTATGACAGGGGATGTAGCTTTTGGAGCTTCAATCCAGAGTGGTTAAATAGAGTTGGGGCGAAACTGGATTTGGAGGATGAATGGAAGGAGTTCTGGGTACTAAATAAAGGGTCAGCGAAGGCTCCCATATTGTGGGATGCCTTTAAGGCCTACCTGCGAGGCACTTTAAAAAAAAATATTGCCGAAATTAAAAGAGAAAGTCGAGCTAGGATACAGGAAATGGCAGATAACAGCGTAGCCAAAGAAAAAGAATATCTGGAGAAAAACACAGACCTAACATACCAGGATTGGCAAAAAGCACAACAGGAATGGTTAGACGCAATAAAATTAGAAAATCTAAAAAATATGCAATATAGAACACAAGTAAACTATACGACCTCTGATAAAGCAGGGAAACATCTTGCCTTTTTGGCACAAGCAGAACAACCATCTAAAACTATTAGTATGATAGCGAACGAAGAAGGTGAGGTGTTATATAAAACCGCCGAGATATATACTACCCAATCCCGTAAAAATTTAAGAGAAATTGAGGAATACCTAAAGACAATCCATCTCCCGGTATTAAAAATAGAGGCATACAATGACCTAGAAGCCCCATTAAAAATTGAAGAAATAACCCAAGCCATTGCAGACTCCCCTAATGGGAAAGCCCCAGGAGTTGATGGGATCCCAATAGAGATCTATAAAAAATATATTAAAACACTAGCCCCCATGCTTTTAGAGACCTTTGAAAATTCATTTGAGGAGGGCGTTGTTCCATTATCAATGACAGAGGCCAAGATAGTGGTAATACCAAAACCCGGAAAAAATGCGAAAGAACTAGAGTCCTACAGACCAATATCCCTGATCCCATCGGAGGCCAAAATATTGGCCAAAATAATGGCAAAAAGGCTGAACCGATACATCCATGGGCTGGTACACCCGGACCAGTCAGGCTTTATGCCTGGGAAAGAAACCTCTACGAATATAAGACGGTTGTATACTTACTTGCAGACGGGAGAAAATGATGATAGCAAACCGGTGGTAATATCGATTGATGCCATAAAAGCCTTCGATACTGTAGAATGGTCATACTTATGGGCTGTACTAAGATCATTTGGGCTAGGACCAAAATACATTAAATGGATCCAACTGTTGTATACCACCCCGACTGCTCGGGTTGCTGTCAACGGGTGGACTTCCCCGGCATTCTCCCTCTCGAGGGGAACAAGGCAGGGGTGCCCGCTTTCCCCTGCCTTGTTCGCTCTCGCGATTGAGCCCTTGGCCTGTAAAGTGAGACAGCATATAAAAACCATGGCCAGACCCCTGGGAGGTCTGAGAAATGGGATCTCACTATATGCTGATGATCTCCTGATTTATCTAGCCGACTACACAGTATCCTTTGGGGATATGATGGAAAAGCTCAGGGAATATGGGGAATTTTCCGGATTCAGAATTAACCAGACTAAATCGGTTATTTTCCCGGCAGGTCCCCCGTACAAATACCAACCTTACCCCCCCCTACCAATTCAGTGGGTAACATCTTTTAGGTACTTGGGTATTGAGGTTTCTTGGGAACCTAAGGACTTTGAAAAACTTAATATCCAACCGATATTTGACTGGCTGGGTAAAAAAATTAAAGCATGGAGGAGGCTCCCATTGATAGTAACCGGAAGAATAAACCTGGTAAAAATGGTGGTCCTCCCCAAAATTCTTTATGTGGTCAAGCAATCCCCAATATATTTGGCAAAAACGATGTTTAGAAAATTGAACAGTATTCTGGCCTCGTTTGTGTGGAATAACGCCCGCCCCAAAATTAAATTGAGTAACTTGATGAGGGAGAAAGATGATGGTGGGCTGGGTTTACCAGATTTTAGGAGATACTACATGGCAGCTCAATTGTCTCATCTAAGACCATGGCTCTATCAGGAAGACCAATGCACAGAAACAGTGAACACCTTAATATCATATTCGACTCCAGAATCTTGTCCAACACAGAGAATTCTACAGGGAAAAAAGATTAAGACAGATCCCCCCCTGATAATCCAAGCCATTACAATTTGGCAAGAAACTAACAAATTATTAGAAGTTAAATTTATAGACACTGATTACTTCTTGGAAGATTACCTTACAACTAATGAATCAGAGACGCTGCAAATTAAAACAGCATGGTACCCCCATGCTGTGACCAAACTTAGTCAAATATTTGACTCTGCAGGAATCAAATCATTCACACAGTTGAAAGAGGAATTTGAACTACCCCAGACCTTCTTCTTTCGCTATCTTCAATTGAGAAGTGCGATACAGGCCAAAAACGAAAATAAAATCCTGGTATTTGGCGAAACTCCGCTAAAATTAATACTAAAATCAGGCAATAAATCAAAGTTAGTATCAAGAATATATAAAATACTAGGTAAAAATATACACAAGGACGAGTTAAGGGAATTAAAGGGGAAATGGGAAGAGGACCTTGGGGATATAAATAGTGAGGAATGGGAAAGGGCTAAATCAGCAATACACAGCACCACCAACTCACTGCGTGTTCAATTGACACAAGTATATATTCTCCATAGATCATACCTCCCAGCTACAACGTTAGCGAAATTTTCAGGGCATATCCTAGCAAAATGTCCAAAATGCAAAGATCCCAACGGGACATTCTTCCACTTAATATGGAACTGTCATAGAGTCGCAGAATTTTGGGGAAAAGTGAAAGACACTATAGCGAGTACAGGGATTACTAAGAAACTCCTAACCCCAAGATGTTGTCTATTGGGGATGGTAGACGAAAGAACAATGGGTTTTGAAAAAACGTATATTCTTAACTTATGTGCAATAGCAAAAGTGATAGTGGGAAGAAATTGGATGGCCAAGAACCCCCCAGAATATAACAGTTGGAAGTCATTGGTTAACTTTACTATAAAGCAAGAAAAGTATATATATTTAAGGAATAACACTTTAGTTAAATTCAACCAGATTTGGCAAGGATGGATAAACTCCATACACTATAAGGAATGAAGGGGAAAAAAATAAAAAATAAAAATATAACAAACACAGGAAAATAAAAGCACTTAAATAGAATGATATAAGCACTTTTATTATAAAATATGACAAATAAATACACTAAAAAGATTGCACGATTCAAAATCAAAAGAATTAGAACAAGGACAGTCACGCTATTAAGTCACACTATTAAGGGCAATATAGGAAACCCTGGGCTTTAAGGCCACACGAGTAGAAGGGCACTGAAGGGAAAAAAAAAAAAAAGGGTATAACAATTTAGAAACTCACAAGGCGCACGAGAGGTGCTCCTCTTTCTTGCTTCCTGTCGGTCACGTGGGACAGATAATAAGCACTTCCAAGAACAAGCGTAGAAACCAATGACCAACTCTTAACACACGACTCAAGCATGTAGAAAATACAAGTTAATATCCATTTCCTCTACCGTAAAAGACTCTGTAAATATTACAGCGAATAAGTAAAAAACATTATGTAGCAACCCTGTTTCCTGTGTACCTGAGGAGAACCACTCCGTCAGGTGGATAGCAATATAATTTTAAATGGATAAGTAAATAGCGTGGCAGCTAACGAATAATTAACAAGGTATTAGAGGGTAAACACTCGATCTCGATGTTGTAACTCCAATGTATTTTTATTTATTTTTTTGTTGTTTTGTTTTTCTTTTATTAATATTATTGTTTGTGATCAATGTATTAAGTATGTCTTTTATATTGAAAAACCCAATAAAAAGTTTAAGATTAAAAAAAAAAAATAGGGCTCGATTGCTGTAGCCTCTATTTTTTAATCTCTGATCCAGTTGATCTGCTCTTTCTTTATACACCGCTGATTTAGAACAATTCCGTTTTGTTCTTAAATATTCCCCTTTAGGGAGACCCTTCAACACAGGGGGGAAGTGTGCACTCTCTCGATGTAATATAGAGTTCGTTGCAGTACTCTTACGGAAAATGTCCGTAGAGATTGTTCTGTCTGTTTCCACCATGATCCGGAGGTCGAGGTATTCCACCTCTGTTTGACTCATGTGGTGGGTCAATTTGAGGTTTAAGTGATTGGTATTCAACTTGTTGATGAACTGTGTAAATAGATCCCTCTCACCTTCCCATATGATGAGAAGGTCATCTATATAGCGTAACCAAAGTAACACATGTACTGTGTATATCTCGTTGTCATCAACAAAGACCCTCTCTCTCTCCCACCACCCCAGGTACAGGTTCGCATACGTGGGGGCACAAGTGCTCCCCATCGCAGTCCCCCGTACCTGGAGGTAGAAGTTGTCCTCACATACGAAATAATTCTTGTTAAGAACAAAATGCAACAATTTCAATATAAAGTCATTGAGTGGCACATCTCGGCCCATGCTCAAAAAGTACCTGGTCGCCTGTATACCAGCATCGTGTATGATGCTGGTATACAGGCTCTCCACATCACATGTGACCAGCCACGAGTTCTGGTTGAGTGTGATACCTTGCACCTTGTTCAAGACATCCATTGTGTCCAAGACAGGATAGTAGTTTGAAAAACTGTGCCAAAAAGGGTCCAAAGAGCACATAATGCGAAGAAAATAGGAGGCAAGATATAATTGTCATTGGATCCTCCCACCCACCCTTATGTTGTATTAACAGGACATGCACAGTTTAACAAACCAATCATTACTGTGAAAGGGTCTCCCACAAATGTGACTGAAAATTTTTTTTGTTTGGACCCCCACCACAAAAAGAGGTGCAATATGAAATTGTCCTACATAAACAGGACATGCAGTGTTTAACAAACCATTTCAGCCACAGGCTCTGCCAAAACTGTAGCTGAAATAATTGGTTTGTTTGGGCCACCACAAAAAAAAAAAAAAAAGAGTTGCTCTGTCTGGTGTATAAGCCCAGGGTTGATGCTAAGTCTGTTGTATAAGCCCAGGGGTGCTGCTAAATCTGTTGTATAAGCCCAGGGGTGCTGCTAAATCTATCGTATAAGCCCATGGGTGCTTTGTACTGAAGAAAATGGAGGGCAAACAATAAAAGATCAGGAAAGGGACATAAGTGGGCGTCACAAACACCTGGCACATCTAGCAGTGGCACTGCAGTGTCAGACAGGATGGCAGTTTTAAAAACTAGGCCCGATTAGTGTGTGGTAGATACGATGAGAGAAGGAGCGTGTACGGAGAGCTGGGAGAACCGCATCAGCATGCAGTCAGCATCTGCAAAGTGGTACAATAGGAGGGATTATGTTTTCATTTAATTTTGCGTTAAAGATGGAAAATATCTTGTCTAGGAGGACCTGATAGTGTTAAACACTAAATGAAGTTGACCTGTAGCAGTCTATTGACCCCAATGGATCCAAACATAAACGGTTATAATGAAGAGTTTCCATCTTACACCTAGGGCCTTATTCTGGTTCATTCCCTCAGATGCGAATTCGGAAGGGGGACCAATGTTTTGCGCATGCACAGCAGCATTTCTGAGCATGTGTGTACTCTGGGTGCGTGCCAACTTGGTGATAAATCTGCTCGCCGAGTGCACGCTCTCAGCCTTGCAAGAGAGGGGTCAAGAGGGGTGTGGGGTGCTGGACCATTAGCATATGTGTATGCCCTGCGTTTCATAGGCATTCCCATTATAATGCGGTCGTGACGCATGTGCAGGGGGCGGACAGCTGACATAGCCAGATATCAGCTGCCCGCCCAATTCCTTTCCTTCTTCGACCATATGTACGAGTGGTCTACCCTCAAAAGATGGGGGAGGTTCCCACTGGCATGGGAATGGATGTTCATGTAACATCCATTCGCAAGCCTTGGAAACAAATTTGGTGTGCGAATGGGTGGTGCGGGGTAAGGGTAATTCACATGGTTCCATGCATGCTTCCGAGCGAATGAACCAGAATAAGGCCCTTAATGTAGTAATCCTAAAAAGATGTCTGCTGGACCTGAAACCCCAGAAAGTAGCATTAAGACATTAATGTGGAGTTGATTTACTGCAGTGCGTAAATGCACATAGCTCTGCGGATCTGACTTTGCCTCCCTCCTGCCCATTTGAGTGTGAGGGGAAACGTGTATAATTTACATTTTTCTGTCATATTCACATTTCAGTATACAGAATGGAGGACAAACAATAAATGATCAGGAAACAACAATTCCCACTAGTAGTGCTAAAGCTACTGGCACCAGTCATGACACTGACAACGTGCAAGTCAATCAACATTGTCTGCTCAGGCCGATGCACAATGTCACACGGGGGATGTAAAATCCAACAACCTACATTTAATAATAATTAATAACCCAAAACATTTTTAACTATGTACAGAGAAACGCAAATTTGGCAACATGCTATTTACAACAGGAAGTGGCAAGGAAAGGCTTGACCTATGTTCATGACTGGTCGTTCAGCTTTTCATGGAGCTTTTAAGCCCTCTTACCTCTTTAAAAATTAAAAAATAAATAAAGCTGTTTAACCCCTTCCCGACATTTGACGTACATGTACGTCATGGCCGGGATGTACTTCCCGACACATGACGTACATGTACGTCATGACTTCAAAGTGCCACCGCGTCTACAGACGCAGTGACAGAGGGAGGGTGTCTGCTGTCCCTGACAGCAGACATCCTCCCTCATTGCCCAGGGGGGGCAGCGATGCCCCCCGTCATGGGCGATCGCTGCGATTGGCTGTTCAAACGTGAACAGCCAAAAACAGCGTTTTAATGTGTGATGTGTAAAATTTAGACTCTGCTGCCCCCTAGTGTCCAAAAAAATTAAAGGAGCTTGAATTAATGATTTAAAAATAAAGTTTAGATATGGTCTATGTTAGTTATTAACTATTTTGAGTGGTATGATTATTTGTCTCACAAGCAGAAAATTTTACATTTTGCAAATAGCAAAATGTTCCATTTTTTTACGACATTTTGGTATTTTTCAAAAAAAAAAAAAACTCTATCGACCAAAATTTACCACTAATTTAAAGTACAATGTGTCACGGGAAAACAATCTCAAAATCACTGGGATAAGTAAAAGCAAAAAAAAAGTTATCCCCACTTAAGTGATACATGTCAGATTTGAAAAAAAGGCCTCTGTCAGGAAGGCAAAAACATGCTGCGTCGGGAAGGGGTTAAAGCACAGAAACTACAGTATTTGTTTGTACATTCAGATATCACAAATCCCCAAGCAGAGTCCAAGGGCGAAATGTAATAGGGGGCAATTTTTGGTCTAAAAATCGCATCAAATCGCATGTGCAAAAATCGAACATTTTGTGTTAAATTCTCAAATGTAATAGGGTGCAATTTTTTGGCTTACGATTTCACTTCACATGCGATTTTGAGCGATTTTTAGTCATGAAAATGTGCGATTTAGCAAAAATGTGCGATTTTGTGTAAAAAAAAATTGCCTGGGGTGCACCCTCCTGAGCATAACCAGCCCCGGGCTCCTTGAGCTGGACATGGTTCCAAAAATACGGGGGACAAAGAGCGTAGGGGTCCCCCGTATTTCTGAAACCAGCCCCGAACTCTTGGACCGGTCCTGGTCCCAAAAATACGGGGGGGGGGGCAAAAAATCTGGGGGTTCCCCGTATTTTGAAACCAGCACTGGGCTCCAACAGCCCGCAGTGTCATGCCACAGCCGGGGGACACTTTTTACATAAGGTCCCCCAGCCATACCATGAGCACCGTGGCTGGTCAGCCTTGGACGGGGACGGGGCATGCTGGGACTTGTTGTTTGCCTGGTCTGTGCTACTGTACATTTGGACTCTACAGTACTGTATAAAATGTTGACCTGTGAGGAGTATAGTTCTGCTTTACATACTTTGGAACCAGGGCCGGTGCTAGGGTGTCTGGCGCCTCCCTGCAAACTGAAATGTTGCGCCTTCCCTTCCATAGCCCATAAAGGGACAGCTTATGCTACAAAAAAAGGTTTTGTTAGCTTACCTCTTCCCTGTTTGGTGGCAGAGTAGCATAGTGCTGTGAAGTAGCACTAATGGGTGTCGGGGGTCAGGACAGCGGCAGAATTAGATTTTTTTTTAAAACACTGGCCTGCCCTCTGATTGACTGGCTGAGAGAGCTCAGGCAATCAGAGGGCCACCCAGTGTTTTAAAACAGGTTTTTTTTTTTTCAAATTTTGCTGCTGCTGGTGACCCCCACCGCCTGCTAGTACTACTTAGCAGCCCTACACCACTCTACCGCGTCTTTAAATTAAAACTGTGCATGCGCCGGTATACAGCATCCCCTGCGAACACTACCCGGTGCATGCGCAGTTTTAATTTGAAGACGCCGCAGATCAACAAGCGATGCCAAACATGGAAATCTGCGCATGTGCCGGTGACACATCGCGTGTTAGGGAAACCGGCGCATGTGCAGAACACACAGCCAGGGAGGAGCGCACATCTGTTATGGGAGACAGCATATCCCCGTCGGGTGTGGATAACGCTCTTCCATAATGAAAACGTAAGGTATGATACATTCGGGCGGGGGGGGGGGAGCAGGAGGAGGCAGAGAGAGAGATGCAGAGAGAGAGAGAGGCAGAGAGAGAGAGGCAGGGGTAGGGGCAGAGGCAGGGGCAGAGAGATTGATAGCTATAGACAGACAGACATAAAAATGATAGCTATAGACAGACAGACATAAAAACAAACTTAGTCAGTCAGGCAGGCAGCTCCTCTGTAGGGTCCCGGGCCGTCTCTCTCACCACTGATAAGGCCACAGCTCCACACAGTGGGATCACATGGGGGCATCTAGTGGCTCCTAGCAGTACTGCAGAGCCTTCCTCTGCAGATCACATTCCTCTGCTCTGCCTCCCCCGACCCTCGTGCAGCACATTATCGGCGTGGGCGAGAGCATCATGTTACCGGCGCCTCTGTCTGTCATGCTGGCAGCAGGGTGCAGAGCAGGAAAAGCGCCTCTACTGGTCGGCGCCTACCTGCTTTGCATCCCTCGCTGAGTGGGTTGTGCCGGCCCTGTTTGGAACATCATTTTCTTTCTAATGAACATTACAATCCGTACTTGCAGAATAACTTGCGTTAAAGTACTGGAGTGTTTTGCAAAATGAGTTGCATGTTTATCACAAGTATTAAATGTGTTAGTGTTGATTAGAGTGTTTTATAGGCATGATGGGAAAGTATCTGATAACATGCAGAGAGTTTATATATGTATTTTATAACAGATTCTTATCACTAAATTGAAAGATTATATAGTTGTCTAAGTATACTGTTTGTTTAAGTGATGTGAGGAATAGCAGGATTAATGTAGTAGAACGTGTTTACATGCTCCACAGCTGGAAGTCCTCAATAAAAAATAAATAACGTATAGAAGATCCCTTTCCAAGGGTCAGAAAGCAACTATCTCACTGGGGAATGGCCTTTTTGCTAAGGCCCTATGCTGGGCAAAACCTGTCAGGGCTTTACATTTTGAGGACCCTAATATTTTCATCCCCTGTTGGAGAGTGACTGAACTGTTTGGAAGCTTTTCCGCATTTCCGCATATGTATTGTATCCTGAGCAACCAGCATTACCTGCTGCCCTTCCTCATCGTGTGCAATCAAATTGCATATTCATCCGGAGCCCAACCGACCGGCAAGCAGGAGAAGGCCATTCCCTGGTGACATAGCTGCGGTGACAGCGAATGGTGTAATTTAACACCACTATTTGATCAAACTATGGAAGCGCTATTGCCCAACCACTCGTTTGTGCCATCCACTGTGAGCGGTGCAATGTGCAGTGCACGGGGATACATTCGCAAATAAAGAATTCTATTGATCTGACTGCCCCTCTCCAAATAAAGGGAGGCCACAGCTCCCGACCTCCCAAGTTGGCATTAACCCTTTCAGGTCCAACGTCTAGCCAGGCTCAACAGCCTTAGTGCTAGTAGCAAATCCAGTGGTGAACCACTTTAAAATTAGAACATTAACATCGTTCAACATTCAATGTAGACCATTTTTATATATATATATAAAACACAATATGGTTCTGTCACTCACTGCATACTTGTGCTATCTGTCCCCGGTGCTTTCTGACCAGTAACTGCAGAGCCTGCAGTGGAGCTGCTGTATGTAGACGGTGATGCGGCGGCACTCGGTCAAATAAATCACACAGAAACGGCCTGATTGCCAACGTTTCAATGATCTCTCATTTTCGTCAGGGCAGCCCTGACGAAAATGAGAGATCCTTGAAACGTTGGCAATCAGTGTGTACACCCCCTATAGGGGGGTATTCAATCCCGGGTCCTGACTGTCAGAACATCCTGACAGTCGGGACCCTGGCCCGTTTTCGGTCCGCTCACCAGTTTATCGGCAGGCGGTCAATGTCCTGCCTGCCGATTGGCAAAAAGGGGGCAGTGGATTGCCCGACTGCTTTTAAAGAAGCTTTTTAAAAATTGTGGTGCGCTGCCTCTTCAGGGCTGTCAGGAAATACAGCATTGAATAGGCGCCTGGGACTATTTCCCCTGACGGAAATTGCGGTGTCACGATCTCAGGTACATTACGCTGGTCACCAGGCCGGGGATTGGCTAGACCTGACACAGGGGTGCCATAGGTGTTTACCAGTGACCCCTCCAGTTGGGATTTGGGCTTCGCTGCTATGGACATGCCGGTCGCGGTCCCCTGAGCAGGTTCCCCATGTGGCACTGGTAACCCCTTGGAAACAGGTAGCATGGATTCAGGATTACAAATAGTCATTTTAGCCGGGTCGTACACTGGTAGTCACGGAGCACAGTACACAAGGATCAGACAGGAGAATAGTCAGAAGGCAAGCCAAGGGCATCCACTGGTAATCACTGGGCACAGTACACGAGGATCAGGCAGGAGAGTGGTCAGAAGGCAGGCTGAGATCATACACAGGTAACCCATGTTTCACGGTACAGAGGGATTAAGCTGAAGGATAGTCAGGAAACAAGCTGAAGTCAGTATCTGGTGATCAGGAACACCGTAAAGTACAAGGGACGCTAGAGCAGGTTGTGAGCCTATACTCTGGCAGCCTCTGTCCGCCAGAGACTGCCTTTTTATAGGAAGCACAATAGGCTGGATACTCGCAGGTGCCTTAATCAATGAAGGCTGAGCATGGTCAGTTCACACAGAACTCTCCTGCAGGAGAGATTCACCAGGTGTTGTAACTAATCAGCAGAGCTCAGATCACACAGACTTTCCTGCAGCATGGAGTGGATCAGAAGCTGAAATCAGCATGCAGAGTTCAACCACACAGAGCTGTCAGCAGCATGAGACAGAGCCAGCAGGATTTTACAAGCAGGTAACACTGAATACTTGCATATTGTGACATGCGGTGGGGATTGGATACCCCCCTTAGTCTTCTCATGTGATTAGCTAACACAATGTACCATTAAAACACTGCAGTGATGGTTGCTGGAAATAGGCCTCTATACAGCTATGAAGATATTCCTTTAAAAACCAGACATTTGCAGCTATTATAGTCATTAACAATGTATAGAGTGTATTTCTGATTAATTTAATGTTGTCTTCATTGAAATAAACTGTGATTTTCTTGCAAAAATAATGACATTTCTAATTGAACGGTAGTGTACATTTCTAAAGGGTGCAGATTTTTGGTCAGTAAGAATAAAATCTATCATTGGAAAGACATGTAAATAGAATTAGTACCTGTCACACTGTTTTGAAGTTGAGGTATAAGATAACAGTGTTGGTGGGTGTTTTCCTGTTAATAAATGGGAATCTCAGCAGTCTCTTACACTAGAACAAAATACTAATCTGCTACTCCTGTTTCTACTCCCACTAATGAAATCTACAGAAATCTTATTAGAGGCCAATAAAATCCAGCAAAATACCCTGGTATTACAGTTTTTTAGATAACTTGAACATCAGCCATTGTAACTTAGGGTCTGAATCACTACCGCTTGCTAAGCAGTGGTCGTTCGCTGCTTAGCGAGCAGCTTAATGTCGTACATGGGGTGAACAAATGCCCGCCACCTGTCGCTCCGCCAATCCCCTCGTTAACATAGGAATGGATGTATATGCTGACACATTCATTCGCATGTGAGCGTACAGGGAAAAAAATCATTCAAGATTTTTACCCTGTTCACAAATAAGTCAATCTAAATGGACGTATTTGCCACGGAAATGTCCAAGAATGGGACGTGCGCTGACATCAGCCCCCCACCCCATGCAGGCTTCAACCCGCCTGCGTTCGCATGGGAACGCCCAGCGTTTTTCTGGCGTACCCACCATTTTCGTGGGCATGCCCAATAAACGTTGGGCATCCTTATGAGCCAGCCCCCTGTCCTCCCCTACCCGCCCCTCTCTGTGCGGAAGCCTCAGCAACTGTGATAGTGCACACAACGGCCCTGCGTATAATCGGCCATACACATGCTTTCAGACTCACCATCCAGGGGCGGATCCAACATGAATCAGACCCTCACAGGTAGTATTCTCATTTAGACACCAGTTTATGGTCCTTAACCCACAGACATTAGTAATTTCATTATACTGCAAAGAAGTAAATATACTGTATAACATTAATATCTGCCTACTACTGCCTCTAGTAAATACTTTGAAAGCATTTTACTGATTACTGATGACCCTTATTCATACCAGGTAAAACCATCACTACAAGAAGGTACAGATGTTTTACAGCTTTGAAACTTTATTATACTGGTCCCAGATGAAAATGCACTGAATGTCCTGTTTGCAAAGTATGCGTGGGTTGTATGTTAGGCTATCAGTAACATCAGTGCACATTGGGAGCGTGCATATACTGTATACTGTGCCACATATATTTCTCCCTGTCACTGCCTTCCCTTTTGTACTCTGCCATATTTACTGCCTTATATAGTAGAGCACAGCCATTTCAATGTGTGGAGCATTCTAATTTGTCTTCTTCAACATACAGATCTGTGGCACGCCACATACCTAAAGAGAGAGGCATGGGAAAAATAAACGGAGGTGGAGACATGGGTTTGGAATAGTATGTTTTAAAGACATGGAAATCCAGGTGGATAGTTGTCTTTACTTAATGTGAGGCAAGACACTCATTTTAAAATTACATCTTTTAGTAAGTACTATATTATGTTTTTTAACATAGTATCCATAGTATCCTGCTTAGTGCTAGAAAGACCTGTGACTACCTGCAATCCAAAATAAGTCCCTACATAGCGTCATTGGCTGGTGAGCTGAATGATATGCAACTGAAGCCCCACTTCATGTAAATATATATATATATATATATATATATATATATATATATATATATATATATATATATATATATATAGAGAGAGAGAGAGAGAGTGTATGCAGGAGACTTGGCACTATTCCAACCTGTGTCAACCTGGTCCTGGTACCACCAGAGCAGAGCCCAAAGCTCTGAACAAATACAGAAATCCCGTGGGTGGCACTTGGTTCCCCAAAGAGGGGAACCGAGTGCCACCCACGGGATTTATATATATATTGAGTACAATCGTAAGTTGGCGCCCCTTGTGTCGCTCTTCACAATTAGATCGATCAAGCCTTAAGTTAATTCACCCTAGCAAATAGAAGATAGTCCATATAACTTTACATGTTTATTAAAAAGTCTCTTATTCCACACAGTGGTAGCAGATATTCCAGACCTTTACAATTTTCATTGAGGTATTTCAGATACTTGGAAATAGTAGATGAGGATACCAACGCGTTTCGTCCCTTAATGGGACTTCATCAGGGGTTTACGGATCATAAGAATTATTACGGACAGCTTTCACAAGAAGAAACAATTGTTGTACAATTCAATCAGTGCCCGACCGAATTGGCAAGGCTCCAGGTAGGCTATGTGACGACAATGGCAGGTGGATCAGGGTCAGATTTATTTGAATAAGCATTCAGCGGTGGGTCCCATCTCACAGTTCAGCAACACCAGGTGCATCGTCCCAGTTTGTGCGGTACCTGGCGGCAGCCCTTCTATCCCCTATTGCAGGTGTTAAGAAGACTCCTTGGACTGATTAACTATGCAGCAGCGGTTGTGCCACAGAGCTCAATTTGAAGAGCAGCAGTGACACTTTGATCCTGCTGTGAACTAAAAAAGTTCTGCTGTACATCCAGGTGCCCCCTTAAGGCTTGGACCCTGGAGGGTGCCTCTGAGAATTACACCCCTGGGATGGTGGTATTTAGGATCCTCTGACTAGTGTGTGGCAGGCACAAACCTGTTTGCATTATTGATGATTAGTATTTTCTTTTGTATTGTATGGTGGTCATTGAGATGATTTCTGTATTATAAGGCAAGCACAAAAATATGTGGGACATTTTGACAATGAGTTTCAGTAACTCAACCATGTGATATGTTGCACCCAAATCAATGCACCATGAACAGGACAGATGAGTTTTGGTGGCTTTTAATAGTTACATCCGACCTGCTTTGTACATGAATCAGTGAGTGCAGGTTAAGTTTCCGCTCTGCGTTGCTGTTCTTTCAATATTCATCACTTTCAAGTATGCCTGTCACTTGTAACGAAATCATGCTCTAGTTAATTAATATATAAAGTTCTATTAATTAATGTATTACTTTATTCTGTGGCTTAATGGACCATGGTGGTCTACATCCATTACGCTTTGACTTTTCATATTGCCATATATTATATACATTTTGTGTAGGTGTCAGGGGCGTAACTAGAGATTTGTATGACCCATATCAAATGTTTGTAAGGACCCTTATATACCGACCAATAGTGATAAATGTATATAACTCATGTAACTTACACAGGACAGCTGCACCTATGGTAGTTCCTGCCATGGTTGGTGTTCTTCTACAAGCTTGGTTTGAACACTTTACAATTTTGCTGCAGATCTTTCATTTAGGGCATTGGTCTTCACTGTGGGCCTGTTTCAGACTCGATCGTTAATCTGTGAGTAGATAGCCCCCACCCAGACAGAGACAAGAGAAAATGCCCTCTGTAAATCTGTGAATGAATTACTAATTGCCATCCACTCACAAATCCATATGCAATTCCCCAATCTAAAGGTTTTTGCTGCAAATGTGAGTAGATCTGGCGCTTCCACTAAGTGACTGAGATAGGCTGAGCAAAGCCGGCACTGACATCAGACACTTACTGAAAATGTCTAGGCAATAAAACAGCAGGTGTCCACCATGAGACGCCAGCTTCCTGTCAGTCATACTTTGGCCACTTCGCGTTTATGATCCTTGCGCATTTCTAGTCACTATTTCACCTTGTTCATGCGCAATGCGTACGGTACTTATGGGCAGTCATTCAATAACCGCTCCATTTGCAAATTCTCTATTTAACGATCAAGTCTATATAAGGCCTTATGTGTTGTCACATAGGCCCTTATTCTGATCGATGCGGATATTCCCGCTTGCGTACGGGCCGCCGATGTTTATCTACTGCGCATGTGCAGAGGTCACTCTGCGCATGTGCAGGCGAATTCGCCGCAAGGATTCTCTATACGCCGCACAGGGGGCGTAGAGGGGCGTGAGGGGCTACTTATCCTCATTACCCTATGCATACGCCCCGCGTTTCATGGGCGTTCCCATGCAAACGCGGGGCGTATGCATGGTAATGAGGCCGTGACGCGTGGGTACGGGGCGGGCATCTGACATCGCCGGATGTCAGCTGCCCGCCCCCATACAAGATTTCACACGGACAAGTGTCCGTGTGGTCTTGTGTTGCGGGACCTGGTGGAGCGTGCGGCCCTGCATTCGATGTTCGGCGACCATCGAATGCAGGGGCTGCTCCCACCATGGAGGAGGCGTATCCCCGTCCAATTTCATGCGGATCGCCACATATCCGCGTACGGACGGCAGGTGGCGATCCGTATGGAAGGCGGGGATTCGCCTGCACGGTTGCGGCCGCATATTCTGATCGGGCCGCACCGATCAGAATAAGGGCCATAGTCTGCATAGATATATTGTTCACACATGGTTACAGTGTGTATCCTGTCCTCACCACCCACTGACCAGAGTTGTGCTGCTAGCTGTAATGCATCCCACATGCCTTCTCTTGTACTCTAAAATCTTATGTAAGTGGAATCTGCTGCGCTATATAAGACACTGTAATGGAATCTGCTGCACTATATAAGACACTGTAATGGAATCTGCTGCACTATATAAGACACTGTAACGGAATCTGCTGCGCTATATAAGACACTGTAACGGAATCTGCTGCGCTATATAAGACGCTGTAACGGAATCTGCTGCGCTAAATAAGACGCTGTAACGGAATCTGCTGCGCTATATAAGACACTGTAACGGAATCTTCTGCGCTATATAAGACGCTGTAACGGAATCTGCTGCACTATATAAGACGCTGTAACAGAATCTGCTGCGCTATATAAGACACTGTAACGGAATCTGCTGCGCTATATAAGTAACTGTAATGGAATCTGCTGCGCTATATAAGACACTGTAACGGAATCTGCTGCGCTATATAAGACACTGTAATGGAATCTGCTGCGCTATATAAGACACTGTAATGGAATCTGCTGCACTATATAAGACACTGTAATGGAATCTGCTGCACTATATAAGACACTGTAACGGAATCTGCTGCGCTATATAAGACACTGTAACGGAATCTGCTGCGCTATATAAGACGCTGTAACGGAATCTGCTGCGCTAAATAAGACGCTGTAACGGAATCTGCTGCGCTATATAACATGCTGACAGCTGTAAATAAATAAATATATATATACAGCACAGCAGGGCAGCAGCAGATGTCAGAGAGATTCACTCCCCCCCCCCCCCCCCCAGGACCCACGAATCCCCCAAACCCCAAGTGTATTATTAATCTTATTATTACATCATTAATTAGCTGTAATAAGAGGGAAAAAAAGAAATCCACCTTGAATAATGTTAGCAGGGCGGCACGGGCAGCAGCAGAAACTCTCCTCACCAGCGCTTGGGATGGCTGTGGCTGATGACGGAGGAGGGAGTGAGAGGCAGGACACTGTGTGAGGAATCTGAGTGCTGCTGCGCTGCGCTGCCCGGAAGCCGGTCCGAGCAGCAGCAGCAGCAGCACGAATTTACATGAGGGAGTCACCTAGCGTCACGGACCGGCAGGGGGCAGGAGGCAGGCGCCGGGCAGGGCAGCCGCCGGCGCACGCTGCCCGTATAGTCTTTCGTGCAGGGATGATTTTTGCGGAGGGGGGGCGGGCCGGCGGCGCCATCCGACCAATCGCCGCCCGGAGCATGAGCTCCGGTGGCTCCGCCCTCCCTACGCCTCTGGGCCCTCTTACCTCAAAGTCTGTCTGTTGTTACCTAGTTTGCTTTATCACTGTGTACAATTGTAAAGCGCAACATAATCTGCTACACTATATAAGAAACTGGAAATAAATAAATATATAATAAATTGACCGCTCTTTATTTTCCACTTCCATCTCCATTCCTTGCTGAGGACCTGTTACCTCTTAACGTTCAGATATGTACAGATATGATTGGGACAGAACAAAAGATGCCAGCGCAGAGGTCAGAATAAGGAGAAAGGTAACAGGGCCAGGACAGCTGGGCTAGGATAGAGGTGACAGGACCAGGACAGAACAAAGAGGACAGGATATAATGACGACAGGACCAGGACAGGAGAGATAAGTACAGATAGGGCAGAGGTGACCAGGCCAGTACAAATAGGGCAGGGACAGTACAGTGGGGAAGAACAGAAATTACAGGGACAGTACAGAGTTAACCTGAACAAGATAGAAGTGACAGGTACAGAACCGAAGGGGCAGGAGTGAGGGGTGACAGGACCAGGACAGGGTCCAGCACAGGTCCAGGACAGGAGAGATTTGTGCTATGGAAAGGACATAGGTGACCTGGCCAGCACAGAGATGACAGTAACATTACAGTGGGGAAGAACAGAAATGGCAGGGCTACCTCACTAGGATGCTGGCAGAGGACTCACCTGCCTCTTTGACTTAAAGAAATACAATTGGTCGGCGTTCTCCTCCCAGATTCCTATAACAATGCTCTTAACTTGCAACCAAACCCATATAGTGTAGTATTCTGTACAGTATATTATTAACATTTGTACAGCAACAATGTTTATAATATCACTGGTATTTGTAGTGATCTCTTGGCACTACCTGGCACAGTAAATGCTCATACACACAGGCTGACTTCATTGCGAGTAGTTTAGCACAGATTGCTCAGCAAACATTGCTGACACATGCTATGCACCATCAATGTGTGCAAGTGATCTGTGCTACTTGGTTTCAAGGGCCGTGTAGCATGATCTGACTAGATCTTTACTACATGTGATCAAGATATCAGCGGGCAATGGCAATGTGCGGGACTGCTCATCGCTGTCGCTTGGGGGCATACACACGGAGCGATCCACAATGTGAAGGTCGACAGTTAAAAGGTCGCATCTCTCATCTAACTCAATAGCCGGAATTCAATGTTCCGGCATGTCGAGTGTCGGACTTCAGAGGATTGGGAAAAACTAGACAAACCATGTCCGTTTCCGACAATACAGACTCACCTCCATAGCGAGGTGGGCCTGTAGGGATGGCGACTCCCGGCCGGGATTGAATAATTTAACTGCCGATAATTTCACTGTTGGAAATATTGGCAGACATTGAATATCCCCTATTGCTTCTAAAAATGAAAATAGGTGATGTTGCCCATAGCAGCCAATCAGATTCTGTCTATAATTTTATAGGATGCAATAAAGAAATGATAGACAGAATCTGATTGTTTTCTGTGGGCAACATCAGTTATTTTCCTTTTTATAATCTTTAGTAAAGTGACCCTTTACTCTCTGGAGCAAACCTCCCAACTTTTGGTTTCCTACAGTTGGGTCCTACCAAGAAGGCAATGGGGCTACCGGATGAATGGGCAGGGCCTTACTCAGAGGGGGAGTGGCCTAGCAGAGCGGCTCCCCGTTTTTCACTTTGGGGACATGCCAAGCATTCCCCAAGCAGCTGGGTAGTCCCACGGCGATCGCGGCTACTTTGCAGAAGTAGAGCAGCAGAGATCTCCGGCCCCCCCCAACTGCCCCCCGCGGAACACTGCAACCCGTGGGCGTGACAGTCTCCAATTAGCAGGACTGTCCCCCTGTAATCGGGACAGTTGGGAGTTATGCTCTGGAGTAGGCATTGTTAGTGCATTGTCATTCTATACAGTGTGCCCCTTTCACTTTTTTGTGAGACCCCAAAATGGATTCTAATGTAAGCCATATGTGTCTGTTTATCTATTGCACAATGGTATATAAAAGGACTCTTCAAGTTCCGATTTATTTATGCTTATGTATTTGCACTTGTATGTCTTGACAACTGAACAATATTACTTATCTTTCTATATACAATGTGCTGGATTTATAACCAACAGCTATCTAACACCAAGTTCCTTCCAAACAATAGTTCCCCATTTGTCATCTGTATAAGCAAGTTATGCAACCAGAGCAGCTCCTCTCCCCTGCATTTCTCTCTTCCTGAGCATCAGATGGCATGGCAATTCTAAATATTTATTTAGACTGACTAATACAAGCCAGTTCTGTTACCAAATACAGCTTCCACCATAGCTAACAAGGCAGGGGCACAGAAAATATTCCCTGCACACTATACTGTAAACATATATGATGTGTTGCTATTAGAAGAAAAAACAATAAACACATTTTGTAATCCCTCCTAAGAGGGAGAGAAGGGTGCGCTGGGCTCCGGAGATACTGAAGAAGTTCAGTCCAGTGATACTGCCATTAAAGTCCAGTCCAATGATACTGCTGAAGTTCCAGTCCATTAAAGTGCTGTATAAATCCAGCCCAGTGATACTGCTGTTAAAGTTCAGTCCAGTGATACTGCTGTATAAGTCCAGTCCAGTGATACTGCGGTATATGTAAGTCCAGTCCAGTGATACTGCTGCATAAGTCCAGTCCAGTGGTACTGCCATAAAAGCCCAGTCCAGTGATACTGTTTTATAAATTTAGTCCAGTGATACTTCTGTATAAATCCAGTCCAGTGGTACTGCCATTAAAGTCCAGTCCAGTGGTACTGCCGTTAACGTCCAGAGATACTGCTTTATAAATCCAGCCCAGTAATACTGCCATAAAAGTACAATGATACTGCTGCAGGGCCGGATTATAATGGAGGCACAAGGGGTCAGTGCCCCTGGGCCCCCCACTTTTTTTTTTTTAGCTAAAGGTTTTGTGCATGGGAGTGGGGTAGTGCTACAGCTTCACCTATCTGCCAATGTGACAATGATTAATGGTGCTGAGCATCAGGAGCCAAGGCACACTGATTGCACAAGTGTGCAGTGCATTCCTGGGAGTTGTCTAACTCCCATGACACTTTAAACCAGAGGGCAGAGGCTGAGAGGTTTGTGCTGAGCTCTAATTGGCGGAGCTCATTACATGCCCATGGAGAACAGCAGCAGCAGCTTAGTCATGGGAGGGTTTTTAATCAAAGGCAGCACTAGGACTTAGTATTTATGTGTGTGTGTGTGTGTGTGTGTGTATATATATATATATATATATATATATATGCGATTTTCAAACAAATGAAAACAGGAGGCGGCACTCAAAGAAAACGTGGTCAACTTATATTAAAGTATACATGTGCAAAAAATGGTCAGCATACATGGTCGACAGTTTCGGAGCTGACGCCCCTTCCTCAAGACCACTGACACATCAACTGAAACAACCAAAGCATAAAGGTAAAGTGCAGTTCTGCACTTTACCTTTATGCTTTGGTTGTTTCAGTTGATGTGTCAGTGGTCTTGAGGAAGGGGCGTCAGCTCCGAAACTGTCGACCATGTATGCTGACCATTTTTTGCACATGTATACTTTAATATAAGTTGACCACGTTTTCTTTGAGTGCCGCCTCCTGTTTTCATTTGTTTGAAAATCGCTTCTATATGTCCTCGATGTGGAAGGCACCCTAACTGCTGCTCTATTTGTTTCACCAAGTGCCGGTCCTCCCGACCCATATATATATATATATATATATATATATATATATATATATATATATATATATATATATATATATATATGCAGTTACCCATTGACCAAGTTTATACTGCCTTTACTCTGTGTTTTGACAGTGTAATATTCTCCCATGCAGTGTGCGGCCAGTAATGACAAGTGCAAGGGGGCCCCCCTGGCTAAAGTACCCCGGGCCCCCCGATGGCTTAATCTGGCACTGTATTGCTGTATATGTCCAGTCCAGTGATACTGCAGTGAAAGTCCAGTGGTACTGCCGTTTAAATCCAGTCCAGTGATACTGCTGCATAAATCCACTCCAGTGATACCGCTGAAAAATTCCAGTCCAGTCATACTGCTGTATAATTCCAGTCCAGTCATACTGCTGTTAAAGTCCAGTCCAGTGATGCTTTATAATTCCAGTTCAGTGATACTACCGATAAAGTCCAGTGACACTACCATTAAAGTCCACTGATACTACCATTAAAGTCTAGTCCAGTGATACTGCTGTATAATTCCAGTCCAGTGATACTGCGGAATAGTCCAGTCCTGTGGGAGAGGAGTGCTGCTGTAAATTTTAGTTGGCATTACTGATAAGTGATGATACTGGAGAGTTATCCGGGAACTGTGGGAGAGGGGTGGTGATGTATATGATATTAAATTGCAATGAAGAGTAGACACACTGGAGTAAAACAAAGTAGTCAAGGCCCAACAAAAACATTGGGTGAAATGTAATCAGGTGAGAGAATCCAAAGTGGCAATCATTTACACTGCAAAAAACACCAGAGGGTGGCGATACACTGCCCAGCGGAGACAGGGCGGACGGCTAATGGTAAATAGGAAAATGCGGTAAAACCCCCGTTTTACCGCATTTCCCCTTTAGTACATCCCGCCCCAAATCTCTCACTTCCTGATTCTCTCACCCTATTACATTTCACCAATTGCATCTTTTTCCTGCCAATATATTACATGATTGTAAGCTTGCAAGCAGGACCCTCCTGCCTCTATATCGGTCTGTTACTAGTACCACCCAGTTTGTTTTATCACTGTTGTTCCAATTGGTGTGACCTTTTGGCCTAAAAACAACATTATGAGGTGTAAGGTGTTCAGGATAGACTGGAAATTAATGTTATTGATGTTAATAATAGCGTAGGAGCAAAAAAAAAATACATTCTGCGATTTTAGCTTTTTTTTTTCTTTTTGTTTTATCCAGATACAAAACACAAAACACAAAACATGGAAGGGTGGTGTTTTGGAACAGATCCAGATCCAAAACACGGCTGGAGATACAGACCCAAAACATGAAAAGTAGCCGGTGCACATCCCTGCTAGCTACATGTATCTGTGTAACGCTAATTAAAGACATGAATCTAACCAAATGCAATGGCTACTGAGATAGACCCAGTTGCAGGAATTCTGCAATAGAAATATGTCATGTCACTTCAGTAATTTGGGGCTGATTCATATGCCCTGCTCACCCCTTACTTTGAAGTATTCATACGAGTGTGTTTTTTCAATTTATCCAAAAGAATTTTCCCCACCTTGGAGCTTACAGATTTATTTGATGTAGCTAAGTAGAAAAAAATGTCTCAGGGCACAACATTCCCAAATGACATGTGCACTGCATTAGTCCCATATGAGGATTCTAAGTTCTATGTTCAATTACAAGTGTGCCTAACACCACAATATACTGCAAAGTGCTTAGATACATTAAAAGTCGCGGTTCTTCAGATAGATACATATAATACAATGAGGTTATCTATGAGCACATGCACTTATTAGAGCAAAGCATAGGAAATAGTATGTTTTGATTTTGAAGCTAATTTCATGTGGTCCTTTAAATGTATAAATTGATCATATATACAACTGACATCCACTACATGGAACAGATTACATTGGCCCTGCTTAAAGAGCTGGACATCTGGACATCTATTTACATATATTTTATTTTATGCAGAATGTAACAAATGAGACCTTTGCTTTCATTGGCTAACTTATATTGATAAAAACGAAGTTCTGGACAGTTGCTATGGGATATATTCAGCATCTTGACAGTCAGGATGACAACGGTCATAATACTGACAGCGGCATACTGACACATTCTGCAGGTAAGTATCAGGGTTGCTGTGCGGGAGGGGTGTGTTAGGGGGAGGGAAAGGGTTACAGTACTGTTTTGTGCTGTAACCCCTTGCAACCAAACAGCTTCTAGTAGTTTTATGAAAGCTGATGGCTACTACTATTGCTGCATCATATTGCTCTTAGAATGTTCTGAAAAATGATATTTGTGTTATTTACACATTTCATTTACTAAATATAATGTTTGTCTTATTTAACAAATTCAACCACCTCTTCTGACACTGGTGATCTAAAATGACACAAAGAGTGAAATTTAATAGGATGAGAGATTCAGAAAGTGAGAGATTTGGGAAGAAATCTCCAGTTTTTTAAAGCGGCAATCATTGACACTGCAAAATCAAACTGGCTTTGCAGTGTAAGTGATTGGCGCTTTAAAAAACTGGAGACTTCCTACCGAATCTCTCACTTTCTGATTCTCTCACCCTATTACATTTCCCCCAAAGTCTATGCTAACTTAAAATGCAAAATGTACTTGAAAAATTGATGAAGCTTTCATTACATTAAAAGTTAAAGAAAAAGCAGAACTTGCACTAGTAGAACGCTGTGTGCAATGCAATCGTTATACTGCCTGATTGTCCAAAACTTTTATTTACAGATGTGATTGGAGTATGTTTAGCTAGTCTGTCAGCTGAGATGTAGAGCTCTGATGAGCTGCAAGGCAGAGGGGACCCTAGTGGGCTGCTATTTCCTTTCCAGCCTGGCCTGACCCCAAACAATTTAGAGGGAGGTTTTCTGTTTCTGTGAGAGACAGTGAGAGGGGTGTTAACAAGACTAACAGATCCCTGTAAAAGACCAGGCTGTATTATTTGATATCACCACTGTTAAAGGCAATTGGGATTTGCACACTGCCTGAAATTTAATGGGATAAAGAGACTTTGGATTATACTGCATACATCGACATGGCGTATCCAGGAAAGTCCCGTCTGAAAAGATCTGTCAGTGAGCACATCAAGGATTCCACTAACAAAGCTTGGGATGTGTTCTGGAAGAGTGCACGGGAAAGAAGGTTATCAGGTTAGGCTGATTGATTGATTGATTGACTGTTGATGAATTAATGACAATCTATGTACTATACCCTACCTATGATATCCCTGAAATGAGCCAGGTGACTAGAAGTGTAATAAGCTGATGTACTGTACAATAGCTACAACTGGTCACAGCTGATAAGATGACACTGTATTTGTTTTCTTTTGCTGTTGCATGCTTCTTGGGGTATATTTAATTAGATGGTACATTCTGGACTAATGTGTTTTAGTCCGTAGATATTGATTAAGTGCCTGGCGTTGGTCTGTATCTTGGAGTTGATGGAGAAACATTTACATTACAGAGAAGTGTATGTTTGTTAACGGGGATGCTTTCTGGATGCCAGCAGTTGGAATACGACACCGAAATCGTGACACTGGTTCCGGAACTCTGAGACTGCTCACAATGGGGCAGATATATTAAGATTTGTGAAGAGATAAAGTGGAGAAAAAGTGGAAGGTGATATAGCACAGCCAATCAACCCCCAACTGTCATTTTTCAAACAACTGATTGGCGGGTGCATTATCACCTTCCACTTTATCTCTTCACCAGGCTAAATTCATCTTCCCCAATGTTGGCACTGAAATCCCAACACTGGTCAGAAAACCAATGCCAGAATTCTGACAGCTGACAATGCTGGGACTGGAACACCAACTGATGGCATCCTGAACACAAGTATGCTGGGGTGGTTGGTGTTAGGCGTGAAGGGGGGGGGGGGGGGGGGTTATGGTTGGACTGCAGGTAGGGAAGGCTTGAATACTTCCCACCTGGGTTTGTAGATTCTATGATTGGGATGCTGCTGTTGGTCTTTTGTTCTCTGGCATCCTTGTGCCAGGGTGGTGATACCAACCCATTGACAGTTGTAGGGTGCACATTATACAGCAATTCACTTTCAGTTATTCATAATGTTTCATTTTGAAATTTCATTTTAAAAGTCTCGATCCTTAAATAATCATTCTGTACTGTATTAGATTATGCTGGTTGTTGCACCACCTCTCATATTACTGGCACAGTGGTTTATTTACTTCCTACAGAGATGGTGATGGTATTTGGGATATTGTCCTTCTGACGCATGCAGTGCTGCTGGATTTTTTTGGCATATTACACCTGTGCTGTCGTGATTAAATGTATGACCCTTTATCTTACATGGTGACTACTTCTAGTAGTGTACGGAATCATTACTGCCAGGGGAGCATTGTACAAAAACAAATTATATTGTATAACTGTAATGTCAGCTTGTGACTCTTAATTGCTTAAGATGGGACAGGCGAAGAAATGGTACACAATTAGGTATTTACAGATTAGCTAAGGATGTGCAAAACTCAGCTGCAGTGTTTGATTAGAGTGAGCTGCTGTTACTGTGTTACTGCCACATTGATGTAATTGTCTTTTGCTATTCCAATAACCTTAAGTTGGGTGCCAACCGGTCGATATGTGCTTGACGGTATGGACGATATTCTAACCAGTATCATGTGCATATTGTCAGTCAATATCTTTAACCATACAATCATTGACCCTCACTGTTGTCTGTACATGTAGCTCAGTCTGACAATCTCCTCAGTGACTGCATGTACGCAGTGAGGGGCGGGTGATGTCACGAGCGATACCATTCAGGGTGTATGCCCTATATCAGGCCTGGCCAACCTGGGAGAACACAATTTCCAGAATGCCTTTCTGCAGTTTTGCTGTTGGGGAATACTAAAACTGTGGCATAGCATACTGCGATGTGTAGTTTCACGACAGCTGGAGAGCCACTGCCCTATATACTGCTCCCGAGGCATCCGTAGGAATCGCTCCAGTGTGTACCCAGCATTAGGTAGAGGATTTTGCAGTGCAGGCTATAGGTTTTGCTAACCTGGGATTACTGTGTTGAAATTGCATTACATTAACCTGTATATAGAAAATGGAATTATAGTTGTAATTTGATACTAGTGTTTTCAGATTGATGGTATATCCTACAGTGGAAATAGGTAGTCCATGCTAGCAATGAAAACTACTCCTGTATCGGGATACGGTCACTAGGTCTCCAATAACTAGGTCCACAAGCATTAGGTCGACACCATAGGTCCACATGCATGAAGGTCGACATGACTGAAGGGTGACATGGGTTAAGTCGACAGGTCATTAGGACGACACAAGCATTAGGTTGACATGGGGAAGGTCGACAATCAAAAGGTTGATCCCTTTTATATTGAGCCGACATACGCCGACAGGCGGTATTTCATGTCCTACCATCCACTAGGGCGTGGTGGGAGAATAAAATAGTGTGCTGAGCACAGCAAGGCACCGTGCCCGAAGCATGGCGAGTGCAGCGATGTGAGGGTACGAGGTTCTACGTTAGTGCCAATATCAACTGTGTAAAATGTGGGCCCCAAAAAAAAACCAATGTCGACCTTTTGACTATCCACATTCCCCATTGTCGACCTAATGACCTGTCGACCTTCATGCATGTCAACCTTCAGTCATGTCAACCTAGTGGTGTCGACCTAATGCTTGTCGACCTCGTTACTGTCTATCCAATGATCCCATTCCCATGTGTCAGTGTTCCTGAAGAGGTAATGCAGCTTTGGGGTTGCCACAATCTGTATGTGGGGTTTGTGCATCATGCTGAATGGAATGGAAAGTTTACAGTAGGTTTGCGATGTATTTAATTCTAGTACACAGAAGATGCATCCCATGGGTTTTAGCAGTGGCAGCTCGTACCTTATTGGGGGAGGGGGGCTTCATTAAAGGGGGGGCAGCTCCTCTGGATTGAAACTGGACACTGGGCAGCACAGCTGTGCTGCCCAGTGTCCCATTTCAGTCCAGAGGAACTGCCTCCCTTTTTTTATTTTATTTTTAAAAAAGGGTAGCACCCCAGGACTGGTACGGCAGATTTAGCAGCTTCCTATAGTGTTCATTGTAGCACCTGCCATCTTTGAAAACTATGCAGTTCCTGTTCCCTGCCTGGGGTGTCGCTGTCTGCTGTGGTGTTTCTAGCACTGGTCTGGTTTGCATATCAGTGCTGATATACAGACCTCACTGTGCTAGAAGCACTACAGCAGACAGCGACACCCCAGGAAGGGAAGAGGAACTATATGGGTTTTCAAAGATGGCGGGTGCTACAATGAACACTATACCCATACATTTTACTGCACACTTGGCTCACCCTTGGACTGATACAGCACCCCTGGTATGATATGGCACACTTAACAGCCCTTGCAGTAAAAAAAAAAAAAATGAAACAAAAAAAACCCTCACCTTTTTATTTAAATTAAAAAAAGGGGGGGCAGCTCCCCCGGACTGATATGGGACACTGGGCAGCACAGCTGGACTTATATGGTACATTAGGCAGGACAGCTGAACTGATACGGGGCAGCCCTGTAGTAAAAAAAAATATAAAAATAAAAATTGTTCAGAGAGCCCCTTAGTTGTCCCCCACAGCAGTCCCATATAAGAGCCCCCTTTAGGAGTGTCCCCATAATAGTAGCCTTAATAATGCTTCCTTAGTAGTTGCACCTTCAGTAGTTCCCCCTTAGTATAGTTTCCCCCACAGTCAGAGGCAGAACTCTGGGAGGCAATGGAGTCATCTGCCGCCGGGCTCCTGCTCCCAAGGGGGCACCTCTCCTCCCCTGGAAGTTTAAATCAGTTATTTAAAAGCCAACAATATTGTTTCTATGGCTGAGTTCTGAAATATAATTGTGCTCTCATCCCACGTCTCCTGACATACTGGATCTGTGTATGCTGTTCCGTCTCGTGGTCGCAGTGTGGAGAACGCCACCGCTCCCGTGCCGGATCTGCTGGATTTGCATCTAGTCTCCGGGCTACAGAGTGCTGTGATTACTCCCCATGCTGATCTTCTTTTGTTGAATTGTATGTGAGCCTACACTATTTTATAGTAAAACTGTCCATCACTTTGCTCATGTGTGCGCTCCTTCTTATCTTCTTGTTACATGTTCTGTGGTGCTGAGGCCGAGACAAGCCTCCTTGAAGTGAGCTGCACTACACAGTATGATACGGATATCAATTTAAAACTCTGACTTTGCGCAGATTCCCATTCCACGTCCCTGATATATACATATTTTATTATCTATTTTGGGTGTTGGATGACTGGATGACTGCCCCACAGGGGGTTTCAGGACGGTCAGCATCCTGACTGCCAGTGCTCCAGCAGGGGGATCCCAACTGACAGGGGCTATTCTCCCTTGTGGGGGTCCACCTGCCTTTAAGTCCCTAGATCCCTCTCCTTCTCAGTAGTTTTCATTATAGTGCCATTTATACTATATTTAGTATATGTATTATGTATTTGTTCATGCCTATATTTGTGATCGTTTAGTTCAGTAAGCATTACACTGTATTTAGGGATAGGTTCTCTTTTGATTCTCATGGAAAGTATCAGTCTAATTTTATTATTATAAGCCATATAGTTGTTGAAGCATATTATGCTTTTTTACATTGCATCTGTATTGCTGGGATTATTGTATGTACTTTCAATGTGTACATGATATGTTTAATGATATGCATGGTTTATTTTGAGGCAAAAACTTTAATAAAAGTTTTAAAAAGATGCCCAGCAACATGGGGTTAACCCCATTAGTGCCATGGTGGCCGTTTTCTCAACAAAACAAGGGGGTCTCCGGCAACAGCCTAAATAGCTTTCCATGCTGAAATAAAAATGCAGAGCCCTCATAAGAATGACATGAGGCAGTCACATCCTAATTGTCTCCAACATTTGCTGGTTGCTGGCAACCTGAATAAACTTTGAATTGGGAAGAAGCCATTGGTAGACTCAGAGAGAATGTAACGGTGATGGGTGCAGGTAGTACTGTATTTTTATTATAACCCGTTCACACCACACAACCCAGGTTGACCCAGGTCACTGTTGGCAATGTGAAAGGGCCTTTTGAAAAATCCCTGGTCCAGCAGCCCAGCAATCCGACCCAGGTTTAACCAGTGCCCAGACTGGCAAACCCGGAAAACACGGGATTGCTGCGCCACTGAGCTGAGTGCTGAGTGCCCAGTTGCACCTCCTTCCGCCTGGCTGGGTGCGGCATGACTGCTAATGTCATGCTGTGCACAGCCGGGTTGCAGGGGGCAGGGCTGAGCAGTGGGATTTAGTACTCAGCAGCACTGCCCAGGCCCTGGGAGACACCATGGTGGGTTTTTTATGGAGTGCTCCCCAAAAAACTTGCCCAGTGGGGAACGCTCCCTAAAAAACCCCCACCACAAAAGGGGTTAATGAAGGGGAAGGGTTTCACCCTTTTCCTGTTTACATTATAGGGAGGAGGCAGCATCAGCTCCAAGTGCTGCCTCCCCCCCAATGATTCCCCCGCCTTATTGCCAGGTCACTGCAGGTAACATCACCTCGCAATTGCTGGGTCGCTCCCGGAACACAGTGTCTAAATCCCGGATGTGACACAAGTCGACATTTCGATGTGAAAAGGGTATTTGGTAATTGACCAGAAAAACCCTTTTAGAAAACAATATTTTTACAAGAGTAGTTAGCCTTTAATGCTATATTTTCAGTGCCACCCCCACGTCTTTACACTATAAAGTTTGCTTTATCATTAAATCTGTTTGTAGATGTGCTTGTTATTATTTTTCTGTTGTTATTTTACTAAGGAAACAGCAACAAAATACATATAATAAAAAAAGTTCTTTCTATTGTGCTCAAAAATCTGACTATAAAATTGGGCAGCAAATGTGATTGGCTTACATTTATTTTTCTAGTTTATTTGTACTGGATAGGAAAGTGCTCTGGAGGAAACATTGCATCCATAGTTTATATAAATCAGTGAAAACAGTTTGTAAACATTCTATCTATAGCTGCTTACAATGTTGACGTAACATGACTCCTTAAACTCCGTTGTTAGTACACGGACTGGTCAGCCCATTCACAAGCTGACAGCATCCCCTTCAGAGAGGTCTTTCACTCCCAGTCCAAAACCGCATGCTTAATTACAAAATAAACAAACATTGCTAAACTTCTTTTTATCTCTGGGTGGGAAAAACAAAGTCAACTAAATAATGTGAAAGTAAATGTGGAAACCTTCAGCTTGGCTTAGGCCCCCATACATTAGGCCGACTTGTCCTTAGGACAAGTCGGACCCAATTCTCCTGTGAGCCGCCCGGCAGCTCCCCGGGAGGCTCACATACAATTTGACACTTGATGTGCCAAATTTACATGTGATAAATCGCTTGCGATTTACCACATGTAACGGGGAGCTGCGGGCGGTGAGGAGCAGGGGGCAGGCGGTGAGTGGCAGGGGGGGCGCCGGTGATGCTGGGGCGCAGGGAGCCATGTAAGAAGCCCCTGCCGTCAGCGGGAGCAGGGGGGGCGGCGCAGAGTACCAGAGCGCCGGGCAGGGAAGACGCTGCCTGGCAGCGGCGGAACTCGGGAGCAGCAGAAAACTTAAAAAAAAAGCCCATACAAACGCATAGGAAGCCATTGATTGGCTGAGACCTCTCTCAGCCAATTAGCGATTGGCTGAGAGAGGTCTCAGCCAATCAATGGCTTCCTATGCGTTTGAATGGGCTTTTTTTTTTTTTTTAAGTGTTCTGCTCCCGGCGCCACTCGCGCTGCCTGGCAGCGTCTTCTCCTGCCCGGCTCTCTGGTACTCTGCGCCGCCCCCCCTGCTCCCGCTGACGGGATGGGACGGGACGCACAGTGGCGGCTATTAGATTTTCAAAATACCTGTCAAATGACCGGCCGTTCTGTGATTGGCTGAGAGAGCTCTCAGCCAATCACAGAACGGCCGGTCATTTGACAGGGATTTTAAAAATCTAATAGCCGCCACTGCGCGTCCCGTCCCGTCCCGTCCCGCAGCGCTGCTATTTGTGAGCACAGCTGCCCTGCCAGGTCAGTGTGTCTGCCCGCCGTGCTCCCCCGCCCCCCGGTGTCTGCATGCATATGCCTGACAGGTGGGCAGGCATATGCATAGCATACAGGGAGGTCGGATGATCTTATGTGCTGACCGTCCAACCTCCCTGATCCGGTCCGATGCGCACGGGACCGCGCATCGGATCGGATCATACATCACACACCTGCGATTTTGGGGCGATTTCATCCGGTTATCGGCCCAAAGTGCCGAAATCGGATGAAATCGTCCCAAAATCGTATAGTGTATGGGGGCCTTAAGTGCCTCAGAGGTGCTATTCATTTCATATTTACTATCTCATGGCAGTATTGACCGTATTAATTGTCTCAGATCAGTATAACGTGAACATATTGATGACAGTAGAAATTTGTCTTGGGTTCAGAGTTATATGGTATAGACATCTACCACATAAATAATGTATTCTTTAATAAGTGTACTTTCCCCTCCCCCTAGTGTTCCCCCCCCCCCCCAAAAAAAAAACCACAAGTTAAATTATTGTTGGCTAGTGGACCCCCCCTTCCCAAAAAATCACAATCAGCATCCTGGCAGTGGGCCTGCTATTCACGGTACTCCCGCGCCCCCTCCCGCGATTCACGGACCCCCGCGACCCCCCCTCCTGCAATTTGCGGACCCCCTTGTCCCGCGATTCACACCCCCCTCCCGCGTTTTGCTGACCCCCGAACACCCCCCTCACGAGATTCACGGACCCCCACGACCCCCCCTCCCGCCGCTCTACCTCCGCCTCCCCCCTCTATCTCTTCACTGGCTCCCCATTCCTTTCCGAGTTCTCTTTAAACTCCTCACCACCACCTACAAGGCTCTCTCCTCCTCCACCGCTCCTTACCTCTCTTCACTGATCTCTATCCACACTCCCTCCTGTCCTTTTCGCTCCGCCGCTGACCGCCGACTGACCTCTCACCTAATCACCTCCTCCCACTCCCGTGTCCAAGACTTCTCTCGCACTGCCCCCATCAGGCTTTCTGATTTCCTTACCTCCTTCAAGCGCTACCTCAAAACACACTTTTTTCGACTAGCCTATCCCTCCTCCTAACCTCTTTTGATCCTCCTATCCTGCCTCCGTTCCCATCCGTTCCTACTTATCCTATTGTTTTTCGTTCGTCCACCCACCTCCTTTAGTATGTTAACTCTTATGAGTAGGGCCCTCCTTCCTCACGTACTCACCCTACCTCTTTACCTCACCTGTGCTCCTGTCCTGTTCTTCCCTTCCTCTACTTCATCTTCAGTCTCCTCGACAATTTTGACACCTACTTCAGAACTGATGCTGATTTTAGTTCTACCAGCTATACCCCTATTTATGCTGTATTTTATCAACACACCCTGTACGTTACCTTGTAATTAGTTTTTTGTTTGCTATGTACGGCGCTGCAGACACTTTGTGGCACCTTATAAATAAATGTACTACTACTACTACTTCACGGCACCCCCACAACCCCCCCTCCCGCAATTTGTGGACCCCCCTTTCCGTGATTCACCCCCCCACGCGATTTGCGGACCCCCACGCACCCCCTCCTACGATTCGCGGACCCCTGCGCCCCCTCCCGCAATTTGCGGACCCCCGCAACCCCACTCCCGCATTTCACGGACCCCCGTGAGAATGGGGGATCCTGTACCGCCACAAGCAGGTGCCGCCCCTAGGTGGGAAATCTGTCCCTGGCTGCCGTGCTGCAGGTTCCCCCACTGCGGGAAGCCAGAAGTGTCCCCACGGTCCTCTGCACCAGCGCCACAACTTTTATCAATGTCTTGCCCACATACCACTATTATACAGCCTATAATATATGTATTAAGCCTTAACAAGAGATACATGTAATGATAAAGTGTCAGTATGTGATAAAGAGAGATAAACATCCTAACTGCCATGCTAGAGGCTGTGTTTGAAAAAGTCAGTAAGGAGCTGATTGGCTTGATGTTTATCTCTCTTTATCACCCTTGCATTTATCTCTTGTTAAGGTTTAATACATCTGCCCCATTGTGTATAAGAAGTTATGGTTATGCGATATCGGCCGATATATCGATGCGATCCGAACCGATATTTGATCTGTTCATAATGATTTTATATAGTGTGGCGAGCGCAGTCATCCGCGTCCCCTCGTGGGGCTCACTACGCTCGCCACGCTTCGGGCTTGGTGGCTCACTATGCTCGCCACGCTTCCGGCTCGGTGGCTTGCTGCGCTCGCCACTCTATATAATATCTACTCCATGCGTAATGGATAGTTGGGTTATGAACAGGTCAAAAATCGCATCAATATATCGGCCGATATCGCATCCGATATATCGGGCGCCATAAAAATACACAAGTACCGAAGTTATATCACTGGGAAAAAAGAAGATATAAATGAAACAAATTGGCCATCTTCTCAAGGTATTATGGGAAAAATCATATGCCTTGGTTCAGTAAATATAGAATGCCACAGGTATGGTAAATCAAGAATCCCAATTGGATCATTTACTCTAACACTATATAATGCAGTGTGTAAGAATAAATAGACCCTTCTAAGACTCTAGTAACGTCTAATTGCTAGTTCCTACTTATATTGCGACAATAAAATCACAGTTTGTTCTTTGATGGCCACACGCACTATTTTCCTTTTGTACAGCCTATTCCCAAGAGTCACAGATTTGTCTTCCCCTCTGGCCATATCATAATAGCATAATGATTCCAAGGAGTCTTTAGGTTTCTCATGGAAATGATAAACACAAGTTTATAATGAGAAACATATCTCTTAAAAACCCTAGCATTTTTCTATGTTTAGTAGACTTTATAGGATAAATACGAAAGCCTCTTATGAGATTACTGCCTCAGAGAAACACAAAAAGAAATCTAGATATTTAGCTGTGAAATAGATGCATTCAGAAAACTTCTGTTACAGGGTACAACTCCTATTAGTGGTGAAAACTAGATTATGTTTCAATGGGAAATTTAAAATGGTGTCACAGTCCCATGTACCAGTTTGGTATTTAGGAGCTGCACTTGGCTTCACCAGATGTAGTTAGTCTACTGTACATGCACAGTGTCATCCACAGGGCAATGCAGTTTGTTTAGTACATACTGTAGGTAACATACCTCCAGGGCCGGCGCCACCACTAGACAGCCTTAGGCATTTGCCTGGGGCGCCAGCCATTGGAGGGCGGCACTTGGGAGCAGGTCAGCGGCGTGGAGCAAGGTGAGTGGTGTCCGCACCTCGTCCCCCAGTAAAGTCAGTTAAGGCCCCACCAGCACTGCTCACCCGCACCACCGCTGACTTGCTGACCTCCCCACCCACCAGTGGACCATGTCGGAGAAAGTCACCTGCACCACCGCTGACTTGCTGCAGCGCCTGAACCCCCTTCCCCTCCCGTCCCTGGACCGTGTATCTCCTGAGCAAGTCACACACACCACCGCTGTCATGCTGCCCACACCCGCGCGCCCGTGCGCCGGAGCAAGTCACCTGCACTACCGCTGACTTGCTGCGGTGCTAGAACCACTCCATCCCCGTAGAGTGACTCGCTGGTGGCCGGAGCCGCCAGGTGGGCGGCGGGGCGGCCCAACCGCCTGTGGCGCAGAGGTGCCTTGCACCAGTGCTGCATACCTCCCAATATGACTCATTCCAGGAGGGCAAAATGCTCTGCACCTGCACTTCCCTCTTAATATATGATTTCCTTTGCCTGTAGTGAAGCACCTTTCTTATCAATGAACTAGTTCACAACAGGTAATGGCAATTATAACTTAAGAGGGAAGACCAGGAGCAGAGCATTTTGTCCCTCCTGGAATGGTCATGCTGGGAGGTATGCAGGTAGGTCACTATTATTTATAAGGGAAATATAAAGGTTCAAGTCTCATGAACAGAACATACTAAATTATCTTTACAGGAGTGGCCCAATAGGACAATGATTTGGGTGTTTGGCACGTGGGATTGGCAGGATTTTGTGTTAGCACCTGTCCATCCTTATGCAGATCCTAATTATTTACATTTAACTGAATGATTTGTTTAACTATATATTATTTTATATATTATCTGAACAAGCTATTTCCAGCATACTGTATCTCAGAATAGTGATCATGCATAAAAAAAAAAAAAAGCACACACGTGACCTTTTATTTTTGGCAGTGGAAGAGGAACAGCATGCTTATAAACAAATAATCTAGGGAAGTTTGTTATTTTTCAATGCAATATAATTGAACCACTGCAATACTTAGGACAGATGCTGAACACATGTATTTTAAAGTGTCAGTGCTCACTAGTACTTACAGTTAATGTTCCAAAGGACACTTAAGCCTACATATATTCCATAAAATTCCCCTGATGCATTGCATTACCAAACAGTAATACCTGTGCATAAGATAACTACAAGCCTATTCATGAATTATTGTAAATGTGAAATGTCCCACACAAAACTAGAAATTTGGAAAGGGTCTAACGAAAATCTACTTGAGCATTTAATTAAAAGCAGCTGTCTTACAAAGCGCAAGCTCCACACTGGCATGGAGTAATATTGTGCATGTGTGACCTTCAGTCCGAGTGGAGAAGAGAATCAAATGGATTCCTCCTTTTGTATCTAAAACTATTTTTAACAGCAAACAGAAAATAATTTCTCCGGATGCATAAAAGCATTAGGAATGAGTAATAGGCTTCTAGATGTTCTTCCTGTTTTTCAACCTCTTGTTATATGATCAACTTGATATTGTAAATGGAGTAAAATTATCCTACCTTAAGAGACTGGTAGGAACTAGGTTTGTCAGCCATAAGTCAGATACAGTAGCAGGATATATTAGATTGTAGGTTTCATAAAAAAAGATACTGCAATGCTGCCAAATAGTGGGTACAATCAATCATGGGTCCAATATATGGAGAATGGACCGTCCATTGTATCAGTGTGCTGATGTAGGAGCGTTGGCCGATAAATGGCTTGTACACTCCAGCAACGGTTAAGACTAGGAGGTTGCATCTTTTGGGCTGCACATGTGACCTCCTGATCCCCATATAGGAACTGCAGCACCCCTTTCCACTGCTGTCCCAGTCTCACAGGCTTATTACGCACTCTACCTGGCTGTTCGGGAGCCTTAACCTGTTCAGCTGGAGATCACATAAACGTATACAGATACCTGTAACCGGATTGTACCTTAGAGTCTAGTTTGTTTGGTTTATTTATGGTTACCACCTTTCTATTTTCATATTCTCCGAACTTTGAGGTATGGCCAAAGGGACATTGACAAAATTGCAGTAGTGTTATAACTATTTGTCAGGGCCTCCTCAAACTTCTTATATGCCATCAGAGCACCAAATGCCCTTTTGTATGCCAGAGAACCTCATGCTACTTTGTATTGCATTAGCACACTCTCATACCTCTTTATATGGCATTGAACACATCCCCTGTTCTAAAATATACCAGACAGAACCCCTCCATGACTCACACATAATGCCCACAGTAGGGATACGGTCATTGGGTCTACAGCAAGTTGGTCGCCATGGGGATATGTCGACATGGTTCTAGGTCGACATGAGTCAAGGTCGACATTGGTGTAGGTCAACATGGGTTTAGGTCGACATGGGTTTAACCTTTTGACTGTCGACATAGACACTGTTGACCTATTGCTTGTGTCGACCTATTGACCTGTCCACCTAAACCCATGTCGACCCAGAACCATGTTGACATTTCTTCATTTCGACCTAACCGTGTCGACCTAATGCTTGTCGACCAACTTGCTGTAGACCAAACGATCCCAACCCCCACAGCAGTATTTCCCATCACATAATTCTCACAATAGTAGTGCCCCTTATACATATAATGCCCAAAGCAGTAGTGCCCCTTACACATTATGCGACACAGACACAATGATGTATGTAACTGAAGCCCTACTCCTGTTGCCATCATACTGCAGGAGCCAGGAGTGAGCTTCACTCTCCAGATGTAGGGAAGTTCCAGCCCGGTGCCTACCTCTAAAGCAGAGATGCTTACCGCATTGAATTAGCCCCCGGTAGGCTATTTACATATCCAGTTTCAGCAAGGGCAAATGGCCACCCATTTATTAATTCTATTATGTTATGACTAGGACTAGGAGTTGCAATAATTACTTTTACTAGTGTATCTATAATGGGGCAATGGTGTGCGGTGCACATTGGCCCCAAGGTCCAAGGGGGCCCACACACTGCATACCCAGAATCCATTTAATTATACACTAGCAGCACATTGGCAGAAATCTCACTGGAATAAAGGCTGCCACTGACGTTTTCTGGTGATTTGCTCATGCATGAAAGTTGTCCTTGGGAACGCAGTACAGTTGCCATCTTAATGGAGACCTGTGCATGCGCAGTAGACTCTCACACAATGTGATCACAGCCTAGCCTGCCTTGGAATGAGCTGGCGTTTCGGAGATGGTGCAGTTGTTGCTGCAGAAGGTGATGCATCTACCCAGTGGGCTGTCACAGTGATATAGGGCCTGATTCAAATCCATTCGGTACTGCGTGCATTCGCACGCAGTACCGATGTTGCGCATCTGTGCATGCGCAGGCAGGTATCTGCGCATGTGCAGGCGTATGGTGCGTGCACCCACGGCGACCTTTCGGGTCGCCGGGTGCACGCACCCATGCCCGCGGTGGGGGGGTAGCGGAGTTGGGCGGGGGGTGCCGGGCTGCCCCATTATCATATGGGAACGCCCAGCGTTCCATGGGCGTTCCCATGAGAACGCTGGGCGTTCTCATGGTAATGAGGCATTGACGCGGGTGTGGGGGGCGGGTAACTGACATCACCGGATGTCAGCTGCCCGCCTATATCCTCGCCAGCGTGCACGCAAAATGTAAGTAACTGAAAAGTCACTTATATATGCGTGCACGTTAAACATCATTCGATGGTCGGTGACCATCGAAAGATGTGGGCGGTTACCCGAGCCATGCGAACGGATGTTTATGCAAAACATCCATTCGCAGCTGTTCGCGCGAAGCCGCACTTTGAGGGGGTGGCGCGCGCGCGGGGGGGGGGGGGGGTGGGGTCGTTCGCCGGGCGGGGTTTGGTGGACTCGCAAGGCTGCGAATTCGCAGCCTTGCTTATCAACCTGAATAAACCCCATAGTCCTTAGTTTGCCCTGTACCACTGTTCACATGTTCGCAGTGGGTACAACCGCATTTTACAGGACACTTTTTTGGAACAAAGTGGATTTAAGGATCCAAGCGCAAAAATAGAAGTGTGCAGCTGGGTTAATGTAACGATAGTGTTTTGACAACCACCACCAAAAAATACAAAATATACAAACAAGATTACAAAACCACTAGCGCTCCTTCCTGATCACAATTGGTGGATATGGAAGCGATATTCCAATCAGGTGAATTTCAGAACCTGAAACAATACAAAATGCCTCCAAAAACACCCTCAATAAATGAGATATGTGGTGAAATGGAGACAGTTTAGACAGATTGGTGCAATACGTCTGGTATTATAAAGAGTAACAATTTATTGGTTTAAAAACACTCACAAACATATGAGGTAAATAGGCATGTAAAACAAATCCCATATGGCAACAGCTGCTGGGCTAATGTCCCATGAGAGTTCTTCTCACCACCAAGATGTAATACGTGTGGAGTGGAAGGTGTCCGTTAGCCGGCTCAGGATACCTCAAACACGTCGGGGAGATAGCAGCAGCAGAAGTCCACAGCAGGGGATCCAACACACTTTACGCGTTTCGGACGCTCAGGTCCTTCGTCAGAAGTGTGTTGATTAGTGTCCATGGCTAGATATTTATACCCGTAGTAATGTGGCAGCAATATCCGGTTTGTTTTGTGCAGCTGAACGGTGATTGCACTCACTTCTCCGTTCTAGCGACTACCGGAAGTGCGTCACCGCTTGTCTTCCGGAAGTAGCTTGCGTGTCATACGTGCGTTCCACCTAGATACAGGAATTTCCGGAAACAGAACTATGTTTCAGCCGTTTTCCGGAAGACACTCTGCGTGTCATACGTGCGTTCCACGTCTCCGTGGATAGGGGAATCAATGAAATTTTTTTGACACGCTGGCTGCGCTTCACAATTACTAAATAATGAATAATAATAAAGTGATTAAGTGCACACAAATGGATAAAGCGCCACATTTTACATATTTAATGGGTAAAAATAATCTAAAAACAATTAGCATATAAAAACTATTTAAAAACGTTGTAAAAATGACATTAAAAGGCACCTAGCAGCAAAAACAATGTTTGGATTATAGCAGCAAGACGTATTTCTGGTATCTAAGCTGCAATCATGTTCACATACAAAGAAAGTAGAAAAGATTTGATATCTTCCACCTTTATTAGATCTCCTGTCTCAGATAACATCAGTGACGAGAATCTAGAGACTATCTTCTCTAAACTAGAAATATTGATGCTCAAAGAGAACAGGCTTTGGTGGGAAGTTATTACATTGGAAAGGTATAAGGCTGACCAATTAATTCCAAAAGGTCTAAAAATTTCCAAACAGCCATCTTTCGTATCTACTGACGATCTTTTCAAGAAAGAATGGAATGATATTCTTGATGCATGTTCTTGTGCTCTTATTTCATTGATTATCAAAGAACGCCAGAATGCCCTATCTAAATTAGATGGAGAGATTCAGGTTCTGCAGAATTTAATAAAACCCTTTTGTGAATTAGAGGATTTTAAAAAATCAGAACAAGCATTAATAGCTAAAATTGATAAAAATACTAAAGAATTAAGAGACAAAAAACATAAAAAATATGTCAGGGATACACAAACCATTATAGAAAGTTCTAAAAAGGAGGAATCTATTCTAATTATAAGTAATAATAGCAATAAAAAAATGCCAAAAACTCCGATGAAAAAGAGTGCTGTAAAAAATCAAAGAATAATGACCGTTAATAGCACTCCGGCTGCTAATTCTAGAATAAATCTAGAACAAAAATCTAAATATAAAAAATCTTATAATCAGAGAAGATATGTTAACACCAACTGGAGGAACAAATATAACCAGGAACAGAGACAACCTACCAATTATGGGGAAAAAAATGGATGGAGGGATTATGGAAGAATGGCGGACCCGCCGTGTTCCAGGATCCCTGTATCAAATAGGTATGAAACTCTGTCAGGTGAAAATGGTCAATCTACTTCATATAGTTCTCCTTTTTTAGACAGGCGCCCAAATCACCTGAAATTCAATCGAACGCAGAATCGATATTAAAAACCCATACAAAAAGGGGGAAAAGGGGTGGGGTTAAAAAATCCAGTAAAATTAAAAATGAAAAGAAAAGGTTAAAAAGGAACTTGAATAAAGTACCTTTAATAACCCAAGAACCACCAATAGACACAGATGAAGCTAAAATATTTAATTTAAGCAAAAAAGTGTTGAATGAAAATGAAATAAAGGTGTTGAAAAAGGGTTTGAAATTTGCCCCTTCCTACAAACCTAACAATTTCGACGTTTTTGTAGACGTGCAGAAATTCATAAGAAAAATGACGGTAAAACGATTCTTTATTGGGAAAAATGAGAATATAATAGATGAAGAACCAATTGGGAACAAAAAATTTAAAACACCATCTACGTTTTACCCAATACACGCAAGAGGCAGTCAATTAGACAGCTTCAATCGCATAGTATGCGAAGAGATCGAAAAAGTGGTTAAAGCGCCTCCTAAAAATAACAGGTTTAAACAAAACTTCAATTTAACAAAAAAAGAATTTGAAGCAGTAAAATCATTGAGTAAAGACGGTGAACTTATAATTAAGCCTGCGGACAAGGGGGGGGGGGGGGGTTGTCCTAATGGACAAGACTAAATATATGGCAGAAATATATAAACAGTTAAAGAGTGGAGACACTTATCGAAAATTAAAAAGTGATCCTACCCCCAAAATAGAAAAGACTTTGGGTGAATTTTTTGAGAGGGCTCTTAAGGATGACGTAATCACTAAAAAAGAACTCGAATTCCTTTCTATAAAAAAAACCCTCGATTCCAACTATATATATTTTACCCAAAGTCCACAAAAACCCCCTGGAACCCCCTGGACGGCCCATTGTGTCCGGATGTAATAGTCTAACATCAAATCTTTCGGCACTAATTGATTTTTACCTACAGCCACTTGTACAGAAAACCAAAGCTTTTATTAAAGATACTGGCGATGTCCTACGGAAGCTAAATGAACAACAGTGGAAATTAGGAATGTACATGTGTAGTGCCGATGTTAGTACACTATATACAATTATTAAAATGGAACATGGGCTGAAAGCAGTGTCCTACTATCTGGAAAAGAATGACCTTAAACCAACACTACAGGCATTCATTTTAGAAGGCATTAAATTGATTTTAACTAACAATTATTTTTTATTTGATGGCAATTTTTATCTCCAAGAAGTGGGGACTGCTATGGGTACCAGGTTCGCCCCTAGTTATGCCAACCTGTTCATGTCTTATTGGGAGGAACATCACGTATGGCAGAGTGGCACTCTGGGGGCGGGCCTGGTATCCTGGCAACGTTTTATTGATGACGTTTTATTTTTTTGGGATGCTGATGTTAATGCACTGGACACTTTCTGCAAAGCCCTCAATGTGAATGACATGTCGATTCAACTATCATTCGTTAGGAGTCAGGAACAAATCTCTTTCCTGGATCTAGTGATCTATATCAAAGATGATCAACTGGAAACCAAAACTTTTAGAAAGGAGACTGATTCCAACAGCTTTATTGAGAGAACCAGTTCTCATCATGCTAATTGGCTGGAGGGAATTCCCTTTAGCCAATTTACTCGGATAAAAAGGAATTGTACCTCTACCTCAGTTTGTGAGGAACAAATAGAAGAAGTCTCTAAAAGACTAACTAATAGAGGATATAGTAGCAAATGTCTGGAGAAAGCTAAGAATAGACTTGTGACCATTGATAGAAATCAATTACTGAAGGAGAAAGAAAAAGCTATCCCTGACAATAAATTTCAGTGGTCTTTTATCTCTAGATATAGCTCTTGTTTTAAGGATATTGAAATTTTTTTTAAAGCCAACTGGAAAATCCTAATGTCCGACCCCATTTTATCAAAAGAATTACCTCAGCACCCTTCATTTATTTATAGAAAAGCACCTTCCTTAAGGGACAAACTAGTTCATAGCAGCATTGAACCAGAAATTAGACAAAGCATCCGCACAAAGGGATTTCACCGTTGTGGTTGTTGTTTGATGTGCAAGACTGTAAAAAGCACCAGCAGCAAGATTATTAATTTTACTGTGAATGGACAGACTCATAGCATTAATGAATTCATTACATGTAATTCTCGTAATATTGTGTATGCTATTGAGTGCTCTTGCCACCTACTATATATAGGAAAAACTACTAGAAATCTAAAAGTAAGATTGGCGGAGCATATATACAATATACGAAAGGGTCTAGATACCCATTCTGTACCATCACATTTTAAGGAGGTACACAACAAAAAAGAATGTGCAATTATAGGTTTTTGGGGCATTCAGCAGATTCTACCCAAAGTTAGAAGCAGGGACCTAGAAAAACGCTTATCTCAAGCTGAGATGAAGTGGATACACCTGCTGAAAACTTTGATCCCCAAGGGCCTAAATGGCAATTTTGAATTAAAATGTTTTTTAACATGATCTTGCTGCTATAATCCAAACATTGTTTTTGCTGCTAGGTGCCTTTTTAATGTCATTTTTACGTCATTTTTAAATTGTTTTTATATGCTAATTGTTTTTAGATTATTTTTACCCATTAAATATGTAAAATGTGGCGCTTTATCCATTTGTGTGCACTTAATCACTTTATTATTATTCATTATTTAGTAATTGTGAAGCGCAGCCAGCGTGTAAAAAAAATTTCATTGATTCCCCTATCCACGGAGACGTGGAACGCACGTATGACACGCAGAGTGTCTTCCGGAAAACGGCTGAAACATAGTTCTGTTTCCGGAAATTCCTGTATCTAGGTGGAACGCACGTATGACACGCAAGCTACTTCCGGAAGACAAGCGGTGACGCACTTCCGGTAGTCGCTAGAACGGAGAAGTGAGTGCAATCACCGTTCAGCTGCACAAAACAAACCGGATATTGCTGCCACATTACTACGGGTATAAATATCTAGCCATGGACACTAATCAACACACTTCTGACGAAGGACCTGAGCGTCCGAAACGCGTAAAGTGTGTTGGATCCCCTGCTGTGGACTTCTGCTGCTGCTATCTCCCCGACGTGTTTGAGGTATCCTGAGCCGGCTAACGGACACCTTCCACTCCACACCGTATTACATCTTGGTGGTGAGAAGAACTCTCATGGGACATTAGCCCAGCAGCTGTTGCCATATGGGATTTGTTTTACATGCCTATTTACCTCATATGTTTGTGAGTGTTTTTAAACCAATAAATTGTTACTCTTTATAATACCAGACGTATTGCACCAATCTGTCTGATCTGTCTCCATTTCACCACATATCTCATTTATTGAGGGTGTTTTTGGAGGCATTTTGTATTGTTTCAGGTTCTGAAATTCACCTGATTGGAATATCGCTTCCATATCCACCAATTGTGATCAGGAAGGACACTTTTTTGGACATGTCTGTACATCCTGGGTATCACCTGCCTAGTGAAGTGGAATCTAGATGGAATTTGGCACCAGGGATACACTACCTCCATCATTTGTCTAAATCCCACTGCACTAATGGCAGATACCGGGCGCAGAGCCGAATTTCCCATTAGGCACGTGAGGCACCGGCCTAGGGGCGGCACATGTTTGGGGGCGGCACTTGGATGCCTGTGATAGTACTGTCAGCCCAAAATGTACCAATAACTGCAAAATATCCACTGTACTGTACTATATTCCATCTTAAATAGAGTGTAAATGGATAGGACATGCAGATACTGCCCCTATAAACTGTCCTACTTAGTAAACATTATTGTTGTGCCTAGGGGTGCCCTCATCCCTAAATCCGCCCCTGACCGGGTGCACATCTAACACAAACATAGCTGTCAAGGCCTGATTAATCTACTTTGCAATAGGATGGCTACTGGGAAAGGATTGTTGGATGGCCAGTTGCTTAGTGAAAGTATTGGTGTTGCTACTTCCCCTCTGGGATGATGAATGACTCCCAGCAGCAACAGCTGCAGCGGCAGCAGTAGGTATAGCACTATAGGATCCTCTGGATAAATCCTGGATGGGATGGCCTGAAGGAGTTCTTCCCATCCTGACAGAATGGAATTGATGAGGAGGGAGTTGGTGGTGTGTATTGCAGGCGCTTGGATACAACAGGAAAACAAAAGGATTTAGCTGTCACTGGACTGCTTACGCTCTTAGCCAAAGCATCAGAACTTGATAGTGACTTATAGATAAACTCACTGCAGGTGATGTAATAGGGAGGATGTTCCCAGGTGGTTAACATCCTTACCCCTAATTCTACCTTCACATAGGGTACATATGGGGACACAGATGTTGTCAGGATTGGGCTAGAAATATTTCCAGACACAGGCATGTTGATGTCCTTTTTTTCCACCCCACGGACAACAATTGTCTTGCACAGTGCCTGATTTAAACAAACCACATAACCATCCTCCTCGTCAACTTCCTCCTCAGTGCCAGCTACACCCATATCCTCACCAACAGTGACATTTCCAATTTGAATATCAGAAACTGGATCTTGGATGCTCCTACCAGCACTTACAGAGGGCGTGCAAATAGTGGATGGAGCCACCTCTTCCCGTCCAGTGTTGGGAAGGTCAGGCATCGCAACCACCAAACTTGGACTCTCCGTGGGGATTTGCAATATTATTTGTTTTTTGCTGTGCTTTTACTCGTTTAATTTTTTTCATGGGAGCGGGATGAGGGCTTCCATCGTCATGTGAAGCTGAACCACTAGTCATGAACATAGGCCAGGGCTTTAGCCATTCCTTGCCACTCCGTGTCGTAAATGTCATATTGGCAAATTTACATTTCTCATATAATTTGAATTTAATTTAAATGAACTTTGGCGTTTTGGATTTGACATGCCCTTTATGCCATTGAGCATCGGCCTTGGCAAATGACGTAGCTGACATTTCATCGTCTATGTCATGACTAGTGGTAGCAACTTCAGCACTAGGAGGAAATGGGTCTTGATCTACTACTACTTTATCCTCCAAATTTTGTTCTCCATTTATTTTCTATAGTGATATAAAAAAAATGATGTGTCACCTGGAGCATACCCAATACATACCAGACAGCCCCTATAAAAGTATGTGTCACCAGGAGTGTACCCAATGCACACCAGGCAGCCCCTAAAAAATTGTGTCACTGGAAGCATACCCAGTACACACCAGGCAGCCCCTAAAAAAATTGTGTTACTAATTAGTGGCTTCCCATTCATTTGTATGTTTTTTTTATTTTTATGTAGCGGCTCCTGGCTTCCTCGCCACCTATTCACATTTCCTTTGCCCGGCTCCTGGCTCAACCCCAACACCTCTCTTTTGCAGCTTGGCTCTCGCCTGCAGCTCCCCAGAAATTTACATATGATAAATTGCATACCATTTATCACATGTAAAAATGACACATCAAGTGCCTAATCGTATCTGTCCTGGGGAGCTGCCATTGAAATTAGCTCCGACTTGTAATGTATGGGGGCATTTAGGGCCAGATGTACTAAGCCAGGGGTCCTCAAACTATTTTGCTCCAGGACCCCATCAGACAATAACAATAATTACAGGACCCCGGCAAGTTACTGCAGAAGGTCATCACATCACATGCGTAGTCAGCAGACAGCAGTAGCACATACATGGCAGCAATGGGGAGGCACAAAATGATAGGAGGAGTTACATTAAACACTGCTGTGGATATCCATCCAACATTATATTGGTCATTACAGTCCAGACCGATATTTCAATAACAATCCAGACCAGTGGCGGATTCAGGGGGGGGGGGGCACGTGGGCACGTGTCCCCCCTGTCATTTAATTTTGTAGCTGAGGACCAGGGCTTTCCAACGAGCCCAGCCTTGTGTCTCTAGCCCCCCGGGAACCAAAGATATCGCCTGGCAAAGCTGTAACATTTTTTCCCCTTAGGATAATATGTGCCCGGCAATTCCGACCCCCACCTAGTTCTGACGGCTGCCAGTTCCCTCCCTGGCATCATTTGAGAAGCTTGTGGTTGATCTCATTCAATGCCAAATTGCTGGGCCTTCAATATGATACCAGGCTTGTCCATATCGGTCAATCGGTTCCAGAGATATTGCGTGTAAACCGATTTTTTATTTTTGAAATGTAATTTCTTGGCTGTTCATGTTCTTTGATGGCAGATTACTCTGGAACCAAACGTTTCAGTTTCACTGGACCAAAATCATTCAAAGCCCACTCAAATCAATATGATACTTGTCTCATGTAAATGGGTCAGTTGGTTCCGAAGATATAGCCGGTTAAATGAGATAACTGGTTAAAGAGGGGGAGGGGGGGGGTTTCTCTCCCCCTCACACCAGAAAATGCAGGGACTAAGCTGTTGTAAAGGGGGCCAACCTGGGAATGCATTTTCTGGTGTGAAAGGGGTATTATTTCAAATAGCCGGGACCTGCAGTGCTCTAAATACAGCCAGGCTCTGCCACTATCAGTGGCTATCACTTCTGCCTGGCGGCGACTGTCCCCCATTTACCGCGAGCATGTATTCTCCCTTGGCAATGAGCATGTAATCCCACATGGTAACGAGCATGGAACCTCTGGCAATGAGCATGGAACCCTTGGCAATGAGCATGTAGATAAGCAGCACTTATGTAGCATAATTTTTAATAGGCATTATGGTGTTTGGCATAATACATACATAATACATAATGGACATAATGGCATGTAACATAACGTGTAATGGACATTATGGTGTAAATGTTTAATGCACGCCTTTGATGGACAATGTCCCTGTTTATGAAGCGTATTGCGAATTTTGGCTTAATCTGTTTGGCATTATCTGAATTCTGGCTCAATCCGTGTGGCATTATGTGAATTTTGGCTCAATCCTAGTGGCATTATGTGAATTTTGGCTCAATCCGTGTGGCATTTTTTGAATTTGGATCAATCTGTGTGGCATTATGTGAATTTTGACAAAAACCATGTGGCATTATGTGAATTTTGGCTCATTCCATTTGGCATCATGTGTAGGGGCAAGTATAGTGGGGTCTAGTATTTTGTTGCATAATGTGTAGAAGTTGTATATAGTGTTGTACACTACACTCAAGGACATGCCCCTTGTTGAGTGGCCACACCCCCTTTTCCGGAGCGCGCACAACTGCATCCTTCACTTTTGTCGCGATGGTGGGCCTGCGTACTTTAAATGCCAGGGCCTATTTTTAATCCCATTCCCACCCTCTCTCTGCCGCTCTCTTAGCATGTACACTGGCACCACTAACATCGCCCCTCCCCCACCTAAACCCTCTTTTATCATGGTGCCCCCCCCCCTGTCATTTTATCCTGGATCCGCCCCTGATCCAGACCACTACAATAACCAATATTGGGATTATAATTCATGGATCATTCCCAGTACAGGTCGTATGGTTTACCAAAAGGCAGTCAATATTTTAAATATATAGTATTATCTTATAATACATATTGATATTTGAAGAAACTATACTTTTTATAAAAGTGATATTGAATGTAATATATTTGAATTGAGGTGGCCACCTACTTTTTATTATTGTCATTATACTGATAGTCTAATGAAATAAAAATCAATGTATTTTTTTATTAATTTATAACAGAGTTTATTGTTGTGAATTCAGCCTAAGGTTATTTGAATTAGCGCAGTATTCCCTAAAAAATTGATTTGAACCTGGTTTACAGTATGTGTCTGTTTCACAGTCTGTGAATCTGACCTAGACCAAATAGATGTGTTTACACTTACACATTATTGAATACTGCAGCTATACTGTATAAGGTTTTCTTTTTTCTTTTAAAAATATATTTTTTACTACAAAAAAACCTCTCTTTTCATCTTATTAGCGCCTGCTCCTCTAGAGAAATCTAGTGTGTTGTGGCAATTTTTCAAACACAGCCTGTGACATGGCAGTGAGGAGCTGATTGGCTGCTGGTTTATCACTCTCCATTTTCAGGGCCGGCGCTACCCACTCAGCAGCTCCTGCAAAGCAGGGAGGTGCCATGCTGAAAAGGCGCTGTCTCCCTGCCTGCTCTGCTAAAGCTGCCTCAGCCCTCACTGTCACTGCCACCTGCATGCCTGTCTGACAGCGGGCGGCAGTATGGAGAGGCTGAGCAGCTCCCTGCACCACGCACACACTGTCCTCCTCATGCGACCTGCCCCCTCTTCCTCACAGACACTTGCGCTGAGGCGTGTAGCGCTGTCTGTGAATGCCTGGATGACATGTCGGGGGAAATTTACTAAAGGAAATTTGTAAAAAATACAGTAGGTGTATTTGTATCCAGAAATACACTTATTTTTGACATTTACTATCCCGAAAATACTATCGTATTCGTATTGATAGTACATCAATATGATTATGAATACGAATTTCCGTATACTGTACATGTACTGTACATGCACCCGAGATCCTCCATACAGTACGATCGCATGTTGCATACACTCCCACAATCGGGCTGCAGCTTGTTGCAATGGCAATGTGAAAGGGCGCAAAATGTATGGTTTCCAGGAGGGCGCAGGACACCCTAGCACCGGCCCTGTCCATTTTATCGCTTTTCAAACTTAGTACATCTGGCCCTTGATGTGCATTCAGGGCAAATTCATAGCTATTGCAATGATGGTTGGTAGAAGTGAACAAACTACTGTGTCTTCATGTTTGCTGGTAGCTATCCATTTCAGATTACCACTGATAGTGTGCAAACCTACGTTACCAGTGTACAGCACTCTTTTGTGCACTTAGTGGTTTGTGCGCACAAACTACACCTGAGCAAATCACATGCCTTTTAGGAGGCCAGATGCTTCATCCTGCACGTCAGGGCATGACAAGCTTAGTACATACCCAAGCATCAGGATAGTAGGAATTTTGGTCTAAAATGACTTAATTGCCCATCTTGCTTTCCTCTTGTTGGTTTAATGTAGGAAAATTAAATCCCTATGATTGCATTATCTGAACTCCTAAGAGAACTGTAAAGAGGAAATGACTTTTATTCTTTTCTCAGAATGGAACACAACTGCATTGGAAATCCTAAAGCCAATGAATTTATAACATAAATAAACATGTATTGGGAACAAAGGACATGACAATAAAAATATAGAATACAAAGAATGATAAAATTTTAATGAAAACAGTATGTTTTCATTTAAGGACCAAGAGAAACTTAAAAAAGCTTTGGGAAAGATCAGAGAATATGTGTCCAAAGGGTGAAATTCATTTAATGCTAATTTTCTACCCTGCACTAATTTTCCTACAATTCCATGTTCCCCGGGATCATCTACTCATCACTTGGTAATGAGTTGCAGATCTCACACAGAGGGGAGTTTACCATCTTGTAGGTTCATTTTTCTTCCACACAAATGCATCCTGTAACTCTGTTTTAACTAACTGAAGGCTGTGTCGGGAAACCTATGCTTACTAACCACAACCAGACACAAGTATACTTGCCTACTTTATGAGTCTCCTCTCCGGAAGAAGTCCAGAGAAGAGACAGTCTGCAGCAGAGGGGGCGGAGTTGGGTGTCTTTAAGCCCTACCCTCATCACGGTAAATGCTGTGATTCGCGGCTCTTCGGGGAGGGGCTAAATGGCGTGATTTGCTTAATTTTAGCCCCTCCCTGAAGAGCCGCAAATGCCAGTGTTTTACTGGCAGAGGAGGGGGCTGTGGGCGGAGACTGATGCCGTGGCCAGGAATGCGGGAGGCTTGTCTACCCTTTCGGGGGGGTGGGAGGATGACCTGATATTCGGGACCCTCCCGGCCATTCCGGGAGGATAGGTAAGTATGGCCACAAGGCATTTTTTGGGGGAAAAGTGATTGTATTTTGTGAAATGTATTTTTTAAAATGGTGTGATGTCAAAAGCGAAAAAACTTTGACAGCTAAAATAAAACGGAGCCTCTGGGCAGTCTCAAGACTGGTGCGCAAGGATCTTATAACAGCACAGCATCCGTTGTTCTTTAAAACAATTTAAACTAAGTGGTTATTTCAAGCTGAGGACCATTTTATTGCATTCACTCTACGCCTCCATGTCATCAAAGATGACCATCAGATGATTCATCTCTTCTTCAGAAATGTCAGTCTAAACTGACTTTTATTTCTTTCGATGTCTGCTGAAGGGGGGCCGGCGTCCTCCCGCCCAAATACCAAGGGGAACGCCCAGCGTTTTCACGGGGATGCCCATAAATGCCCACTGGGTGTTTCCCCACTCCCTCCTCTTCCCGTACAAACACCTTCGGTGACTCATACAATGACCCTGCGCATGCTCAAATACACATATGTGCAGAGCGACACAATCGGTCCATGGAGCTATACACCGAGACTGATTGATCCTAAATCCAGTATACCCACATCAGTAATAAAATAGACATGCTAGGCCACATTCAGACCAGATAGCACCGCCTCAAATTCACACGGCCAGCATTCAGTTTAGATGCCGTCCTGATCTCTATATGAATGGATGCGTACAGCTACACATCCAGCTATACAGCTATACGAAAATGACCATTATAACAGGCTTACCATCGAATGATTTTTACACTGGGGACAACACATCAGTGCCACGTAGCGCAGGACTGAGTCGGGAGTGAGAGGGAAAAGGGTACATCCAGCCTGGAGCGGACGCCACACACCCTCCCCTAAAACACTTTAGTTGTTGGTTTCCATCCCCATACACCTACTTCCTCAATCACATTGCAAACAGCATGGATATATAGGAAGGTGCAGGACATCATCTCAGAACGGCCTTGCGCAATGCATACTACAGGCCATATTCATGCGCAGTGTATCGATAATCTGCCAATGTGCGACTTCGCAGCCATGCAATCAAGCCTGAATCGGGCCCATTATGCTTGCTTATCTTAGGCAGTCAGACTCAAAAGTACGTATATGTACTGTGACTTTTATATCTAATGATATAATGCATCATCTATCAGCTAGTTTGTACATTTAAATAATACAAATATAGGGGCAGATGTATTAAGCCTGGAGAAGAGATAAACTGGTGATAAAGTGGAGATTAAGTGAAAGGAGATAAAGCACCAGCCAATCAGCTCCCAATTGTCATTTTCATACACAGTTCATTGGCTGGTGCTTTATCTCCTTTCACTTTATCTCCAGTTTATCTCTTCTCTAGGCTTATACTGCCCCAATGTGTGATACACACACATTTTTTTATAGAACTACATTGCATAAATCATATGGCATCTTATGCAATCTTGAATATTTAATATAAAGCATTCTTATTTTGGCTTTATTATTTTTATAGGTACTTATGTATAAGCAGGGCGCCCAGCTACGCTACGCTGACAACGTGCCTTAGGCTACGTTGTCAGCGTAGCCATTGCCGGACACCCTGCTAATATGTTACTTACTTAATGCGTAGTGTGGGCGGCTTGAGCGGTGGGCTGAAGGGCGGGCGACACACAACACCTACTAACAGGTTCATATCCCAACTATCCACGTCATACCCCCATTATCCACGCGGTCGTGGTGCTAATTTTATAAAGTGAGGCGAGCGCCGCGAGACACCGAGCCCAAAGCGTGACGAGTGTAGCGAGCCCTGTGAGGGGACGCATATCCGTGTCCCCTCACGGGGCTCGCTGCGCTCACCACGCTTCAGGCTCGGTGGCTCGCTGCGCTCTCCACACTTTATAAAGTTAACTCCACGCCCGTGTGGATAAGGGGGTATGACGTGGATAGTGGGGATATAAACCATTATGTATTAGCACAGCTCCAGTTACGTAAATGATGTAGTTTATAGTGGTGTATTGGTATTCTCAATACACCACTACTGTAAAGGGCGCCCTGCTAATACAAAAGTACATTTTTATATTCATTATTTTCCATGTATGATCTTGTTTTTACACTATTTGGCCCCCGTCGGATCACTGGTACCAGGCATTGAGTATAGACAGGAGTAGAATATTAGTCCATTAAGTGTGCTGTTATTACTAATGAAAAGTTCTCGCTCACTGAGAGTTTATCAGATGCTGGGAATGTAGCTCTGCTGTAGTGTATATATATATATATATATATATATATATATATATATATATATATATTACCTCACCATGGCACATGACAGAAATGTATTTTATTTCTACCTATATATGGCACCCAAATCTTCCCAAAATATAAGCAAAATTGCATCTCTAATCTATTCTCACATAGATTGTGAAAGGTTTTCTATAGTATTTTCCCCCTATTTCCTCCTCCACATCTTGTAACTAGTTTCATTATATTGAATACACATCACTTTTAACTGCAGTTCAGACTGGAGCACGGATTGCTCACCAGGAGGATGCAGTGGTGTACCTGCATACTTTTTCTGTACCGGTAGAGCGCCAGAAATTAGGGTTTGGGGCCTCACGAGAAATGCTGCAATTGCGAGCCATGTCCTCCCATATTCCGTATCTCTCAACTGTTGGGATGAGGGAAAGGGGTGTGGCCTCTGAAGGGTGGGGTTTCTCAGTGCCGCTGCCGTGAGTCACTCCCACATTTTCATTACTATGGGGGAATGCCCAGCACTCTATGAGCTGCTGGCACACTTTTTTGGTAAGCCTTTCAATATATGGTAACAGTGATCTGAAACAGGAGGTATCTCTCTAGTACAGTATTCCGTCACAGAAGTTTTTGAAAGAAGACAAATAGCCTGATACAAATTTATAGAAGTTGCCTAAATATTAGCATACATTTAATTCATGCCTATACAATATTATGAATGTTAGGCATTTGTAATGGGAACATTTTCCTGGGTGGGTATGTTGTATTAAAAACTACCAATGTCATGTCTATATTCATCTGGATCGCATCTAATTGAAAACTAGTCCTCATGTTCCTAGCACTTTCATTCTTACATGAGGAACATCTGTAATTTGGCTTCTCCTCAGTGATGAAATCACACAGTTCCCGTAACAGAGCTCAGTAGCAATGATTCCTCCTCTGCTCTCCCACTGACATGTACATTAGATGATGTGTAATGGGCACCACATGTCATCACTGATTGCATTGCATGTTGAGGGTGACTATTTGTGATAAACATGTCCGCCTTTCCATAGACAGGGCACAGAAGTTTGGTACAAATAAGGTTGTCAGTGTCTATAAACACCCACCAAATTATTATAGGGTGCCAACATATATATATACAGTAGGTTAATATTCTTTAAAAAAAATGTTTAAAAAATATAAGAACAGTAATATAAGAGTTTGAGAAAACAAAATCTATATCTAACTCTGGACAACTTTTTGTTTGTGGACCGCTGCAGATCTAGTGAGCACTAAGGAGGTCACAACAAAGTTGAATGTACTATATACTGAATCTATAAGTGGTATGTATGTCCTTCTATTAAGGAGTAGCAGACGAGTAGTGTGCGGTCAGGTATTGGGTCCCTCTGTGCCTGGCCGCTGGCTGTGTACTATCTTTAGGGTTCCTGGTAACGCCTGTAGGATGAATTTTGCTGCTTTCTCCACCTGTGTCAGCACATGGCAGATTATCGCTGATGTCTGAGGGCAGCACAGGTAGCTCCCAGTGGATTGCTGGTAAGGAAAAAGCATGAGAAGACTCTGATGATGCTGCAGACAGAGGGCAGTATTCAATGCGAAAATTCTCCGTGCACGGCGAGCATTTTTTTTTGCTCGCCGTGCACTCTCCGTGTTCCGGAGGGCTCGTTGCCTCTCCTGCTGCCACTATTCAATGTTTATAAGACTCGCCGCCACTCGCGGCGAGTCTTAACCCCTGCAGCGGACGAGCGTCCGCAGCAGGGAGCTGACAGGGACGTGGCATCCAGGGAGATTAAAGTCTCCCTGGATGCCACAGAACATATGTGAGGGTAGGGGGCCCCCCTGGGACCCAGGCAGCACAGGCTGCCCCCCTCTATAGCCAGCGGGGGACCCAGTATTCACTGTACCCGAACGTGCTTCGGGTGCAGTGAATATATGAATATCTAATGAGCGGCTCGAGCGCTCTGGCCCCCTGCTGGCTGCACTGTGTAAAAAAAAGAAAAAAAAAAAATGTAAAAAAATATTTTTTTAAAAATTAAATATATATTCATGTGCTATAGGCACATGAATAAAAATAACATGGCCCTCCACAGAAAAAAAAACCTGATTTTTTGACACCAAAATTAAAAAAAACACCCTTTTAGTTTAAAAGTTCACATTCCTGCTCTCCATCAAAAGATGGAGAATTTCTTCACGGAGAGAGACGGCGAGAATCACTAAGAAAGACGGAGAATATTTCACATTGAATAGGGTGGCTCGCCTTTGGAGAAAAAAAACCTCTCTCCACGGCGAAAAAAGCACAAGTTCTCCACAAAAGACGGAGAACTTTTCTCATTGAATACTGCCCAGAATAGGAGGTTGAAGTGACGTGGTTCCTCTCCATGGCAACGGGAGACTTCTTCCTTTTCTTCTGCCATTACCAATATTACTTTCAAGTACCCCCAACCGGTCTGCAGTGTACCCCCAGGGGTACATATACCCCAGGTAGGGAACCACTGCACTAGGCGATTCTCATGTGATTTGGGCTCTTTTCATGGAATCTCGGTGATCAACCGCATGAAAAGCATCCAAATCGCATGTGATTGACAGCAGGTCAGATGTTATGCGCGGTCCAATGCACATCACACCGGCTGCAAAAATGATCATTTGGATTGCATCCGAGCCGGGCAGGCTGGGCTGGGTTTGCATGCGAAAGGACTACATTAGATAGGCGTGATGGTTAGTACACTTTTATCTGATATAGATCTATCTATCTATCTATCTATCTATCTATCTATCTGTCTGTCTGTCTGTCTGTCTGTCTGTCTGTCTGTCTGTCTGTCTGTCTGTCCAAAGGAAAAGGAGGACACCTAGACTCACCCGGCGGTACTGCAGTGAACAGTGACTGTCACTGGCTGACAGCTGATTTTTTTTGTGTACGCCTGCCAGCTAGCACATAAGATCTGTCCTTGTCAGAGAAGTGGAGAGACTCTGCTGGACAGCACTGATCAGGGGGGGTTCTGGGTACTCCATATTCTGAATACCCCATTAAAGAAAAGAGTAAAAACCACAACTGGTTGAGTATTACATTTACATACCTCCCAACTGCCCGGTTTTTGGGGACGTGCCCTAGTCCGGCCGGGCGTGGCCTGAGGACACGACATCCCGCAAGGCCACGCACCCTTTCCATAGGCCACGCCCCATTTTCAGGCATATGCGAGGCTCTGCCACGCGAATGTCCCTATTACCAAGGCACTGATGTTGGGAGGTATGCATTTATATAAAATTAAGGAATATAGATTTATTATCTGTATATCACATTCATAGATCTGACCCACTTAAGCTGTGTACACACGGGGGCGATAGGGGCTATAATCGCTGGGAATATGGTCGCAGGCGACCATATTGCCAGTGATGGAAGTGTGCCCCGGCGATAAATCGCCGGGTGCGCGCTCCCGTTTTCAGCCCCATTGTAATCGCTGGTCGCTCTGCGGCACCGCCGGCAGAGGTTCCCGTTAATCAGCGACCATCTCTGGTCGCTGATGAAAAAGAGACACTGGGCAATATATCTCCCCCGTGTACGGGGCTTTATACTGATAAGCAAAGTAGTGCCATCTGCAACATCACACAATCATATATCATTCTGCTTGCCACTAAGATAATTCAGATTCTAAGTTGTCTATTTTATAATGATTTTTTCTTTTTGAAGGCCAGATGTACTATGCTTTAAAAGTGATGAAATGAAGTGATAAATCACCAGCCAGACGCCCGTAACTGCCATGTCACAAGCTGTGTTTGAAAAATGACACTTAGGAGCTGATTGGTGGTTTATCACACTCCATTTTATCAATTTTCAAGGCTTAGTACATCTGGCCCTATTTGCAGTTTGCCTGGTAAAAAAAAATACCTGCAGTTTCGTACCCATTTAAGTACCCAAGTAATTAATAGCATTTGGCTCAATGTAGTGAATTTATAGACAGCTTTATAAAATGTACATTTAAAACAAGGGTCATTCCTTGAAAAACATAAGGCAAGGCTGTACTGAAGTTCCAGTTTCTCTATTATTCTTTGACTGACATATTCTTGGAGGTTTCACTGACTGCTAAATCCAGTCAAACACTTTTTGGAAGAAGTAAAGCCACTGTTCTACGTAGTATAATACATAAAGTCCTTTTTGACAACAGTTTGGACAACATAGGTCAGGAATGGACTCATTAGCTGAGATATTGAATTATAAATAGATATAGAGCTGCTTGACATCCAAACCAAAGCCATACTATACATGGTTTCAAATGCAACCATTATAACACAAATTATAACAAATGTCCATATTGTGTAAATTTCAGTATGTTAAGTGTGGTTAAATGAGCTTTCACTTCCCCTGAGCTACCCCAGCAGCTGCCTGGGAGAGCTCACTAAGATTTGGCACTTGATGTGCCATTTTTTTACATGGGATAATTCGCATGCGATTTATCCCATGTAATTTCCGTGAGTTGAGGGAGGCTGTGGGTGCAGGGTCGCACAGGGCGGGCAGTCCACAGTATCTGGGAAGCCATGAGCGGACACTATGGACAGCAGCGTCAGAACATAATTAAAAAAAAAATAGGCCTGCCTCTGAGAGGCGGAGAGAGCTCTCTCAGCAGTGAGACAGTTGAGCACTCAGCCAATAAGCGGCAGGCCTATCTTTAGAATTTTTGGTACTTGTATACTTTCACAGCTCCCATCGCATGCCATCGCATGCCATATGTAGTGGCATGCGATGTCATGCGATGCGATTTTTCCGGGGTTTTTATGAATTTGTTGTAAAAATCGCATGCCATGCGATGGCATGCGATTTTGATCACAAATGCATCCAAATGCATTTAAATTAGTAGCAAACATGTTAATTGCACCCCAAATGTCTTTTTTCACACTGTACCACCCCCACTGTATCAACGCCAACCCGAAGCGTGGCGAGCGGCGGCGGTACGCATCCTACGACCTTTTCATACCCCCACTATCCACGTCGGCGTGGAGTTGAGAATAGAAAGTGTGGCGAGCGCAGCAAGGCGAGCGGACGCGGATACCTGTGAAGCCCGCGAGGGGACACGGATACCTGTGAAGGTATCCGCGGCCGCTCGCCACGCTTCGGGCTCGCCACACTTTCTATTCTCAACTCCACGCCGACGTGGATAGTGGGGGTATGAAAAGGTCGTAGGACGCGTACCGCCGCCCCTCGCGGGCTCGCTGCGCTCGCCACGCTTCGGGTTGGCGTTCATAGTGGGGGTGCTACAGTAACAAATGCCCTTTGGGGTGCATTTAACATGATTTTAACACGTCAATGATTTCTGTGAAAAATGGCATACGATGCGATGCAATTTTTTTCATATACGATGCCCATCGTAGGAGCCGTGATACTACACAAGTACCAAATTTTTTTTTCAACTTCTGCCACCGCTGTCTGCAGTCTCCGCTCAGCACTTCCTGGACACTGTGGACTGCCCTCCCCGTGCGACGCTGCACCCACAGCCTGCACCTCCTGCCCCCACTGCTGCAATAACAGCCCGGACCGCACACTGCCCCCCCCCCTTCACATAGGTATGTCCTTTACCGCTGGCACACATTTCCATATCAGACCCAACACATAAAAAGCACCCGCGATGTGCCTCTGATGGGTCCGATCCAACAGATTGAACCTGCAGCAGGTTCAACCTGTAGGGTCCGACACGATGCACACGGGACCATGCATCAGGTAGAATAGGGTGTCAAACACATCGAATTTGGGACGATTTCTCAGCCCGATCAGTCTGAATCGAGGGAAATAGGCCCAAATCGGATAAGTGTATGGGGCCATTATATACAATGTCGCTTATATGTGGAAAGTGCACAGACTAGAGACTAGATAAGGGGCATAGTACTGACAGTGGGACAGGGGGGGGGGATTTACTAAAGGAAATTTGTAAAAAATAGGTGTATTTGTATCCAGAAATACACTTATTTTTGACATTTACTATCCCGAAAATACGGCAATATTATTAATATTAATAATATTGCCGTATTTTCGGGATAGTAAATGTCAAAAATAAGTGTATTTCTGGATACAAATACACCTATTTTTTTTTACAAATTTCCTTTAGTAAATTTCCCCCAGGGTGTCCGTTTAATTGGATGGGGCCCATCCAATTAAACTGACACCCTTTCCCACTGACTTAATCTGGATCTGGATCTGTAGGAAAGAGCTGGGCCTCAAAAACCAATGTTGTAGTCTCTTGGCCAATACTGTAAATCTCTGTAGGTGACCATATGAGATATCAATAATATTCAGTATACTGTGCTACCTTTAAAAATAATAGCCCTAATACTTTAAATAAAAATATATATTTAAAGGTGCTACTTTATACTGTTTTTAGATCATTTTGCAATAATTCCATTTTATGTATTTTTTTTACCACTAATAATTACACTATATTTCACTTTATCACTTAAACTACAAATCTAAGGTTATGCATTAAACAAGCAGATGATATAGAAATGAAATGGGGAAAATATAGGGAATCCTCAATGTAGAAGGATTTGGGGGTGTTCATTGACCGTAGACTTAGCAGCACTACCCTATGTCAAGGAACACCAGCAAAGGCAATAAGGTATTAGCATGAATAAAAAGGGGCATAGAGGCAAGGAAAGACAGTGTCATTTTGCCACTCAATAAATCATTGGTACGGCCTTATCTAGAATACAGTGTACAGTTCTAGTCACCACTCCATAAAGAGGACATATTGGAACTTGAAAAGGTTCAGAGAAGAGCAGCTAAATTGATTAAGGATTTAGGGGTTTATTTACTAAGATGGGTGGTATATTGAAGATGGGGTGTTGTCTATAGCAACCAATCAGAATCCACTTTTGTTATTTATTTAGCACCTTCTAGAAGGTAATAGAATCTGATCATGGGGTGCACACAGTAATAATACAAGGATGCAATATATAACAATAAAGAGCACAACACAGTGATCAGCAAAATAATAAGACATTGTAATAAACATGGGAGATAGGGAGATAGGGAAATATGGAAATATAACCCCGACAGCATCAGGTAGCAGGTGCTTTGTTCAGACTCAACTGCAAAGGGGATGACCCGGAGGGTTGAGATAACAGAGCCGCTCCCTCACCATCTGTAATATAGTTATGCCAGACCATCCATTTCACAATTGGGGAAGAGGGTGTAGAGGAGTATGGGATAAATTCAGTTTCCATTGTAAAGTGTAATTGGATTTTATGAAAAACTTTTATCACCAGCGGAGGTAAAGTATTTTTCCATGCTTGGGCTAGTGTGGCCCTTGCCGTGAAACACATTTGTCCTAGCAAATATCTACAATGGGGTGGGACTTCTGTAGGGTAGAGGTGCAATAATGCTATTGTTTGGGGCTGGGTTAAGGACGAGGCCCATGACCTTATTGATCAGCTTAAAAACATCCATCCAATAGTTACGCAATAAGGGGCAGGCCCAAAAGATATGATAGAGGTGGCCTACCTCATTGCAGCCCCTCCAGCAATGTTTGGAGCATGACGGCCAGTAGGTATGTAACCTATCAGGTGTGAGATATAACCTGTTAAGCAGTTTGACATGCATCTCCGCGTGTTTCAAGCATTTAGACTTTAGAAAGGACGAACTATAGATACGTTCCCATTGGGAATATGATAATGTGATGTCAAGATCTTTCTCCCAACGAAGCTGAGCATTGGATTTTTTAGATTTGGGCAAGTTAACAATTACATCATACCAGAAAGAGATTACCCCACCCGCCCTAGCTGATGTTAATCGAGATAGGACAGAGTTAGCTACAGCACTAGGGGGATGAGCGGGGCGGGGCAGGCTCTGGAACCAGTGTTGGATCTGAGTATAATGAAACAGTTCACTGGATGGGATGGCAAAGCGGTCCTGAAGCTGAGGGAAAGTGAGCAAATTAGTTCCGTCTAAAATTTCACCCAGTACACATTACTCTGGAGCCATGGAGATATGTTCAAGTTGGGAACCAATCTGGCAATGGCTGTCATTGACATTGCCGCAATAGGGGGCTAAGGTCAGGCAATTTGGAAACTAACTTGTCCCATGTACATATAGCAGAGGAGGTAGAGGGGAGTAAAGGTAAGTTTAATGGTCGTAAATGCCTTGGTGTCCATAGGATATCTGGGGGTACGTGGAACATTTATTTTGTTCAATTGTATCCCAGGGAGAAGTGTAGGGAGTTATCCAGTATTTCAATTGAGCTAGTATACAAGCATCCTTGTATGAAGACAGATCAGGAAGAGCCAGACCCCCACGGTGTCTAGGTAAGACCATACGGGAGTAAGCTAACTTAGTTGGGTGAGATTTCCACAGATATTTAGTGAGTATAACCCTACATTTGTCCAAGTATTTCTTGGGGAAACTGAAGGGGATTGTTCTAAATAAATACATAAGCTTTGGTAGCAATGACATTTTAAAGGCAGCTAAATGACCCAACCACAAGATTTCATAAGAAAGCCAGGATGAGGTCAAAGCTTGAAGGGCAACGATGAGTGGAGGTAAATTCACATCGAAGACCGCTAAAGTAGAGGGAGGGATGTGGACGCCTAAATATACTGTATAATAGATTTGGTATTCCAGTTATAAGGATAAAGGGAAAGCAAGGTTGCCACATCCGTCTCAGGTAAATTTATCGGCATGGCATCAGACTTAGTCGTGTTTAACCTATAATAGGAAACTGCACTAAACATAGATAAAAGGTCATGTCAGTGTGGGAGAGAGGAGGTGGGGTTGGTGACAAAGAGAAGGACATTGTCCGCAAAGAGACACAGTTTATGAGAGGTCTGGCCACACAGTAATCCTGGAAACTCGCTGTCTGATCTAATTTTAGCCGCAAGGGGTTCCATTACTAACACAATAATCAAGGGTGAGAGAGGGCAACCCTGACGGCTGCCATTGGATATAGGAAATGTGTCTAACAGAAAGCCATTGCTAAACACTTGAGCTGTGGGGGAACTATATAAGACCATAATGGCCGATAATATATAACTGCTAAAGCCAAATTTGGACAGGACAGCTTTCATGTATAGCCAATTCAACCTTTCGAAGGCTTTCTCTGCATCTAGGGAGAGTAACAGGAAGCCCTCAGTATCCTGGAGAGAGTCAATTAAGTTAAAGACCCTACGGGTATTATCCGAGGCCTGTCTGCCGGGCACAAATCCAACCTGGTCTGAATGTATCAGGGAGGGTAAATATGCATTAAGTCGGGTTGCAATTAATTTGGCATACAATTTAATGTCTCCGTTAAGTAAAGCAATCGGGCGGTAATACTGACAAAAGGTAGGGTTTTTCCCTGGCTTGGGAATCGTAATTACATGGGCTTCCAGCATTTCTGTAGGGAAGCTACCCCCTGGGCTACTTCTTTAAAAAGCCTAGACAACATCAGGGGAGAGCGAGTCCCGAAACTCTCTGTAGAACTCGTTAGAAAAACCATCTGGTCTAGAGGCTTTATTATTCGGCAGAGATTTAATGGCGATATCAATTTGGGCTGAGGACCAAGGGGCATTCAACTCCTCTAATTTATCCAATGGCAAGGAGGGCAGGTCTATAGATTAGATGAAATCTTGAATAAGTGTGGGAGTGGGCTGGGGGGTCGAGGCATCTGTATTTAAATTGTAAAGCTGGGTGTAATATTGAGCAAATTGATTAGCAATATCCAAGGGGTTTGCTAATTTAGAGCCCGATGGGGAAACAATACATTTGATCCGGTTGCGGGCTTCCTGGGCTCGAAGTTTCCGGGCTAACATCCTTCCAGGTCTATTCCCCACTAAGTAGAATTTCTGTCTTAGTCTATTCAGGGCGGTTTAGGTTATAGCAACCAAGAGTTTTTGTAGTTGGCTACGGAGTTCGGACACTTATTTGCAAAGCTCCCTAGTAGGGAACCGTTTGGAGCTGTACGGCTTGTTTTTTAAACATGGCTCCGGCTTGAATGGCGGAACCTCAGATAACTGCTTTAAAGGCACACCAGTAAATTGGGTTAGAGGTATCAGAGGGAGAGTTTGTAGCCATAAATGTAGAGATACTATCAGTTATAATTTTCTTTGCAGCAATATTTGACAGCAAGTGAGGGGAGAAACGCCAGTGTCTAGGGGGTAGGAAAGGCTTAGAAAGTTCCCAGCATCACACTACAGGAGCGTGGTTCGACCAGGAGATGGGCAAAATATCCACCCTGCCGGCAGATTGTAATGACCATTTATCACATACAATAAGATCAATACGGGAATATGAATTGTGGACTGGGGAAAAGAACGTATAATCCCTCCCGGATGGATTTTGGATACGCAATATATCATAAAGGTCAAATTCTGTTAAGATAATATGTAAGGCTAAGGAAGGAGCGGTGCAGGGTCTATTGGTGTCAGGGTTGAGTGGAGATTTATCCAAATTCAGATCAACAACTAAATTAAAGTCTCCCAGCAACACTAATGAACCTATTTTCACCTTCTGAATAAGTGAGCACAATTTCCTAAGGAATGGAACTTGGTTGGAATTAGGGGCGTATAAGAAAACAATAGTAGTGGGTTTATCATCCAGAAGACCTGTAATGATTAGGTATCGGCCAGATTTGTCAGCAATTTGGGAGTGTAAAACAAAGGAAACCGTATTACTAAGAGTATAGCTACACCATTCTTTTTGAATGGGCCATTAGCAAAGTAGCCTGTGGGATAATGATGAGCTTTCATAGTGGGCGGATACAGAGATGAAAAATGGGTCTCCTGAAGGGCCACTATGTCTGCTTTATGTTTGTAAAAAAAAAGACATGGCTAGTCTACGTTTGTTGGGAGAATTCAAACCTTTGACATTTAAAGGGATCAATTTACCCATGGGAGCATATAAACAGGTCGATAGATTGAGGGCATCCCAGGGGGGGGGGGGGGGGGGGCGCAATACAAAAGGAGGGGGAGAGAACAAAGAGAAAAAAGGAAAAAAACACACAGAACACAAGTAGGGGAGGGAAAAAAAGACAAAATTACCCAGTATATCGGGCCTGTGTAACTACTGCAGGGATAACAGAATGCAGTAGGATAGACATGGGGGAAAGTGGCATTGGCTACCCACCCAGGGCCGACCTAACAGGGAAAGAAAAATTACACATGACGGTATAGTGTCATCATAATATAAACAAGCATGACAAAAATATTGAGCTAATATAAAGGTAGAGAAAACAACATTAGGAACCGACAATACAACTCACAGCTTCTTGTAGAGGAAATCGTACCAGAGTCCAACTAAGCAAAGATTGTTCATGACCCAAAAAATATATAAAAATAAGAGCACATGCCAGGGGAAGTTCAAGTAGGAGACCATTCGGAGCTTGGTGGAGGTCGTCTTCTGGTCGCGTCCGGGATTTTAACTGAGATGTCCCATTCGGCCAGCAATTTGGCCCCTGCGTCGAGATCAGAAACAACATAAGAGGAGTTGTCGTAGGTGATTGTTAATTTAACCGGGAAGCCCCATCTGTATCTTATTTCCTGGGACCGAAGTGCAGAAGTAATGGGGGCTAATGCCCAATGTTTTTGGATTGTAAATGCAGAGAAGTCCGGAAACAGCTGTATTCCTCCTAGATCATCAGATAGTTCTGCTTCACGGGCCGCCTGAAGGATACGCTCATTTGTTGTGAAAAAGTGAACTCTCAGCAGGGTGTCGCTTGAAAGTGCGGCAGGAAGGGACCTGGGCTTGGGAAGGCGGTGGACTCATTGTCGCTCGCTGAAGGTAGTAACTTTCCAAACAGAGACATCATGTAGCCCAGCAGCTCAGCGTTGGTGACCGAATCTGGGATTCCCCTGATATTGATATTGTTCCTCCTGGAACGGTCCTCAACATCTGCTATCTTAGTTTTAAGGGATTCCAATTAGGATTGATGGTGTTCATGAGCCACAATTAGGTCGTTGTGTGAGGACATCAGTTCTTGTATTTTATGCTCTAGATGATCTGTCTGGTCGCCAATAGCTGTAAGCTCAACCTTGACCTCTCGTATAGCAACTGTGAGATCTTGAGATAGGTCTGACTTGAAGGCCGCTAGTACTAGGCAGAGGGTTTTGACTGTAAGGGGCTCAGAGGAGTTAGGATCTATACCCGATAATGATAATGGGTAGTATTGCCCTGTCTGGACCCTCTAGGAGAAGCTGTGGGCTGTCCATCTTTCGCAGTGAGGGAAGCGTGGCCTATTCTCTGAGTCGGGAAAGACACAGGGGGTGGCAAAGTGCCTTTGGTCTTCTTTGTAGGCATATAAGCGTATGGGCAATTGCTGGCAAGTAAGTAATGGAAATTCTGTGAGTAGGCGGTAGATGGGAGGTCTATACTGTAGTGTCGGTTCCGTAGTCAGCTATATAGTAACCATGGTGACCCTGGAGAGCATAACATCACGATTGTCCAAACAGACACAGGACACACAAGTTGGTAGCACTTCAGTGCCATTTCACAGGGACAGATGTGAACGGCAGCAGCAAACACACTGATTAATTTGTACTCACACAGTACTTGGCACGAGGGACCACAAATAAAGGTGCGGGCCTCTGGAGAGAGTTCTGGCCAATTCCAGCGTAGGTGGGCAGCTCTGTGGGGGCCTCTGCCAGCAGGCAAAGTGTGCAGGGAAGGTGAAGGCAGCTGATGGGCAGCACAGTATTGGCCGGACCAGGCAGGGCCAGCCTCCCGGATCAGACCACAGCTGAAACAAAGTACCTGTTGCTGGACATTAGGGACCTTCCCAGGGAGCCTGGTGGATGGCAAGAGGAGGCTCAGGAGGTATCTTAGAGGTGCAGGGTGAGAGGGGAATATAACATGTGCGAGGAGCTGCAGCCTCCGTGCAGGGAAGGAGAATCCAAGATGGCCGCCGGGTGCTGGTATAGTCTGCTGGTCTGGGCTGTGTAAGCCTCCCGGCAGCACACACAAGTTCCCCTCTGTCCGCGGAGGTCTGCGCTGGCCGAGAGGGTCCCAGGAGGGTAAGCAGCAGCGGGTGGGTGGTCTCCCAGCGGGTCCCGTCCGCATTAGCGGGCACCTCTGGAAGTCGTCGTCGGCCGCGGGAATCACGCGAGTCCTCGGATTGGCCACAGATCGCCAATACACAGAAGTTTTCGCTGCCACGCACCCTTTGCACCGATCAGCATGCGGGACATTAAACCCTGGTTGTCGGGAGGGATCGACAGCCATGATCCTAGATTGAATACCCCCTTATTCTGTGCCAATCTTGTGTGATTCTTTTTTTTCTTTTTTAATTGCATTTGTACATATTTTGTGGCAGATTGTTTTTTTGGATAGTTCCAAATTACATGTGAGCATACCTGCATGTCTTGTTTATTTTGTTAATATTTTATTCATCTGTGGCTGCAATGATTCCTTTGTTTGGGCCTCAACAACACAAGCTGGCAGTGCTCCAAAGAGCACATAATGCAAAGAAAAATGTGTAAGATGTAATTGTCCTTGGGACCTCCCACCCTTATGCTGTATAAATACTACATGCACACTTTAACATACCAATAATTTCAGGGGCCGAGTCTCCCACACCATTGTGGCTGAAATTATTGGTTTGTTTGGACCCCATTTCTCCTTGCAAAACTGGCTCTACAGAGGCAAGATGTCCTCATCCTTATCCTCGGATTCCTCACCCCCTTCAGTGTTTACATCCTCACAGAGTATTAATTACTCCCCACTGGAATCCTCCATCACAGGTCCCTCTGTACTTTCTGGAGGCAATTGCTCATCTTTGTGGAGGAATTTATAATACATTTTAATGAACATCTCAACTGAAAGACAGTTGTTGGTAGTTTTCCAGCATTTCGAAGCAAATGTTAACTGTCATTTGCTCTCATCCATTACCAAGTTTTTTCCAACCAGCCCAATCTGACAATAAATCTGTAAATGTATGGCCAGCTTAACCCTTTGAGTGCCAACATTGTTGTGAGAGATGTGCAAAATATCCCCTAAAAATGCCAGCATTGCTCACATTTGTTATATAAATTCAGATTAAAATGTTGTGTTAAAAAGAGATTGTATTTCCTATATAAGGTAAACATTACAGGTCATTCTGACAAATAAAAATGTTAACCCTTGACAATCCAATTTTTTTTTTTTTTTTTGCAATTCAGTCTGGTTTAAATGTTTAAATCAGGGTTGCCGACCCTCCCGGAATTTGCGGGAGTCTACCGAAAATCGGGTCCCCCCTTCCGGCCCCCGGAAGGGTTAGCAACCCTCCTGGAATCAGGGGGACCCCCACTGAGCCCCCCCCCCCCGATCGCGGCATTTAAATGCCGCAATCTGCGGGTCTCAGAGGAGGGGGCGGAGCTAAAATGGCACAATCGTGTCATTTTAGCCCCGCCCCCTCCATGGAGATCAGATATTTTGGCTATTTGCTGTAATGGGGTGGGGCTTAATGACGTCAACGTTAAGCCACCCCCCCAAACTCGTAAGTAAAGATTCCTCTCCGGTCTTCTCCCGGAGAAGGATCTTGTGCAAGTCGGCAACCCTGGTTTAAATTAATTGTAATTTATTAAATGTTTTTATTCCAAAATGGTCAACATTGAATGTTGAACGATGTTAATGTTCTTATTTTAAAGTGACTCACCATTGGATCTGCTACTAGCGCTAGGGCTGTTGAGCCTGACTAGATGTTGGAACTGAAGGGGTTAATTGGCAATTTTTACAACTATTTTGACAAATTCACTAAGGCGCCTAATAAATTATGCTGTTTGGCCTATTCCTTTACTTAACTCTTATGCCTAGAAATAACTCACACGGACACCTTATTCTAAAAATAATGACACGGACAACCACTGCGTAAGTTTAAAAGGTCATGAAATATTTATTGTAATGGTATGACCCCTATTTGTCTAAGGGATGGCAAAGAAAGCACTTGAGACCAGCACCAGTCACGGGTGTTGCCATGGTAGCGACCGAACCGACCCAATCTGACAACACCCCTTCTTGTGGGGTACAGCCCGCGCTGTGACGGACATACCACCCCTTCTACGGCCTGGCGCGGACCTTCCATGAAGTATCCACTGTCCCGCCGCTGGAGCCTGGGACTCGCCCACCATCCTGGCAAAGGGGGGCAATACCACACAGAGGCCACCTGACACCCCACCTGACTGCTGGTCGAGAGCACCTTCTCGACGATTTATAATTAAAGCTATAGAATCAATTTTTCCAAATTTGGTGAATGGCCCTGAGACCAGGTAGCACAGAAGAAAAGGGTAGAGAGGGTGGGGATCCAGACTCAAAGATGAAGCACTTCCTGGCCAGAATCCCTAATATACCCCTCTCTAAGCTGACGCCCCTATGCTACCTGATTGGCAGCTCTAGCTGCCACTCAACCTGCTATTTCGCCTGGGCATTTTACACTGACTTCTATCTCTTTGATTACAACCAGCAAATTCACCGGCTCTTAAATTTCCTCGAGCCTATGCAGCCCTCACTCTATCTTGGCACTCAAAGGGTTACATCTCTGCAACCCTAATAATTATTTCAGTCTCTTTTCCCCAATGCAACAATAATTATTTACCATGAACTTGACCATTTTCACATTCTGTTGGATGCAATAATAATAATTAAAAATACTGTAGATACAGTATATAATATGAATGTCTATTATACGATTGTATTGACGGCTATATTGTAATAGTGTGGTTTAATTAGCCTTAGTATGTGCAATCTAAATGCCAGGGAGTGGATTTGGAATTTATGTTATTTGCTTAAATAGCAACAGGATGCTTAAATCCAAAACACTTGAGCAAGCTAAAGCCTGGCATCCACTTTGATGTGGTCAGCCATAATGCTTTGTTCTTTTATTTGTGTAAAATGAGAATTGCAATAACATGTCACTTTCAGCATAAACCTGTGTGTTATTTAACATAAGGTTTGTAGCGTAATACAGGAATAAATAATAAATGACACATGTTGTTCACCATAAATCAAGTATGCATTTCTCTAACTACTCCTCTGGACAAAACATGTGGCTCCTTATGCAAAGGCCTCCACCTATGGAAGTCATTTTATTACAAATACTTGTGGTCTGACCTTCAGAGGAAACATAGAATACCGTTTGCAGGAATTCTTTTGATGTGTACCGCAGGGGGGGTTTTACCGTTGCTTCAGGGATGGAAAAAATACACGGCACTTCTACATATCTAGAAACCAATTACTTCTAGATATGTAACACTTATTTAATTAATAATTTACAGTTTCTTATATAGCACAGCAGATTCTGTTGCGCTTTACAATTGAAAAACTGAGATAAAACAAACTGGGTAACAACATAAGAGGACAAATATCAAATAAATATTCATGCCAATGAGTTTAGTGCTGTTCATAGCATTTAATAATACAGAACCTGAAATAATTTACACAAATGGAAAAATATACATTTTCATACCTCCCAACTTTTGAAGTTGGGAGGTCGGGACGTTCGCGCGTGGCCTCAAGAAAAGGGGGCGTGGCCTCACGGGGTGACGCGAACTCCGGCCATGCCCCCGTTTTCGCCGCTCGTCGGCGCTGAATAGACGCTGTGCGCATGCGCACAGCGTCTATTCTCGGCAAGCTGGGGGGGCTCCCAACTGTCCCCCCCACCGCGGGACAATGGCGGCCCCGGGCGGGACGCGGGAACGTCCCCGAATATCGGGACGTTCCTGCGGAAAGCGTGACAGTTGGGAGGTATGCATTTTAGAATATTTAACATTTCAAATAATGGGATCTGCCAACTTCTAAAGATCTAAGCCTAGGCAATGTACTGTGAACTCTGGACTAATGCTTCCTCTCCAGCGGTGGCTACATAGTACGGGATACGGTCGTATTGTCGACCCGACTTAGGTCGACACCGTTGGGTCGACAGGCAACAAGGTCAACAGGGTTCTAGGTTGACATGGATGAAGGTCCACAGGTGTCTAGGTCGACATGGTTTTAGGTCGACAAATGCGTTAGGTCGACATGGGTTAGGTCAACAGGTCGCGAGGTCGACATGGGTTTTTTCACAGTTTTTTGTGCCGACAGGTGGTATTTCATGCCCTGCCATCCACTAGAGCATGGTGGGAGAATAAAATAGTGTGCCGAGCGCAGCGATGCACCGTGCCCGAAGCATCGCGAGCAAAGCAAGCTACAGTATGCGAGGGGCTGCGGTCAACTTCCAATTGTGTCAGGTAAAAAAACAGTGAAAAACCCATGTCCTCGTGACCTGTCAACCTAACCCATGTCGACCTAATGCATTTGTCGACCTAAACCCATGTCGACCTAGACACCTGTCGACCTTCACCCATGTCGACCTAGAACCCTGTTGACCTAGTTGCCTGTTGACCCAACAGTGTCGACCTAATGACTGTCGACCTAAGTCAGGTCGACAATACGATCCACACCCCATAGTACAGGAGGTGAGTCCCAGACTTCCATTGGCTAGGTTTTAGAGGAGTATTGGGTGGGCTTTGTAGGAGAGTAAAGCTTAAAGCTGTGTCCCGGCTGTGATAGACACAGCAATGCTGATACTTGGAAACCTGCAACCTGCACATTATTAACATATGTATATCTGCAATAAGTGTTGGTATATATCACATACATGACGGGATGCGTAGCATATGCCATTCATGATGATCCAGGATGCTGTCATATTGATGTGTAAAAAGGGAGAATTCTAATCCAGGTTGAGTATCCACAAGCATTTTGGATAACGGATTTTTGAGGATTTTGGAATATATATTTTTTTCATACTACCCTGGCGTCCACAGTGTCTCCTGGCATCCACAGCGGCCTTTAGAAAACCTCTCCAGCAGCATCTCTGGTCCCAGGGGTGCATTGCGCGAGTGTGCCAGTGACATCACCCGCGTGCCCGCGCAATGCATCCTTGGGACCAGGGATGCCACTGAAGAGGATTTAGATGGCTGCTGTGAACACCAGACAAAAGAGGCAGGGGGAAAAAGCATTACAGAATAACCTGAAATATTCTGAAAAACCATGGTTTTCGGAATATTTCGGTTTTTGGAGTATACGGTTAAGGGAGATTCAACCTGTACCCTGTCCTGTTCACTCAGATGGCCTTGACTGGGCCACATCATGTAGACAACATTGTTCAGTAGTGCAAATGGAATAGAATAAAGGCATATTACCTCCCCTGACTTGGGGCCTTATTCTGCTCGGTACGGTAGGACCGTATACAGGCGGTTCGGTTTTTTTTTTCATCTGCGCATGCGTAGCTTTCGCAATGCGCAGGTGCGGCGACCTCACACAGCTCACGGACAGGTCTCTCCGTGTGCAAAAAACCTGTCCGCCAGAGTAAGGTCATTGCGGGCGGCATGGGGGCGTTTTTAGGGGAGCGGCCGGAATAATGAGGAAAACTGGGCGTAAACATGGGCGTACACCAAAAATGTACGGTGCTACAACCTCTCGATCAGCGAACGCACCGTGCATTTTGGGCCAAAAACAGGCGGATGCCAAAGATAGCTCCAGACCACCCCTAGAGATACCGTATGAGAGCGGACGCCTGGGTCTGCTAATTAACGCTGATTACTACACCTGAATGGAATAAGCAATGCTGCAGCCTATTAAGTGAAAACCATGATTTCACTACCTGCAAGCCACACACAGCCCTCAAACACATTGGAAGCATATCTTTCTATACTTCTCTACATGTAAAGGTTGTTTTAATTTTAGGTAATATTCATTCTGAAGCCCTGTACACACGGGGGAGATATATTGCTCAGCCATATATTGCTGAGCAATATATGGCTGAGCAATATATTGCTCAGTTTCTCCTTTTCATCAGCGACCAGAGATGGTCGCTGATGAAAAAGAAACTGCCGGGGGGAGCCCGGGAGTGGTAATCAGCTGGTCGCAGGAGCATGTTCCTGCGACCAGCGATCACTACAGGGGTAAAAACGGGAGCGCGCACCTGGCGATATATCCCCATCGTGGGCAATATGGTCGCTTAGCGACCATATTTCCCGCGATATTGTACAAAATCGCCCCCGTGTGTACGCACCTTAAGACCTGCTTATATATGTCAAGGTAGTTATTTTATAACCATCTACACCCATTCAGAAAGTGTTTTTTTTTATACTTTAAAAAGCAGTACTCTCAACTCACAGAAGTCGACATGTGTCAACTTTTTCACTGTAACACCAACATAACTTTATTTAAAAGTAAAACCAATGTGGGGACACATAGATAGTGATTAAAGTGCAAAATTAGAACATAATAAATAGACATGTAATGAGGGTTAAAATGTTGTTTTATTAGGGTGTTTATTAAGGTAGACAATTGAGTTAATATAAAACCATTATTGAATAACAGTTAGAATAATTAATTAATTGTCTTGCACGGTGGCATACGCTCAGATATACGGAAGATGTCGGTATGGAAACGGACGAGACCCGTCCGTATACGGTGGCGTACGCTCTGTTGTACGCCAGTTAACGGTGTCTAAGAGGAGACCCGTCCGTATACGGTGGCGTACGCTCAAGTGTACGCCACTCCCCATTGTCGGTGTTTGTGACCGTCCGTATGCGGCTGTTCTGTGGGCGGACTTTCGCTCACCGTCCGCGTACGGGAAACGGACCGTACGTATATGTTTCACCGACCTAACCAGAATAAGGCCCTTGGTCACTATATAAACCTTTTTTTTTTTAGATAGCAATGGAATTTTTTGGACAGTTGCCCATATTAATAGTGACCATTCTACACAGTAAATACATACAATTTGCTGCTTTTGGTATATCTAGGAGGGAGATATGAGTACCAATGAGGGGTGTGGGGAGTCAATTCATGCAAGAGTGGCTTTATCTACTAGATGGTGAATTCGGGGGGGGGGGGGGGGGTTAACAAGAATGCAGTAGCTACATTTATTTGAGTCATTTTTGAAGCTTTAAATACTGTATGACACAAAGCTAGATTGTAAGCTTTTATGAGCAAGGCCCTCTGCCTCATTTAAATTTTCCTCATTTACACCATCCCCTTCCCAAAGACAACAACAGCAGCCCACTGGCAGCCCCACTGATTATATGGGTACTATGAGTGCTGCTGCAGAAATAGTTCTAAAGGTGCCCATACACGTTACAATTATTGTATACAATATCGCATCTCATTGCATCTCGGTTTTGCGATGAGATGAGATCTAGTACAAAAAGTTGGTGCTGCACATTTTTGAACTAGATCTCATCGCATCGCAAAACCGAGCCGTGATGAGATGCGATATTGTATACAATAATTGTAACGTGTATGGGCACCTTAAGCCATGTTCATGTTCAGCAATGTTTTGTAATATGTCATTTTGTTCTTGTACTGTCTCTGTTTACGCACTCTCTAAGGTGCTGCGGCCTCCTTGTGACATCACATAAGGGATAAGAAATATTGTTTCCACAATAATATGCATATGGCCTCACATCTGCCTTCAATGAAGGTAAGGGACAATATAGAAATTAGATGTCTGTGATTTTTGTTTAAAGAAGTACTATTTTTATAGGCCTGTTGCCTTCAGTAACCGTGCCCGAAGTGAGGTGAGATGAGCGGAGCGAACCTTCGATGGTTCATTTGGGCTTCCTTCTTCGGACCTTGCTCCTCATGCTCTTGTGCTATGTCACGTGATGGTCCTTTCTCCCACTAGGACATAGATCTAACAATATGTTTACTGGTCATGTAGAAATAAAGGTTCATACAGTGAGCACTCGTCTTGTGCAACATGATTTATTCCTGGAGGAAACTGCATCCTCTTTGATCTTTTGTGAAGTCCGTGGTGATTACATTAGATATTACTGCATTTTGCAGGTGAAGTGGCTCACTTCTGAATATATTCTGAAATACAAACTACGACATGGAAAACTATCAGTGAATAGCCAAAACTCCAGCATGTTTATACCTATCTGCCAAGCGGATCAACACGGCAGTGTAGTGCTAAGCATCTCCGCAATGTTCATCTGGATAATGTCCTACATTTACTGTACAAGTCCACCTTTCCTAGGCCTGCTGTAAAACATCTACAGCCAAGCACAACTCTGGAATATTTTAAAATTTATGCAGGTGTCCTTCTGTCTAAAACAGAAGTTATTATAGCATAGACATTTTTGTTTTGTTAAACATAATGCCCCTTGGACAGTTACTAATACTTCCACTCTTCTGTAATTTATGTTTTGGCAACTGTGAAATCAATTTTTTTTTATTTTTTTTAAGTTTTAAAATAGTTTTTAATTTTCACTTAATCAGGGTCTGCTTAAAGTTTCAGGTGCCCTAGGCTAATACTCGTGTAGCTCCCCTACTAATGCTGCTAAACGCACGTGTATGGGCCCTCTGGTACTAGCCAGTCATACTGCCATTGTGCATGTTACTAGGTTATACATCTGGCATATAGGATCTAACGCTTGTGGCGTGTGAAGGAGACTTTGCCTTTAGGCTGCCCAGCTGGTGCTGTAGCACAATGTACATAAAGTAATTGGTTCCATAAGTTACACAAAAACAAAGATAGTGCCAGTCGCACTGAAGGTATTGTACCTAGTACGATTTGGGACCCCTCTTGTCTAGTATTTGCTGTAGTGGGTTAAGGTTTTACCCTTATATTAATCTCTTATAAGAGGGGGTGCTACCATCGGACACCGATCAAGACAATTGAAAAAGAAGAAGGAATGTCACTATGTGGTGCACGAGAAGAAAATTACATAAAATATAACCTTTATTTAATTGTTAATAAAATGTTGCGAAATATTGACATAAAAAATACATAGAACGACATGGACAGTGTGTTAAAAGGGATACTGGATCCCAGCACAGTGGTTCCCCTCTGCGCTACCTTCCCATATATGTTTTTTGAGAAATTTCTTTATTGACAGACGTTACTGTTATAAGATTAAAGGGTACTTGTGAGTTATCCGGGCTGCCGATTTTGTCCTTAAGTTTGGTTAACTTAAGGACACCCGACCGACGCGATGCCCGCGATTTAGCCCCAAATCGTGGGCATCGCGTCGGTCGTGGCCGTTACAAGGGGCCGCGACGCGATGCCCACGATTTCCCATAGACAGTAATGTTAAAAGACACGATGGACCCGATTTCCCATAGACAGTAATGTTAAAAGACGCGATGGACCCGATTTCCCATAGACAGCAATGTTAAAATAAAATAACAATGTGAAATTGGCCAATATGTTTTTAAAAAAAATGTTTCATGGCCCCCCACCACCGTTAACGCCACCCCGCTATTGACGCCAACCCGAAGCGTGGCGAGCGCAGCGGTACGCGCCCTCCGACCTTTTCATGCCCTACTATCCACTAGGGCGTGGAGTGAGAATAGAATAGTGTGGCGAGCGCAGCGAGCCACCGAGCCCGAAGCGTGGCGAGCGGACGCGGACACCTGTGAAGCCCGCAAGGGCACGCGGATACCTGTGAAGGTGTCCGCGTCCCCTCGCGGGGCTCGCTGCGCTCGCCACACTATTCTATTCTCACTCCACGCCCTAGTGGATAGTAGGGCATGAAAAGGTCGGAGGACGCGTACCGCCGCCCCTCGCGGGCTCGCTGCGCTCGCCACGCTTCGGGTTGGCGTCAATAGCGGGGTGGCGTTTACGGTGGTGGGGGGCCATGAAACATTTTATTTTTAAAACATATCTAATGTGAAATGGCCATATTGGCCAATTTCACATTGTCATTTTATTTTAACATTGCTGTCTATGGGAAATCGGGTCCATCGCGTCTTTTAACATTACTGTCTATGGGAAATCGTGGGCATCGCGTCGCGGCTCCTTATAACGGCCACGACCGACGCGATGCCCACGATTTCGGGCGCGATGAAAAAATCGGCAGCCCGGATAACTCACAAGTACCGATTAAAGATATGCTACAACCTTCTGGTAATCAGTGATTGTTCCTGCACATTCATTAACCGTTTTAATTATACTATGACCTAAGAGGGGAAAATTTATTCCCTTATTTAGAAATATGTCTGCTGGTATCACGGTCTATTTTATTTGGGATTAATTGGGAGGTTGCAGTACGGTAGGCAGACAAAAGTCATAACAATTTAACATACAATATTGGGCGGTGTGTACTGCTCCAAAGCCCGACTTGTTGGGCAGAAGACACGTACCCGCTCTGACTGCTGTGTTCCCTCGAGACGGTCAGGAGCAGCGTATGGACTGTGTTCTGACACTGAATCACCTGGCCGCTCAGAGGGGGATCGTCAGAGAGGGATGTGCCATTACTAGACATTTTAGTGCCCTGTGCCAGAAAAAAATTTGGTGACCTCCCCCCATATACAAAACAGGTATAGCTTGTGCCTTAGACACTCATAAAATAAAAATAACAAAAGGACCTGACTTCGTGGGGAAGGGGTATGACCACAGAACAGTACCAGTTCACATTACACTGCACAGTAGTGTTGTTCATGTCACACCTTACTCTATAGTAGACTCTGGCACATAGATTCTGTCCATCCTATTGCAGCCTAGAAAATGATAGACTAGACAGAATCTAAATGGCTTCTATTGTGGACATGCAGCTTTTCATTTTTAGAAGCTTGAAAAAACTCTGTCTAGTGGACAATACAAAGAACTACTCATAATTTCACACAAATGGAGACAGGGGGAGATTCTCTAAACAAGGAATGCGGTAAAAACCCCATTATCGGGTTTTTACCGCATTTTGGGATGCTGTAAGCATCCCCCACCGAAAAATCTGGCGATGCCCCATAGAAGCCAATGGGCTTCTACCGCATCCCTCTGCCGCCCCGCGCCGACCCCCCGCCGCCCCGCATCGCCCCCTCACCTGTGTCCGGGCAGCACAGCGCAGTGCTGCCCGGACCTGTGACCTCCTCCCTGCACTGATCCTCTTCCGGGTGCAGGGAGGAGGAGAGCCCGGCGCAGCAGCAGCAGCGCCGGGTGTGTGAGGGAGGGGGGAGCCGCCGGGACCTGCTGGGACCCGGCGACTCCCACCGCAAAGGACAGCTCTTAACGCAAGAGCTGTCCTTTGCCTTAATTATCGCATATCAGAATCAGAATCAGAATCAGAATCAACTTTATTGGCCATGTGTGCTTGCGCACACTAGGAATTTTTTGTGGATTTTACAGTGCAGGATCAACCAGGGAGGGGAGGGGGGGGGGGACATTACATACATTAAATTGAGACATTATATGCAGTAAACACATGCCCGCCGAGCTGCACAGCGCCTAGGCAGCCATCAGCGGCGCCACTGGTCGTTGCAGCAGCCGGTAGGTAGCAATATAAGCAGGGACAGTACAATACCACACAGGGAACATATACCCGCCGAGCTGCACAGCGCCTAGGCAGCCATCAGCGGCGCCACTGGTCGTTGCGGCAGCCGGTAGGTAACAATATAAGCAGGGACAGTACAACATCACACAGGGAACATATACCCGCCGAGCTGCACAACGCCTAGGCAGCCATCAGCGGCGCCACTGGTCGTTGCAGCAGCCAGGTAGGTAGCAATATAAGCAGGGACAGTACAGTAGCACACAGGGAACATATACCCGCCGAGCTGCACAGCGCCTAGGCAGCCATCAGCGGCGCCACTGGTCGTTGCGGCAGCCGGTAGGTAACAATATAAGCATATGTTACAACATATGCGATAATTAAGTATGCGATGGGCGGCGAAGGGGGGCGGAGATTTTTAGAGAATCTCCCCCAGAGTGTGAGATTTAAGAGTACGATTTTTAGAAAGGTTCTGAAATCGCACCATTTTGCAAAATCCAAATTTTTGGGGAGGAATTCGACTATTTAATAAGATGCAGCAAAAAAATGCGATATGGTGAGATTTTTTGTCATGAAAATGTGCGAATTTTGGGACATGTTTGATTTTGGAGACATGGTAAGGTGCATTTTTGTGTAAAAATATGAAAATAAAAAAAATGGTGTGGGGTCCCCCCTCCTGAACATAACCAGCCCTGGCCTCAAAGAGACGATCCTGGTTTTAAAAAAATCACAGGGCAAACCAAATAGGGGTCCCCTGGAATTTTTAAATCCAGCACTAGGCTCAAGGGCTGTTCCTGGTTCCCAAAATACAGGGTGTCAAAACGAGTAGGGGGTCCCTCATATTTCAAGAACAAACACCGGATCAACTGGGTATGGATCATTGGATGGACAGCAACCAGGTTGACAAGCATTAGGACGACACCACTAGGTCGACATGCAGGAATGCCGACATGACTGAAGGTCGACATGGGTTCAGATCGACAGGTCATTAGGTCGACACAATCATTAGGTCGACATGAGGCATATCGACATTTAAAAGGTCGTCATGGGGTTTTCCCTTTTTTTGTTGACCCGAATTTCAACACAATCGACATGGACACTGAAATGTAGCACCACGTCCCCTTGCATAGCTCGCTGCCCTCGCCATGCTTTGAGGACAGGGTGCGTATATGTGCTCGGCATGCTTTGGGCATGGTGCCTCGATGCACTTGGCACACTATTTTATTCCCCCACCATGCTCTAGTGGAAGGTAGGGTATAAAATACCACCTGTTGGCACATGTCGGCTCCCAAAAAAAAAAACCCCATGTCGACCTTCCCCATTTCAACCTAATGCTTGTGTCGACCTAATGACCTGTTGACCTTCCATGACCTTCAGTCATGTCGCCTAGCGGCCAATCAGGCAGCCAATACCGCTATTCGGGGGAGGAGCTGCAGAATGTAAACACACATCCTCTGGCTTCTCCCCAGTCCGTACTGGCATTGTGTACAGCATTTTTTTTATTTTGCCAAGTCCCTGGATGCCTACTTGAATTGAAGAGGAAGCGATCTATGCCAGAGGACCCCTATGAGTATGAAACTAGAAATACCCTTAATGGGGCACTGTGCAAAAATTCTACTACCAACTATAATCTCCCTGAAACTAGTTTTCAAAAGTAGGCAAGTATGCTGGGGAGATCAGGTTCAGGAATATTCCATGAGCATACCTCCCAACATTGATGACCCAGGAGGAGGGACGTTTTGCACAGCCAAAATTATTTTGGGTGGCCTCGCAGAAAGGGGGAGTGCCCTATTACAGCAAGACCACGCCCTCATTTTCACCACTGTGGGGGAATGGCTAGTGGCTCTGGGAGCTGCTGGCTATGTCCCCAGACTGTCGGGCTGCATGAATAGATGCTGTGCGCATCTATTCACAAGGGGCAGTAAGGGACTCCCAACTGCGCCCCCTACTGCAGTACACTGTTGCCGCATGAGGGATGTGGGAATGTCCGAAAATAACGGGAAGTTCCCATGATAAGCGGGACAGTTGGGAGGTATGCATGAGAGCAGGGTCTTCTTAGCAATGAGGTACAGTATGCATGACTTATTGCATTTTGAATGTGATGTAGCATGCATCTCATCACATGCATATTGGCATTTTCTATTGACATATGCATGAAAATTTTTAGCAAAGGACCGCTCTCCCAATGATAGTGTTGTAGATAATTCCAGGTTTAGGACCCAAGAGTCCATCTGTGCATGTGTAATATACATACTTGCCTACTTTTGAAAACTAGTTTCAGGGAGATTATAGTTGGTAGTAGAAATTTGCACAGCGCCCAATTGAGTACACAACCACGCTTCTCTTTTCACAATCTCTCCATATATGGAACTAGACACGCCCTTTGGGTGGAGCATGACACGCCCCCTCAATGGGGCGCTATGCAAAATTATACTACCAACTATAATCTCCCTGAAACTAGTTTTCAAAAGTAGGCACGTATGATGCAGTTGTTAGGTTGACAGTCAATAAGCATTAGGTTGACCACTAATGGTCAACAGGCCATAGATTGGCATCTGAAAAAGGTGGACATGGTCAAAAGGTTGACACAAGCACTAGGTTGACAATGAAAAGGTTGACATAAGTTTTTCATGATTTTTTCCCAAAAACTGACTTGGGAGAATATAATAGTGCCCGAAGCATGGCGAGCGAAGCGATGCACTTATACGGTGTACATTTGATGACATAGACAGTGACACCATAGAACCCTGAAAAACTCATGTCCACCCTTTTCATGTGGACCTTTTCACAGTCAACCTTTTGTTTTTGTCGACCTTTTAACCTTGTCGAGCTTAAGCATGTTGTCCTTTTACCGGTGACAACCTATGGCCTCTTTAGGTCCACTATTAGTGATCAACCTAATGAGTTTCAACCTAAGGGCCAGATTCTCTAAGCTTCAAAAGTGAT